>NW_027411755.1:220970718-221613218 GCF_047663935.1 Musca autumnalis
AGTTGTGGACATAGGTCCACGTTCTGGTATAGCCCCCATATAACGGCACCCCCGATTTACGGTATTTTGACGTTTTTAGCTACATTTTCAGACCGATTTAGCTATAAATTGACATTTAGGGTTCTTAAGTGTCAATAAACTTACATAACAAAACTAGTGGACATAGGTCAATGTTTTGTAATAGCCCCCATATAACGTTAACCCCCGATTTCAGGTATTTTGACGATTTAAGTCGCAATTTCTAGACCGAATTAGCTATAATTTGATATTTAGGGTTCTTAGTGACCAAAAAACTTATATTCGAAATAATTATGAACGTAGATCCATGTTTTGGTATAGCCCCATAAAACGGTACCTCGGTATAACGGATTTCGGTATTTCCATATAACGGATTTTCGGTATTTTGAGAATTTTACCTACAAGTTTTAACCGAATTATCTGTAATTTGAACATTTGAAATTCTTAGTGGTCACCACACCTTTCCACCAAAAATTGTCAAGAAAGGTCGATGTATTGATAAAGCTCCCATATAACGGTACCTCCCGATTTTCAGTAATTTGATGATGTTAACTACAATATTAACCGACATAGCAGTAGTTTGACATTTGAAGTTCTTAGTGGTCACAACACTTCTCCATAAAAAATTGTCAATTTTAGCTAAAATTTTTAACCGAACTAACTGTAATTTGACTTTTGAAGGTTGTAGTGGTCACCACACATCTGCATCAACAATTTTCAACATAGCTCCAATATAACGATACTTCCCGATTTTCGGTACTTTGAGGATTTTACTTAAAATGTTTAACCGAACGTAGGTCCATGTTTTGGTATAGCCCCAAAACAAACCTCCCGATTTTCCATACCTTAGCTTTATTTTTTTGACGAACTTTCTGTAATTTGAAATTTAAAAGGCCACCAAAAATTGTCAACATACATAGTTAGATATAGGCACCATAAAAAGGGCCTACCGAATGAAACATTTTATGTATGTACATTATCTTACATTTTAACGTACCCCCTTAAAGTTGGGGACAGGAATGAAAACTAATTATTCCATTCTAGTTCAGAATATTTTATGGTGGAGGGTATGAAAAGTTCGGCCCGGCCGAACTTAACGTTTTTTTACTTGTTTTTTTTTAATTTCTGTGGGGGAGGTACCAGTAGGATTGGACAGATATGTTTCTTTTTATACCCTCAGCATTTATGCTAACGAGGGTATATACACTTTCATACGGGCAAAATGTGCCTCATCGAAATAATGGTTTTAGACCCCAAGTATGTTTGGACGAAATGTGTTTCAGACAATTTGGAGTCGATTGAGCAATGTCCGTCCGTCTGTCTGTCTGGCTGGAGCGCACGATAACTCTCGAACGGATGAACCGATTCGGTTCAAATTTTGGCTTTCGTAATATTTTGCCCAAACTTAGTTTAAGTTCGAAGATGAGCTGTATCGGTCCACTCCTTCCGGTACCTCCCCCACAAAAGTTCGAAAATGTTCGGAAAATTTGTGCGCACGATAACTCTTGAAGGGAGTAACCGATTTAGTCCATACTTTGCCCATCGTGGAGCGTGTACCAGACTTAGATCAGGTTTAAATATGGACTCAATCGGTCCACTCCGTCGGGTACCTCCCACACAAAAATTTGGAAAAGTTCAGTTTAGGACCATCTCTCGAATCGCTTTGATTTTTGCTTTAGCAATTTGTATTCACTGCCCTCCATACGACCGTATAAGTTTCATCAGGGGCAAGTCCATACTTCCTGAGAAAATAGCCTGAAAATTGCCAAAAAACCCTATGACACCATGTGAGGAGGTTGGAGGGCAAAATAACTCTCGAACAGGTCTGCCGATTCGGTCCAAAGTTTGGCCTTAGTAATATTTTGTCCAAACATAAATTATGTTCTAAGATAAGCCATATCGGTCCACTCCTTCAGGTACTTCCCCCACAAAAGTTCAAAAATGTTCGGAAAAATTGTGCGTACGGTACTCTTGAAGAGAGTGGCCGAATTGGTCCATACTTTACACATCCTAATATATCTATCAGATATAGATCAGGTTCAAATATGGACTATATTTGTCCACTCCATCCGGTACCTCCCACACAAAATTTCGAATACATGTTCATTTTAAGACCTGCTCTCGAATCACTTTGATTTTTGTTGAAGCAACTTGCGTTCGCTGCCTCAATTGCGATGGTAAAAGTTTTTTCATGGGCAAGTCCATAATTCTTGAGCAAACAGCCCGAAGGGTTTTAAAACCTCCTATGGCACCATATGTAGTGGCTTGAGATCCATTCTTTTTAGTATCTCATCCGCAAAATTATTGATCTTTAATCCTAATCAATATTTTTGTCGGTTCAAACGCCCAAAATTATACATAGGCTGAGGGTATATTTCTGTCGCCAAAGCCGACTGATACTTTTTTACTTGTTTACCTTAAACTTAGTTTGGACAAAATATTACGAAGGCCAAATTTTAAACCAAATCGGTGCTTCTCTTCGAGAAATATTTTGGATATTTTCCCACAAAAGTTATTATTGGCACTACCATTGACCAAATCTATTACCTCGTGCAAAAATTTGTCAGTATTGAACTATAACTGCAACCTCTAGCGTGAGTGTTGTTACAATACACACAATTAAATTTGAGGAATCCCTGCATATACTAGGCTGTAACTCTGTTATCTGACCATGTACATCATTTCACTAATAAATTAACCAATTTTCACACAGAAGGTTTGGTCCATTCAACCGGCTAAATATTTTTTATCATCGTATTCATTTATAAGCTCCTTCTTTGTCGTAAACCTAAATCTTACTTAAGATTTCGCGCCTCAAAATCTCTTTATATCGTCCTGATATGAATTTTGGTATGCCACATTGGGGTCTACGACGAATATTTCGCGGTGCTGAATGCATTTTCCGAAAAACAAACTTATAATGCCCCTTCTACATTGTGGTGTAGGGTATAAAAACACTACATTCGACACACGAGCTATTTTTTTAACGCAATGATGTTTACAACGCAAAAACGAAATATTTTCGTCGTAAGAGGGAGATAGAGCGGAATGCAAAATGGATGAGAGAAGTAAAAAGAGCGAAAGGCGCCAACTTAACGGGATGACCTTAATAACTCAGTATGTGCTCAATATGGCTCCGTTCGTTCTCTTGAAAAGGTTTGCTCATGAACGACACAACTATGCAAACCTTTGTTTGCTTGCTTGTGTGCAAAGCTAATGGCAAATAGCGATCTAAATGAACGATGTAAACGAAAGCGCTGGATACGGATCCGTTCGTTCTTTTCACGCAGTCGTTCCTTTGAGCCAGTTCTTTCATAACGACTAAACTCTAGCCACAACGTAAGAGTATTTTGGTAGTTTGAGGATTTTAGCTACATTTTTTAGGCGAATTAGCTATTATTTTACCTTTAAGTATCCTAGTGTTCGCAATACTTCTACACCAAAAATGGTCAACGTAGATCCATGTGTCGGCATAGCCCCATATAACGGTAATTCCCGTTGAGGTTCCCAGCGGTTGCAAAATTTCTCACAAAAAATTGTTATATATTGGAACTTCCCAAAGATATTCTCCGCCAACAATTTTAGAGCCCAATTTCATGTATTTGTAAGTAATTATCGGCGTAAATTTAATTGATGTAATTTAGCATTTATGGTTCCCAGTGCTTAACATACTCCTCCTCCAAATATTCAAACTGGTTCAAAAATGTCTTCACCAAAAATTGCGGACATGTGTAGATCTTTAAAGCGGTAACCCCGATTTCAGATTTTTCAAATGTTAATCTTTTTCAGACATTTAGCATACATGGTTGCTGTTTTTCTCTTCTCCAAAAAAAAAAAATTGTGGATTATGTCCTTTGTGGTACAGCGCTCTTATAAATTTGCTGTTCGCAGTGGTACAAATCTTCCCCACATTGTGGTAAAGGATATTATGTCTTTGTGTATTTGTATGTAACATGGATAAGAAAAACTAGACAAACTCTTAGTTCCTTTTAGGCATATATCACTTTCTGAGTCCATTTATGCAAATCGCTCCATCTATCCATGTATTTTTGATCGCAATGTACAGGTCCCATTTACATATTATCGGATTCGGCTAAAAATTTGGGAAGATCATTACGCCCAATAGGGCTACTCAAAGAAATGATCCTACCCCCAAAATGTTTTTCTTTTTGAGCCAAGAACCTTATATATAACGTTTTATAGCGATAGGTTAAAGTTAACCGAGAGATCTTTGTTTCCATAATAATTTGTATGGGACCAAAGTTGAATTTTCACAAAAATTCTCTAAAGGAAATTTGTGCGCACTATAACTCTTGAAGTAAGTAACCGATTTGGTCCATGCTATGCACATCGTAAAATTTCTACAAGACTTAGATGAGGTTTCAATATAGACTCAATCGGTTTACTTCTTCGGGTACCTACAATGCAAAATATAGGAAAAGTTCAGTTTAGGACCTGCTCTCGAATCGCTTTGATTTTTGTTGCAAAAACTTGCATCAGGGACCAGAACATACTTGAGAAAATAGCCTGAATGTTGCAAAAACCCCTATGACACTGTGTAGAGGTTTAAGTACGAAGATAAGACATATCGGTCTCCTCCTTCAGGTACCTATCCCAAGTTCAAAAATGTTCGGAAAAAACTGCGCACGATAACTCTTGAAGAGAGTGATCGATTGAGTCCATACTTTAAACATCCTAATACCAGATTTGTCCCCGCCTTCTGGTACCTCTCACAAAATTTCGGATAAGTTCACTTTAACACTGTTATCGAATCACTTTGATTTCCGTTAAAGCAACTAGTATTCGCTGCCTCAATGACGACGGTAAAAGTTTTTTTCAGAGGCAAGTTCATACGTCTTAAGAAAATAGCCCGAAAGTTGTAAAAATCCCTATTGCACCATATGGCTGGAGACCACGATAACTCTCGAACTCATCAACCAATTTGGTCCAACATTTGGCCTTCGTCTTATTTTGTCCAAACTTAGTTTCAGTTCTAGGATGGGCACTACCGGTCCACAACTACCGATACTTCCCCCCAATATTTAAAAAAAAATTGCACAAAGATGGTATCTCTTGAACGGGGCAACCAATTTGGTCCAAAGTTTGGATCACCTAATATTTTGTTCAAATTTAGTTTAACTTCTAAATCGTTCCTCTCTTTTGGGAACCTTCCTCACAAAAATTCAACATTTGTGTCTAAGTGCAGTTTAGGGTCTGTTCGGAGATCCTTTGGAAATGTATACCAATGTTGTTAGTTGAGGTCCTGTTTACAGTCATATTATGTTTTCCGTGGATAAGTCCATGCTTCCTGGCATACTGCTCCAAAAGTTATACGATGACCCACTGAAATGACTCGTAGTCCGGTCAAAATAGACATGCGTATAAGGGGGAAATAACAAAAATTCCCACTAAGCTGAATTTTGGTGGAGAGCTAGGGTTGGCCATTAGAAGCAACGTCCTAAAAGTCCCCATCGATCCCATGTGTGCAAAACAAGTTATTCGGGGTCAAAGGTCATTTTTGGAGGCATTATTCAGATTTTTTTTAAATTTTTCTCAAAAACGGTAAGACTTAGCAAAAGCCGGCTAAAGTAAAAGTTGTAGATTCAATAATTGTCTACAAGATTGGTCTTCATGATGCTTAAAAAAGTTTTCGAGATATCGCGATCTAAAGGTCAAATAAAAAATTAGCTGCGTAAGTACATTATGAGGCGAACCGGTTAAAGTAACGACACTATATGTTAGATACTTCCGTAAGCTTCCAAACGATATCCCCTTTGCAGTAATCGGTTCAGTAGAACCGGGTCTAACTTGGTTTTTAAATTTGGCCTTTCTGGTCGAATAACCGACGAACCGGATCCGCAACCGTTAAAAATTATACATTTCCGTAATCAGCGCAACAATCCCCACCTTTGGACAAAACTTGAAAAAAAATCGGAGAGTTTTCGTTGGTATCGTTCCCGTTGGGCCTTCGATTATACATGTGGGTTAAATGGGCTATTTTTGCATAAAATGACTGTAACATTGAATAACTCTACTAAACACGCTCCGATTTTGTTGGAACTTTTTTAAAAGATAGCTATTATTTAGCTCTTCAAGAAAATATATATTTTTTGGGGGACAGACCCGATTACTTCGCTTATTTTAGTCGGTTCGTCTGAATATGTGCATATTTCCCTTATAAGTGCATAAAAATCATGTGTTTTTTAGAACAGCTATATCTCAAGAATGGTTCCTTCTAGGAAAAAAATTATGAAGGTCAAACTTGTAGATAATGTTTCTGTCTACAATATTTACTTAAGTCACTTTTTGATTAGATCAACCGTTTTCAAAAAATAAGTCCGAAAACCTAAAAACCCTTAAAATTTGACCTTTGACCCCGAATAATTTTTTTGCACACATAGGATCGATGGGGACTTTTAGGACATTGCTTCTAATGGCAAACCCTAGCTCTCCACCAAAATGCAGCTCTGTGGGAATTTTTGCTATTTCAATGTCTATTTCGACCGGGCGCGATATCTATCGAAAAGATATGTCTCTCAAAATAAGATCCACTTCCATAATTGACTATGTCGGTCCATTCCTTTTGAACTTTAATCCTAATCCCCGTTTTTGTCGGCAAGTTCAAATGTCCAAAAAGGGTCACAAAATTCTGAAAAGACCCTAAATACATTTGATTTGTCGGTAGATTAAAGTTTCAATTCACATAGGCTGAGGGTATGTATCTGTCGGCAAAGCCGACTGTTACTTTTTTACTTTTTATGATAACATTTTCAACCAAGATTCATTTGATGCGTTGCTGCTAAGGAAAGTTTAACGAAGAATGATGAAAACATGCGCCATCAATTACTTGAACTTTTAAATCCCGTATCTTTTACATTGACCAATAAGGCAAGGACTACTTAAAATCGGGCGCGTTTTTCCAAACACTTTCCTTTAATGATTGGTTCTGTTGCTTCAATAGCATGTTTGTTTCTTCATAGGAGCATGCTGTTGGGCTATTAAGAAGTGAAAAGTGCGATAAAAATAAGCTATAAGAAAAGTGTAATAAAATTAACATTAAATTGATTTAAGCTGAAAAGTTCTGCAATGAAGAACGGTTGAACGCATTAAGGTGTATCATGGGATTTCTTAGAAGAATATCATACGACAATTACTATATCTGCTTACGTTATTAGTTGTATGTTAAGATTTCAAGTACAGTTTTTATGAATAACAATAAATAAGAACTTACAACGATATTATATTGTAATAAAAATATAATACCAGAAATGGATAGCATAACATTTACCCTTTAAAATTACGTGCTTATTCTACAGTTATATGATGAAATGCAAACATGTACGAAGCGACCAAATAATTCGATACTGTAATCCCCTACATTCGCCTTTTTTGAAAGAGAGTTCTTCGGGTTGTTCGTAAAATGTTTACCCTTTTTATTTATTTTGTAAAGGGTCCCAAAATGTTAAGTTGAGTAAAATTAAATATTATAAACAGGAAAAAATCATATCATCTCAAAAATCTCTGTGTTAAATTGGGCGTACTTGAATAATCTACATTCCTTTTATTATATTTTAATTCTCGTTATTATTTCCATATGATCATATTATATATGGACTCTTCATCTTGGAATGTGAAAATGTGATTTCAAGAGAACAATATTCAGAACGGGTAACTCTTTTTTGTGTATTACATTCAATAGGTTATGGTAGAACGTGTTATTTGTGTTTTTTTTACAATCAACGGGTGGTTTATTATTACTTTGAGGGTAAATATTCTCAAAAAAAAAAATAATTGTTTTTGGTGGAAATTGAAATAAATGACATAATAAAATTGTAGAAAGAACCCATCCTTCCTTGCAAATATTTTTAATTGAATTGTGAAATGCAACAAAAACTTGTGAGCATTTGTGTGTAATGTGAAATAGGCTATTTGAAAACGTCTATTAGCTGAATTTGGGTAACACGAATAAAATATCCTTTCTTGATAGAAGTAACATTTCTATTGAGGATGTAGATTATAACAGGTACAAAGTAACGGGTTTGATTATTTTCAACAGACAATATCCAGGGCTTATTTTGATGCCACTTACGCCAATGCTTTGACATGTCATTTTCACCAATGCTTTGGCATGTCATTTCCACCAATGCTTTGGAATGTCATTTTCACCAACCCTTTGCAATGACATTATCGTTACGACGAGGGTTTTAACAACGTTGGTTGTGATTTCGAGTCTCCGACAACATCAAGCCTATTGTAAATACTTAATCTTATATATTTAGAAAAATGTGTATAAATAAAAACACAAAATTCATTTCCATTGGATCGATGTTCAAATGCTGATGAAACGATCGGATCTTTCACGACTTTGTTTGAACCAATGAAAAAGATGCCATGAAATCACGTCATCGCACTATAGGTAATTTGCCCAGTTTTTGAGGCAAAAAGTCGATTTTGCAACTTTAAATAATAATATTTTTTTAGTTGGCATTGAACAAAGAACATGTCAAAATTTATTAATATGAATGATATTTTTCAAAACAGCGTCATTATCGCGGCTTAAATTGCAGTCAAAGTGAGAATTTCGAAGAAGAACTAAAAAAATATATATTATGGAAGGCATATTGCAATGTATTTAAAACCGCGGAAAAATAAACCAAATATAAATACGAGGGCGGTTCGGAAACTTCTTAGCCTATCAATGAAAGAGAAAAGTTAGTTTTTCAAAAATATTTTTATTTTTCAATATAATCTTCAGAAACTTCAATACACTTAGTCCAACGATTTTCTAGCAATTATATCCCTTGATTAAAATAGTTTTCCTCAAGGTCTTCAAAATAGTGCTTTACAAATGTAATTGCATCTTCATTTGAGGTAAAACGCTGGGTGCTAAATCAGGAGAATAAGGTGGGTGGTCAAGCAACTCGTACTTTAATTCGTTGATTTTAGCCATTGTTAAAACACTCTTGTGCGCTGGTGCGTTGTCTTGATGAAAAATTATTTTTTTGTGTTGTAAGCCAGGACGTTTTTCTCGAATTTGAACATTTAATTGATCCAAAAGTTTACAATAGTACTCTGAATTTATTGTTTTACCCTTTTGCAGATAGTCAATCAATAAAATACCTTTGAAGTCCCAAAAAACCGTTGCCATAACCTTACCAGCCGATTGAATTGTGTTTGCCTTCTTTGGGGCACTTCCTCCAGCTTCAGTGCATTGTTTGGATTTTTCTTTTGTCTCTGGAGTATAGTGGTGGATCCATGTCTCATCAACAGTTATGAAACGACGCTTAAAATCCATTTTATTTCGCTTAAAACGATCCAAACAAGCTTGAGAAATGTTCATTCTTATGTGTTTTTGATCGACTGTTAACAAATGCGGCACCTGTATTGCAGAAAGCTTTTTCATCTGTAGTTCTTCATGCAAAATTAAATGGACTCGATCATTTGAGATGCCCATGATATTAGCAATTTCACGCACTTTTATTCGTCGATCATTTAATACCATATCATACACTTTGGCTACAATTTCTGTTGTTGTTGCTGTTTTTGGACGTCCACTACGTGGTTCATCTTCAATGATTGTACGAACACGTTTAAATTCAGCAACCCAATTTTTTACTGTTGCATATGAAGTAGCACTTTCACCTAACACATTCACCATATCACACAGTGGATCCACTTGTATGGAGAAAGTGGCCAAAAATATTTAGAGTGCAAAAATCAAGCCAATGCGCCGGTTACAGCTTAGTGCTGCTGCGAAGAGTGTTTTAAGAAACCACGAGCGTAACATTCTCCCCCTTTTCCCCTCTGGAGGGGGTATACGGTAAGAATTGTTTTATGCTGTTAATACAAAATGACATGAACAAAGGTCCGATTATCCTATGATGCAAAAATAAGCTTGGGGAAATAAAACAATCTCGAAAACAACATAAAATCCAACCAATTTAGCGGATTAAAAAAATCAACATTTTTGTCTGAAAAATGGTAAAATTTTTAATATAGATCTTATAGGGTTCTTCCTGGAAAGCACGTACCGCCAACGTAAGACAAATTTGGAAGAAGATTTATTCATCTTGTCACTGATGCCAATTATATTAATGTACGTGGTCAGATAACAGAGTTATACACTCATATATCCATAGAAACCCTTTTTTTTGGGCAGCTTTAGTCAGCGACCCACCATTTATATGGCAGCTGATTTTAGTACTGAATAATCTTAAACCCATGACCTACTTTGGAAAATTATTCCCAAGGTGGGCATCATGACTAAAACCTTAGGTCAAATTTAAGTATATGATCGAATTAGCATTACAAAATACACTTAGAAAATATGCAGCAAACTAGAATTCCACAACACGCTAAAACACTATTTTTTAATGAAAATTAACCTATTACCTCCTCCTTCAAAATCCACTATAATATTTTGCTATACCTATTAGTTTCGCGACATGTTGAATATATTTACTTGCACTTAAAGCGTAGGTTGTACTCACAACAAAAAATATTAGTCAAATGTTCCGACTTTTGAAGCTTTTCTTAAAAAGATCGCGTTCGAATGAAACAATAACTAATATATTTTTAAAAAGATCCATGTCACAGCTGTCGGAGTTGCCAGATATTGTTCCAAAAATTTGACATTAATTTTTATACCCTCCACCATAGTATGGAGGGTATATTAAGTTTGTTTTTCCGTTTGTAACGCATTGAAATACTCATTTGCGACCCTATAAAGTATATATATTCTTGATCAGGGTAAAATTCTAAGTCGATCTGTGCACGTCCGTCCGTCCGTCCGTCCGTCCGTCTGTGGTAATCACTCTAGCATCCACAAAAATGGAGCTAGGACGCTGAAATTTTGGGAAAATGCCTCTTTTGTTTGCAGGCAGGTCAAGTTCGATGATGGGCTATATCGGTCCACGTTTTGGTATACCCCCATATAACGGTACCCCCCGATTTACGGTATTTTGACGTTTTTAGCTACATTTTTAGACCGATTTAGCTATAATTTGACATTTAGGGTTCTTAAGTGTCAATAAACTTATCTAACAAAAGTTGTGGGCATAGGTCCACGTTTTGGTATAGCCCCCATATAACGGTACCCCCCGATTTACGGTATTTTGACGTTTTTAGCTACATTTTCAGACCGATTTAGCTATAATTTGACATTTAGGGTTCTTAAGTGTCAGTAAACTTATATAACAAAAGTTGTGGACATAGGTTCACGTTTTGGTATAGCCCCCATACAACGGTACCCCCCGATTTACGGTATTTTGCAGTTTTTAGCTACATTTTCAGACCGATTTAGCTATAAATTGACATTTAGGGTTCTTAAGTGTCAATAAACTTATATAACAAAAGTTGTGGACATAGGTCCACGTTTTGGTATAGCCCCCATATAACGGTACCCCCGATTTACGGTATTTTGACGTTTTTAGCTACATTTTCAGACCGATTTATCTATAATGTGACATTTAGGGTTATTAAGTGTCAATAAACTTATATAACAAAAGTTGTGGACATAGGTCCACGTTCTGGTATAGCCCCCATATAACGGTACCCCCGATTTACGGTATTTTGACGTTTTTATACCCTCCACCATAGTATGGAGGGTATATTAAGTTTGTTTTTCCGTTTGTAACGCATTGAAATACTCATTTGCGACCCTATAAAGTATATATATTCTTAATCAGGGTAAAATTCTAAGTGGATCTGTGCACGTCCGTCCGTCCGACCGTCCGTCCGTCCGTCCGTCCGTCTGTGGTAATCACTCTAGCATCCACAAAAATGGAGCTAGGACGCTGAAATTTTGGGAAAATGCCTCTTTTGTCTGCAGGCAGGTCAAGTTCGATGATGGGCTATATCGGTCCACGTTTTGGTATAGCCCCCATATAACGGTACCCCCCGATTTACGGTATTTTGACGTTTTTAGCTACATTTTCAGACCGATTTAGCTATAATTTGACATTTAGGGTTCTTAAGTGTCAATAAACTTATCTAACAAAAGTTGTGGGCATAGGTCCACGTTTTGGTATAGCCCCCATATAACGGTACCCCCCGATTTACGGTATTTTGACGTTTTTAGCTACATTTTCAGACCGATTTAGCTATAATTTGACATTTAGGGTTCTTAAGTGTCAATAAACTTATATAACAAAAGTTGTGGGCACAGGTCCACGTTTTGGTATAGCCCCCATATAACGGTACCCCCCGATTTACGGTATTTTGGCGTTTTTAGCTACATTTTCAGACCGATGTAGCTATAATTTGACATATAGGGTTCTTAAGTGTCAGTAAACTTATATAACAAAAGTTGTGGACATAGGTCCACGTTTTGGTATAGCCCCCATACAACGGTACCCCCCGATTTACGGTATTTTGCAGTTTTTAGCTACATTTTCAGACCGATTTAGCTATAAATTGACATTTATGGTTCTTAAGTGTCAATAAACTTATATAACAAAAGTTGTGGACATAGGTCCACGTTTTGGTATAGCCCCCATATAACGGTACCCCCGATTTACGGTATTTTGACGTTTTTAGCTACATTTTCAGACCGATTTATCTATAATGTGACATTTAGGGTTATTAAGTGTCAATAAACTTATATAACAAAAGTTGTGGACATAGGTCCACGTTCTGGTATAGCCCCCATATAACGGTACCCCTATTTACGGTATTTTGACGTTTTTACCTATATTTTCAGACCGATTTAGCTCTAATTTAACATTTAGGGCTCTTAAGCGTCACTAAACTTACACAACTAAACTTGTGGACATAGGTCCCCGTTTTGGTATAGCCCCCATATAACGGTACCCCCGATTTACGGTATTTTGACGTTTTTAGCTATATTTTCTGACTGATTTAGCTATGAGATGACATTTAGGGTTATTAAGTGTCAATAAACGTATATAACAAAAGTTGTGGACATAGGTCCACGTTCTGGTATAGCCCCCATATAACGGCACCCCCGATTTACGGTATTTTGACGTTTTTAGCTACATTTTCAGACCGATTTAGCTATAAATTGACATTTAGGGTTCTTAAGTGTCAATAAACTTACATAACAAAACTAGTGGACATAGGTCAATGTTTTGTAATAGCCCCCATATAACGTTAACCCCCGATTTCAGGTATTTTGACGATTTAAGTCGCAATTTCTAGACCGAATTAGCTATAATTTGATATTTAGGGTTCTTAGTGACCAAAAAACTTATATTCGAAATAATTATGAACGTAGATCCATGTTTTGGTATAGCCCCATAAAACGGTACCTCGGTATAACGGATTTCGGTATTTCCATATAACGGATTTTCGGTATTTTGAGAATTTTACCTACAAGTTTTAACCGAATTATCTGTAATTTGAACATTTGAAATTCTTAGTGGTCACCACACCTTTCCACCAAAAATTGTCAAGAAAGGTCGATGTATTGATAAAGCTCCCATATAACGGTACCTCCCGATTTTCAGTAATTTGATGATGTTAACTACAATATTAACCGACATAGCAGTAGTTTGACATTTGAAGTTCTTAGTGGTCACAACACTTCTCCATAAAAAATTGTCAATTTTAGCTAAAATTTTTAACCGAACTAACTGTAATTTGACTTTTGAAGGTTGTAGTGGTCACCACACATCTGCATCAACAATTTTCAACATAGCTCCAATATAACGATACTTCCCGATTTTCGGTACTTTGAGGATTTTACTTAAAATGTTTAACCGAACGTAGGTCCATGTTTTGGTATAGCCCCAAAACAAACCTCCCGATTTTCCATACCTTAGCTTTATTTTTTTGACGAACTTTCTGTAATTTGAAATTTAAAAGGCCACCAAAAATTGTCAACATACATAGTTAGATATAGGCACCATAAAAAGGGCCTACCGAATGAAACATTTTATGTATGTACATTATCTTACATTTTAACGTACCCCCTTAAAGTTGGGGACAGGAATGAAAACTAATTATTCCATTTTAGTTCAGAATATTTTATGGTGGAGGGTATGAAAAGTTCGGCCCGGCCGAACTTAACGCTTTTTTACTTGTTTTATTTTTGGCCAATGGGTGGATCCACTGTGTATCATTATGAATTTCTTGTCCCGATAAACCTTTTTTATGTAAATATTTAATGACAGCACGCATTTCTAATTTTTCCATTGTAAAAAAAAATTGCGGATGCGTCTTTTTGAACACCTGTTTCTATATGAAGGAGTTGCCAGATCGAAACAAAATTAAACATGTGTTCATAACAGAGATGGAAGTTTCCAAAACACTTAACTTTTTTTTATACCGCGCTTTTTGTGCTAGGCTAAGAAGTTTCCGAACTGCCCTCGTATATGTAAAATGGAATAGATTGGCAATTGCGAGGAATTTATTTAATATATAATATAGCTTAAACATTTTGGGTAGCAACCAAATAAGACAAAAAGTCAGAAATAAATATTTTATTTTCCATAAACTCACTTCATATAGACTTATACTAAATTGGCCGTGTTTGGCCGTGATTTGGTCACCTAGAACACATTACTGAAAGTCTTCTGCATTGGTATTACTAGGTTTCAAAACCCGATTTTGCCCGTTTTTTGATATTTATGAGATTTTATTAGGTTACTTCTCAATAAAAAGTCTTAAAATTGTGGAAGTTTGGTTTGAGGAAATAAACAAAAAATGTAAAAAATATTGTTGCTTACAATTTCATTGCAAGTAAAATAACTAATGGCGATAAATTGTTCGTTATATCCGTGGTTTTCTACAAACGGTGCGGCAGTAGTAAGCTTTATTTTATCTCTCTATTACATATTAATCATTGATATGGTTTAAGGGAGTACTAAACTCGACTTTATTTATTCAAAAAATATACACAATTGTAGTAACAATTCGTTGGAAAATCTACTCGCGGGGACAAAATTGTTGCTACATACTACCGTGGTCGACTTCAACAGTTTGTTGTGTATAAGAAAACTAATGAAAATTGTATTGGAACAAATAGCTTTGTTTGTTATATACGTAGTTGCTTATAACCGTTGTTCGTTATATCCGAATTTATCTGTAAAAATCTTTGTTTTATCTCACTTTTACACATAAATAATTTAAAAATTTAAAAAATCCTTTAGTTCCGCTGTTATTAATTTTTGTCTCAAAAACAGGGCAAATTACCTATAGTGCATCGCATGGAACCCCTTCCTTCAAATTTTGCTGAGAATGTAACTCTTAGCGCCTACCACTATGCATGCAATGCGGTTAAAATCTATAATAATTGTCGAAAAATGTATGTATGACTTTTATAATGATGTACTTTTTGTAAAACTGATACAGTTTTCCTCAAGCAAACACATTTTCCAAAAAAATGACGTTTCGAAACCAAAACAATGCAACATCGAAAATCGAACGACGCACATTGAAAATTGGTACTAATTGAACAACGACGCAACTTCGAAAACAACGCAAAGTGAAATGACGCAAAGCGAGGTCTTGGTATATACGCCTAAGTAAAACTAAGGGTCAGTCCCGTTTCCTTATGCATGCTACATACAAACGCACAAGTGTGTGGTGAAACATTCATTCAAAAGCTACAGACTTTGTGTCAATAAAAGACCATTCCGAATCACTGTGCATATGCATGTTACTAAACCTCCCCTTCCATCGTATACTTCTTAATAAATCCTATCATAATACTTAAAAGTTTATTAATTACGACCTACTCCAGAAAAGTTAAGTCCTGTGGCCTACGTCAATGACAGTATTATGACATTTCCGTAGAGCAATGTTGCGCAAAGTATGTGCCTTTCATTACTTTTATATACACATTTGCTATAATGATTTGCCATTTGATGCAGTGCCAACCCTCATTATGTTTTCTATCTTCTATATCTACATTACCTTCATTTTCTTCTTTTCTTTTGATTCCACAGATTATAAGCACAGCGGGTTCCTATATTGCCCTACTTAATGCCTTTTTTTGTAAAAAAGCAGAGAAAAAAGTCAAAAGCAACATGAAGCAATAATGAAGAAAAAATAAAAAAAGAAGAAACCACATTAAACAAACAAACAGTGAATAAAACCAACCCAAATTAGCGAACTAATAAATTCCTTTCATCAACAATCAGCTAAGGAAAATAGAAAGAAAAAACAGACAAAATGAATAATCACATATGGTTCTATGACAATGGACATTGTATTTGTTTGGTTTCCTTCGGTTTTAGAACTGGACTGCAATAGCTGGAGCATTGCTTGCTAATGCGACTGGTAACATTGACTGGTAGATTGAACCCCGAAAAAATTGCGTTTACAAACCAACAATTGGCCACCAACAAGAGCGTGGAATTGTTATCTTGCACACATTATTTAGTCCCTCTTCCTGCTAAACACTGTGTAGCAGTGGCAGCAGCAGCATCTACACAAGTATTTCAAACCAGATTGACATATTGTTGTATTTGGTTTGTTTGATTGATGGCATTTATTCAGTAGTATGACAGTGGCCAGCAGCCAAATCGCCCACACCAGTCAGCTTCCGCGATTATGATTTTATCTCTGACTCGACACTGCAATGATGGATGCGAAGTGATTTGTTAAAACTGTTGTTATTGTTTCTGGTATTTAGTTTTTCGCTTCTTTTTTAATTAATGATATCTTTACGTGAGAGTGTATTTTTGTTTAGTTCCTTTGGTTTCCTTGCATTTGCAAGATTTCTTCAGTGTTCTTTCCATATTTTTCTTGGAGCTTTGTGAAATGAATTTCACATAAATAGGAAACCAAAACACACAATAAGTCTTTTCCTGTTAATCACAGCTAAAACAACGACGACAGCAGCCAAAAAAGTTTTCCAAAACATACAATTCATTTCTCTGGCGTTAAGTATGTCATAGACGGCTTAATGCCATTAATCACCCGCTTGTTGTTAGTCGTCATTAAATGACGTATGAGTGTTATTAATGATGCATTAAATAGTAATCATACGTTATGGCGGAGAGACACTATCTTTCCATCTTTTCCAAGAGGTAGAAGTCAGGACTTAATAAGCAGACAATTAATTTGGCTAAATTTTTTAAAAATTTGTTTTCCTGTAAGTAATTGAAATAATCATTTGCCACTCTATAAAGTATATGGTAAAAACCAAATATCCTTTACAATATAATTTGATAAAAATTAAAAAAAAATTTGGGAGCACATCTAAGTTTTTTGGTATAGACCCAGCAAAATGTTCGACGGCAAAGATGCCATTCAATAATGGGTGCAAGTGTTCTGGCATGTTATCTTTTTAGCATTTTCATCGATGAATTTTATATGAGCGTGGACCCTAAAATATGCTATGTATTCATTTTGGATCTAAAGCATGTCATTTACTCCAATGCTTTGGCATGTCATATTTACGACGAGAGTTTTAACAAAGTTGGTTGGGATTTCGAGTCTCCGACAACAACAAGCCTATTGTAAATAATTAATCTTATATATTTAGAAAAATGTGTATAAATAAAAACACAAAATTCATCTCTATTGGATCGATGGAATGGGTTCAAATTATGGTGAAAAGATCTGAACTTTCACGACTTTCTTTGCATGGGTTCGGATCGGATCTTTCACGACTTCGTTTCAACCAATGCAAAAGATGCAATGAAATCACGTCATAGCATGGAACCATTTCCTTCAAATTTTGCAGGAGAGGTTAAGGAAAAAATTCTGTTTTCAAATTGGCAGATGCACGCAAAACTTATAGCGGTTTTTATTCTCTTATAACAAAAATATTTTACATTTTCCTATTTGTTGTATTGAGAACATATACATCTATCCGTAGAAGCACCATAATTTCTAAAATTTTCGCGGAAATTAAAATAAAAATCTGGAGCATATCTACATAATACTACCTCAGAGTCCGTATTAACCCTTAAAATTAAATTAAAAATACGTACAGAATCTAGACAAAGCGTAAAAAAATTTGAAACCAACATGATAAACATTGATCTTATAAATTGCATATTATAGCAAGAACAAAAAAGAAAAAAATCTTATTGTTAAAAAAATAGCATTCCAAATATATTTATACCCTACACACTATGTGGAAAAGTTATTATAAGTTTGTTTTTCCGAAATTTTATGTAACACCGCGAAATATTCGTCGTACACCCCACATGTGGTATACCAAAATTCATATCCCGTCCGTCTGTCGGTCCATTAAAAATTTTACGCACGCTACAGGCCGCAATTATGGACCAATCTTCAAGAATGGACCCCTATAATTTTTAGTGATGATCGTGAAATATTTAGGGGATGAAATGGACCAAAAACTAATTTTTTATCCGATTTTGTAGCGGTTCTGTAGGACACAATAATTGTCCGTTATGCGCGAAATTTTATTAGCATAAACATGATGATTAGATAATATTTAGCGGGTTAAATGGACCGAAACTTTTCTGTGAAAATTGATAAAATTTTTAATTTACATCTTATTTTCATTTCTGGAAGATACATTCCTCCCCCGTAAGTCATATTCGGAAGACGAATTTTTAACCTTTCCATTGGTGTTGATTATGCTGATTTACGTTGTCAGATATTGGCTTGGATATTGTTTTGGCTTGTTTGTAAAGAAATACATTTACCTTGCATACTAAAAATGTCATGATAGAAAATGTTTTAAGTTATTATAGAGAAATTCCCAGTTTTTAAATCGAGGTGAATTACATTGATGTATGGGGTCTTGAAGTGTTTGTGCCCCTTGGGCAAAAGTTATATAATACCACGAAATATTGATTGATTGATAGATTCTTTAGATTGCCCGTTGGGGTAAGAAATTTCACTATTACATTTTCAGATGTCAGAACATGCTTATCTAGAAGCAAAAGCACTTTGCACTTATTATCAAAGCCAATGTGTTGTAGATGTTCTCTTACTTCTGGCACAAAGTTATTTTTGAACCACTCGAGAAATAGGTCCTGTGTTACCAAGGCTCTCTTATTAAATTTATAAATTACTGGAAGGTTGCAAATATTGTATAATGCTCTTGGATTTGCGTTTTTTCCTATAACCATCAATTTGCATTTGTGTGTCCTGGCTGCATTTGCACAAAGCAAGGCTGTTATTCTCTCCTTGGATGTCTTGTACCCTTCGATGCATAATTCTTTACCAGCAACTAGCGAAGTCTGTGGCAAACACTTACAAAAATAGGCTTGTTTCGTCGGCGTTATAAATTTGTTTCGCTGACAGATTTTCAGTCTCAATATATGCGAATACAGAGTGGCACAAACAGAGTGGCAGATTCATAATAAGAACATTCTTTTTCTTTCCATGTCGTTTTTTGAAGTTTTCTAGCCAACCACTTGTGCACTTGCATTCCGAATTTATGTTTGGTTTTTCATGAAAATATTTTGCCTTTTCAGTAATCATTTCGCCTGAAATTTATAATCAAATGTTATGCCAGGCCATAAAATCTTTAAATTTGTGTCAACTCACCTGAAATCGGAGTTCCCTTGAATCTTGATATAAAACTCTTTAAGTCCGTTAGAAGTCTTTTAGATGCTACGCTGTTACAGTGTGATTTAACAGCAATTAATAATTGGTGCCAAAACAATCTTTTAAAGTTGAATTATGATAAATGTTATTACGTGTGTTTTAGTCGACTGCGTTCACCAATAGTCATGGAATACTACATTGCAGACAAACATATATCTCAAGTGTCAGACATTTTAGATCTAGGGGTTTATTATGACTCGAAATTAAATTTTAATGCTTATATTGATTACATCATGCCTAAAACGTATGCCCTTCTTGCTTTCATTAAGCGACAATGTACTGATTTTGTTGATCCTTATATTCGTAAGCTGATATACACTACACTTGTTAGGCCTAAGTTAGAGTATGCTCTGATTATTTGGAATCCCACATCAATTACTCAAATTAGTCGTATAGAAAAGCTCCAAAAGAAATTTATAAAATTTGCTCTTTTTTCTTTAAACTTTACAAACCCTGTGCCATCTTATGAATCACGTTGCACTTTAATTCATTTACCGTTGCTATACAATCGTAGATGTTTACAAACTATTATGTTTCTATTTAAACTTATTAACGGATCTATAGACTGTCCACATCTTTTAGAACTAATATGTCTTTATGTGCCTAATCGTTCTTTAAGGAATACTGAGTACTTTTATATACCTTTCCATAGAACTATGTACGCTATGAATGAACCAATATTAAAAGCCCTTAGAGAATTCAACAGAATTAATATGCGATTTAATTTAGATTTCTCATATAAATACCAGAAATTTAAACAATTGTTAGAAAATATATATTATTAAGCATTAGTCTGTAAGGAACATATATCTTCCATAGACGAAATAAATAAATAAATAAATCTTTCTTGCCTAAACCATCCGTATGTTGCGAAATCAACATTTGGATTTTCAGATTTTTTTAGCGTATGTCTTTTTTTCAAGCCATCCACAGATTCACTTCTAGAGGCAATTGATAAAATTGTTTCCTTTTTTTTTTAATCACGGACCGTTTGTTTTCCAAGAACATATTTTTCTGATAACACGCCAGTCGAAATGTTTTTACTGTGGTCTTTAATCAGTCCTAATTTTTCCTAAATTGAAAGAACTTTGCGTGCTCTTTTTGTCCTTTTTGTTCACCGAGCCATTTTGGAACATTACGCATCAATCACAGACTGAATGTAATTTGATATTCAAAAGCAAAAGGGGAATCCCATCACATCAAACAAACACGTTTGGTTAAATTGGTACTCACCCCTTTTCTCTCTCACTGAGCGTTAAATACCCTAAAATGTACACTCGCTGAACAGGAAGTTGCGTATCGATAGTGCCCATCTTCTAAATTAACAAAGCTTGGAAAAATATTACGGAATACACATTTTGGACCGAATCTGCTGATCCGATCGAGAGTTATCGTGCGCTTCATTCAGCCACTTTACATGGTTCCATAGGGGTTTTATAACTTTATTTCAACAAAGATCAAAGTGATTCGAGAGAAGGCCGTAAACTGAATTTTTTTTGAAATTTTGTGCGGGAGGACCCGAAGGAGTTGACATATGCAGTCCATATTCGAACCTGATCTATGTTCTGTAAATCGGATACTCTCCTCCAGAGTTATCGTGCGCACAAGTTTTCCGAACATTTTTGAACTTTGTGGGGGAGGTACCGGAATGAGTGGACCGATATAACTTACCTTCGAACCTAAACTAAGTTTGGACAAAATATTACGAAGGCCAAATTTTGGACCGAAATGGCAGTGAATACAAGTTGTTACAACAAAAATTAAAGCGATTCGAGAGCAGGGCCTAAACTGAACTTATCCGAAATTTTGTGTGGGAGCTACCCGAAGGAGTGGAACGATTAAGTCCATATTGGAACCTTATTTCACGATTTGCAAAGTATTGACCAAATCGGTTACTCCCTTCAAGAGTTATCGTACGCACAAATTTTCCGAACATTTTCGAACTTATGTGGGGAAGGTACCGGAAGAAGTGGACCGATATAACCCATCTTTGAACTTAAACTAATTTTGGACAAAATATTACGAAATCCTAATTTTGGACCAAAGCGGCTCAACCGACAGTTATTGTGCGCACCAGCCAGCCAGACAAAAGACGAACGGACAAATTGTCTGAAACACATTTCGTCCAAACATACTTGGGGTCTGAAACCGTTATTTCGATGAGGCACATTTGTGCTAAAAAAAAACATCGGTATCGGTTCATGAAAGTTAAAAAGTATTTAATTTTATTGTGAATTATTTTAATACTGTTCCTGCTTTTCTTATTTTATTTATATTTTTGGTGCACACTCTCCTTACTTTTCATTTTTTCAGAATATCATGTAGAATTTGATAAAATAATCTAATCAGTTAACAGTAAAATATTTTTTTCTTTCCTATACTTCTTTTTTATTTTAATGCAAATATTTTACATAGAATAAAAACTCCTTAGAAATCTATAAAAATATTTTTCTGAGCACCAGCTAAAGGAAATACATAGAAAATTGTTTATTAAATAAGAAAGAATACCTGTAAAGAATGTGTCCACGCATACGTATGACAGCAAAACATCTATGGAATTTTACAAAACTATTTTATTTGTAAAACGGAGTTCTACACAAAATATGAAACGCAATTGCATGAGTTGAATTTGCTTTTTGTGTAGAATTCCTGGAAAAATATTTCTATATAATTTAAAAAAAGATTTTAATACAAGTATGATAGATTATGTTGCCCACGAACTCTTTATGTTTCTATTCTTTCTTTGAAGTTTTCATTGCTCTGTTTTTGTAAAAAGTAATTTCAAAATCTTCTTTCCTTGTTTGTATGGCTTTGTCAGTAACTTACTGACTTACTTATATTTTCTGTATTTAATTTGCATTTATAATTTCAAAAGACATCTGAGTCGGAATTTTTTGCATAAACTTAAATAAGAAGATTTTCTCTTTCACAAATTTCTTTGAGTTTAAATAAAAATATTCACTTTTACAACTTGCAAACAAAGTATCCGTGTGTGGTATTTCGAATTTGACAAAAACACCCCAAAGTTATGCATATGAAAATATTTGACAACAGCAACAACAAATACAAGGCATGCAAACATACACCTATTCATCAAATAAAAATGTATAAAAATCCCTGAAGTCATCACAAAATGTTCACTGGAATGCATCTAATGGAAGAGACTGTGTGTGTGAATATGCTTGCGTGAGTGAGTGTGGGGATACAGTGACAGTGAATACAATGAATACCCCTTATATCCATAATATAGCCAACAATTATTATTAGACTGAAACATAAGATCTCAACCCGCTTGGATTTTTACCAATTATTTTTACCCTCAAGATTTATGCTAATCAGCATTTGTGCTAACGAGGGTATATACACCTTCATACGGACAAAATGTGCCTCATCGAAATAATGTTTTAAGGCTCCAAGTATGTTTGGACGGAATCTGTCTGCTTACAAAATTTAGGTTGGAAACTTCCTAAACTTCTTCGCCACCTATGAAAATTCCATTAATTTTTAAAATTAATAATCTGTTCATAGTAGATTTAGTTCTACTACTCCTGTTATTTTTTTTTTTTTTTTGCACTGTCATAGGCGCATATAATATTAAATTTAATATTAATTTTTACACTTTTAAGTATACTTTGAAGGAATATTTTAATTTTTTTATTGGCCGACCATCCCTATCAGTCGGAGTCGAGCCAAAAATACCTCGACTCCGACTCCGGCTCAAGACGAGTTTTTTTCACGACTCCGGCTCCGACTCCGACTCCGGCTCCGACTCCGGGTCGACTCCGAGAGTGAATTCCTATACCAATAAAAATTAATAAAATGTGCACACATTTTTAACTTTTTCCAATATGTTGGCCTATATAGGTTAATGTGTTGGTTTTTCCTTACATATTCATTAGAAAGGGCATTCGTTCGAATACATTAATATTGTTTCTGCCGAATCTTACATTGAAAATAGCAAATTTAGAAAGTTTTTTTTTTTTTTTTTTTGAAAATTTTGCTTTTTAGGCGAACATAATTTTTAGTATTAATTTTTAATTAATTTCTCGTTGGAAATCGAGCTTAATGATCAATAATACACCTGAAAAAGGAAAGCCGACGACTCGAAAGTTTTTGTCGGTTTTCCTTTTTTGCACGAGTATATTCTGGACGGAATTCTTCCACGTGAGAAAATCTTTAAGCTTTCAAAATATGTGAAAATGAAGGGGCAATACAAATCATAAGGACTACATGCTATAAAAATTATAAGCAATTCAAACTGGATGTAACCCAACATTTTAGTGCGCTTAGCCTTAAAAGGAGACCCCCAGTTGTAAAGCACAATAAAAACCATTTTGAGACCGTCTACGATACCCTGTTTTTATTAAAGCATTTTGCGGTGCCAACCAACTCTACCTCGAAAACTAATAAGCCAAGTCATATATTTTGGTGGCCGATTTCGAGAAAAACACAGTTTATTTGCTGCATACAAAATAAAATAAATTGTTCCCATCCAACGCTTATAATATGGCAATATTGTTCCGATCGACTTAAAAATTTGCTATTTGCTATTATACTAAAATTCAGCGCTCACATTTTGAACGTTGGTCCGGAGTGGACAATTTTATTGAAATATTTGACGTAGGGGATGAATGATACCAAGCAACGGTCTTGACTGGCTTTAACATGGCAAAGCCCAGGATTTATCTCGGTCTCTCTTTCATCTCAAGTGGACACTGACCTCCCCGTGGTGTCACCTGGGGAGCTGCCTTTAACATCCGTTGAAGGTAGCGAGCTAACATGTGCCGCGCGTTCACCCATAATAACGTTAAAACTTGGGTTGGGCGTTGGGCTAGAAATTAACCCGTCAAAACACCGCCTACTATGAAAAAACAAAGAAAAAAAGAAAAACAAACCCCTCTAAAGTTGACGAACCCCGCAAACGTTTTAAGGACCATGATCTGCGAATCTGCACCTGGAATGACAGGACTCTCTACAGAGCAGGTGCAATTTGCGCACAGGCTGATGTACTTGACAAGTACAATGCTGATATTATCGCCTTACAGGAAGTGCGATGGAACCGGGCAGACGTAAAAATAACAAACGATTACGCACTGTATTATAGCTGCCATGAAACGAAACATGAGCTAGGTGTTGGATTTATGGTAAATAGGAGGCTTAAAAATCTCGTCTCCAGCTTCACTCCTGTTGATGAGAGAATTGCCACAATCCGAATAAAAGCAAAGTTTTTTAACATCAGTCTCATCTGCGCCCATGCCCCGACCGAAGAGAAAGATGAACAGACCAAGGATATATTCTACGAGCGCCTAGAGAGAGTATATGACCGCTGCCCTGGCCACGACATTAAGATTGTTCTAGGAGAATTTAATGCTAAAATTGGAAGGGAAAATATATTCGGTCTCACGGTCGGCAAATTCAGTCTTCATGAGGTAACATCCGACAACGGAATGAGGCTGATTGATTCGTCCAGTGTGTTAGATGTCCGATCGATTCGAGGTGCGAACATCGATTCGGACCATTTCCTTGTGGCAGCCAAGGTACGCACTCGTCTTAATGTTGCGGCAAAAGTGCGATCTAACACAGGACGGAAGCTGGATGTCGAGAAGCTGCAAACACAACAGACAGCACAAGCCTACTCCGCTCAACTGACTCGCATGCTGGAAAACAGCACTCCTTGTCCCGATAATGTAGAAGCACGTTGGCAAAGAATAGCCCACTCCCTCCAGACTGCCGCAAAAACCATACTTGGGTACCAAAAATCTCCACCTAAAAATTTATGGTACGATCAGGAGTGTCGTAAAGCTACAGAAGAAAAGAACGCGGCATATAGAGCAACACTGCATTCAGTAGCAACACGAAGAACGAAAGAAACTTATCGGGAGAAGCGGAGAGAGGAAAAGCGTATTTTCAGAAGAAAAAAGAAGGAGCAAGAAAAACGTGAGCGTGAGAAACTCGAGATGTTCAGGAGTCAGAATGAAGTCCGAAAATTTTACCAGAGTGTAAAACACCAGACTGAAGGATATGGTGCAGGCACATTCTCCTGCAAAGATGACCAAGGGAATCTGGTAACTGATACAGATAGCGTACTGAGGATCTGGAAGGAGCACTTTATGAAGCTTTTGGTATCGAATATGGATGGCGATGAAGATACCCCAGAACCAATTGTAAATGACAATGTTGAATGTCTACCACCTAGCCAAAGCGAGGTTACGACAGCCATTAATCGGCTGAAAAACAATAAGGCAGCAGGAGCTGATGGACTTCCCGCCGAATTGTTTAAGACCGGTGGCGAAATGCTGGTAAGGAGTATGCATCAGCTAATTTGCGAAATTTGGCAGGAAGAAAGCATACCCAACGATTGGAACCTCAGCCTACTATGTCCCGTACATAAGAAAGGAGACAAAACGGTTTGTGCAAATTACCGAGGTATAAGTCTCCTTCCCATCGCATATAAAGTGTTGTCGAGCATACTGTGTGAACGGTTAAAACCCATGGTCAATGAAATAATCGGGTCATACCAATGCGGTTTTAGACCTGGTAAGTCGACAATTGACCAAATCTTCACACTGCGCCAAATATTGGAGAAGACCCACGAAAGACAAATCGACACATACCACCTATTCGACGACTATAAGGCCGCGTTCGACAGCCCAATTAGAGCAAAGGTGTTACAAGCCATGTCTGAGTTTGGCATCCCTGCAAAACTAATTCGACTATGCAGGATGACATTGGCTGACACAAGATCACCGGTTAAAATAGGAAAGAACCTCTCCGAGCCTTTCAACACAAAACGAGGTTTCAGACAAGGTGACAGTCTATCGTGTGACCTATTTAATATCCTACTGGAAAAGGTCATACGAGATGCTAATATATATACGGCCAGAGACAAAAACAGCACGATATACAATAAAAATGTAATGTTGCTTGCATACGCAGATGAAATAGACATAATAGGTAGATCAGCGCGAGCCGTAACAGCCACCTTTGGAAAAATTGAAAAAGAGTCTGTCAAAGTGGGTCTGGCAGTCAACGGCGATAAGACGAAGTTTATGCTATCAACACGCAAGTCGTCCAGTAGACTCGGACCAACTGTGGATGTTGATAATTATAAATTTGAGATAGTAAATGACTTTATCTACCTCGGCACCGCCATAAATAAAATCAACAATATAAGCCTTGAAATAAAGAGAAGAATAATATTGGCCAACAGATGCTACTTTGGTCTAAGTAAACAGTTTAAAAGTAAAACCACCTCTCGTCAAACAAAACTTACGCTCTACCAGACACTGATACTACCCGTACTTATGTATGGATCTGAAGCATGGGTACTTGCGAAAGCAGATGAGGCAGAACTTGGTGTGTTTGAGAGAAAAATTCTTCGAAAGATTTATGGACCAATATGCGTTGACGGTGAATACCGACGTCGTATGAACCATGAGCTATACCAGCCGACCGACATCGATATAGTAAAACGTATCAAACTACAACGATTGCGTTGGCTTGGCCATGTCAGCAGGATGGATAAAGATGCCCCCGCCAAAAAGGCATTTGAATACGAGCCACTCGACGGTATACGCCCCAAGGGAAGGCCAAAACTCCGATGGAAGGACCAAGTTGAAGAAGATATCACAGAACATGGCATCCAAAATTGGAGAAGTAAAGTAAAAGATCGGTGCGTTTGGAAATCTATTCTTAGTTCGGCTTATGGAACAAGACGTTCTGTTTAATACAAAAGCCATCTAAGTAAAGTAAGTAATTTGAGATATATTGTGTAAACAACCCATCACGTAGGCAGACAGATGTTTTCTGGAACTGAAAAATTAGCACACGAAAAAATTAGCATGAAAATATTCTACAAAAATGTTGCTAGGAATATTTTATGTAGGGTCGGTCCACTAAGGCAAGAAATCGATATTGTCATGTTTCCATTGTCCTTTATCACTTTTACCCGATCCTTTCTCATGAAAACTCTATGGTTATGTATTTCATTGAATTTCGTATATGCTATTGATTGTGTAGAAAACTCGGATACACATGAACTTTGTCTGTTCCTGGCGGACAGATCCGGTTAATGCCCTCATTGAGTACATAAAGAATCCTAGAAGAAAGATTCGCCGTTTGTCAGACTTCTGAGTTATGGCGGGATGAATCTGTCTTTAACAAACAACGAATTTAATTTGAACTTCATATATAGTTAATAGATTATGCGAAATTTACCGAAATACATAGAGACCACAATGTCTTTAATAGAGGACAAGGATGATTTCTCATAAAAAACAGGATGAGAATACCAATAGACCTTTGTGAGAAGACCAGTAAGACTTCTGACTAAAGAGGTTAAAGGTCCAATCTTAATTTTATTGTCATAGAACTTTACTTTTGTTTGCAAAAATGTAAAGAATCATTTGGATCAACAAAATAGGGATGAATAGTAAATATCCTGTGAATTGTCCTTTAAATTAGTATAAAATGCCGTTTGCATATAAGTTTTCTTTTAAAATAAATAATGATTTAAAAAAATGTTCTTGTTCCAAATTTAATCTTATGTTTCTATAACGTGGAAAAATTTTTGCCCGGAGTCGGAGTCGAGTTATTTTTTCCGACTCAGACTCCGACTCCAGCAAAATTGCTCGACTCCGACTCGTAGACTCCGACTCCGACTCCGAAACCTTGCCTAATATAAATTTATACAAGTTTTTAAGTTGCACCATAACAACAATTTATTCTCCAACTACTACTGTTCTTCTTCCTGTTCTTGTGTCTCATAAATGTAAAAGTAATGACAAGCAAAATATTCTTGTCAGTAGTCGGTATTCTTATGCTAAGCCAATGTTTATTTAACAGTACATAAAACAATAGTTGTTACATTTATAGTTCTTGTTGTTGTATTATCATCGCAATAGTTATACACAAGTTTGGATACTGTCTGTGTAAACTTTTATATATCTTCCTGTCTATGTAAATAGAAAATGTCTAAAATTTGCATGTTTTATAAGAAGCTTAATTAGCATTTGTTATTATTTCTGTCAACCTAAAAATGCACCCGAAACTGTATCAACGTTAACTTATGTCTTACAAATTTAAACCTGATGCCTTCCACTACAACTACTAGTAATGTTCTTCTACATTATTCATGTTGTCATTCTTATAAGTACCCCATGTCAATCAAAACCCATGTAACTTAACTAAAGCATTAGGAAGAAGGAGGACTACTTGCTATAAAACAGCAACATAAGTTCATGGCGTAAGTAACAAGAAGACAAAGATCATTATGACAAGAAAATGTCTTAAATATTTGAACAGGCCTTTTGTAAAATATAAAGATTTAATCTTTAGATTTTTACAAGAAGTTTAGTGATGGATTGAACTGTATTTCCTATAACATCTGCTTGGTTATCTTAAACGAGAAGAATTTATTTCCATGTGAGGTAGATCTGTGTAATCGTTGGTCATGCATAAGTGGTTGTAGCCTTGTTTGTCTTAGTATCAGTTTTGTATTAAAGAAAAACCTAATTTTGGGCAACAGTAGACAATCACCTCTGACAAAAACACACATTATAAATTCTAGCGTTGTAACAGTTGTTCAAAAGACATTACTTTTATAAAAGTTTTCTCCAAACTCCTGTTATTACTCATAAAACCATTATTAAACATTATACCTTTACTATCTTATTATGACAAACAGTCATGTACACACTAACATACACAATGAAATACAATGTCAGCAAAATCATAATTTCACAAAAACCGGAAAGTATAGACAAATGACAGATATCCTTTTTTTGTGGGGAAACAACCAAGCATTACCATTTTCTATTGGGCCTCATCATTTGACATTAAAAGATTGACAAGGATTACAAAAACTAAAATGACATAGTAACTTATGTAAATACAACAATAACAAGTATAACATGATTCTTACATTATCTTTATTAATGTTTTTAGCCCAACAAAGTTAGCAAAGTTGTCCATTCTTCTTACGAATATTTCCTATTTGGGCCTTTTGTTTCTATTGCGGTGCAAACAAGTCAATAACATGTGTTATATATGTAATTGTACCCTACACCACAATGTGAGAAGGGTATTATAAGTTTGTTTTTTCGAAAGTTCATGTAACATCGCGAAATATTCGTCGTAGACCCCCATGTGGTATACCAAAATTCATAAAGCGACTTTGAGATGAGTGTCCGTCCGTCCATTAACAATTGTAATCAAACTCCAGGCCGCAATTAAGGATCGATCGTCAAGAAATTTTGTATGCAGGTCGGGCTCGGACCAGGATAGACACCTATTGGTATTTAGGGGGTAAACTGGACCAAAAACAAAATTTTTACCTGATTTTGTAACTGCTCTGTAGGTCGCTCGACCCGAAATTTTAAATAAATCTTGACTTCTCGTTTTTGGTGTTCTACCACACTGTGGAGTCAGAATATGGTTAATTAAACATGACTCAAAAAATTACACACAGTGTAATATTCCTTTCAAAAGAGCTTTCAACTGGTTTATCTCTAGATGACTTTTCAACTAATTTATAGTTGGTTGTAGAAAAAAAGCTTTATAACCGACTATTTTCCAACTGGTTAATAACTAGTTGAAAAGTAATGCAGAGATAGTCAGTTCTCCATTTTTTTAGTTTTCAATCTGGTTGATCTATAGATGGCTTTTCAACAAATTTGTAGTTAGTTCCCAGCAAAAAATCCTCATTACAAACCTCCTTTACCACCCATTATTTTAACAAGGGCACGTCGCGCGAAATATCTGGTTATTTTGTAACCACTGAAAAAAGTAGTCAATATCTACTCAGTATCTACTTATTTCAGTGGATACCATCTACCTATTTCAGTGGTTACAAAATAACCAGATATTTCGCGCGACATGCCCTTGTTAAAATAATGGGTGGTAAAGGAGGTTTGTAATGAGGATTTTTGCTGGGTTGTAGAATAATGCATTTAAAACTAACTATTTTGTAAACCGGTTGAGCAAAGTCCCGCAGGGTTATATAAACTCTCGTTTTCTATTTGTTTAATAACCACGATATGTATCGTATGTTTTGTGATAATGTTCATGTTATATCCTGTTGACACGAGTTAATTCTGCTCGATCTTGCAAGCAGTTTTTTAGTCGGCTAGATTTTTTTTTTTTGTTTGGTCTTGTCTATATAACTGCTATTTTCTCTAGTTGCAGAATTGATAATTAGTTCAATTAAGAACTGTTATAAGCCTTGACCTATATTTTTTTGTGCTTGGAATTATTGTAAAAAAATTATATCTTATGTTTTATGTCAAAATAATAATGTAGATAGTAATTTCTTATATGTGGTCTTCGGACTTGAAATTACCAAGAGTAAATAAATAAAATAAAATCTATAAAAAACCCTCAATGATGTCTATGCTTATATGGGGGCTATACAAAAACGTGAACCTATACTGTCTGATTTTTTGCAAGGGATGTTTTGTGCCTGTATAAATGCCTTTGTACCTTTAGCGAAAATTTCACGCCCCCAACAAAAACTAAATTCCAAATTTAAAACATTCGGTGGGATGCTTCAAAATACTGAAAATCTGGAGGTACTATTCTATGGGGGCTATATGAAGGCGTGGACCTATACCGACATCAGGTGGGAATTTGTATACCCCTAAAGAAGCCAAATACCATATTAACCTTCAAAATACAAAAATCGGTAGGTACTGCTCTATGGGGCACTATATAGAAACCTATACCGACAAATTTCAGGTAGTATGTTTTACACCCCATTGAAGACTAAATACCAAATGTCAGCTATTTCGGTGTATTATATGAAGGCTTGGATCTATACCAACAAGATTCAGGTGGAAAGTTTTATACTCTAAACGTATACTAAATACCAAATTTCAGCCGCTTCGGTGGGAAATTGGGCCACAATCTTCAAAATACAGGAAATCCGGGGTAGTGTTCTATGGGGGCTATATGAAGACGTGGGCCTATACACATCACTTTCATGTGGAAAACTAACTACCAAAATTCTCACGGTACTCTTAAACCAACTTAAAATGAAAGGATTTTACACCTGGGACAACTACAATGTTCCGAGATAAGAAAAAAATTCCATTTTTAGGGCTTTTTAGGTTTTCGCGATTTTGCTTGAAAACCGCAAGTTCTATCGAAATGGAAGAGAAAATGTTGTAGATGTGAAAATTCTCTAGAGGATTGACCGTTATGATTTGTTCCAAGGTTTTACCATTTTTGAGATATAGAAGTTCAGATCACATTTTTAGGTTTTTTTGTTAGGTTTTCACGATTTTGCTTAAAAACATTTGCATTTTTAAGTTAAGTTAACCATTTTAATTAACAAAATATTTTGCCGCTACCCATAAAATGGAGCAAAATTTAGATGAAGGATTACTTACATACAAAATTTTTAAAAAGGCTGAAAAACACCCAACATATTTGGCAGCCCTAGGATTCCTTAAGTTAGCTTTTGTATGGAACAAAGTACATTTTTACAATTGATACTACTCATTTTTGAGGGAAAATAAGTTTTAATTGCTGCAAAAATTATCCGATGCATACAAAGAAACAGTTGGTATTATTCGAATACATAGTTTTAAAATGATACAAATAATTTTATTCCATGCAGAAAAGCACCAGTTGTTGAAATTAGTGCAAAATATTTTTAACACAATATTTCAGCATGCCAGATAACCAGATAACCATGTTTTGTTGACTTAAAAATGCCTCATAACACATCCTTCAAATAGGATTTTCACCCTAATAACTCATCCAAACTGGTTAATAAGTAATTCAAGGTTAATTGTACACCCAGTATGGAGCGGTAATTATAGTGCATGGTTCGGAATGATGTCTGGGGTTACTAAAACTATATGCATATTTTTGGTGTATTAACGGAAAATAAGGCCTAAATCACATTATTAGGGATTATAGTAATACTTCGGCCCCCTAAAGGACTTTCGGTGGGGGTAAAGCATGAAATCACTGGAATACACTATAAACTAATTAATATGAGCTATTCTTGCATAAAAATGTACATCAGTTAACCTTAAAGTAAATTTTAGTTAAGAGAACATACGAAGATCCCCCAAAACCGTTTTATAGAATACGTTGACCTTATGTATTAAGGATTCACGATATTTCCTCAACGAAGAAAAGATGTTTGAACAACAGAAAGGAATGCCGATAGGTTCACCCATATCTCCTATAATTTCGGACACAATCATGGAAAAACTGTTGGATGAAATCATGGAAAAATTTACATTAAAACTAAGACTCTTTACAAAATATGTAGACGATATATTTTGTATAATTAATAAAGACCAAGTTGACATAATTTGAATATATTCAACAAAGAAATACAGTTCACGATGCAGCGTGAAACAGACAATTGTATACCTTTCCTTGACTCTATTACACATAGACAAGGGATTGGTACCAGAAGCCAAACGCCTCGGGCAGATCAATAAATTATTATTCGAAGCATCCCCGAAGTATCAAAATCAACACCGCATCAAATTTCATAAAAAGGTTATTAGATATTAGTGACAAAAAAATAAAAAGAAAATAAGACCAATTCTCAAACTTAATTGTTTTCCTAACAGAACGATCAACGAATTGATCAAACATGCATTCACAAAATTGTCAAGAAAGACCAAAACGTCGAAAAGATATGCAAACGATTTCCATACGTCCAAGGATTCTCAGAAAGGTTTTCACATTGAAATATGTACAATAACGAGCAATACCGATTGGCCCCCAAAAGCAGCAACACTATCAACATATTCTTCAGTCGGACAAAAACAAAAGTTCCAATTGAATATAAATCAAATGTGGTATACAAAATTAAATACAATGGTGACTCGTCCAACATATCCCCCAGAGTATATTTTGGCACAACTAAGACGAAATTAAAAACTAGGATAAGTGGTCATAAGTCTGGCCAAAAAGCAAAAAACAAACCTCTGGAGCAGAAATTTGAACTCAAGGAGTAAATTATAAACACAGATATATTCTCGATATGCTCCATATAAATTTATGTTTATTGTTTATATATTTCTAAGAAAATTGTTATTTGGTTTTCTTTCAAAAAGTAAAAAAAATCCGTGATGATCTCTTCCGAGGAAAGTCGAAATATTGCAACAATAAATAAAAAACAAAGCCAAAATTGTTATTTAATTATTCTGACCTAAAGCCAAACAAAACGCATAAGATCTAACAAAAAAACCTAGAAACAAATCATAATGGTCAATCCTCTAGAGAATGTTCACAGCTAAAACATTTTATTTAGTCCCTTTTCGATAGAACTTGCGGTTTCCAAGCAAAATCCCTCCAGCGATTTTTGCTGTTTCAAAATCCGGTTTTTATTTAATGTTAGTTAAGGCGCACCGTACATGCCATTGTTTTATAAGGAGGCGGTACAGTCAGTGCATTGTCCCAATTTGGACTTCTATAGCTCAAAAATGGTAAAACGTACGAAAATATCTAAAGGACAGTCTTGTAGTCTTTTCACTGCTACAACATTTTTCTAAACTCATTTTGATAAACTTGCTGTTTTCAAGCAAAATTGTGAAAACCTAAAAAATCCCTACAAATGTGAACTTTGACCGCGGTTTATTTAAAAAGCGCTCCTGTGATTTTTTTGATTTTTCTCATCTATGAGCATTGTAGTTTCAGAATCTGCAAAAACTTCCCAGGTGAAAGCTCCTATCATTTTTGGCAATAGCAATTGGCGTTTAAATAAGAGAAAATAAGTTTTCCAAAGTTTTCGATCTGCATCTCGTCTTTATGTTAGCCACTGTTGATTCAATTATACAGTCAATATTGAATTAACTATCTGAATTTGTCAAATGAGTTTTCTACTTTTCAAACATGACTGACTATGATATACAAGAGAAATTTAAATCTAGTGTTGGGTAGCCTAGATCCCTTAAAATTCAATGTCGTGTGTTTCTTTCCTCTAAAGGAATTTGTTCATTAGCTTTCCAATTAGTGAGAAAGTCACTAGGAGTATTTGATATATTCCACGGATATTTCACCAAGAAATGTTTAAAACATCTGAGGCTTTGAGATTAATAGCTAAGTTTTTAGATTTTTTATATGTTCGGCAGAAATTTACGATATTTTTTGGACGCGAACTTACCGAAAAATATCGTTAATTACTGAAATTATAACCATTTTAATTATACCGATTTTTTTCAATAAATCTTGAGTTAGAGAATCGCACCTTTTTTATAGAAACTTCAATAATTTATTAAAAAAATCACATGACTCCTATTATTTTCATTCTTTGATGTACAGAATCATCGGAAAAAACGGATTGTTGCAATTTCGTAACTATGCAACCAATAGATTTAAATCCCATATTGTTTTATACGAAGGCTATAACATTTAATAAAACAATATCTCTTTTTGGTTTCAAATTCGAGATGATGTCTGTTGCTGATGTTCAGAAAAATGGCTGAAATATGTATATTCACTATAACGATATGAGTGCATTTGAATTCTGAAGTTATATATCGAGACATGTCCCAGGGACACTGGAAATCAACATATGTAAGACCATATGAATAATTATAACCAATTATAGAGAAGTTATAGACTATAAAAATATACAGGAAATGTCACCTAAATAACGCCAGAGGAGTAAAATTAAGAAGTAAATTTGGTAACACGATAATCTGCTCCCAGTCATAAAATGCTCGTAATCCGCGATATTTTCTTAATATGAATTAGATTACCTTAGATGTCAGTAGTGGAATTCGGTAACTCATTTTGCGAGTTAAAGACAAATATCTGTAAAATTAAAATGCTTATAATTTCCGTAAATAACGATATTTTTTGATAAGTTACCAAACAAAATAAAGCTGTTGCTAAATCCTGCCGATAGCGACAGTGCTGTCAACTTTTATTGATACTTTCATTCATAATTTTACATTTTAATGTTACCAATTTCTCTCGGTAACTCAACAAATGAGCTACAGAATTCCACTACAGGTTATTATGTAGTAAACGTCTGTTATTAACTTTAAGTTATTAATTTTAATTTATAAAATTATATGTTTTTTTACTACTCGTTAATCCGGGCAATTCGATAATCCGGACATCGCCGAAACATATGGTGTCCGGATTATCGAGACTGTACTGAAAAACGAGAGATACTGTTCTATAAGGACTATATCAAAACGTGGACCGATATAGGCCATTTTTAATAGGAGTAGTAGAAACGTCTATACCAAATTACAAAGATCTATAGTAAAAATTGCGAACAGTATCTTGATTTCAACAGATGGACGGACGGATAGACGGATATGGTTATATCGACTTTGAATTTTATGCTGATCAAGAAGGAATATACTTTACAGGGTCTACGACGAATATTTCGATGTGTTACAAACGGAATGACAAATTTAATTATAGGGTATAAAAATTAACAGTCATTGGAATGTCCAAACACTTTTCCTTTGAATGAGTAAAACGTCTGTTATTATTGTAAATTAATTGAATGCAATTTACATTACAACTATATGCAGCACGTACATGCACATTTATAGGTCTCTATATAAATACATGTACGTGTGTGTGTTTTAGTGTATATGTCCTCTGTATTTTATGTGTTCAACGTATATGTGTTTATTAAGGGTTACGTATGCGTGTATAAAAATATATTTGTCATAGTATCAAGTAAACACACATATCTATGTGTGTTTGATTACATATATGTATGTACATGTGTGCCCGGAAAATATATGAATGTGTTTGTGACTGGTTTGGTCTGTGATTTAATTGGATGTAACCAACAGGCTAAAGCTCCATAGCATTTTCTGCAATGCGGTAAATAATATTTGTCAAGTGCTGTAGGAATGCGAGTAACAACATAAATGTGTATGTATGTATGTATATTTCAATTCAACGTGAGTCATTTGTGACAGTAATGAATTAACAGACAAACCAATAACTGGGAAAGACAGACTTAAAGAGGGCAAAATAGGACAGAAGTACTTTTGCAGCTGCATAAAACTGGGTAAATATGTACTTTGAATTCCTGATAGTATAATCTATCTGGCGTTATTATTCCATTGTTAAATGGCCAATATTTAGTATTTGTGTTTGTTTCTTTCTCCTTTAACCATAATGTTAGTATTGAAAACAACATTTAATTCACAAAATATGTAGTTATTCCTCTCAAAGAAGAGTTAGATTAAACCACCTCCACCTCTGGGATCTCCAAAATCACACATATTCCATATTCAAATGTATTTCTGGCCTCTATATCGTCGGTGTCATGCGCAAGTGTTCCATACGCCAAATTTGAATTTTTATTTAAAAATACATTTTCTTATGTATTCATATTTTTGTTTATTCAATATTACTGAAATATGTTTTATATTTAAGTGAAAATATATGGGGAATTCCAAGTGAAATCGGACAGTTCGGGGAAAAGTAATTTTTGATTTCAATTGTTTTTGGTTCAATTTATGCTCCTAGCCAACAGAACATTTTAGTATATTTTAAAATTATTTTTTGACCAACGGTGCAGAGATATCGCCTATTGAAATTATCGCATTTTTAAAGAACTAAAACTAAAAACAAGTATATATACTTGTTTTTTTATATAATGCTTGAGTTTTCGAAAAGGTGATATTTAAAATTATTTCAAAGTGTTACACGGCTACAACGACGACAGGAGATTTTATGTTGCTGTAGATTCACATCGTTCATTATAAACATGATATATTCCTCGTTATTACCACATGACGACAGTACGCAAAATTTTGTTTCACCCCAGCGAAAATACTCATTACAAAACCCTCTTCTAACTCTGGAACGGATAAACCGTTTCGATCTAAAATTTGGCTATCGTAATATTTTGCCCAAAGTTGATTCAAGTTCTAAGATGGGCTTTATCGATCCACTAATTTGGGTACCTCTTCCACAAAAGTTCGAAAATGCTCGGAAAAATTGTGCGCACGATAACTCTTAATGTTCCATGTTCCAATATGGACTCTATCAGTCTACTCCTTCATGTACCTACCACACACAATTTCGGAACAGTGTAGGTTAGGGCCTCCTCTCGAATCGTTTTGATTTTTCTTGCAACATGTTGTACTCAATTTCCCTATTACGATGGTACAACTTTTTTAAGTGACAAGTCCATACTTCTTCAGAAAATGAGCTGAAAACTGTAAAAAAAAAACTCCTATGGCCAGCATGTGTATGGTTAGTGCGCACCACAACCTCCGAACAGAATACTTCGTTTGTTCTCACAGTACATATCGTAACATTTCTTCGAATATTAGATGAAATTCGAAGATGGTGCTTATAGGTCCACTCCTTTCGGTACCTCTCCAACAAAAGTTCGAAAATATTCGCTAAAATGGTAAGCGCAATATCTCATAAACGGAGCAATCGATTTGGTGCAAACTTTGGATCTCGAAATATTTTTTCCAAACTTAGCTTAGGTTCAAAAGTGGGTTCTATCGGCCCATTCCCTAGGGTATCACCCACACAAATGGTGAACGTATTTGTTTAAGTGCGGTTAAGGGTCTGTGCGAGAATCCTGTGGAAATTTACCGAAGGTACGCCTAGTAGCCCTATTTACAGCGATATGATGTTTTTCGTGGCAAGCCCATGTTTCCTGATATAATGGTCCTATCGAGAGGAATAACTCCCAAAATAAGACACACTACACACTTCCAAAATAGACAATGTCGGTCTATTCCTTTAGGTACCTTCCCCGCAAAACTTTTGAGATCTTATCCTAATTCATATCTTTGAGGGCAACTTCATACGCCTAAAATTCTTAAGACCCCCTAAATACATATGTTTTTTATGGGAAAAAGAAGATTCAATTCACACAGGCTGAGGGTATACTCCTGTCAGCAAAGCCGACTGGTTCTTTTTTACTTGTTTAAGTAGCTTTTTTATATAGAGCAAAAATGTCGATATTAGAGCTTTAAAATTCACACCATTTCACTAATTATAGGTTAATAAATATATTAAAACAAGTTGTTCCATACGCTCTATTGTTCGTAACTTGAAAAAATGGTGATATATTTGTTTCAAACTGCAAAATTTTTGTTGCGGAAAAATCGTTTTTTTTCTTTTTTCGTTCTATATGCCAGGCCTCATGGATATGGAAAAAAGCCGATTTGTTCTTGTAGCAATTTGGATATGGAACATATTGACATTTGAGTATCTCGGAATCTATAGGAGATAGAAGTAAACTGTTTAGAAAGAGCAAGGTTGAAAACCTTTCAAAGTACCTTTATTTAAAAATGTCATAAATGGTGTATGGAGCGTGGCACTGACGATATGTAGATCATTAGGTTGTCCATAGGCATCAGCATAAATATTAAAAAAAAAAAAATGAATTCGTGTGTGTGTCCATATCTGACATTAAATACAATTTTATTTATGCCAATCAAAAAAAAATCACTTTAATTAATTGAATTAAAACCTATTCAATTAATTAAAGTGATTTTTTTTTGTTTGGCATAAATAAAATTGTATTTAAAGGCAAATTCTTATGACGATATAAACGAAAAATCCATGTCCAAAATATTCAAACGTTCCAGAAAATTGACAACAACCTCAATTAGACCCTGTTCCGATGGATAAACATTCAATTTGCATATTATGTAATTCCCATCATTGGCTTAAACGCACTTTTTCGCCTGAAAATTCCTACCGATGTGCTCGAAGTCGCACAACACCATAAGCATATTTGAGTTGCCACAGTACCAGCTAGCTGACAGCAAATGAAATTCCAAAATGACTTAACAATTGACTTTATTTTTGCTTGCTTTAAAAAAGAGTTAATTTAATATAATGTGCATCTTATACTCGATTTTCAATTTGTTGGAATTGTTTGCTTTTTAAACTTTTTATGTGTTTTTAAGAGGAAAATAAATAAATTATGATAGATGAAAAATGATTTGGAAAAGGTTAAAAATAGATTATTTATTTTATTTATGGCTATAACAAAAGGTTTCTGAAGCTGAACTGATATTACTACTTGACAACAACCCTTGAACTGACTTCATCCGCATTAGTTTTAATCTTGCTTTCTATAGCGATTTTGAATTTTTGTTGCGTTATGTGTGTACAGATTTTGTGTACTACTCAGGTCGGTCATTTGGGATGATTACATGATTTTTGACAGCTATTTTGATCCATATTCCATGTTTACTTATTCAACTCATGCAGCAGCTGCCTTTATGATAATGGCTGATTTGTCACTCTGGGGCATATGTGGATCTTCACGCACTAAGTCAAACATCTCTTAAACAGAGTGAGAACGATTTTTGCAAAGATTAAATAAGAATGCAAATTGACCCTGAATTTCCTTGATTGACGTTGGTTCCAAGGCAGATATATACCTGATATACATACACGCCAAGAGAATTTTGGCCCATTTTTAACATCCCAACTGTTAATTCATTAGCAGAAATGTGGCAATATGTTTTAAATTATTTACTGTTTACATCGGAAGAAAAAGGGCAATAAAAATATTTTTCGTTAAGTTTAGGATCAAAATTGTCAATATTTTAGCTGACAGTAATAAATCCAAAAGATTTGGAGTTTATTTTTAAAACAAAATTCCTTTGGTGGTACACTTGTGGCGATTTTCCCATAAATTGAGCAATTATTGGACAATTCAATGGATTTTATAGACAAAACCGTTAGTAATTAGAGTTATTTAACATTCTGGCTGTTACCTCGAACAAAATATAATGATTGGTGTCTCATAAATTTGTGTATTTTGATCCATGAGCCCAGATAAAGCCAATTTCCATTAGCCCTTTATGTAAGAATCGGCCAAAAAGCGTATCCATAAGGCATTTACTTCTCGAACAAATAATATTTTGAGCTCCTCAGTCGCTATCTTTGTGAACACAATCAATTTTGCTTCTTTTCAAAAAAAAAAAAAATGTTAAAGCGTGATCGGTTGAAATGTAAGTTTACACCATTTTGTAATAGGCAGGGTTTTATTACACTATGATTGGAATACACCGTATTATATTTTTCTACATAAAAATACGTTTTTATTCAAAAAAATTTTATTTAGATTAGTACCATTAGAAAACTGTGGTTTATACGATGAAAAACCTAATACATATATTCGTAGGGCAACTTCAAAAGCATTTCTTTAAAGTTTGTTATTAAGAACGCGTGTAGGAAATTGGCTCATATCTGGCAATCATCCAATTTTTCAAATATGAACAAACCAATTGCTTTGTGTGCAGATAAAATGGTGGGGGCTTCACAAGAATTTTTGGACGAGGAATGAATGCCTTGTAGATTCGCTTTTTTAGCTTTTTAAAGGAAATTGACTGATACTGGGCTCACGGATCGAAATACACAAAGTTATGGGGTATCAATCATTATATTTTGTTCGAGGTAGCAGCCAGAGGGTTAAACAACTCTAATAACTAAAGGTTGTGTCTACAAAATCCATTGAGTTGTTCATAATTACTCAATTTATGGGAAAGTCGACACAAGGACAATAGCCTGCTTACGGGTACCACCAAAGGAATTTTGTTTTCAGACAACCTACAAATCTATTGGATTTACTACTATAAACTAAATTTTTTACAGTTTTGATGGTAAATTCAACTAAAAATATTTTTTATTGTCCTCATTCTTCCACACTTCTATTTTTTTGAACAAAAAAATTAAATAATGAAATAATTTAAAATAAATTGCCACATTTCTGTTAATAAATTAAGAGTTGAGAGTCAGCAATGTTAAACAAATACAAAATACACCAACATGGAAAAGTTTAATCATGTTTTTCGGACTACTCCCTTTTGTGTATGGGCAATTAAAAAGCCACCAATGCTCCTAAGAAATTTTTTCAGAGATCCACGCCTTAATTCCTTAGAATATTTTTAGAGACCCACGGCTTAAGTCCTTAGACATTTTTTCAGAGATCCACGCCTTAATTCCTTAGAATTTTTTAGAGACCCACGCACAGTGGTCCCCCTTGCATGGAAAAGAGTACCAAAAATAGTTACATTCGAGCTACCACCTCCAAATTTTAAACGTAGGTTTATGACAAGCCAAAAGATAGAGAACCATTTTTAGTGGTTGTAGGTCCATATTTGGGTATAGCTCCTTTCTATGGTACCGCCCGATTTTTGGTATTTTGACGATTTTGGCCAAATTTACCAAACGATTTGGATTTTATGTTGCATTTTGAGTTCTGAGTGAATAAACTACCTCCTTGTAAAAAATATTCAATTTTCGGTATTTTGACAATTTTAGCGAAATTTTCCAACTGATTTGGCATTTTGAGTTCTGAGTAAACCAAATACCTCCATGCAAAAAATGGTCAATATCGGTCTACGTTTAGGTATAGACCCCATATAAACGTACCTCCCAATTTTCGAAATTTTGACGATTTTACCCACATTTTCCAACCGATTTTGCTGTCATTTTGCATTTTGAATTCTGAGTGAGCAAAATAACTCCTTGCAAAAAAAGTTCAGTATAGGTCCAAGTTTAGGTATAGCTCCCATATAAACGTACCTCCCGATTTTTGGAATTTGACGATTTTACAGGCGTAGTATAAGAGAAATAACTTAACGGGTGGCAGATGGATTTTTTAATCGTAAAATAAAGACTTTCCCCTGCATTTAAAAAAAATTCGAGACTCGCCAATGCTCACAAAATTAGTAAAACTCAACTTAAGTTAATAGTAATTATATTAAAAATAGCAGAAAAAGTTACATATTTATAAAGAATTGATTTTTAATGAAGTTAGGAAACGAATTATGAATTTGTTTTTTCGTAAACATTGTCAATGCCATCACCTAAAAGTTTCATTTTGAAAATTTGCACATTTACCTCCCCAATTTTTTATAATTTTACTCATAACCTACGAATGCTTTGCATTCACATACAAATCACAACATCTACGACTTAACTCGGCATATAACCGCTGTAAATTTACAAAAATAATGCTGGATGTTAAAAATTTGATATGTTTAGAGAATATTTGTTTTAACCGCAATAAAATGTTTCGCCATAAATTTTTCGATTTTTGTCCACGGGCGGAACCACTGTGCCACGCCTTAATTTCTTAGACATTTTTTTAGGGACCCACGCCTTAAGTCCTTTGAAATTTTTTAGGGACCCCCTCCTTAAGTCCATAGGCATTTTTTTGAATTTATTTTAGGGACCTATGCCTTAAGTCCCTAGACATTTTCTTTAGAGATCCACGCCTTAAGTCCTTAGACATTTTCTTTAGAGATCCACGCCTTAAGTCCTTAGACATTTTTTCAGAGATCCACGCCTTAAGTCCATAGGCATTTTCTTCAGAGATCCACGCCTTAAGTCCTTAGACATTTTCTTCAGGGATCCACGCCTTAAGTCCTTAGACATTTTCTTCAGGGATCCACGCCTTAAGTCCTTAGACATTTTCTTCAGGGATCCACGCCTTAAGACCTTAGAAAGATTCTTTAAAAATCCACGCCTTAAGACCTTAGAAATATTATTTAAAAATCGACACCTTAAGTTCTAAGAAATATTATTTAATTAAAAATCGACACCTTAAGTTCTCAGAAATATTATTTAATTAAAAATCGACACCTTAAGTTCTCAGAAATATTATTTAATTAAAAATCGACGCCTTAAGTTCTCAGAAATATTATTTAAAAATCCACGCCTTAATTCTTTAGAAAGATTTTTTAAAAATCCACGCCTTAATTCTTTAGAAAGATTTTTTTAAAAATCCACGCCTTAATTCTTTAGAAAGATTTTTTAAAAATCCACACCTTAAGTCCTTAGAAATATTCCTTAAAAATCCACGCCTTAAGTACTTAGAAATATTCCTTAGAAATCCACGCCTTAAGTCTTTAGAAATATTCCTTAAAAATCCACGCCTTAAGTCCTTAGAAATATTCCTTAAAAATCCACATCTTAAATCCTTAGAAATATTCCTTAAAAATCCACACCTTAAATCCTTAGAAATATTCGTTAAAAATCCACGCTTTAAGAGCTTTAAAAAATCTGTAAAAATTCACTCCTTATGTCCTTAGAAATTTTTTTAAACGCCTTAAGTCCTTAGAGAAAATTCATCAAAAATCCACTTCTTAAGTCCTTAGAAAATATTCTTTGAGCATCCAAGTCTTAAGTCCTTAGAAAAAGATCTTTAAAAATCCACGCCTTAAGTCCTTAGAAATTTTTTTAAAATCCTGACATAGGTCCTTAGGATTTTTTTAAAAATCAACTCCTCAAGTCTTATAAAAATTCATTAACGATTTACGTCTAATATCCTTAGAAATGTTCTTTAAAGATCCACGCCTTGTATCCTTTGGGCCATTTGAAATCCACATACATTGTGCCTCCCCACGTTGCTTTAGTTTGGCTTGGCATCAATAGAAATTAGCAATCTGCTTCTGAAATGGTCTCCATGACTGTGTATGTAGACCTCAGCTACAACAAACGGTCAAAACCTCTGGCGTTTAATACTTAAGCATTTATGTTACAATCATGTAACCAAAAACAAACAATCCTACACCTACTCATCTGCCAAACAATCACACGCATATTTTATGGAAAACAAAAAAGCGCTACCAGCAACCTATTTTTCAAAGTATTTAAAATGTTGATGGTTGTGTTGGCTACAATATTTTGCATAAAAACTACGCATTCAAAACTAAGCCACAGGAGAACGTTTTTCCTTCCTCAGCCATCTCTCTCTGTGTGTTTGTACAGAAAAAACCTTTCGGGCTATTTATTGTGGTTCAAAAAGCAAAGGGCAATTTGTTAGTTATTTTGGTCATTCATGTAAATTCTTCAATGTGTTTGTGTATGAGGGTGTACGTTAGAGAAAAACATCGTAAAATAAGCGGCAAATTGTTAAAATCGCTTTGAAATGCACACAACTGAGCGCAATATTACGACCATCATCAAAAGCAATTTTGAAACACGTAAGCAATCACACACAAGCGCGAAAGAACACACAACCCACACCATAATACCGCTGTAACTGTATGAAATTTTTAACAGCTTCAACATTCAATGAGCGAGTTCAATTACCACCAACACGTTGCAACGTGTTTTCAGCACAGTAAGTGTTAGATGCTTAGCTCAGCTTAGCTGCTCAAAGGGTGGTTTGTTAATTGATTATTGGAAAGTAACATAAGGTGGCGTATGTGTAATATTTAGGCAATCCACAAGTTTTTGATATTGCGTATACGCATAAGGGACATTGATTGGTGTTTATTACAATTTGACCCAGCAAAAATTTGAAGGCGTGCAATGTGGATTAAGGACTTCACTGCATATTTCGAAACAGTACAGTTTGCAAATATGTATGTTTATTCAACAAACTGCAATGAATGTATATTAATGTACTTTAGGGTTAAAACCAAAGATTTAAATATGTATGCGTCGTCAACTACACACAACATTACTTCACCCATATATAGTTAATTTTATATTTCCCCTCTAAAATGGAAAACGTGTGGGCTGACACTAACAAAATTGGAGCAACACCAATAACACAGTAAATACGATCAGAGGGTCAGTAAACCAATTTAATGGTTATATAATACGCTCGTTATTTACCACACAGCCGGCAACACACAAATGCAATAACGAATTTCCACACAATCGCTCGCAAAGAAACACAACTACCAACAGTAAGTGTGAAAATTCAAGCACTATGTTTTTCAAACCAAAAATCCCATTTTGCAAAAACACACAGTTGTTTACAAACACACACACATACATATCCAATTTCATAAATACATACATACAAAGCGCATTCATCACATCAATGAAAAAACACAAAGTACGTCAGTAGAATGGATGAATATAGAGAGAGAGAGAGAGTTCATTTCAAATAGTTCGAGTACATACAAATTATATTTATGTATTTCCAACAAAACAGCTGAATATTCTATAGAGTCCTCGAACCCACGTATTTACATTCACTCCATCTTGAAAAAAGAAACCATTTTAATGCACTTACTTTGAGGATCAGAAGAAAATTATTTTTTTATGCACATTGTAGTCTGAATGTGTTCACAAAAGCTCACAGGGACCTGAATTGCTACATATGCATGAGCAACTTTTTACACAAGTTCACAGGGATACACACACATTAAAAAAATAGGACTTTATGCATGCACCTTAAGAGGTTTGGAGGGTTTAAAAATATTTAAAAATCGCAGATTATATTCCTTAAAATTTTTTAAAATCCACCTCAGATTGTATTGTTTAAAAAGACATCTCAGAAAATATTCTTTAAAAAATCAACGTTTAATAGTTGGAAGACACCTCAAAAAATATTCTTTAAAAATCCACGTTTATTAGTTGGAAAACACTTCAAGAAATATTCTTTGAAAATCGACGTTTATTAGTTGGAAGACACTTCAAAAACTATTCTTTAAAAGTCCACGTTTATTAGTTCGGAAGACACCTCAGAAAATATTCTTTGAAATCAATGTTTATTAGTCAGGAGAAAATATTCTTTAAAATCCACATTTGTTGATTGGAAGACACCTCAAAAAGTATTTATTAGAAATTCACGTTTATTGGTCGGAAGACACCTCAGAAAATAGTCTTTAAAATACATGCTTATTGGTAGGAAGACACCTCAGAAAATATTTTTTTTTTAAAATCTAAGAAAATATTCTTTAAAAATCCACGTTTATTGGTCGGAACACCTCAGAAAATATTCTTTAAAAATCCACGTTTATTGGTCGGAACACCTCAGAAAATATTCTTTAAATATCCACGTTTATTGGTCGGAACACCTGAGAAAATATTCTTGAAAAATTCACGTTTATTAGTAGGAAGGCGTTTCAGAAAATATTCTTTAAAAATCCACGTTTTTAAGTTTTTTTAAATATTGGTCGGAGGACCCTCAGCAAATATTCTTTAATTTATTAGTATGATGGCGTTTCAGAAAATATTCTTTAAAAATCCCCGCTTTTTAGTGGAAAGTCGTTTCAGAAAATATTCTTTAAAAATCCACGTTTATTAGTAGTAGAAAGGCACCTCAGAAAATATTCTTTAAAACTCCACCTTTATTATTAGAAAGGCACCTCAGAAAATATTCTTTAAAAATCCACGTTTATTGGTCGGAACACCTCAGAAAATATTCTTTAAAAATCCGCGATTCTGCAAATATCCTTTTAAAATCCACCTTTAATGGTCTGGTGGCACCCCAAGTATTGTAGCTTATTTATTTAAGACTTAGTTGATATTTTGAACATTGACAATGATTTTTAATAGGAAAGCAGTTGCTTTGGAACACAAAAACCTCAGTTTTTTGCTGTATCATCATTTAGTCCATTGTCAGTCCATCATACATTTCGTTGTCAATGACAACATCAGAACATAGCCATCATTCGTGTCTTTTTGAGATTCATTGGTATTGCCGTTGTTATTGACATCCTTAATAAAGTTGTCTTAGGAAACTATATATGCTACACAGCTCGCCCAACAATGGAGCATTGTTTAGAAGAGATACGATTCGATAATAGCCATGGTGAACTACAAGTAGAAGAAGATACCTTTAGCAATTGGAATATTTGACCACACAATCAGCTGCGATTGCAGTCTTTAAATCACACTCGCACACAGAGATTAAAAAAACCTGCGTCAGTACATAAATGTCAAAACACATCATGTTCGAAGTGAACAGATAACCACCTTCATAAAAACGAAAAACGAATAATCATGTTTTGGTGGAATTGTCATTTCTGGCAAAGTGAAAGAAACATCTAACTACAGTTATTGTTATTCATTTATCCGTTTATCATCCATCCACTACCTTACAACCACTCGACTACGCACACCTATACTCAATCATTACTTTTTGTGTCGAGTAAAGCCATGACATGATAACTTCTTGTTGCACCCGTGATAAAGTTACCAAAGCCTAACATCTTCCTACAATGACGTAACACTAACAATATCAACAAAAATGCAAGCTGTCGATTCATCTCCATTGCTATTTCAATTTGGTACATTTCGGGTTCATGTTTTAGGTACTCCTTAATTTTTTAGTCAATGTATGACTTATTAAGAAAGTGGATTATCATTCCCACAAAGAACTATTAATGGTTTTATTTAACATTTCATTTGTCAACTATGGATGATCTTTCGCTTTTATTTGTTTTTATTAAATAAAAATAAAGTTATTAAATTTTATAGCAATTTCAAAACTTTTATACACACCATACCGAAATATGTTCTCATGAAATCTTGGAATGCTGGTCGATTATGTTTCTGCTCGATGATTTTTATCGCCGAGTCGGACCGACGTGTATAAAACCTCTCAAAGTAAAATGTAACATGACGCAGATATAGTCAACATTACGCAGCGGGATAAGACCACCGATAAAAATGTTGAGTCCATAGCAAGATAATCTTCTACGTACTTGGCATTACGGTGGAAGCCAGAGTTTCCGAGAATAATAACTAAAAAAATTAAATTCTAGACAACAGTTTATTGGTCTTTGGAAATATGAAAAAATGAGATAGAGGTTCCAAAATACCAAGTAATAGTTTCGCCTAACTTTTCTTTAGCGAAAACCGGCCTTGCTTTAACGTCTGTTTCATCTCTTATGCACTGAACTACCCCTGCTTTTGGTGAATATAACTCAATTAATTAATTGAAGACTTCCAGAAAACAATCCACTTAACTCACCCAGTTGTTTTCTAAAAGCACTTCTGCTCGCATTATCATATCTGAAAATATGTATATTGACCACTCTATGCAAAACATCCACAAATTCCAGTTATCTGAGGTCTTCTCTGGTTGCCTATTTGGGGTTCTGAAGATCTATACAGAGTATACTCATAGCGCTCTCTATAACATCTATCAAAATTCGACACAGATTGTCCACAAAAAAGAAATCCAAACGAAATCAAGAAAAATCGTATTTTAGATTTTTCACTTTATTCCAACTTCTTATTGCATACTTCAAATGAAAAAGAAAACGATTTTAAAATTCCAAAGTTAAGGGTGAATCATAAGGCAATAAATGTCCCATGCCTATGCAATCTAGTCAGTCTTGTTTATAATTGTTGTTTTAGCAAATGGTGACTTGACGTGAATTCCAATGCAGAGGTGATAACTACAAAATTGTTTCACATCACATGGTAGATTGTGTAGGGAAAAAGAAAAATCTACTACACAAGGCAACATACAAATTTTGAAAATACTATGCCACAATATGTGGATATGTATCCGAAAAGCAGACATAAGAATTTTGTAAAATAGTGAATATTGCGAAAATACTGATTTCTGTGTCCCGACGCATTTAGGGTTAAAAATATTGAAATAATTTAAATTCTTAGAAACGGAATAAGTAAAACAAAATGTCCTTAAACGAGGCTCGAAAATAAAATCCACCCAAAATTTTGTGACGATCCAATCAAAATTGCGAGGTGTAGCCTGATTACAAAAAAATCTGATGTATTACCGACGCCAAATGTTACCAAATGTTAAAAATATAATTTTTAATATTTTTGGTAAAATAACAAATGTTTCACATTGTTATAAAGCAAAAATTGTATTGAAAAATTTTAAAAAATTAAGAAAAATAGTAATCATTCGAATCCCACTACCAAATACGACTTAAAATTTTTGTAATTGACCGCAATTTAATACAAAAAAATGTAAAGAATATCGAAGGGGTCAATCATTGTCAAAATTTGATTTTAAATTTAAAATCGCGAAAATTGCATACAAGCCCACTGTGCAATATTTTTTCTATTTTTTGTTAAATAGCTGGTAAAACAGCAATACATACAAAAGAAGATTTTTTTTTTTCAAATTGAATTAATATTAAAGAAGTTATGAGTATTTCTTTGCATATAGTTTTACAGAATTCGATTTTTCAAGGCGCGATATCTGGAGCCGTTGGTAAAAAAATTCTGAAAATATATTGAAATATTTTGCTGATGAGCAGCATCACCGCAGCAAAAAATAAAGGAAATCAAAAAACTCATTTTGAAAAGGTGTCCGATTTCACTCAGAAACCCCTATATATTCTTGATCAGGAAAAAATTCTGAGTCGATGTAGCCATGTCCGTCTGTCCGTTTGTAGTAGGAGAACTTTCGCTACATTTTTACGGAACTACCTCTAATTTGACGTTTGATGTTTCCAGAGGTCAAAAAGCATCTCTACCAAAAATTGTCAACATAGGTCCATGTTTTGGTATAGCCCCCATATAACGATACCTCCCGATTTTCGGTATTTTGAGGATTTTAGCTACCTTGTATAAAAGAATATCCGGAAATTTGACGTTTGAGGCTTCCAGTTGTCACAACTCTACTCTTCCTATTGCCCCATATAAGGGTACCTTCTTAACTATTTTGTTCGTAACTATCTGTTATTTGACATTTGAGGTTCCCAGTGGTCACAAAACTTCTCCACCATAAATTGTCAATTCAGTCCATGTTTTGGTATAGCCCCCATATATCTGTACCTCCCGACTTTCATTGTTGTAACGGTACCCCCCAATTATAAGAATTTTGAAAATTTCAACTACTGTTTGGACGAACTACCCGTTATTTTATGTTTGAGGTTCCCAGTGGTCACCTCTCCAGGTCCATGATTTGGTATGGCTCCCAATATAACGGTACCTCCCGATTTTAGTTATTTTGGGAATTTTAACTACTTTTTGGCCGAACTGAACTGTTGGTTGACATTTTACGTTCAAAGTGGTCACAAAACTTCTCCAACAAAAATTGTCAATTGTCAGGAGTTTAGCTACTTGTAATGACCGAACTCTCTGTAATTTGACATTTGATGTTCCCCGTGGTCACAAACTTTCTCCACCAAAAATTGTCAACTGTGGTTCACACTTTGATATAGCCCCCATATAAAGATAACGCCCGTTTGAAGAATTTTTGCTACAATTTTCTGATCTAATAGAGGCATTGGGGTTTCCGTGGTCACAAAATATCTATATTTAAAATTGTAGACAGGAAGGAAAATTAACTAATATGTATTTCATTGTGGAGGGTATAAAGAGTTCGGCCCGACCGAACGCTTAACCCTTTTTTACTTGCTAGTTATTTGCGGTGTATACTTGTTTGTGTTTGTATCGTTTTTCTCTGTCAAAGAAGCACATAACTGAACCAATGATCCGGGTTTTTTAGGTCCGGGCTGAGACGGCGAAATCCCAGGACCCAAATGGATGTACTCGGTTCACCGCCTCCGCATTCTGCACAGTTGAACTTCGATTAGATACCGTATATGCCGCGAGTGGGTACATTTTAGGGTTTTCTTTGGACTTGTCCTGCGTTTTAATTGAAATGGACTACGATGCAATGCTCTAATGACAAGCACACGGAGTGTATGGGGATGGCGGTCAGGTATGAGAGTTGCATAATGGTATAGCCCCAACATCAGCCTTCTTGTGGAAGAACATAATCGACTGTTCTTAATTTGAATGATTAACATGACTTGTGGCATTGTGTCCAAGGTAATGACTAGAGGGGTATAGCACTGGCAGACCAGATTGATAGCTATACACTTTTCATGGTCAGTACCCCTACGTGAATTAGCGGAGAGTGTCATTGTCTGACATAACCATCAGGTCACTTGGTCTAACAAATGACGTCACCTAGAAAATCGTCGTCTCAATAATTGTCTCCATCAGCAGACCACCGAGAAATATTTTGGTATATACAGCTATTCTGTTCACCACATGTACTGGTGAACCACTAACTACGAAAATACTTTATGGGGTGGAATGGGATAAAATGTTCAAGTCGTTTGCGAATGCTAGCTATCTGTGACAAGCTGAGAGGGGGAACAAGGTCCTCAAGTCCCTAGACAGCAGCACTTTGGGTGCAATCAAAAAAACTTTTGACCACATATAAGCAATATGTATGTCTGTGTTAAGCTAAGCAGCACGAGTGTGACCAACGTGTTGGAACAGTACTCAAACCTGTAAAAAAACAGCTCTGAAAACTGCAACAATGTGTCACCCCATATCATAATATGCATGAGGAGACGACGATTCATTCGCACGACAACTGCACATTTTTGCCCTGCCAAACATACTTAACTAACTCCAGTAGTTTAGTTCTTACAACCCATCGAAGCAGCAACAGCAAGATGATACACTTTAGCGAAAGTGTTGAATGATGGAAAATATCTTAAGGCTTCTGAAACTTAAATTACGCACAAAGATGGACTAAAGAAGGGCATAATTTAAGATTGAGAAAAATATTACTATTACCAATGTCAGTCGATATTTGCCGTCTCCCCTAGACAATTTAATTGGTAATCGTAGAGCTGTTGGGCTATTATGTCAGCTAGTACGACTTTGCTAAGTAAAAATATATTTCGATGTAATAAGGGCCATAAACTTTACCTTTAATAGACGTTTCAAAACTATTCTTGAAGAGCCCTTAAACTGTGCTATATTTTGTGGTGGAGTTACAGTCGCTCAAATGTACGAAGGAACATTGCAACACCCAAGTAAATTCAAACATGAATTGCTACTTACTTTTAATTATTAGTCTATTACAACAATATCTTCCCAAAACAATCCCCTACATAATTGGATCATTTATTTCCCGAAAACAAACAACAAACAATTCTCTTATAACCAAAAGTTCAAAAGAAAACTTCTATAAATGAACAACAATTTCCTCTGACAAATTTCACGTTAAATTATTGTCAAATAGTGTCACATTGCATTCCGTTGGATCGTGTTGGCGAACTTCATGCTGCAACATGTTACTAATGAACTCCTTGTTACTGTTGTTACTGTTGTAATATTTGTTTCTATTGCTACGAGTACTAACAATGTACAGTGGTCCCACTTGTATGGGAAGGTGAGACAAAAATATTTTTAATCATCAGATCAATCTTTTTTTTCAGTATATGCTAAAAATAAGTAAAAAATACTTTGCAAAAAATCATTAATATAGGTCCAGTTTTTCCTATAGCCCCCATGTAGCGGTACCACCCGATTTCAGGTATTTTGACCCTGTATTTTTTGGGATCAGTGTGCAATGGTGGTCAAAACCACTATGATGGTTTTCTTACTGTTGTTGACTGATGATGGTGGCGTTAATGGTAACATGAGTCGTCAGTTATCATCATCATCGCAATGACAACAATAATCCTACAAAACAAAAGTCCGACCAGCGATGATAAATCAAAACACAAAAAAAAATACAAGTAAAGGCACCGACATGCTCCTTGGTTCTGTATACCCTACACCACTCAACTATGAAATATTGAAAATGACTTGGCTAATTCAGCATAGATTAGTTAATGAATTGTTAAGCTAAAAAGTTCGATCAAAGCAGCAATCGAAAAAATTCGGTAACACTGAACCTATTTCTAAAAACACAGGTCAAATTCTAGGTTCTGAGCTCTGGGCATAAATAACTATAAAGCCACAAGAAAAAGCATGGCATAATAAACAATATATCTCTGCGAAATTTAAAGCTCCTTTTCGAAATCAAAACTAACGTAACGTTAAAGTAACAAACATAAAGGCAAACTGACCCAACCCTCCATCGAACAATAAAGTACTCCAAGAAAAACGAGCCAAACTTCAATTGATTGATGAAAATACGCGCAACTTTAAACAGCAACACACACTGACTTACTCTCATCACAGAATGCCATCAAACTATCACGAAAAATTGTCCGAATCCTAATGAACATGTAAATTGTTTGGCAATGAACAAACGAGGAACAACTTTTCTTTTATTTCGCAGCACACTCTGGAGCTAGTCAAGGAAGAAATTGAAAGAAATGTGCACTTAGAGTTCTGTTGAGCGCTAAGTACTTCCGCAGTTCGTTCTGTAACAATTTAAATTACAATTGCTCTTAAGCAGCGAACAAAAACATCAAAAAACGAACGAACACAGATAGCTGCGTGAAAACATGTTTGGCTAAGCTAAGTCAAAAACGTATTGCTTGTTAGTTAGCTACTTCAAGTATGCGGAAAAATAAAAGTTTCCTAATGAAAATATTTTAAATGAATCTTTTCATGGTGGGTAGAGATGAAGTGACATATCGCACAACACAAATTTCCATCAACCTGTAAGGAAACAAATAAAGAAAATAACATTTCAATCTGACTTTCGATAAGTTGTTTAACAAAGAATATATATGGAATAATTTGTTTTCACAATTTTATGTAGAGATTTCTTAGCACTGGGAACCCCAAATAACAAAAGTTCGCTAATTCGGTCTGCTAAAAATTGGCGGTAAAAAATTAAGTTCAATTTCCCATAATACCGAAAATCGGGAGGACCTAGGCCTATGTTGACAAGCTTTGGTGGATTAGTTTCGTGACTGCAGGGCACCTCAAATGTAAAATTACTGGTTCAGTCAAAACATTTAGCTAAAACCCTCAAAATCGGGAGGTACCTTTATATGGGGTCTACTCTTAAACATGAGCATATCTTGACGATTGTTCGTAAAGAAGTTTCGTGACCACTAAAAACATCGAATGTCAAGTGCGTTTAAAAATTTTAACAAAAATCCTCAACCTACAGAAAACCGGGAGGTGAAGTTATATGGGGGCTATACCAAAACATGTATCCATGTTGATGTTTTTGGTGGAGAAGTTTCGTGACCACTGTGAACATCAAATGTCAAATTACAGCTAGTTCACTTAACAATTGTGGCATAAATACCGAAAATCGAGAGGTACCGTTAATGGAGGCTATACAAAAACAGGGAGCTATGTTGACGATTTTTCGTGGAGAAATTTCGTGAACTTCAAATGTCAAATTACAGTTAGTTTAAAAATTTTAACTTGAATCCTAACAAGTAAAAAAGTATCAGTCGACTTTGCCGACAGAGATATACCCTCAGCCTGTGTGAATTGAAACTTTCATCTATCAAATCTAATACCGCCTACTCAAATTTTGTGGCCCTTTTTGAAAGTATGAACTTGCCGACAAAAAACATATTTGGTTTGGAGCTCAAAAGTATTGCATAGGATGTACTTGAAGGAATGGACCGACGTAGACAATTTTGGAAGTGGACCTTATGTTGGGAGTCATTCTTCATATGACCACAACGGATCTTCAAACAGATCCTATACTGCACTTAAACAAAAAGGTTGAACCTTTGTGGGGGAGGTATCTTCCCTAAGGAGAAGACCGATATCGGCCATTTCTGAGGTAAAACTGCATTTGGAAAGCTAAACTTAAACGTTTGAACAAAATATTATGAAGGCCAAATTTTGGAGTAAATCGGCTGATCCATTCGAGAGTTTTCGTACGCATGGTGCCATAGGGGTTTTTACAGCTTTCGAGATATTTTCACAGGAAGTGTAGACTCCGCCCTGAAAAAAATTGAACCGTCGCAATCGGGACAGCGAATTGAAGTTGCTACAAGAAAGACAAATGCGATTCGAAACCAGGCCCTAAGCTGCATTTTTCCGAAATTTTGTGCGGAAGGTACCTGAAGGAGTTTACATATATAGTCCATATTCGAACCTGGTCTATGCGTCGTAGAAGTATTACGATGTGCAAAGTATGGGCCAAATCCGTTACTGCCTTCAGAAGTTATCATACGCACACATTTTCCGAACATTTTCGAACTTTTGTGGGGGATGTACCTAAAGAAATGGACCGATATGGCTCATCTTCGAACTTAAACTAAGCTCGGACAAAATATTACTAAAGCCAAGTTTTAGACCGAATCGGCAGATCCGTTCGAGAGTTATCGTGCGCTCCAACCACTGCACATGGTACCATAGGGGATTTTTACAGCTTTCGGGTTATATTCACAGGAAGTATGGACTTGCCCCTGATAAAACTTGTACCAGCGTAATTGGGACAGCAAATACAAGTTGCTACAACAAAACTCAAAGCGATGCGAAAGCAGAACCTAAACAGAACTTTTCCAACATTTTGTGTGGGAGGTACCCGAAGGAGTGGAACGGTAGAATTCATACTGAAACCTCATCTATAACTGGTAAAAATTGGTTACTCTCTTCAACATCGGTTACTCTCTTCAAGAGTTATCGTGCGCACAAATTTTCCGAACATTTTCGAACTTTTGTGGGGGAGGTACCTGAAGGAGTGGACCGATATGGCCCATCTTCGAATATTAAGCAAAATATTACGACATGCAAAATTTTGTTCGCATCGGTCGAGAGTTATCGTGCGCATCAGCCAGCCAGACAGATGGACGGACATTCCTAAGTCGACTCCAAACTGTCTGAAACAGATTTCGTCCAAACATACATGGGGTCTACAACCATTATTTCGATGAGGCACATTTTGCCCGTATGAAAGTGTATATACCCTCGTTAGCATAAATGCTGAAGGTATAAAAATACCAAAAATCGGGAGGTGTCGTTATATGGGGGCTATACCAATACAGTTTCCTGACTACTGAGAACCTCAAATGTCAAATTAAAACTAAAAATTGTAGCTACAACCCCAAATTCGTTTCAGACAATTTGGAGTCGATTTAGCCATGTCCGTCCGTCTGTCTGGCTGTCTGGTGCGCACTAATTCTCTCGAACGGATTAACCGATTCGAACTAAATTTTGCACATCGTAATATTTTGCCCAAACTTAGTTTATGTTAGAAAATGGATCATATCAGTCCACTCCTTCGAGTACCTCCCACACAAAAGTTCCAAATTGTTGTCTAAAATGCTGTGAACGATAACTCTCAAAGGTAGCAACCGATTTGGTCTCAAATTTGGACATCGTGTAGTTCCTTCCAGATATATATAGGGTTGGAATATGTCCAATGCTTTGGGTACCTCAAACAAAAACTTCGGAGAGAGTAAAGTTTAATACCTCCTCTCGAATGGTGTTGAAAATTTTTCAGTATGTTGTCTTAGCGGCCCCCTTTACAACGGTACATTTTTGCCCATACTTCCTGTGATAATGGCACAAAAGCTCAAAAAACCCTGCCGAAACATACTAAAATGGCTAGTGTAAAAGATATCTCTCAAACTATCTATGATTCAGAAGTTTGTTCACTATAAATGTGTGTAAATCGCACCTGTTCAAGAAAACGGTAGTAACTCAACATTTTATATTTTTCAGTAGAGACAAAAATCTGTTGACAGAACAGTAGTTACTCTGAAGACATGAAGATTAAGATAACGACATTTTTTGAATACACAAAATAATTGGAGTACAGTAGGTGGAGTTTATCAATATCTATAGTTTTTAATAAAAAGTGAAAATTTCAAAATGTTGAGTTACTACTCTTTTGTTGAACAGATGCGATCTATCAATGATTTGATACATTACGGTACATAATATTTCGCGTATTTTGAAGCAAACTAGTGATACTAAATCAATATATTTCTTTGATCAGAGGCTGAGGGTATATCTCCGTCAGTCCAACTAATTGATACTTTCTTTCTAGCTTTTTTTAGTTTTTGTTGTTTTAAAAGCTATTTAATAAAAAATAGGAAAAAATTGCATCCAAGACTAATGGATGTAATTTTAATTTAAAATCAATTTTTAACAATAATTGTACTCTACGATTTTTAAAATTTGTTAATAAAGTTTTTTTCTTTATACCAGGGTGCAGCACTTGTCATTTTACCAATCAAATAAGAAGTTACATTAACATTCGCTTCGTTGTTTTATTTAGGAATTTATCTTAAACGTCTTAAAATATTTCGTCATTTGTATACTCTATACTATGTACACTGTGGTAAGGAGTATCATGTCATAAGCATAAAATCACTTTCTGAGTCGCTTTACGCATGTCCGTGATTCTGTTCGTCTGTCCATTTATTTTTGTAATCAATGTACAGGAAGATTATTTTTTGGCCAACGAACGAACTCTATTTATTTTGTTAAAGATTGGATTAAATTTGGATATAGCTCCCATATATATATTCGCCCGATTTTAGGTATGTATTTGGTTCACCAATCACCAATGTATGTATGTATATCCAATATTGATGAAATTTAAAGTCTGGAATTTAGTCTGGACATAAATGTACAAAATTATATCGAAATCGGTTTAGATTTGAATATAATTCTTCCACAAACATCCCGGAAGGGACAATGGAGACTTCTCTCATATCAATGAGTGCACCCCGATTCATATTAGATCAATGATATGGGACCTACAGTTTATCGCCGAGTCCGAACGGCGTGTTCTAAGACACCACTTGCAGAGAAGTTTTACATGGCTGAAATACTGAGGAAATGTCGCCAACATTACTGAGGGGTATTTTGCCACAGTTGAAAAATGTTTGATGTTGCATGGCCGGAGAATCGAACCCACGACCTTCAGCGTGGAAGGCGGGTGTGCATACCATTGCACCATGGTGGCAACCAGATTTGAATATAGCACTCATACATGTTTTCGGCCGATATGTTTTGTTTAATATTTTTATGAAATTTGGAACTTGTATCGGAATTTGGTCTTGAAATAAATATGCCAAATTATATTGAAATCAGTTAAGATTTGGATATAGCTCCTTTATATATTTTCGGGGTATTTGATGCACCAAACACGATATATCTGTACATTTTGATGAACTTTTGAATGTGTGACAGAATATAGTTTAAAAATAAGTATCCCAAATTATATTGAAATTATATTGTAATCGAGATTTATATATAGCACTCATATATATGCGACTTATTCACAGTGGTATGGGGTATCATATGGTGCCATCGGGACAACAAATGTACTACATTTATGATCAAATAACAACAGCTCCGTAATCATATGAACTGACATTAGATCCGAATAATCTACCAACTATTAATATTAATATTTTCTTCAGATGATGATTATTAAAATATGAAAGAGGATTTGAATTTGAGATATTAAATGGCCCAAATTATCGCGGGCACAAAAAACTTCACTCAGTAATACCCCGAAGTGCTGGTACGCCAAATGCTAAACCATTCATAAAATCGCAAAATGAAGAAGCTTTTAAGATGTTTAAGAAAAAATTCTATATAAAATAACAAACAAATGTTATTATTTATTTATTTATTTTTTTTTTTTTTTTTGTAAAATAACACATTTTGCACAGTGGTATATAGGAAAAAAATCTTGACAAATTTTAAAAAAATTAGAAAAAAATAGTAATTAAAAATGTTCGATGCCAAAGATGCCATTCAATCATGGGTGAAAGTGATCTGGCATGTCATCTTTTTAGTATCTTCATCGATGAATTTAAATGCTAATGAAACAGTCGGATCTTTCACGACTTCGTTTGAACTAATGCAAAAGATGCCATGAAATCACGTCATCGCATGGAACCCCTTCCTTCAAATTTTGCTGGGATAAATTAGTCTATAATATGTTGTGCATTTAATTAAAACATAGTTCTAAACTAAATTGATTTTAAAAAAATTTTCAATTTTTTTTGCAAACATTTTTGTCAATATTATTAATAATGACGGATATTAATAATAATGACGGATCCAAACTGACAAATTGCTTTTTGGGAATCCTAATTGAAGCGAACAAAAAATTATTTCCAGGAAAATTCATTAATTTCACCAAACATTTGCATTTTTAAATTTCCATTGAATTGAAGCCACAAAGCAATTGCTTTTTCGATTTGGTTTTGTAAGCACTAAAAACGAATTTGTCATGATAAATGAAATTTACAAAATCTTTAAACAGAAAACAAGAACAACATTGTGAATAAACTATATTTTATTAACCGCTGAAAATATTGCAACATATCCGCTTTCATTATCAATGAATAACATTGGCAACAACAAACAAAAAATAAAAACAACAGCTACATAAAAGGTTTTGTTGTTCAAATTGAAAACACAAAGGCTTAACCTAAATTTGTGGTCACTCATCCATACATAGTATCACATATATGTATGTATGTCTGTACTCTCACAATCAAATTCATATCTGCGGCTGGTGATTTGTTGGCATTCGGTAGGTCCCGAGGTTCATATTTTATATAGACAAGTAAAACATAATTAAACTTTGGGAAAAAATAAATTTTATATTAAAACCACAATTAAAATCCATGCGTTGCAGTGTGAAGGCACTTCCACTTGGTTTGAATTGGCGTTTTTTGTTTTTGTGTTCCAATTGTACCTAGTGACAATCACCACGATCAAGACCATCAACCACCAACCAAGCAAATATAAACAACCGCCAACTAACACACATATCCACATATACTGTCAAACATAAATAAACATATGCAGATGAGTTTTATTTCGTAATACAAACTCATTCACGAATAAATAGATACCTCTACACAAATGGGAAATGATTTCAAAACAAGGTCCAGCCGATTTCTTTATAAGCTACACTATGAAATGATTTTTCGAGATATAGCCATAACAATTGCTGCCATTAACTGCAGATAGATATGAACTTGAAACGTTATTGTGGTTTGATGAAATTAAAAATTTATGAAATTTTCCTTTGTTTTAGAATGGATCAAATCATTTCACTATTTACGGTGCTCCACAATCCCACAATGGAGTCCGTATATTTAGATACATAGATATATAAAAGCAATCAAAATCGTTGCTTGATTTTTATACCCTATACCATAGTATGGAGGGTATATTAATTTGTCGCTGCTCGTTTGTAACACATCGAAACAACCATTTGCGATCGGATAAAGTATATATAAATATTCTTGATCAGGAAAAAATTCTAAGTAGATATTGCCATGTCTGTATGTCCGTCTGTCTGCCTCATAGGCAGGTCAAGTTCGAAGATGGGCTATATAAGCCCACATATTGGTGTACCCCCCATATAACGGTACCTCCCGATTTTCGGTATTTGAGGGTTTTGGCAACAATTTTGGCCGAAATACCTGTAATTTGACGTTTGCGGTTCCCAAAGGTCACAAAATATTGAACGAACTACCTCTAGTTTGGCGTTTGAGGTTCCTAGAGGTCACAAATTATCTTCACCAAAAATTGCCAAAATAGGTCCATGTCTCGGTATAGCCCCATATAAGGGAACTTTCAGATTTTCGGTATTTTGAGGGTTTTAGCAAAATTTTTTGACCGAACTATCTGTAGATTGACGTTTCCGGTTCCCACAGGTCACAAAATATATCCACCAAAAAATTTCAACATATGTCTATGTCTCAGTATAGCCCCCATATAACGACGCCTCCCGCTTTTCGGTAGTTTGAGGGGTTTAGCAACATTTTTTGACCGAACTACCTGTAATTTGAAAAAGTTGTCAACACAGTCAGTCCATGTTTTGTTATAGCCCCCATATGACGGTACCTCAAGACTTCCGTTGCTTTTAGGGATTTTAGCTGAAAATTTTAACCGAACTAGCTGAGGTTTATCCTCGGCATGTGTGGATTGAAATACTTTTTTTTTCCAAAAAGAAGCTTATGTATTTAGGGTGGTTTTCAGGCATATGAACCGACAAAAATATGGATTGGATTAAAGCTCAAAAATTTGCGGGGGATATCAAAAGATAGAGCTTTTGTACCATACTAGCCTACGAAAAACATAATATCGCTGTAAACAGGGTCACTAGGAAACCCCCGGAAAAATATCTAAAGGATACTCGAAATTCTCCAAACAAAAATGTTGAACATTTGTGTGGTCGGTATCCCTAGGATTCGATATCCAAAATTTGGACCAAATCGGTTGCTCCGTTTGTGAGATATTGCGAATATTTTCGAACTTTTGTGGGGAAGGTACCGAAAGGAGTGGAACTATAAGCACCACCTTCGAATTTCATCTAATATTCGAAGAAATATTACACTATCCAAAGTGTGGACGAAAGCAGTCTTCGGTTCGAGCTACTACATATGGTGCCATAGGGGTTTTTTACTTGTCCCATAAAAAACTTTTACTGTCGTTATTGAGGCAGCGAATGCAAGTTGCTTCAACAAAAATCAAAGTGATTCAAGAGCAGTAGTGGAATTCTGTAACTTTTTATACCCTCCACCATAGTATGGAGGGTATATTAAGTTTGTTTTTCCGTTTGTAACGCATTGAAATACTCATTTGCGACCCTATAAAGTATATATATTCTTGATCAGGGTAAAATTCTAAGTCGATCTGAGCACGTCCGTCCGTCCGTCCGTCTGTGGTAATCACTCTAGCATCCACAAAAATGGAGATAGGACGCTGAAATTTTGGGAAAATGCGTCTTTTGTTTGCAGGCAGGTCAAGTTCGATGATGGGCTATATCGGTCCACGTTTTGGTATAGCCCCCATATAACGGTACCCCCCGATTTGCGGTATTTTGACGTTTTTAGCTACATTTTTAGACCGATTTAGCTATAATTTGACATTTAGGGTTCTTAAGTGTTAATGAACTTATATATTAGAAATTGTGGACATAGGTCCACGTTTTGGTATAGCCCCCATATAACGGTACCCCCCGATTTGCGGTATTTTGACGTTTTTAGCTACATTTTCAGGCCGATGTAGCTATAATTTGACATTTAGGGTTCTTAAATGTCAATAAACTTATATAACAAAAGTTGTGGACATAGGTCCACGTTTTGGTATAGCCCCCATATAACGGTACCCTCCGATTTACGGTATTTTGACGGTTTTAGCTACATTTTCAGACCGATTTGGCTATAATTTGACATTTAGGGTTCTTAAGTGTTAATAAACATATATAACAAAACTTGTGGACATAGGTCCACGTTTTGGTACAGTCCCCATATAACGGTACCCCCCCGATTTGCGGTATTTTGACGTTTTTAGCTACATTTTTAGACCGATTTAGCTATAATTCGACATTTAGGGTTCTTAAGTATCAATAAACATATATAACAAAAGTTGTGGACATAGGTCCACGTTTTGCTATAGCCCCCATATAACGGTACCCCCCCATATACGGTATTTTGACGTTTTTATCTACATTATCAGACCGATGTAGCTATAATTTGACATTTATGGTTCTTAAGTGCTAATAAACTTATATATTAGAAGTTGTGGACATAGGTCCACGTTTTGGTATAGCCCCCATATAACGGTACCCCCCGATTTACGGTATTTTGACGTTTTTAGCTACATTTTCAGACCGATGTAGCTATAATTTGACATTTAGGGTTCTTAAATGTCAATTAACTGATATAACGAAAGTTGTGGACATAGGTCCACGTTTTGGTTTAGCCCCCATATAACGGTACCCCCCTATTTACGGTATTTTGACGGTTTTAGCTACATTTTCAGACCGATTTAGCTATAATTTGACATTTACGGTTCTTAAGTATCAATAAACTTATATAACAAAAGTTGTGGACATTGGTCCACGTTTTGGTTTAGCCCCCATATAACGGTACCCCCCTATTTTCGGTATTTTGACGGTTTTAGCTACATTTTCAGACCGATTTAGCTATAATTTGACATTTACGGTTCTTTAGTATCAATAAACTTATATAACAAAAGTTGTGGACATAGGTCCACGTTTTGGTATAGCCCCCATATAACGGTACCACCCGATTTACGGTATTTTGACGTTTTTAGCTACATTTTCAGACCGATGAAGCTATAATTTGACATTTGAAGTTCTTAAATGTCAATAAACTTATGTGAGAAAACTTGTGGACATAGATCCACGTTTTGGTATAGCCTCCATATAACGGTACCCCCCGATTTACGGTATTTTGACGTTTTTAGCTACATTTTCAGACCGATATAGCTATAATTTGACATTTAGGGTTCTTAAGTGTAACTAAACTTATATAACAAAAGTTGGGGACCTAGGTCCACGTTTTGGTATAGCCCCCATATAACAGTACCCCCGATTTACGGCATTTTGACGTTTTTGTCTAAATTTTCAGAACGATTTAGCTATTAAATGTCAATAAACTTATATAACTAGTGGACACACCTCTCCACCAAAAATTGTCAAGAAAGCCCCCATATAACGGTACCTCCCGATTTTTAGTAATTTCATGATTTTAGCTACAATATTAAACCGAACTAGCAGTAATTTGACATTTGAAGTTCTTAGTGGTCACAACACCTCTCCATCAAAAATTGTCAACATTGGTCCATGTTCGGATATAGCTCCCATATAACGGTACTTCCCAATTTCAGTAATTTGGCATTTTTAGCTAACTGTAATTTGATATTTGAAGGTTGTAGTGGTCACCACACATCTGCATCAAAAATTTTCAACATAGCCCCAATATTTTACTTAAAATTTTTAACCGAACGTAGGTCTATGTTTTGGTATAGCCCCAAAACAAACCTCCCGATTTTCCGTACCTTAGCTTTATTTTTGGACGAACTTACCATATTTTGAAATTTAAAAGCCAACAAAAATTCTGCAACAAAAATTGTTCATTTAACTTCATATTTTCGTATAGCCCAGATACCTCCGAACTAGCTGTTAATGACATTTGAAGTTCCCACGTTATGTACCGATTTTCGATATTTTGAGGATTCTAGCTAAATTTTTTAACCGCATTAGGAGTTATTTGACATTAAAGGCTCCCATCAAAAACTGTCAACATAGACCCATGTTTTATTATAACCCCTATATAACAGTACCACCCAATTTCTAGCCCACCAAAAATTTTCAACAGTTAGATATAGGCACCATAAAAAGGGCCTCCCGAATGAAACATTTTATGTACATTATCTGACATTTTAACGTACTCACTTAAAGTTGAATATTTTATGGTGGAGGGTATGAAAAGTTCGGCCCGGCCGAACTTAATGCTTTTTTACTTGTTTTTTGCTGTTATCGATAATTGTCGGTAAAATTAAAATGCTTAAAACTTCGATAATTAACGAAATTTTTCGGTAAGTTAACGATGAATAAAAAGTAGTCGCTAGCCTCTACCGACACAAACAGTGATGCCAACTTTTCTTTATGATTTTAGTCATAATTTTGCGAATTAATTTTACCGATTTTTGTCGGTAACAGCAAAAATGAGTTACAGAACCCCACTACAGGTCTTAAAGTGAATTTATCCAAAAATTTTTGTGGGAGAGGTACCGGAAGGAGTGGACCGATATAACCCATCTTCGAACTTGAACTAAGTTTGGACAAAATACTACGAAAATCAAATTTTGGACTGAATTGGTTGATCCGTTCGAGAGTTATTTTGCGCTCCAGCCAGTCAGACAGACGGACGGACATTGCTAAATCCACTCCAAATTGTCTGAAACACATTTCGTCCAAACCTACTTGTGGTCTAAAACCATTATTTCGATGAGGCACATTTTGCCCGTATAAAAGTGTATATACCCTCGTTAGCATAAATGCTGAGGGTATAAAAAGTTCGGCCCGGCCGCATTTAACGCTTTTTTCATGTAATACTTAACTTCTATCTACCACGATATACTTCTCATCATGTCTCATGTCTGTTACAAAATGAATTGACACAAGCCAAGCATATCATCCATAGTAACATAGGGTGTCGGTATAACCTGTAATAAATACAGTACGAAATATGTTCTCACTCATATTTCTTTATTATTTGGGACACTAAATGTGGTCGCCCATGGATTTCAACGTGTTGTATTTTAATTAGAGGATTAGACTACAAATACTACAAAATAGTAAAAGAATAATTTCTAAAATGTTAATTTCAAATGTATGGTCATTTCTGGAGAACAGGAGACAAAATTGCGCTAAAAACACACGAAATAAAACGACTGTAATTTACACCAAAAAATATTTTACTAAAGATAAAAAATCCCAATAAACAATGCACAAATAAGATAGAATAACAGCAAAAACGTTCATTGTACAATAACATAAAATGTCAGCAAAAGGAACGAAAACATTTAACACACATGCAATGAAACAACAACAACAAAGATTCACACATACATACATAAAAATAAGGATATGTACTTACCACAAAATATACACCCAAATTTTGGTGGAAGGACAATAAACAAGTAAAAAGGTTCAGTCGGCTTTGCCGACAGAAATATACCCTCAGCCTGTGTATATCGAAACAATTTTTCCCAAAAAATGTATTTACGAGGTTTTAAGAATTTTGGACGTTTGAACCGACAAAATTGTTGATTAGGATTAAAGAGCAAAAGTTTTGCGGAGGAGATACTAAACGGAATGGATCGATATTGACCATTATGGAAGTGAATCTCCAGCCACTACATATGGTGCCTATGGTGTTTATACACCCTTCGGGCTGTTTGCTCAAGAAGTATGGACTTGCCCCCGAAAAAAAAAACTTTTACCATACATAAATTGCAGCGAATGCAAGTTGCTTAAAAAAATCAAAGTAATTCGATGTCAGGTCTTAAAGTGAACTAATCCGAAATTTTGTGTGGGAGGTACCGGATGGAGTGGACAAATATAGTCCATATTTGAACCTCATCTATATCTGGAAGATATATTAGGATTTGTAAAGTATGGACCAATTCGGCCACTCCTTTCAAGAGTTACCGTACGAACAATTTTTCCGAACATATTTGAACTTTTGTGGGGGAGGTATCTGAAGTAGTGGACCGATATGGCATATCTCCGAACTTAAACTATGTTTGGACTAAATATTACTAAGGCCAAATGTTGGACCGAATCGGCAGATCCGTTCTAGAGTTATCTTGCGGTCCAACCACCTCACACGGTGTCATAGGGGTTTTTGCAACTTCCATGCTTTTTTTCAGAAAGTATGGACTTGCCCCTAATGAAACTTGTACCGTCGTATGGGGGGCAGTGAATACAAGTTGCTAAAACAAAAATCAAAGCGATTCGAGAGATGGCCCTAAACTGAACTTTTCCGAAATTTTGTGTGGGAGGTACCCGAAGGAGTGGACCGATTGAGTCCACATTGAAACCTTATCCAAATCTGGTACACATTTCGGGATGTGCAAAGTATGGACCAAATCGGTTATTCCCTTTAAGAGTTATCGTGCGCACAAATTTTCCGAACTTTTTTGGGGGAGGTACCGGAAAGAGTGGATCTTCGAACTTAAACTAAGTTTGGGCAAAATATTACGAAAGCCAAATTTGAACCGAATCGGTTCATCCGTTCGAGAGTTATCGTGCGCTCCAGCCAGACGGACGCACATTGCTAAATCGACTCCAAATTGTCTGAAACACATTTCGACTAAACATACTTGGGTTCTAAAACCATTATTTCGATGAGCCACATTTTGCCCGTATTAAAGTGTATATACCCTCGTTAGCATAAATGCTGAGGGTGTAAAAATGTATGTGTGTACGTACATTCGCTACTTGCTGCTAAAACATTGCGACTGTGTGTACGTGGTGACAAACATATCATTGTTATATGTATACCAATGATTTTGGGTTCACTTCCCTAGCCTCATGCGGCGGGTGAGCAAAATCTATGACTGCAGAAAACCACAGTAAACACCAACAACATAACCACAACAATGAATAACAATAATACCAACAAATATACAGATATAGTATTTGTAATCTCACACAAACATTTTTGTCACAATGTATCTGAAGGATAACATACATTCGCATATACATACATAGTTGGGTGCATTCGCGGGTGTTACGAGAAATAAATCAATCCTTGTGTTAACCATTAAACACAGTTGCCATCATCGGTAAGAAAGTAACCGAAAAGCAAAAAAACTCTATACGTGGTTCATAAGGATGCAATAAAATGCAGTTATACAACAGGTTAGCACTATTAACAACTAAGGAATTGCTAAGTTCGGCAGAGCCGAACTTTTCATACCCACCACCATAAAATATTCTCTTCCTGCTAATAATTTTAGGTGGAGAAGTTTTTCAATCACGACTACTCGTATCCTCATATTGGAATTACATAAAAGTGGGGACCCATCTTGAAAATTTTTGCTAAAATTTTGTGACCACTAGGAACCTCAAATGTCAATATACAGACAGTTTGGTCAACAAATGTAGTTAAACTACTCAATACTGCTAACATCTAAAGGTATCGTTATATGCGGGCTATATCAAAACATGAACTTATGCTAACAATTTTTGATCGAGTTTTGTTATTACTGGGAACCACAATTTTAAAAAAATAATGCTAAAATCATAAAAATATCGAAAAATTGGGAGTTACCGTTATATGAAGCCTATATCAAAATATGGGGCTATACCAAAACATGGCCCTAGTTTGGAAATTTTTACGTGGCGGTAGGGAACCTGTAATGTCAAATTACGGCTTGATCCGTCAAACAATGTAGCTAACACCCTCAAAATACCGAAAATCGGGAGATACCTTTATATGGGGGCAGTTCGAAAACATAGTCCTAGTTTGGTAATTTTTTGTGAAGAAGGCTCGTTTAACTCAAATGTTAAATTACGGGAAGTTCAGTCAAAAAATTTTGCTAAATCCCCCAAAATACCAAAAACCAGGATGTACCGTTATAAGGGGGATATATCAACACATGACAATTTTTAATGAAGAAGTATCTTGACTGCAGGGAACAAATTGCGGGTAGTTCAGTTGAAAAATGTTGCTTAGACCCCCAAAATACCGAAAATCGGGAGGTACGGTTATAAGGGGGCTACACAAAAACATATACCTATGTTGAAAATTTTTGGTGATGAATTTAATGAAGTTTCGTGAAATTATGGTTGGTTCTGTCATAAAAGGTAGCTAATAGGAAAATACTGAAAATCGGGGGTATACCATGATCCTTAGTTATACCTTAGTTATACCAAAATATGGACCTAGATTGACAGATTTTAGTGAAGAGTGTTTTTGACCGCTGGTAAGCTCAAATGCCACATAACAGGTAGGTCGGACAAAAAATTTAAATAAAATCCCCGATGGACCCAATGCACACTGGTCCCAACCAACAACTCTGCGACAATTCAGCAAATTGTCTCCAAACATATCATATTTTAATATTCCAGCACTGTTTTTCTAATTTATAACGGTATTTAACAAAAAAAAGAAGAACTTGACATTTACGTATGATCTCTTAAAACTTTAAAAACATCAGTAAGGTTGTGACTACTTAAAAGGCAAGTTACTCAAAATTGAAAGGATAAAATTATTTTTTTCGGTATGGAAGTTTTAGTACAAGGTTTTTTTACATAAAAATTTGCTGGAAGTCACATTTTTTGTGGATTTTTTTCCAAGTCCAAAAATTGTAGTTGAGTTTTACTATGTTCGCCATCCTTCGCCACTCTCCAAATTTTTTGAAGAATGTTAGAAATTGTGTCAAGATTTTTTAAAGGATACCAAGACATCAATAAAGTTTTACATTAATTCAAAGATACCAGACCCCGTGTAATTTAAGGATTTATGGAAGGATCAAAGGTGTTGTAATACATATGTACTACACGGATTAGAGGCACCTAATTAAATTATGACACCAACATGCTAATATTATACATAGTTATCCCTAAGAACAATTCTACGAACGCACAAAAAAGCACAAAATATTCCGTGCATTTCAAAACATAATCTCGAATATATATATAATAAAACAAAAATAACAATAACAATTATATACGGCGAACAAGAAGAATAGCAGCATGCCAAGGGTCTTTTGTGTTCATACACAAGTTCTTCGCTTATTGGTTTTGTTCCTTCCTGAGTACTGTTCCGTGGTGTGTTAGCATTAATACAACAGTAGCATTTTTTGCTCTTATTAAATAGGGCTGGTGTTGTTCTTGATGTGGGTATTTTTGTTGCAAGTGTTCGGTGCTATTGTTATTTGGTGAAGCAATCCATTGTTATACACGTTGCACTTTTTGTTGTGTTGACACATTAAATGGCAGGGGGGTAGGCGGTGAAATGAAAACGAACATTATTATTATTATGAACACACTATTATTGTATGCTGGCGTTTGGGTTGCTTGAAGGGGAAAAATAAAGAAAATGTCAAGTTATTAAATAAACAAATTATAAGGTTTTAATTAAATTATCTATATATGAGGCGCTCAGCGCCAAAACGGCCTAACCCACAGAGAAATGGTTCTGAGAAAAACGAAGTTGAAAGAAAACAAGTTTTTAAAATATTTTAATAATTTTTTTATTAATCATGAATACATATTAGTTGTAATACTTGTTTTAGGTTAATCATTAGGTATTAGTTTACATAGATAAAGACTGTTTTAATCAGTTAATAAAAAAATTAAAGTGGCTTAGGCCGTTTTGGCATCCATTTAAAAAAATATATTGATAGGAACTGAGGGTTAGGCCATTTTGTCTCCATTTATTAAAACAAAAGATTTGCAGATGAATAATAAAAATAACTGTGAGCGTTTTAATTGATACATATTAATAAACATTATTGGCCTTCTCCGTGCGGAGTTTTTTTTTCCACTTTTTTCTCCCATCGGACGCCTCCCCAGGTGGTGGATAGGGGAACGCTCATCAGATATGATGGGTACCGCAAAAATAAAATATGCGGGGCGAACCAAAAAACAAAGGGAAAATGGCAGCGTCTGACCAAAAATTGGCGGCAGCAAACAGCGTCTGTACTCCATTTGAGCGACTGAATTTGTAGACGGAAAACTTTAAACCCTTTAGAAGGCAACGGGAAACCACTGAAGTAAGATCCCTTGTAAACCATGCATCTATGAATATGAACAACAATATACGGCCCTCATTCTCCGGAAACGAGAGGGTGCTAAGAATCCCCGGAGGTAAAACAATAAATACATTAAATATCGGAACATGGAATATACGAAGTCTATATGAATCTGGCAAATTAGCAAACACAATATCTGAAATGAAAAAACTGAATATAGATATACTAGGAGTGTGCGAAACTTGGTGGCCTGATAGTGGAGATTTCACTTCGCAAAACATGAAAATCTTTTATTCTGGAAATCTGGATAGAAACCATATGAATGGAGTAGGAATAATCATGAAGGAAAGTATAGCAAGATTCGTAACAGATTACATACCGAAATCGGACCGAACTATGTTTATACAACTCGACACAAAACCAGTAAAAATAAATATAATTCAAGTATATGCTCCCACTGCTGACAAAAGCAAAGATGAAATAGAAAACTTTTATGAAGAAATCAACGACTTACTAAGATTAACAAAATCTCACGAAATTACCATTATCCAAGGTGATTTTAATGCGAAAGTGGGAAAACACATGGTTCCTGGAATTACGGGTCAATACGGTTTACGATCAAGAAACGAAAGAGGTGACAGACTTGTACAATTCTGTCAAGAATACAAAATGATAATAACTAACACCTTGTTTAGCTTGCCTGCAAGACGTCTTTATACATGGAAATCGCCACTTGACAGAAATGACAATGTTATTAGAAATCAGATCGATTATATTCTTATAAACAAGCGCTTTAGCTCAAGCATAAAAAAACGTCGACATACCCGGGGGCGGACGTGCCATCGGATCATAACCTATTAATGTCTAAATTACGAATTAAAATTTCTGCATATGCTAAGCGGACCAAACAAAAGAAAAAGATTGATATACAGAAACTACAGGATCAAACAGTTCGAGCCAATGTGAAACAACTTTTAAGCCACGAACTAACCTCAGTCAACAATGAAAACGTAGAAAATATTTGGGAATCCATAAAATGCGCCATTAAAACTATTGCTGACAATAATCTGTCCTATACAGAAAAGCCACAAAGAAAAGATTGGATGACAAAACAAATACTGGACTTAATGGAAGAACGGCGAAAATATAAGAATACGAATTACAATTGTACTACGAAATAAATAGAGAAATACAGATTAATATACGCCATGCCAAAAATGAATATCTTAATAATCAATGCAGAGAAATAGAGAGATTGCAACAATTACATGATGACTTCAATCTTCATAAAAAAATTAAGGAAGCTGCTGGAATATACAACAGAGGAATACCTAAAGTACTATACAATGAACATAATGAACCTGTTTTGGATACTATAGACAAGAAAAACATATGGAGCAAGTATATAAAAATCCTTTTTACTGACGAAAATCGGTCCATCTACAAAAGGCCGGTAGATCAACAATTATCTGGGACATCTATCACAAGATCGGAGGTTGAAACAGCAGTAAAGGCGCTAAAAGATAAAAAAGCATGTGGACCAGACGAGATTCCTTCCGAATTGTTGAACTTAATTGATGGTGAAAACATTAACCTTCTGACGAAACTTTTTAATTATGTTTACGAAACTAGTAAATATCCCAAAGATTGGCTCACATCCATTTTTATAACCATTCCTAAGAAAACTCGTCCAAAATTTTGTAATGACTATCGATTAATTAGTCTAATGAGCCACGCACTCAAAATATTTCTAAATATTATTCACTCCAGAATTTACCGGAAATGTGAAAATGCAATGGGGACCACCCAGTTTGGTTTTAAAGATGGGATGGGAAACCGCGAAGCTTTATTCGCCTTACAAGCGTTAGTTCAAAAATGCCGAAATTCGCAGAAGGACGTGTTCATATGCTTTATTGATTATGAAAAAGCATTTGACACGGTCCAACATGACAAAATGATAGAGATTTTATTGTCCATTGGAGTAGAAGGCAAGGAGCTTGAATGCATAAAAAGTTTGTACTGGCACCAAACAGCGCAAGTCAACGTCAATGGCGAACTGACTGAAAATATTAATATTTCTAGAGGTGTTAGACAAGGTTGTGTCCTGTCCCCTCTACTTTTCAATATATACGCTGAACGAATATTCAAAGAATCAATAAATGATATCCGGAAAGGAATATATGTAAATGGAACGTTCATTAACAACATAAGGTATGCCGATGACACCACTCTTATAGCTGATAATATGTCAGGACTTCAAGAACTCGTCAACAGGCTGACCACTTGCAGCGAAAAATACGGTCTTAAAATTAATATCAACAAAACGAAATACATGGTCATCAGTAAACGCCATACATATACTAATGCGGCCCCATTAAAAATTAATGAAATAAATGTGGAAAGAGTCCAAAGCTTTAAATATCTGGAAGTTATAATCAACAACGAATGGGACATTTCTAAAGAAATAGCCTGCAGGATTGAAATGGCTAGAGACACATTCTTTATATATAAAAAAGTCTTTACAAGCCATAATGTAAACTTAAAAACTAAAATAAGATATATTAAAACATATGTATGGTCTGTCCTATTATATGGCGTGGAAACATGGACTTTAAAATCCGTAGATATGAAAAAACTCGAAGCCTTTGAGATGTGGACATATCGACGCATCCTAAAAATATCGTGGACACACTTCATATCAAATAATGAGAAGATTACACAGAGAAAAAGAGCTGTTGAATAACATAAAGAGACGAAAAACATCATACTTGGGACACGTTATGAGAAATCAAAAATACAAACTGCTGCAAAGTATTATCCGTGTAAACTTTGAAGGAAGGCCGACAAGAGGGAGGAAACAACTTCTGTGGATCAACAACATCCAAGAATGGACCGGCATACGTGACGTCATAAACCTGCTAAGCGAAGCTAGAAACAAAGAGACTTTTGCCGCTATTATAAACAATATTTAATAATTCAAACTATTGTAATATTATACTTATATTTGCATTTTGGTCGCCAACATTCGAAAACCGAATAGGCAAATAAAGAAGAGAAGATTGGCCTTCTTCCTGGATATCTTCATCTTCGGCTCTCGAATTTGTTTTTAAATTTTTATAAAATGCATGATTTACCCTTTGAGTTTCTGTAAATCCTTAAACTTTGCAGATTTAATGAATCTTCCTCCCGGATAAAGCGGCTCCAATTCAAAATTTACGTACTTGCTGGAGATCCTTTTTGAAATATTAACTTCTTGAAATAAAACATTTATGTTATTTGAATATTTGTATTGAATTATAAATGGCTTTGCATTTTGGAATCGAAGGCACTGAATCTTACGCCATTCAACTTTTGAAGTCTTGTCTTCGGAGATTTTTCTGTTTGATACTAGTTTCTCAATTGAGGATGTGCTTTTTATTTCATCTGTCGTCATCTTTACCAAGTGACATGGTTCAATTTTTGCCGTGGGGATTACACGATCTCAATCATCAGGCGTAAAAATTCCCTTATAATTTTTTTTTCCTTTTCAACGAGACCAAAATCTTGATCGCATGGTAGGCATGAATGGCCAGACACTAAAAATGGTCGTGGTCAACTTTATTACATAACCTTTGGTTTTTACTTACAAATTCTTCTCGAAAATGTATCTTTATATTATTTTTCAAATATATTCCTGACTAAACCGTAACGTGCGTTTTTGGCCTAACCCACACGCATTTTTTATTTTCAGTATTCGATTTTGCCTATGTGGCTTAGACAATTTTGGCGTCCACATTTTTTCAAACTTTCAGTAAAGGAAAAACAGCTTACGGTATGTAGAATAACATAGGGCTAACCTATGCAATTGGGGATTTTTTAGTATATATTACAAAAGGTTCCGGTTCGTCCAGCATAGTCAGTTTGATTTTTTTGAAAATGTGGTTTAGGCCGTTTTGGCGCTGAGCGCCTCATATGTATATAAAAGAGCTCAGTGAGTGAGGGAGTGACAGACATATTATCGTGAAGACGAAACCGCTGAAGCTAGAAAGTTTAAATTTGTTCTGTGGGTTGCTGTTGGTGTGTACGGGTGAGATAAGGCTGGGTTTTTGGAAATTCGAACTAAAAGGGTACGAAAAGTACTAAAAGGTACTAAATATGGTACCCTTTGTATTTGATATAATTAAGTGATATTTTTGCATTATTTATTATTGACATAATTTGCATCAAGAGAGAGGTCAAGAATTGGTTTTCATGTTTCGTGTTCATAATTTGTCGGAATATGTAGCATATTAGAATTTAAAATTTGGACCAAAATGCAATTTTATAAAATAAATATAATATATTGTTTCTGTATATAGATACCATCAGCAATTCACTTAAAAAATAACAATTCCCATTGACGTATCATAAACATGTTTTGGTCTCTTCAATTCAAAAGCTTCTTGCCACTCATAACAACCCAAAATTTATATACGAGGCACAAGAAAACACGCCAGCAAAAAACCAACACCAACAAAATGACCAAAAAGACTGATGACGCAAAACATTTTATAAACAAAGATTAATTATAGAAGGGTTACATAAAGACAACAACCGCAATAGCCTTGGAAAAACATCTTGTTGGACTCCTTTCCTACCAATGCCAACAGCTTAAAACTGATGAATGAAGCTACTGGGAAAAAGGTGATATTCTTTCATTTAATTATGGCTTCTATGAAAAAATGAATTATTTCCAAAAAATTTCAAAATTTGATATTGCGCTATGACACAAAGAAAAATGAAAGTGGACCCCTCCCTCTTACGGCATACCATTTACCATGGAAGCCCACCAAAATAAATTGGAAGTAGTGCAATGTGGACTAGTTCTTTCACGGCATGTTTTGATGCAGTTCAAACGGAGTCTTGAAAAAGCCAGTCCATTCCTCACATTTTAACTGCATTTGGATTCAATCCACATAATCACATCCACTTGTCACATTTTAACAACATCTGGATCCAGTTCAACGGAGTCGTGAAAAAGGCACTCCAATTCCTCACAATTTAACTGCTTCCGGATGCAGTCTAAACGGAGTCGTGAAAAAGGCACTCCGTTCGCTACATTTTATTATCAGTTGTTAGAGATCCCTACAAGTACATACATCAGTTTATATATCTCTACAGGCAGCGGCATACATTTTCCAAAAAGAGATAAGCGTTTTAACATTTCCAAAAATTTGTTAATATTAAATAACAAATACTAAATGTGAATAAAGCTTTCGATGAATTCCGAGGCCAAGTTCCGCAATATAAAAATTCAAGTTTAGCAGCATAAAAATGGGAGTTCGGTAAAACGGAGCACTGTCTTCCATTTCATTTAGGATATTTTGTTAAGTCTTCTACCTCCACTGGCTGATATTTCAGTGGTGTTGTATGTAGACGTCTGCAAAATAGTTTTATGAGCTGTCCACATCGAGGACGTATGCTTTAAAATTGATATAATTATAGCTACGGTCACAATCCGGGAATGTATCTAAAGTTATTTCCGGAAAGGTCTAGTGTATCGCGATTCACTTCTGGACGAGGGAAATCAACACATAGCTTGATATATTCGTCGATGTCTGGTGTATGTCAACTAATCATAATCCAAAGTTCCTTGGTAATCATTCGATCCTTCGATAATCCCTTTATTTATCTTCGCACGCCATCCATAGCAACCAGAATGTTAAATTCAGGAACAAATTCCTAAAAACATTAACTGGCATCTCCTCGCGCAAAGATAAGGAGATATTGGTAGCGACATATTAGGCGCTGTCTGGACTTTCTTCCTGAGGGACACACCATATTGCACAATAATAAAAATATCAGAATTGCTTCATCAAGATTACAAATGTGGATCATCGTCACGAGAAGCTTTCAGTCAGGCAACAGTTTGTTCTGGCGTGTTATCAACAGCTCCACCCCAACCACCAAATTGTGATAGAAGTTCCAGTACCTAGACGCATCCATAAGGACTTCAGGTGCTGTCATGAAGACATCCAAGACCTTAACCGACTGCGGATAGCGAAGTCGTGGACACCGCGCATCAGCAGTCGGTGTCTGAAGCTCTAAATGGCTACAGAGGCATTTAAGCCCTTAACCAACATTTCATATAGAGAGCGGGTTCTGTCAAAGCAACCACGTTCTATCGCATTCTTAACTTCTACAGAGAACGCATTGTTACCAATATTCTAAACAGGTGCCCCTTTTAATGATACCTCACACAAATTCACGATGGAATATAACTCCTATATACATATGGTTTCAGCAAAATGAAGTGACGCAATTCATCCACTTGCCAAAAATCCAATTAATTTATAGCGACCATTTAATCCCCAAAACCTAAATTTAAAGAATATATTTTAAGAACCCTCACCAAATCTCAGTTTAGGATTTTGCTCACACTAAAGGATATGAAAACTTCGATGTCTAACAAAACTTAAGCCTATATTAATAGCATTATTATTAATTTCATGTTCATACAATACTCCCGTAACCCATCAGATGCTTACGCAAATTGCCTGCTCAATAAACTACTTCTCTGATCAGATTTTGTAAAAATGACATTGTTCTAGCAGTTTTTGCGGGAAGTAAGGTGCCAACATCAAATTTTATTTTCCATGATAAATTATAAAACTATACCTACTATGTATAAAAACGGACGCACATACCCAGACATGACTCCAATAAGGTGGCATATAACATATGCACACATAAACGTCCTCTCATGTTATAATATGGGTGTGCGTATGCAGCAATGGGTGTGCGTATGCAGCAACAGGAAAAACGTTTGATGATATTTTTCACCGCATTACCACAACTTTACGCAAGTGTAATAAGCAAAGAGCGAAGACGGGTGGAAAATGCAACATATAAAATATTTACACAATTCCAGGATGATCACTTACCCCTGCCAGACGTAGGATGCAGAAGAATTGAATAAAAAATATATTCTTTAAGTTTTTCTGGTAGAAAAATAATAAACTTGACACTCCGACGACAAAAAAGAATATCTCATCTCTTAACAATTTGTGTTCATTCGTCTTTTCGTTCATCATATCATTCTTTTGTGCGTGGTCAAGAGTTTATTTACCGGGTAACGTATTATCTTTTGTCCTGTCCCAACCGAAAGCAGACCTTATTTTAATGTCAATTTCACTGAGTTGTTAATTTCTTTACTTTGCTTTACGTTAACCCTTTCGGCCCCGCTCCAGAACCGAATGTCTAAAAATTATTTTTCGTGACAGCAATGCTTGTTAGCTCCAAATTAAGGATTTTTGAAGATTTCAAACTTCGGGAGTTATTGGGGAACCAGATATTGGAAGTTGCTAATAAGCAACTTCGGGCCGTTGAGGTAGTATTTCATGGCATTAATAAATTAAAACAAGTTTATAAGAACATACAAATTGCTTGTTATTTATTCTTTAAGAATCATTTTTGATATAATATTATATAATAATAATTCTTCCACAAACATCCCATACGGGACAAGGGAGACTTCTCTCATATCAATGAGTGCACCCCGATTCATATTAGCTCAATGATATGGGACCTACTGTTTATTGCCGAGTCCGAACGGCGTGTCTTAAGACACAACTTGTAGAGAAGTTTTACATGGCTGAAATACTCAGGAAATGTCGCCAGCATTACTGAGGGGTATTTTGCCACCGTTGAAAATTGTTTGATGTTGCTTGACTGGAGAATCGAACCCACGACCTTCTGCGTGCAAGGCGGGTATGCATACCATTGCACCACGGTGGCACCCGTTATATATTATATCAATAATACCTTAGTATGATAGGCAAGAAAACAATTTTTACTTGTATTAGAACATAGATGAACACCACACTTTGACACAGGTGTTCCTGTTTTGCTAAAACGATGTCGACCTTTTTCTCACATACCACCCACTGACGAATTTGGCAGGTCGTAAATAACTTTACGGCGCTTGGAACTGGAACATGACGCTCGACTGTCTCTGGATACTTTACAACACGTAGTTCAATGGTGCTATCTTCAGCAAATTGAGCTAATTTCTTCACCTCTCTCCAAAAGTTCGTTCAAACCATTCTACATAAACTCTTCATCTTCGCACTCTTCATCAGAAGACTTGTTTCAGTCGAACTCCAGAATGGCTTGTATATTTGTTTCCAGAGCCGTTTAGGTGGTTTCTTCATATTTTCGATTTCAATGGTTTTCACTATCACCGTGGACCAAAGTTGTTTATAAGCAACTTCAAAAAAGAAAAAAAATATTGTAAAGGAACAATGCCAAAATGTTATTTTTGTTTTATAACTATACCTGTTGGTAATAACACTGCGTATTTGTTTTTTAAAATTATTATTTATAAATATTTTTTTTAACTTTACTTTATGCACTATTTTTGCGATTTGCTAGACTTCATAGTGAATAATGCGTAATAAATAGATCGATCGTCACATAACTGATATTTTTGCTGTTGTTTTTTATTCTCAGAACTTCAATTAACCAAACCAATGCGAGTTTTGATGAGAAAATCCCATCAGTTTCAAATTAAACCATGCTAAAAATCGAAGTTGCTTATAAGCAACGTTGGGGTCGAAAGGGTTAATAACAATGACAATATGTTTGGTCATACGGGTAACATCGTTGTAGGTGGACAGTGTTTTAAATGCGGATTCTTTAATGTTTATTGACGAAATTAAAAATGTACTTAGATTTATTGAGAGAAAATTTTTTGGGAATGTTGATTTTTAAAGAATATTTTGAGAACGTGAATTTGTATTTTGAGAACGTGAATTTGTAAAAAAAATATTTTTAGGGACGTGGAGTTTTTAAACAATATTTTTTGGGGACGTGGATTTTTTAAACAATTTTTTTGGGGACGTGGATTTTTTAAACACTATATTTTTAGGGACGTGGATTTTACAAAGAATATTTTTTGGTGACGTGGATTTTTTAAGGATTTTTTTTGGAGACGTGGTTTTTTAGAGAATATTTTTTGGTGACGTGGATTTTTGAAAGAATATTCGTTGGAGACGTGTATTTTTTAATTTTTTTTTTGGACGTGGATTTTTAGAGAATATTTTTTGGTGACGTGGATTTTTTAAAGAATACATTTTGGGGACTTGGATTTTTTATAGAATATTTTTTGGGGACGTGGATTTTTTAAAGAATATTTTTTGGGGACGTGGATTTTTTATAGAATATTTTATGGGGACGTGGATTTTTTAAAGAATATTTTTTGAGGACGTGGATTTTTTAAAGAATATTTTTTGAGGACGTGGATTTTTTAAAAAATATTTTTTGAGGACGTGGGTTTTTAAAGAATATTTTTTGAGGACGTGGATTTTTTAAAGAATATTTTTTGAGGACGTGGATTTTTTAAAGAATATTTTTTGAGGACGTGGATTTTTTAAAGAATATTTTTTGAGGACGTGGATTTATTAAAGAATATTTTTTGAGGACGTGGATTTTTTAAAGAATATTTTTTGAGGACGTGGATTTTTTAAAGAATATTTTTTGAGGACGTGGATTTTTTAAAGAATATTTTTTGAGGACGTGGATTTTTTAAAGAATATTTTTTGAGGACGTGGATTTTTTAAATAATATTTTTTGAGGACGTGGATTTTTTAAAGAATATTTTTTGAGGACGTGGATTTTTTAAAGAATATTTTTTGAGGACGTGGATTTTTTAAAGAATATTTTTTGAGGACGTGGATTTTTTAAATAATATTTTTTGAGGACGTGGATTTTTTAAAGAATATTTTTTGAGGACGTGGATTTTTTAAAGAATATTTTTTGAGGACGTGGATTTTTTAAAGAATATTTTTTGAGGACGTGGATTTTTTAAAGAATATTTTTTGAGGACGTGGATTTTTTAAAGAATATTTTTTGAGGACGTGGATTTTTTAAAGAATATTTTTTGAGGACGTGGATTTTTTAAAGAATATTTTTTGAGGACGTGGATTTTTTAAAGAATATTTTTTGAGGACGTGGATTTTTTAAAGAATATTTTTTGAGGACGTGGATTTTTTAAAGAATATTTTTTGAGGACGTGGATTTTTTAAAGAATATTTTTTGAGGACGTGGATTTTTTAAAGAATATTTTTTGAGGACGTGGATTTTTTAAAGAATATTTTTTGAGGACGTGGATTTTTTAAAGAATATTTTTTGAGGACGTGGATTTTTTAAAGAATATTTTTTGAGGACGTGGATTTTTTAAAGAATATTTTTTGAGGACGTGGATTTTTTAAAGAATATTTTTTGAGGACGTGGATTTTTTAAAGAATATTTTTTGAGGACGTGGATTTTTTAAAGAATATTTTTTGAGGACGTGGATTTTTTAAAGAATATTTTTTGAGGACGTGGATTTTTTAAAGAATATTTTTTGAGGACGTGGATTTTTTAAAGAATATTTTTTGAGGACGTGGATTTTTTAAAGAATATTTTTTGAGGACGTGGATTTTTTAAAGAATATTTTTTGAGGACGTGGATTTTTTAAAGAATATTTTTTGAGGACGTGGATTTTTTAAAGAATATTTTTTGAGGACGTGGATTTTTTAAAGAATATTTTTTTGAGAGACAATCAGGCAAATAAATGTGGACTTTTAAAAATATTTTTTGAGAGACTTTCTTGATAATAAAAAAAATTTAAAAAATTAAGTTTCAGTGTTTTATTTAGAAATGCACTTAAAACTGGAAAATAATTTGTCGCTTAGCCTCAATAAATATATTCTTTCTCATGATCTCAAATAAAACGCTTGCCGTTTAATTTTGCCACCATTTATAATTTAAATGCAAGCGTTTTTTTGAGAGATGAAAAAGAATATATTTAATGAGGCTAAGCGACAAATTATTTTCTAGTTTCAAGTGCATTTCTAAATAAAACACTGAAACTAAATTTTTTTTTAATTATTTTTTATTTTTAAATTTTTAGTAAATACATTTTTTTGACCACTGAGAACAAAATTTAGGCCGAACATTTAGATAAAATCTTTAAAATGCCTGAAATCGTGTAGTACCGTTATACAAAGGCTATACCAAAACCTGGACTTATGTGCATAATTTTTTGTGGAGAAATTTCTGTACAATTTGGAACTCCAAATGCCAAGTTACAGCCAATTCTGGCTAAAAATTAAGATAAAATCCTTAAAACACTTGAAATCGGGTGGTACCACTATATGGGAGTTATACCAAAACCTGGACCTATGTTAACAATTTTTGGTGGAGTAGTTTCTGTACCATTGAGGACTCCAAATGCCAAGTTACAGCCAATTCGGCCTAAAAATGAATATAAAATCCTTAAAACACTTGTAATCGGGCCGTACCGCTATATTGGGGCTATACCGAAACCTGGACCTCTGTCCACAGTTTTTTGTGGGGAAGTTTCAGTACCATTGGCAACCCCAATTGCCAAGTTACAGCCTATTTGGTTTGAAAATGAAGATAAAATCCTTAAAACATTTGAAATCAGGTGATACCGCTATATGGGGGCTATACCAAAACCTGCACCTATGTTAACAATTTTTGGTGGAGTAGTTTCTGTACCATTGAGGACTCCAAATGCCTAGTTACAGCCAATTCGGCCTAAAAATTAAGATAAATCCTAATAATACTTGAAATCGGGTGGCTATACTAAAACCTGAACCTATGTTCACAATTTTTGGTGGGGAAATGTCTGTATCATCGAAATCCCAAATGCCAAATGACAGCAAATTCGGGCAAAAATTATATAATCCTCAAAGTACATGAAATCGGGTGGTACCGCTATATGGGGGTTGTAGGAAAAAATGAGCCCATATTCATGTATTGTCATCCAAATCTGAAAAGTGTGCAAAGTTTCAATTCGGTTGGTCAACTGCAACTCCGTTCAAAATGAGTTACTAGATTTGAACTAAATCGGGTGGTACCGCTCTATGGGGGCTATAGGAAAAAATGGACCCATATTGGATTTGGTTTCATATTCATGTATTGTCATACAATTCTGAAAAGTGTGCAAAGTATGCATATGGGGGTTGTAGGAAAAAATGAGCCCATATTCATGTATTGTCATCCAAATCTGAAAAGTGTGCAAAGTTTCAATTCGATTGGTCAACTGCAACTGCGTTCAAAATGAGTTACTAGACAAGAGTGAGTTTCAGACAAATCTGAAAAGTGTGCAAAGTTTCAGTTCGATTGGTCAACTGTGTGGAAAATGAGTTACCAGATTTGAAAAGCAAGTTAAATAAAACACCGTAAAAACACTGTAAAAATGGACCAATATTGGCTTTGATTTCATATTCATGTATTGTCATACAAATGTGAAAAGTGTGCAAAGTTTCAGTTTGATTTGTCAACTGCAACTATGTTAACAATGAGTTACCAGATTTGAACTAAACGGACACCAAAGCAAGTTAAATAAAACACTGTAAAAATACTATCCGCTCACACTTTTTCTCTCTGTCTTAAATTGTTGTAGTTAATGGTATTTTGTCATCTTTCTGTGTGAAATTAATATTGTTGCTGTTATTGATAAGCATTAACATTATCATGTCGGTATAAACACAGATTTTTTAACGGTTTTTACGCCGATCCTAAGGGCTTTCTCAGCAGGGTTTTTAATAGGTTTTATAGGACCATCTAAAAACTTTTGTAAAAATTAACTTCTTAAATATTTTTACGCCCATCCCACGAGTTTTCTAAGCGCGGGTCTTGTAATAGATTTGTTTGTATGTATGTATATTTATTGTGTATAAATTCATAGTGTACAATAATTTAACATTTCTATTTAAGAGTTTAGTTTTTACAAACTTTTCTACTTAATCATATAAACGAATAATAATAAAACAATACATGAGTATACACGGTGCTCTTGAAACAATTTTAAATGGAAGGTGCTTACACCTTGGAAGTTTTTGCGGATTCTGAAACTACAATGTTCATAGATGAGAAAAATCAAAAAACAAAAAAAATCGCCGGAGCGCTTTTTAAATAAATCGCGTTTTAAGTTGAGTTTTTTAGGGGTTGTTTAGGTTTTCACGATTTTGCTTAGAAACCGCAAGATCTATCAAAATGGGTCTAAAGAGAATGTTGTAGCTTTGAAAATTCTCTACAAGATCGACCTTTATAGTATTTTCGTAGTTGTTACCATTTTTGAGATATAGAAGTTCAAATTGGGACAATGCACTGACTGTATCGCCCCCTTATAAAACAATGTTATGAAGGATGTGCCTTAACTAACTTTTGATGAAAACCGCTTACACAGGGCAAGTTTTTGTGAATTCTGAAACAGCAGTGATCATAGATGAGAAAAATCCAAAAACAAGGAAAAATCGCTGTAGGGATTTTTAAATAAATCGCGGTCAAAATTCAGATTTTTAGGTGTTTTTTAGGTTTTCACGATTTTGCGTGGAAACCGTAAGTCCAATTGAAATGGAGCTAAAGAAAATGTTGTAGCCGTGAAAATTCTCTAGAGGATTGACGTTTACCATTTGTTCCCAGCCTGTACCATTTTGAGATAAAGAAGCTCAGTTTAAATTTTTAGGTTTTTTTGTTATGGCTTCGCGATTTTGCTTTAATACGGTAAGTCTTATCGGCATGGGACCTGAGAAAATCTTATAGCTGTGAAAATTCTCTACAAGACTGGCATAAGTAACTTATCCAAAGTTGTAACATTTTTGTAGATTTATAAGTTTAAGTTGGGAATTTGCAGTCATGACATTGTTTTATAAGGGGGCGTTACAGAATTGAATTGAATTTGAATTGTCCCAATTTGAACTTTTATATCTCAAAAACGGTAAAATGGACGAGAATACGATAAGGGAGAATCTTGTAGAGAATTTTCATAGCTACAACATTTTCTTTAGTCCCATTTTGACAGGACTTGCGGTTTCTAAGCAAAATCGTGAAATCGTAAACAACCCCTAAAAATGTCAACTTAAATCGCGATTTATTAAAAAAGCGCTCCGGCGATTTTTTTTTGTTTTTTGATTTTTCTCATCTATAAACATTGTAGTTTCAGAATCCACAAAAACTTCCGAGGTGTAAGCACCTTCCATTTAAATTTGTTTCAAGAGCACCGTGTATAACAAGTACAGTTAAAGGGAAAAATTTACAAAAAAAAAAAAAACCGTAAATTACCTAACACTAGAGTTGTCTTTTTTTTAAAACGTAAATCCTAAGGATATAGATTACGAATATGTTCAAAGGATGAATTGGAGTAATAGATTTTTAGGACTATCAAAAGAGCTATATAAGCGTGGATTTTTAAGGATTTTATAAACATCCCAAGAGTTATGTAAGGGTGGATTAAAAAAAAAAAAAATAGAAGCATCCCAAGATCTATGTAAGCTTGGATTTTTTTAATTATTTTGAACCATCCCAAGTGCTATGTAAGAGTGAATTTTTCTAATAATTTTAGAAGCATCCCAAGAGCAATATAAGCGTGGAATTTTTTAATATTTTTTGAACCATCCAAAGAGCGTGTTTTTTAAGGATTTTAGGACCATCAAAAAGCTATATAAGCGTGGATTTTTAGGATTTTACAACCATCCCAAGAGCTATGTAACCGTTGATTTTTTTAATATTTGTGGAAACAACCCAATAGTTATGTAAGCGTGGATTTTTAAAGTACTTTTAGAACCGTCCAAAGAGCTATGTAAGCGTTGATTTTTCTAATATTTTTAGAACCATGCAAAGAGCTAAGTAAGCATTGAATTTTTTTAATATTTTTAGAACCATCCAAAGAGCTACGTAAGCGTGTAATTTTTTTAAAATTTTAGAACCAAGCTTAAAGGTTCTTAAAAAAACTTTTTTCTTTATGTTTACCTGTTAAGGCGATGATGCAAAAAACTCGTAAATGAATAAGATTGTTAGAGTTGGCAATGCCATCTGCCTTAAAAAATCCGGTGCATTGAATTCCTAATTGCAAATTTGCAATAAATTCAGCATATATAGAAGGAAAAATTTAGGGTAGAGAAATAGTCAGATTGCCGCACAAAATACACCTGATGAGCGCTTCTCACCAAAGAGCGAAACATGTAGTGTAGTGGTTTGTGATGACAATTTCTCTGACATTCTTTTTCATTTACAAAAAACCTTCTGATGAATTAGCTCGTCTCGAAAGAGAACAATAACAAAAACTTTTATCTATTTCGTCTACCAATATGAAAGTTGCATACGATTCTATCCACCCAATTCTAGTTTTTACTTTACTTACTCCTTACCAATCCTTTGTCAAGAAGTCAGTTTGTAAGAGAACAATATAACACACAAACACAACCAGCAATAACAAACACTGCATGAATCACACTTCGAAATTGTTTTTTACCACATCATCTTTATCATTATTGTTACAGTTGTGTTTTCTACTTTACTTCGCAACTTTTTTACGTTTCACTTGGTTTAAGCTGCCACTTGATGAACATAATGACGATGTTGACGATGAGCCAGTGATGATATTAATCCTGTTGAAATTTCGAACACTACGCTCCGAATATAACTTTTACCACTTGTTTTGATGTAGCTGTCAATGATGTTATACTACAATGATGCTGATGATGATGATGATTCCCTGGTAAGAGTGTAGTCTTTCAATGTTTTTCAACTCAATGCGTTTTATATCATGAATGCATTGTTGCAGCATACTTATAGTGCCATATTATCAATTTTTTATTATGAATTTATAGCTCATAAAGGAAGTACACATTGTATGCGCACAAAACTATCTCACTTTTACATGCTGGAAGGTGGTGTATACATATGTGTGTGTGAGTCAATGTATTTCGACATAAAAATGAAATTATCACATATGCACACATCACACCATTTCTTTCCGCGCTTCCATCAACACATCAACTAGTGGTCATAAATCAACAACAATATCGTGGCGACTTAATGCTTCATACACATCATGTGAGGTTATGTAAAAGGAAGTACCTTAAATTTAATTTAAATCACTAGTAAATATGTACACTTGTCTGGGTGTGTAAATAAGCTTTTGCAGGCAGTAAATTAACTGTAAAAATATGGACTAATTCAATGATATTGCCACAATTTATTACAAATATAGGGGAAATTAAAAAGGTAGCCGCATAACGCTATCGCTCTATAAGCAAGCGGAAAATGAGTGAGGGAGGACCAGCATCTCCATAACAATAGAATATTTTTGAGAGACCGGATGATCACATAAATGTGGATTTTTAACGAATATTTTTTCAGAAACCGGCAGCTCCATAACCTTGGATTTTTAAAGAATATTTTTGAGAGACCAGCAGCTTCATATACATGTATTTTTAAAGAATATTTCTGAGGGACCGCATGCTTCATAAACGTGGATTTTTAAAGATTATTTTTTGAGAGACCTCCAAAGCCACAAACGTGAATTGTTAAACAATATTTTATGAGAGACCAATATTGCCATAAACGTGGCTTTTTAAAGAATATTATTTGAGATACCACCATAGCCATAAACGAGGTTTTTTAAAGAATATTTGTAGAGAGACCACCATAGCCACAAACGTGGATTTTTAAATAATATTTTTTGACAGATCACCAAAGCCATAAACTTAAATTTTTAAATAATATTTTTTGAGAGACCCCCTATGCCACAAACGTGGAAATTACATAATATTTTTTGACAGATCACCAAAGCCATAAACTTAAATTTTTAAATAATATTTTTTGAGAGACCCCCTATGCCACAAACGTGGAAATTACATAATATTTTTTGACAGATCACCAAAGCCATAAACTTAAATTTTTAAATAATATTTTTTGAGAGACCCCCTATGCCACAAACGTGGAAATTACATAATATTTTTTGAGAGACCACCAATGCCATAAACGTGGATTTTTAAAGAATATTTTTTGAGATACCACTAAAGCCATAAACGTGGATTTTTAAATAAGCCATAAACGTGGATTTTTAAATAATATTTTTTGAGAGACCACCAAAGCCATAAATGTGGATTTTTAAAGAATATTTTTTGAGCGGCCACCACAGCCATAAACGTGAAGTTTTAAAGAATATTTTTTGAGAGACCACCAAAGCCATAAACGTGGATTTTTAAAGAATAATTTTTGTGAGACCACAGCCATAAAAGTGGATTAAAAAAAAAAAATTGAGAAATATTTTTTCGGGGACGATCAGTGCCGTAAACGTGGATTTATAGTGAATATTTTTTCAGGAACCAGCACTGCTACAAATAACATTTTCTGAGGAACAATCAGCTACACAAATGGGCATTTTGTAAAAAAAAATATTTTTACTCCATAAACGTGCATTTTTATACCCTCCACCATAGTATGGAGGGTATATTAAGTTTGTTATTCTGTTTGTAACACATCGAACTAATCATTTGCGACCCTATAAAGTATATATATTCTTGATCAGGATAAAATTCTAAGACGATCTAGCCATGTCCGTCTGTCCGTCTGTTGTAATCACTCTAGCGTCCGCAATAATTGAGAAAGAGTGCTGAAATTTTGCACTCGAGGGTCCTTTTTCCATAGGCAGGTCAAGTTCGAAGATGGGCTATATCGGTCCACTTTTTGGTATAGCCCCCATATAACGGTACCTCCGGATTTGAGGTATTTTGACGTTCTTCGCCACATTTGCAGACCGAATTAGCTATAATTTGGCATTTAGGGTTCCTAGTGATCAACAAACTTATATCCCAAAGGATATGGGCATAGGTCCATGTTTGGGTATAGTCCCCATATAACGGTACCTCCCGGTTTTCGGTATTTTGAGAATTTTAGCCACAATTTTTAACCGAACTATCTGCAATTTGACATTTGAGGTTCTCAGTGGTCACGAAGCATCTCCACGAAACATCGTCAACATAGGTCCATGTTTTGGTATAGCCCCCATATAACGGTACCTCCCGATTTTCGGTATTTTAAGAATTTTAGCTACAATTTTTAACCGAACTAGCTGTAATTTTCCATTTGAGTTTCTCAGTGGTCATGAAATATCTCCACCAAGCATCGTCAACATAGGTCCATGTTTTGGTATAGCCCCCATATAACGGTACCTCCCGATTTTCGGTATTTTGAGAATTTTAGCCACAATTTGTAACCGAAATATCTGCAATTTGACATTTGAGGTTCTCAGTGGCCGTGAAACATCTCCACCAAACATCGTCAACATACTCTACAAAAACAACAAACATTATATCTTTGTTTGTTGTTTTTGTAGAGCACTTAAGCAACAGTGAACAAAGATATAACGCTAATTCATGATGGCTTACAGGGTCTCTTGCAGTAACTTCATCACGCCATAACACGGAAGTTCGACTCACGGCTCATCTGTCCTTCGGGGTTTTTAATATACACACACCAATGGCTTTCATCTCCAAAAGGAAATATCTCTGCCCCAACATTTGTGTTCACAGTGTAATATAAGCAAAAGTGGGAGGCAGTAGGCGTCTATCCATTGTCGAAAAGTTGTTCCACCTAAAATTGTGAAAGGACCCTAATTATTCCGTTTTAATTAAGACTATTTTATGGTGGAGGGTATAAAAAGTTCGGCCGGGCCGACTTTTAACGACTTTTTACTTGTTTAAAGAATATTTTTGTAAAACCATCATAGCCAAAAACGTGATATTAACTTACACCGACCTTTACATCGACAAACCTATCACTTTTCACCACACGAACGCATTGATGGCTCATTTCCTTTTAAAGCTGCTGCATATCGTTTCTAAGGATGCTTTGACCTAATATACAAGAGTACATTGTCCACCGAATTATGTGTGTGTTGTAAGAAACATTGGTGCTCTAGGCGGGTTCACCGCACATATTGGATATTCGTTTATTGGTTTGATGCAAGATTGTCTCTGACATCTGGGTATTTCCGAAAAAAAATGTATGCGGATATAAGCCATTGATATTGTGCAGCATTCAGTGCAGAATCATAGAATACTGCTGGTCAATTGTGTGTACGTTCTCATGTTCAGCTGTCCTCGAATTTACACACATGAAATTTGCACACATACATACATATGCAAGTAAATATGATCGGATTTCCCAGCATTGCATATTTATGATTTGTTCTCAAATGGAAATGTGACAGTTGTGGGTCACAAAAAACAAGAAAGGAAATTGTGTGCGTCCTATGCCTCATTGCCTGTAGAATTGTTGACTTAGAACTGCTTCGTTTGGTAATAATTCGTAGCAGCACAGCGTCATCATATCCCACATATGCACATACAGACATTCCTTGAAGATCTTTCTAGTCATTTCTCATTTTTGTTGTTGTTATTCTCTTTGTGTAGGAACATCATTTATTGGTAGTGGCATTTAGTGAAACCATAAGGGTTGCCAGCTAATAGTGATGTTGCTATTCCTGGTTGCGTTGACACTTGTTCTATTCTTGTTTCTAACTCCTAGGATTTGAGTCTGAACAATTTTTTCTGTTTCTTCAAGTTATTTGCTTGCTCTGGACAATTATTACCACACATCATCAGTGGCAACAGCACTACGTGTGGAATTAAAGACCGAAATTGTTGGGAAATATGTGCCAACGGAATTGTGTTGACAATTTAAAAATTAAATATTCCTTTTTGTGCTTGGCAAATGTTTATTGAAAATTTCAATTCATTTCCGTAGACCCGGACACAAATTGCTGCTACATAATGTGAGCTTTTTAACCAGATATGAAAAGAAATTTGTACTATTCATGACATCTTCATTGGAATGAGATGACAACATTTGCCATAAAATTGATGTTTGTGGGCATTTAGGGCGTATGATTTATATATTACGTTCCTTCACACAACATAAGGGAAGTAGTAACTATTTAATACACAACATAGGTTATTTTAATTAATTGAACGTTATATTAAAAAATTATATCTAGTGATGGCCCATACATCAACCTCGATGTGACCATCGTTACTATTTATACGTATATTTGTTGTACACCCTACACCACTATGTGGAAAGTATTATAAGTTTGTTTTTCCGAAAATGCATGTAACACCGCGAAATATTCATCGCAGGCCCCCAATATGGTATCGGATCAGAATAGACCCCCATAATTTGTGGTTATGATCGCAAAATATTAGGGGATGAAATGGACCGGAAACAAAAGTTTTATTACTATTTTTTATTATTTTGCCGCCGGGCTCTGTAGATTGCATTAATGGTTTGGGTTTACGACGAGGAAAAAGCTTGCAATCTACCACGAAGATCCATACTCTTTAGCGGGTTAAATGGACCAAAACGTTTGTGTGAAATTTGGTAAAATTGTTTATATAATGACTATATCTTTATTCCTGGAAAACACATTTTACCCACATAAGTTATATTTGAAAGAGGAACTATCGACCTTTCCATTGGTGTCCATTACGTCGATGTACGTGGTAAGATAACAGAGTTACAGCCTAGTACATATGAGGCGCTCAGTGCCAAAACGGCGTAAACCACATGCCCAAAACAATCAAACTGACCATAAAGATCTAACCCCTTTGTTTTTCGACAACAAACTAAAATGAAACCAATACCTTGCTGTTGCTATGCGAAGGGAAATTTGTTTCCGACATTTTCTCCGAAATCGGAACGAAATCAAAACGAATTCCCCTATGAAAAATCGTAAAGAAATCGGAACGAAATCTGAACGATTTTGCTTCCGAAATTGTTCAGATGTGTCGGACATCCGAAATTTGGTTTGCTGGGAAGTTACATTGGTGCTCTAGCCGAGTGCATTGAACATGACATTCGATTATTGGTTTTATACGGGATTTTCTCTGACATCTGGGTATTTCTGAGATATTTTTTATGCGGATATAGGCCAATGAGATGCAAAGTTCAACGCAGCATCATGAAATACTACTGGTCAACTGTGTGTATGTTCTCACGTTCATTTGCAGACATACATGTAAGTATGATTGTATATTTGGACCCTCCCTCCATTGAAAATTTACGATTTGTTCTCAAATGGAAATGTGCAAGTTTTGGGTCAACAAAAAAAAAAAAAAAAACTGACAGGAAATTGTAGAAATGGTGACGTAAAAACGCTTCTTTAATAATAATTAGAAAATCTTTCCAGTCATTTCTCATTTTTTATTCTGCTCCTTCTTAGGAAAAGCTTTTATTGGTGTTGGTATTTAGTGAATCCCATATGGTTTGCCAGCAAGTGGTGCTGTTGCTACTCCTGCTGTTGGTGGCGTTGACACTAGTGGTCTTCTTGTTCAGGACTAGATCCTTTTGATAATCAACAACAATCAACAAAACATGCTATTTTTCTTCCTCCTTGGATTTGAGTCTTGCTATGGACAATTGTTTACCCACAGCATCAGCAGCACGTGATGTGGAACTAAAGACCGAAACGGTGTTTGCCATACGGCAATACATGCTGTTGTACAAGAAATGTTACCCACACCCTCCGGTAAGGGAACAACGAAGAGTGTGTCAAAGGAATTGTAGTGACAATTGTAAAATTAAATTTTTCTGTTTTGTGAAATTTTTATTGAAAATTTCAATTTACTTCTACATGTACAACCTGACACAAATTGATGTTGCATGATCTGGACGAACTATTTAAACAGACATTAAAATAAATTTATGTTTTGGTGACATTGTCCATTTGAATGCGATGACAACACATGTCATAAAGTGAAATGTTTGTTTGGGCGTATGCTTTGTGTATTCCCCTTCTTCACATGTTACTAATACGGCACTGCGGGTATACAAGATGTTGTGGTTGTAGCATAACAATAACAGACGCAATCAACTCAATCTACCAGAAAAAATATATTCCCTCTAATATTGCACTCTGACCATTATAGAGTGAAATATGGATAATAAAATTATAGCGTTTTAACCACAAGGATTGATAAAAAACTTTTTTTTGAGAGGTGTATGAAGAAGTGGCGCTAAATATTTGGGCATTTTAGGGCTCATAGAAGTGATATTAATCTTATAGTAGAAGATCGGTGGATGTTCTCATAGAAATTCGATTTATCTTCTCTTAGATGCCACCAAAGAGACCAAAAAAAGAATTTTTTAATACATTTTAGATGGACTCAAAGGAACCACAAACATTTTTTAAGATTTGTGGTGAACCCAAATTCGGCAAAAAATCTGTATTTTTAAGGATTTTTAAGTGAACCAAAAGAGGCCACAAAACGTGAACATGTTTAATGATTTATAAGTGAGCTCAAATATGCAACCAAACATTGATTTTTTAAAGATTTTTAGGTGGATCAAAGATGCCACCAAGATTTTTAGGTGACCCAAGAGGCCACAAAACGGGGATATTTAATAACTTTTTGTGGTGCAAAGAGGCCACAAAACGTGGATTCTCTAAAGATTTTTAGGTGGACCAAAGATGCCACGATCATTGGATGTCCTAAATTTTTTTTTTTAAATAGAACCAAAGTTTTTAGGTGGCCCAAAAATTGGTATCCTTTAAAGACTTTGGGTTTTTTGGTCAACCATAAATATAGTCCATATTTGAACCTGATCTATATCTAGTAGATATATTAGGATGTGTAAAGTATGGACCAATCCGGCCACTCCCTTCAAGAGTTACCGTATGAACAAATTTTCCGAACATTTTTGAACTTTTGTGGGGGAGGTACCTGAAGGAGTGGACCGATGTGGCTTATCTTCAAACTTAAACTATGTTTGGACAAAATATTACTAAGGCCAATATTTGGACCGAATCGGCAGATCCGTTCGAGAGTTATCTTGCGCTCCAACCACCTCACACGGGGTCACAGGGTTTTTTTGCAACATTCAGGCTATTTTCTCAGGAAGTATGGACTTGCCCCTAATGAAACTTGTACCGCCGTATGGAGGACAGTGAATACAAGTTGCTAAAACAAAAATCAGAGCGATTCGAGAGATCGCCTTAAACTGAACTTTTCCGACATTTTGTGTGGGAGGTACCCGAAGGAGTGGGCCGATTAAGTCTATATTAAAACATTATCTAAGGTAGGTACAAATTTTACGATGGGCAAAGTATGGACCAAATCGGTTACTCCCTGCAAGAGTTATCGTGCGCACAAATTATCCGAACATTTTCGAACTTTTGTGGGGGAGGTACCGGAAGGAGTGGACCGATATAGCCCATCTTCGATCTTAAACTAAGTTTGGGCAAAATATTACGAAAGCCAAAATTTGAACCGAATCGGTTCATCCGTTCGAGAGTTATCGTGCGCTCCAGCCAGACAGACAGACATTGCTCAATCGACTCCAAATTGTCTGAAACACATTTCGTCCAAACATACTTGGGGTCTAAGACCATTATTTCGATGAGGCACATGTTGCCCGTATGAAACAGTATATACCCTCGATAGCATAAATGCTGAGGGTATAAAAAAAAGGTTTACTGTTGTCTTTGCCTTTAAAAACAATAAATATTATAATATTATAATTATATAAAGTTATAAAATTAAATCCTCTGTGGTTAAATGACGTTTACATCAAACGAAGTGATTCCTAAGTTTGTTTACATGCTGAATTCCTTCCGTTCTATTTGTAGGAATTACAATGATATTTATTTCCCCACTTTACTGCTCACTTTCTCCTTATCACACTCTTCAGCACTTTGAAACGACGTAGACATTATTCTTCACCTGCTGCTATTGCTGTTAACAAGTTCCGTTTATCGTTCAAACGATTTGAATAGGAAATTTCTATCACACAACAAATCAACTATGCGGCATGTTTAAAAGCAATAGAGCAATACAACTAATAACAGAATGAAAAAAGAAACAAGGAGAACTTCTTTATCCAAACTTCAACAATGCTAAAACGTAAACCTTAAACCACAAAAACTATTCAACATAAAATTAAAATAATTTATTTTCATGCATTCTTATTCTACCTTCATTGACATTCTTTGAATTGCAAAACTTTTTAACATTTCACCTCGAAGAACGAAGAAAAAAATTTGAGAGTATGGGTAAAAACGAGAGTTTTACGACGAGAGTTTTAACAACGTTGGTTGTGATTTTGAGTCTCCGACTAAATCAAGCCTATTGTAAAGAATTAATCTTATATATTTAGAAAATTGTGTATAAGTAAAAACACAAAATTCATCTCTATTGGATCGATGTAATGGGTTCAAATGCTGGTGAAAATATCGGATCTTTCACGACTTCCTTTGCATGGGTTCAAATGCTAATGAAAATATAGGATCTTTCACGAATTCCTTCGGACCAATGCATAAGATGCAATGAAATTAGGTCATCGCATAGAACCCCTTCCTTCAAATTTTGCTGGGTGATAACATAAAAAACTAAGGTAACACTTTTAATTTAGAATTTAACAAATCCAATCAAATACACATACTTAGTAGCGTATGCTAGAAAACAAAACACCAATCAAACTTTGGAAGAGATACCTATACGCCCTTTCGAATAAAAATTTTCTCTCCACATTGTATTGGTTTCCGGAAGCAGAATTGCACATCGGCACATCCGACCATAAATTAAGGATAAGGAAACTTGTTGACCAGATACAACGCTACATGCCGGTTTGTGATAAAGTAGACGACATCGGCATCATCTGCTAATATTAGTGAGATATTGTGGAAGAAGATTCAAACATGCCAAAATGATGCCCTGAAAACTGCAACAGGGTAGCTTGTCACGTCGCCAATTGATCATCTACATGAGGAGGCGAAGATCATTCCCATGTGTCGGCATAATACAATTATGTCGATGGGTAGTATCGACATTGCCACCCATGCCAAGAACTTATGAACTTATGTAGAGGCTCTCCGCTCAGGCAAGAGAGACGAGATCTTCCTGATGTAGAGAGAAAGGTGCAGAGATACAAAAGATTCAACAAAATTTTTAGGAACATCAAAGGACGTCCCAAAATAAGTTTTTTTCCATAGCGATGTAGGGTATAACAATTTTTCACAAAATTCCGAAGAAACACCGAAGTAAAATGTTTTACTCAGAAAAGGAAATGCAATGTCACGCATGAATTTTCCATTTTAGGTTCATTTAAGTTTTCGTTTTGCATACAATTGCCATTTCACTTTTACCACGAGCATCGACACATGTTCCACAACACACACACCGATATACACTCGCACAACATGTTCACATTTACATTCATATTGAATTCAAAAGAAATCGAATCGACTTCATGTAAAATGAATTCGTATTTTTGTCATGCTTTTCCTGATTTCGTTGTCGCTGTTAGGAGTATTTCAACAGTTTAGGCATACCTACTACATGATGACGTGAGGTTGCCAGAAAAAGCAAAACATCTAAGACAGTAAAGAAGTTTTTTCTTTTTTTTTTTTAAAAATCCATGTTTTGTGCTATTTTGGGGTCCATCTAAAAATCTTTAAGAAATCCACGTTTTATGGTCTTTTGGGATCCACCTAAATATCTTCAAAAAATCCATGTTTTGTGGTCTTTTAGGGTCCACCTAAAAATCTTTAAAAAATCCACGTTTTGTGGTCTTTTGGGGTATACTTAAATGTCTTAAAAACTCCTCGTATTGTGGTCTTTTGGGGCCCACCTAAATATCTTTAAAAAATCCACGTTTTGTGGTCTTTTGGGCGTCCAACTAAGAATCTTCATAAAACCATATTTTGTAGTCTTTTGGGGTCCACCTAAAAATATTTAAAAAAATAAAATTTTTTGGTCTTTTTAGGTCCACCTTACTATCTTTAAAAATCCACGTTTTGTGGTTTTTTGGGGTGCACCTAAATATCTTTAAAAAAATCTACGTTTTGTGGTTTTTTGGGGTGCACCTAAATATCTTTAAAAAAATCTACGTTTTGTGGTTTTTTGGGGTGCACCTAAATATCTTTAAAAAAATCTACGTTTTGTGTTTTTTTGGGGTGCACCTAAATATCTTTAAAAATCCACGTTTTGTGGTTTTTTGGGGTGCACCTAAATATCTTTAAAAAATCCACGTTTTGTGGTTATTTGGGGTGCACCTAAATATCTTTTAAAAATCCACGTTTTGTGGTTATTTGGGGTGCACCTAAATATCTTTAAAAAATCCACGTTTTGTGGTTATTTGGGGTGCACCTAAATATCTTAAAAAAATCCACGTTTTGTGGTTATTTGGGGTGCACCTAAATATCTTTTAAAAATCCACGTTTTGTGGTTATTTGGGGTGCACCTAAATATCTTTAAAAAATCCACTTTTTGTGGTTATTTTGGGTGCACCTAAATATCTTAAAAAAATCCACGTTTTGTGGTTATTTGGGGTGCACCTAAATATCTTAAAAAAATCCACGTTTTGTGGTCATTTGGGGTGCACCTAAATATCTTTAAAAATCCACGTTTTGTGGTTATTTGGGGTGCACCTAAATATCTTAAAAAAATCCACGTTTTGTGGTCATTTGGGGTGCACCTAAATATCTTTAAAAAATCCACGTTTTGTGGTCATTTGGGGTGCACCTAAATATCTTTAAAAAATCCAGGTTTTGTGGTTATTTGGGGTGCACCTAAAAATCTTTAAAAATACACGTTTTGTGGTTTTTTGGGGTGCACCTAAATACCTTTAAAAAATCCACGTTTTGTGGTTTTTTGGGGTGTACATAAATATCTTTAAAAAATCCACGTTTTGTGGTTTTTTGGGGAGCACCTAAAAATCTTTAAAAATACACGTTTTGTGGTTTTTTGGGGTGCACCTAAATACCTTTAAAAATCCACGTTTTGTGGTTTTTTGGGGTGTACATAAATATCTTTAAAAAATCCACGTTTTGTGGTTATTAGGGGTGCACCTAAATATCTTTAAAAAATCCACGTTTTGTGGTTATTAGGGGTGCACCTAAATATCTTTAAAAAATCCACGTTTTGTGGTTATTAGGGGTGCACCTAAATATCTTTAAAAAATCCACGTTTTGTGGTTATTAGGGGTGCACCTAAATAGCTTTAAAAAATCCACGTTTTGTGGTTATTAGGGGTGCACCTAAATATCTTTAAAAAATCCACGTTTTGTGGTTATTAGGGGTGCACCTAAATATCTTTGAAAAATCCACGTTTTGTGGTTATTAGGGGTGCACCTAAATATCTTTAAAAAATCCACGTTTTGTGGTTATTTGGGGTGTACCTAAATATCTTTAAAAAATCCAGGTTTTGTGGTCTTTTGGGGTCCACCTAAATATCTTTAAAAAAATCCATGTTTTGTGGTCTTTTGGGGTCCACCTAAATATCTTTAAATAAAAAATCCACCTTTTGTGGTCCTTTGTAGTCCACTTAAATATCTTTAAAAAATCCAAATTTTGTGGTATTTTGGGGTTCCACCTCAAAATCGTAAAAAATCCATGTTTTGTGGTATTTTGGGGTCCACCTAAATATCTTTAAAAAATCCACGTGTTGTGTTTTTTTGGGGTCAATCTAAAAATCTTTAAAAAATCCACATTTTGTAGTCTTTTGGGGTTCGGTCCCCAAGAATATTTAAAAAAATCCACGTTTTGTGGCATTTTTGATAGCAGCTAAAAATTTTTTAAAAAAAGTATTTTCGTAATCCCTTTGGTGGCTGCTAAAAACATAAAAAAACACTTTTTGTGGCCTTTGTGGTGGATGCTAAAAATATTAAATAATCTACTTCTTGCTGCTAAAAAACTTTAAAAAATCAACGTTTTGTGACCTCTTTGGTGACTGGTAAAATTCTTAGAAGTCCAGGTTTTTTGGCTTCTTTGGTCACTCAAAAATCTTTAAAAATCACACTTTTGACCTTTTTCTTAGCTCATGAATTTTTTCAATTTAACTTCTGTGGTTGAACTTAAAAATCTTCCAACTTCTAGAATAAAATATCCTTTCAAAGAATTGTTACTGTCTGCATTTACAATTTTCTTTGTCCTTATATTTCTTGTCATAGTTGTCAACGTCGATATCCCCACAACCCGAGGTTGTCAATAGTTTATTATATGTATTTCCTACAATGTAATGCAAGTTTATTGCTCCGTTGCTGTTGTCATTCTCTTTCTCCCAACGATTGTGTATGGTGGATATTTCATAAAACTTTGGCCGGCAGTTGCAAACTGAAGTCACACACATCGCCACATACATTCCGCTCAAGACATTCTTAAGTCCGATGCATATTGTGGTAGGTATGTCTGTATACCTGTTCTTCTTCGGCATTCTTGTAGAGTAAATACCAAGCCGGGAAATGGTTTCCATTGCTAACTGGTCATTGCAGGAAAGGATTGCAAATTTTAAGTAAAACCATGTTCATATATAACACAAATGTTGTGCAAAACTTTTTTGTAGTTTCCGTTCATTTAACCATATTACCTAATCACAGAAGATCAACAGTAGCAGCAACAATAACAAGAAGTCATGACGCTGCAAAGTTTGCTTAAGCAAATAATTCCAAGTAATGAAGATGGTTTATATGACAAAAACGTGACATGGCTTTGTTACCAATCAGCTTAGTTTTTTCTTTGCATCCCCTCCACTGCGTGTGTTTCTTGATTCTATGGACCACAGTCCTTGGCAGGACGTATCGGTGCAGCAGTGTTGCAGGTTTTTGAGTCATTTTGTTGCAAACCAAATGAATGGCAAGGTTTTGGGGTAGCGCAAGCTGCCAAGGAACATCATTATAAATACACTCAGGGAAACAAATAAACTTTAATCGAGCATCCTGGCATCAGCAACAACGTATTGGCATCGAATGCAACTTTAAAGCTAATTTAAGAACATTTCATGTTATGGTACTAATTTCACTTTTTGATCTCTTTTCATCTAGTTTGTCGTTCAGTTTTAATTGGAATTTTTACACACAAACTTTTCGAAGTATATTGTTTTGGCAACTCTGTAACTTATAAGAGTTATTGCATAAGAGTTATTGTGCAGAGGTTAATGAGGATGTGTCGTTTAGGTGGGTAAACATTGACTGTGGGATGATGGAAAGACAGTTTTAATTGACTTTAACATTGAGAGGTCCAGCACTCACTTTCTTGTCAATTGGACACACATGGGACCCACTGTTTATCGCCAAGTCCGAACGGCGCACACTGGTCGAAACCACTGATCTAGCGGCGCGAAAGTCAAACTATAAATTTTTTTTTTTAATTTTTGTTGTTGTAAATATTCACTCAGTTATTCACTGTCAAATACAAGAGTTTTTGTTGCATCAGATTTTAAAAAATTGTTACAAAAAAATTAACTTCATTTTTGTTTAAATGATAAATGCATTCGTTATGAAACTGGAGAAGATTTATATTCAATTAATAGCAGAGGGTGAGATTTAAATTATAAAAATTAGTTTGGTGGCTGGAGGTACTTAGTTATATAGCAATAAATTTTCAAAAAATTCAATTTTTTTGTGTTTTTATGGGTTGTAAGGGCTTGTTCCATAGATTGCATCTTGTAATTATTATTATTTCTTGGGGAATGAAATTAGACTCTGGATACGGAATAACCACATTAGGGCTGCAAATATTTGCAAATCTTTTGATGACTGCACTTTTAAAAAAAGGGATTTTGCATGAAATTCATACAAATTTAGCTGTGCATTTGTATGGGAGCTAAATCAAAATATGGACCAATCTTGAGAAATGTTTGCAAGGAGGATTTCTACCCCCGGAGACACTATAATACCATAAATATGTTATTAATTATGGGATAACAAGTAAAAATTTTTGGTGAAAATATTTTGTGACCACCAGGAACCCTAAGTACCAAATTACAGGTAATTTGCTACGAAATTGTGGCTTATATCCTCAAAATACCCAAAATCTTATGGTGCCGTTATATGGGTGTTATACCAAAACATCAGCCGATATTGTTCATATTTGGCCCATTATTACCCACAGGTACAAGCTGAGTTTGTGCCAAATTTCAGGGACGTATCTCAATTCGTTTTCAAGTTATTAATTTCGCGCCGCTAGATCAGTGCTTTCGATCACCCTGCGGCGTGTCTAAGACACCACTTGTAAAGAAGTTTTACAAGGCTTATATACTCAGGAAATGTCGCCAACATTACTGAGGGTATTTTGCCACCGTCGAAAAATGTTTGATGTTGACTGGCCGGGTAATCGAACCCACGACCTTCAGCGTGCAAGGCGAGTGTGCATACCATTGCACCACGGTGGCACCAAAGTACACCTATTTCAAATAGATTCTTCAAGAACCGCGGATGTGTCTCCACATTCTGTTTTGCGTAAAAGACCCATATTACTCGCGTATCTCTGTAATTTGTGACACGCGTTTTCGCAAATGTTATAATCGCGTATACCCAGCAAAATTTGAAGGTAGGGGTTCCATGCGATGACGTGATTTCATGGCATCTTTTGCATTGGTTCAAACGAAGTCGTGAAAGAACCGATCTTTTCAATAGCATTTGAAACAATGCAAAGGAAGTCGTGAAAGATCCCATATTTTCATCAGCATTTGAACCCATGCAAAAGAAGTCGTGAAAGATCCGATCTTTTCATCAGCATTTGAACACATTCCATCGATCCAATAGAGATGAATTTTGGGTTATTATTTATACACATTTTTCTAAATATACATATAAGAATAATTATTTACAATAGCCTTGATGTTGTCGGAGAATCGAAATCACAATCAACGTTTTTAAAACTCACGTCGTACTGATCATGTCATTGCAAAAGGTTGGTGAAAATGACGTGTCAAAGCATTGGTGTAAATGACATGCTTTCGATCCAAAAATGAATAGCATCTTTTGGGGTCCACGCTCATATAAAATTCATCGATGAAGATGCTAAAAGGATGACATGCCAGACCACTTCCACCCATGATTAAATGGCATCTTTGGCATGGAACATTTTGCTGGGTAAATATTATCTAGTTGCGCGTCCGGATTATTAAAAAAATTCAAAAAAACTCGAAATTCCGGCTTCAAAATGTCAGCATCAATTTTAGATGGATGCAGTGGATATAACGAAAAATCATACACTAGTATCATGTTTCCCATAGAGTAATCCGTGATTCTTTCTATGGGCATAGGTCTATAAAATGAAATGTTAAGCAAGAAATCGGAAGGGAACATAAAAAAACTTGTTGTCTTCAACCCATTTTTACACATTTTTCTACATTGATGCCAACACAGCTTCCACGAATATTAATTTTAATGGTCGGCATTATGGGATTCCTCCTAAAACACTTCAGCTTCGTTCCCGTACTTTTTAATAGTAAAACTCGTAAAAGAGAGAAAGAGAGAAAAATTGATGTCACAAAAAAGTTTCTTCAAAAAGTTCGGGAACGGAAAAATGGAAAATACGTCAAAAAACTGGAACAAATGTCAAAGTCGGCGTATCAGCCAATCAGACGCCGGCAACCATGTTACTATTTTTTTACTCGCCCAAATTTGTCGTGTAAAAAGTTTTTAAAGAGAGCGTCATTCAGCGCCATTTTTGTTTAAAGAGAAGTGAACATTTTACAACTTTTTTGTGTACGGGAACGCTTTTTCGAGTAAAATGTGTAAAAGTCGTAGAAATTGTAAAAACTTTTTAGTTCTGGAACACAGCTTTCATTTTAAAGAATGTCAGTCATACTATTTAGAAAATATTAACAGTTCGCGAATTCTGAATGAACAAAGAAATAAAAAGTTGCATATATGACCATTAGTTTTGTTATTTTATTTAGGAATTTATTTAAAAGATCTTAAAAACATCTTCATTTTGCGTTTTAAGAATCGTTTATCAATTAATGGACATTACTGAATGAAGTTTTTTTTGTGCCCGTGATAAGTTTGACCATTAAATATCTCAAATTCAAATATTCTTTCGTATTTAAATAATAATCTTCTGGTGAAAATATTTAGAAATAGCTTTTGGTTACTTTATCCGATTCGATCAATGAAAGAGATCAATATTTCGAGGTATTACAAAGGTAGCACAAAAACTTTAAAACCCCGTACAACATCGTATGTTGCGTCAATTAAAAAAAAAAAAACTTGGAAACCGCCGGTAGCGATCAGTAAATTTTGCAGGCTGTCAGTGCGTTTTGTAAACATTACTCTCTCTATAGAAAGTAATGAAGAAGTTAAGCCAATGGGGGAATACTCCAAACTTCAACAATCATATGATTGAATCTTCAACTAAACAAAACAAAAAGCACCGAAGGCACGCGCAAAAGGGAATTTTTAAAATTCCAACAACATACTCACAGGTAACTGTGTTGATGTTACATCAACTCACAGAAATCGGTGATTTCTTAGTTGAATCGTGCTGTCAGCTTGCAAATATTTTGTTGTGGTTTTTTTTGGGAAAGCCGAAAAGTGAGCATCATTCTCATTAACATGAGAATACTCGATGCTTAAAGAGTTCAGGTTTTCACTAGAAAAATCATCATTTCAAAAACTGAAAAGCCAATTGATAATTCCCTTCGCCGGGATGAAATCATGATATTGTTAGCGATCAGTAAATTTTACAGGCTGTCAGTGCGTTTTGTGAATATTACTCTCTGTATAGAATGTAATGATGAAGTTAAGCCAATGGGGGAATACTCCAGACTTAAGCAATAATTGATTAAAATTGGTATTAGTGCAATAACATTTTCAGTGTTCGCTATTTCTCTATTAAATATTGTTCATTTGTTTTGTATATACTTTCCGCATACGAAGTAGCGGACACTTTGCTAGTCTATATATAAATGTACATTAGGGCTATAACCAAAAAAATACCACCACATAGCCGTGTAGAGCATGGAAAACTATTATGAAATACGGCGTCAATTTTTCTCTATCGCGAAAAAAGTTTCCGCACCAAATGCATTTAAGTTTAGTAATGCATTTTTTAATTTTAGCTGTTATGACAACATATTTGCTTTTAATAAAAATTTTTATTTTTTTGTAATCTAATTTAAAATCATTATCAAAGCGTTCTGGACCAATTTGTTCTCAAATCGCGCCATTTCGGAGCATTTTATGAATTTTTGACACTATTGCAGTTTTTGCTTTTTCTTTATAAACTCGAGAATTTTATGTTTATATTTTTTGTATCTACCGGACAAAAGAATATGGGGTCATTTGCAACGAAGTCGCGAAAGTTACAGGCTGTTTTTGTTGACTTTGCCTGTGAGAATCGTATATGTTTTTAACAAAAATACAACACCAGTACCACGTGGGGAATTTTGTCCTAATAATGAAAACGCGTTTCTAAGATCGATTCGGTGAAAAAAGTTTCCGCGCCGACTGTAATTACTAAAACCCTTTTGATATTTTTTCTACTTAAAATTTTAAATTTGCTTTGTTTGAATAAATATTCATAGAAAAAAATACAATTCTCACAGGCAAAGTCATTAAAAACTGTCTGTAACTTTCGCGAATTTGTTGCAAATGACACCATATTCTCTTGTCCGATAGGTACAATAAATATAAACATAAAATTCACGAGTTTATAAAGAAAAAACAAAAATTGCAATAGTGTCAAAAATTCATAAAATGCTCCGAAATGGCGCGATTTGAGAACGAATTGGTCCAGAACGCTTTGGTAATGATTTTAAATTAGATTACAAAAAAATAAAAAATTTAATTAAAAGCAAATATGTTGTCATAACAGCTAAAATTAAAAAATGCATTACTGAACTTCAATGCATTTGGTGCGGAAACTTTTTTCGCGATAGAGAAAAAATTACACCTTTTTTCATAATAGTTTTTCATGCTCTACACGGCTATGTGGTGGTATTTTTGATATTTGCAAAAAAGTGCAAAAAGTTATATCCCTAATGTACATATGTATGGGAATTTCTGAGTGGATTCGGACACTTTTTCAAAATGAGGTTTTTGATTTCCTTTATTCTTGCTGTTGCGATGCTGCTCACCAGCAAAACATTTTAGTATATTTTCAGACTTTTTTTATCAGCTGTTTAATTAACCAGTAAGGAAAGGATCAAAGTCGGGCGGGGCCGACTATATGAAACCCTACACCACTGTGAATATGTAAAATATATATGGGAGCTATATCCAAATCTTAACCGATTTCGATATAATGTCGCATATTTATTTCGAGACCGAATTCAGTCACACATTCCAAATTTCATTAAAATCGGACATATATAGCGTGTTTGGTACAGAAAATATGCGAAATCGGCCGAAAATATATATGGGAGCTATATCCAAATCTGAACCGATTTCGATATAATTTGGCAAATTTATTTCTAGACCGAATTCAGTCACACATTCCAAATATCATTGAAATCGGACTTATATAGCGTGTTTGGTGCAGCAAATACCCGAAATCGGCCGAAAATATATATGGGAGCTATAACCAAATCTGAACCGATTTTCACCAAAAGCAATAGCGTTCTTCCTATGGCTACAAAAATGATAGTCCCCAATTTTCAGCTGAATCGGACAAAAAATGCGACCTGTACGTTGCGAACAAAAATACATGGACAGACGGACGGACATGCATAAATCGACTCAGAAACTGATTATATGTATATCCCCAAAAGGAACTATGGGTCTATTTCGTTTCCTTTTTTTTCCCTTACCACAGTGTGGTGTAGGGTATAAAAATAGAAAAAAATGCACAGTGGGCTTGGTTGCAGTTTTCGCGGTTTAATATTAAAAATATATTTCTAACAATGATTGTTTGTACTCTTCGATTTTCTTGAATTTTTTGTATTAAACTACGATGAATTGCAAGTTAGATGAACTCTTAAAATTGTTCCACAAGTAGAACCGTGAATAGGCAAAGAATATTGCGAAATCAACTTCCATGTAACTCAGAGTTTCTGCATTCAAAGTAATTTCGGCAGTCATCCGTTTAGATTCCATTGAAAAGACAATGTAGTATGTGAACTATGTGGAACACACTTCTTCAGTGCAAAATTTGGGAGGACTAGAGAGTTCAAGGCGCGATATCTCTGGAGCAATAATTAAAAAAATCTGAAAATATACTTAAACGTTTTGCTGATGAGCAGCATCACCACAGCAAAAAATAAAGGAAATAAAAAACATAATTTTGAAAATTGTATATATTTGAACAGGATAAAATTCTGTCTGCTATGCGTAATCACTCTAGCATCCGCAATAATTAAAGTAGAACGCAATATTTTTGCACCAGGGTTTCTTTTTCCATACGCATGTCAAGTTCGAAGATGGGCTATATCGGCCCACGTTTTTGTATAGCCTCCATATATCGGTACCTCCAGATTTTTGGCGGATTTTAGCAATAATTTTGGACCGAATTACCTGTAATTTCACATTTAAAATTCCCAATGGTCCCAAACCATCTCCACCAAAAATCTTCAACATGGCTGCATGTTTTAGTATAGCTCCCATTTAACGATACCTCCAGATTTTTGGTATTTTGAGGACTTTATCTACACTTTTGGACTGAACTAACTGTAATTTCACATTTGAGGTTCCCAGTGGTCACAAACCTTCTCCACTAAAACTGGTCAACATAGGTCCATTTTTTTGGTATAGCCCCCATATAGCGGTACCTCCGAATTTTCGGTATTTTTCCGATTTTAGCTATTTTTTATCGAACTAGCGGTAATTTGGCATGTGACGTTCCCAGTGGTCACAAAACTTCGCCACTAAAAATTTCCAACATACGTTAATTTTTTGGTATAGCCCTTATATAACGGTACCTACCGATTTTCCTCCATATAAAGTAGCCGCCCGATTGAAGACATTTTTGATTCATTTTCTGGCGATAGTAAGGTATGTGGGCGCGCGATCACATTCCAGTTTTCCTTTTGGCTAGAGCCATTATTTATTGAGAAATTCTTAAATCTATACAAAATGACTTATTGCTAGTCTTTTATAAATAAACATGTGGCTTTGCGCAACCTTCTGATAATGCGCGATCACAAAAAATATTTCCACTTGAATTGTGGACAGGAAACAAAACTAACTAATATTTTATGGTGGAGGCGGCCGAACTTAAACTTTTTCGCTTGTTTTAGTGTTATCTAGTCTGGTGTTAGCAAATCCAGGCATTCAGCCGGAAATACTAAGCATTACACTACGTTGGATTTTATATGCGTTGATACCATTAACTTGGCATTTATCACACTCATGTCACACTATTTTAATGGTTTATGTTGATGAACGTCGAGTTCCTTAAGAATCACGATTGAACTAAGAACCGATGCACAGGACTATGGTGCACATTTCCTTCAATGTTTTCAACGCTTATCTGAAGCAACTTTATACATAATTTTCATAGTCTCATCATAACATATTGAAGTTACATCCGAATATAACCTGACTTTATATATTACCCCATAATATCTATTTTTTTACAGGAATATTCAGGTTGTTTTCTTAGACCACAGCAAATATTACCTTTAGCCACATGCAGATGCCATCTGTGAGACAAATGTGTGCTGTGGCTATACCTCACATTCGTTAGGATTATTTGTCCCCCATGCAGGAACATTTAAACTTAATTTACATACATGCACGCATATCGAATGGGGGAGATGGGATGCAAATGCTTCCTAATAATAAACCAAATTGCAAATTCGGCTGCAATAATTACAACAATTTACAGTTTTGCAAATTATTTAGTAAATTCCTACTGGGGTCCTGTCGGTATCCTGTGGCTAAATCTTGAAAAACCAATTATAAATTCCAAAAGATGTAAATTCAATTAAACCCCATCTTACAAGCTCACAACGGGTGGGCTAATGGAAGACAATCTATGTAGAAGAAATGATGCTGTTGTTGCTCGATAGCAATAGCCGCACATAAGGTGATGATTGATGTTGTTGTGTTGCTTTTCTAGTTTTCCTAACTCCCTATCTTACGGTGATACGGGTGGTGAGGATGTTGACAGTAATTAGGTATTTTAGAGATTGTTGGATGTTTGCTTGCATCTTTACACAGAGTTGTAAATCAATTTTAATTCGGGTGAATGTAGCAACGATTGAGTGCATGGAGAAATTTTGGATCTGAATGCCTCCTAATGAAGTAGTAAAGTGAGTACAGTGTAAAGCGTACATTATTGATGAATGGTGACATACAAGAGAATACATAAACACTAATTGAAAAGAATTTGTAGCGCTGCAAGGGTGCAGTAAATAAGCAAGTTTGGATATATGCGTTCATTACAGCCTATTGGAATGAATGAAAATAAACGAAGAGAGGAAATAACAACCAAGTAAAAAAACTAGGAATATTTTTTCTAGTGCTCATTAGAGACCAAGGACCGGTAAGGACACAAACGAAGATTTTTTAAGGAATATTCTTTCCACGGACCATTGGAGACACAAGCGTTTATTTTTTAAGAAATATTTTTTCCATGGACCGTTAGGGACACAAGCATGGATTTGTTATAGAATATTCTTCCAAGGACCATTACAGTAGTGGATTTGTTAAAGAATATTTGTCCAAGGACCATTACAGACACAAGATTGGATTTTTAAGGACTATTTTTCCAATGTGCTTTAGACACTCAAGCCTTCATTTTTCATGGTTCATTTTTTTCAAGGACCATTACAGAGACAAGCGCAGACTTTTTAAGGATTATTTTTTCCAAGGACTATAAGGATTGTATTTTCCAAGGGCCACTGTATTTTTTTCAAGGACCATTACAGATGCAGGCACTAATTTTTTAGGATTATTTTTTCCAAGGGTCATTACAGATACAAGCATGGATTTTTTAAGCATTAGTTTTCCAAGTGCCACTGGAGTCACAAGCGTGGATTTTTTAAGGAATATTTTTTCAAGGACCCTTACAGTCACAAGCGTGGATTTTTTAAGGAATATTTTTTCAAGGACCCTCACAGTCACAAGCGTGGATTTTTTAAGGAATATTTTTTCAAGGACCCTTACAGTCACAAGCTTGGATTTTTTTAAGGAAATTTTTTTGAAGGACCCTTACAGGCACAAGCGTGGATTTGTTAAGGAATTTTTTTTTTTCAAGGACCCTTACAGGCAAAAGCGTGGATTTTTTAAAGAATTTTTTTTTTTCAAGGACCCTTACAGGCACAAGCGTGGATTTTTTAAGGAAATTTTTTTCAAGGACCCTTACAGGCACAATCGTGGATTTTTTAAGGAATTTTTTTTTCAAGGACCCTTACAGGCACAATCGTGGATTTTTTAAGGAATTTTTTTTCAAGGACCCTTACAGGCACAATCGTGGATTTTTTAAGGAATTTTTTTTCAAGGACCCTTACAGGCACAATCGTGGATTTTTTAAGGAAATTTTTTTCAAGGCACAGGCGCGTATTTTTTAATACGCACAGGCGGGTATTTTTTAAGGAATATTTTTTCAAGGAAAGCGTGAATTTTTTAAGGAATATTTTTTTTCAAGGACCCTTACAGGCAAAAGCGTGGATTTTTTAAAGAATTTTTTTTTTCAAGGACCCTTACAGGCAGAAGCGTGGATTTTTTAAGGAAATTTTTTTTCAAGGACCCTTACAGGCAAAAGCGTGGATTTTTTAAGGAATTTTTTTTCAAGGACCCTTACAGGCACAAGCGTAGATTTTTTAAGGAATATTTTTTCAAGGACCCTTACAGGCACAAGCGTGTATATTTTAAGGAATATTTTTTTTCAGGGACACTTACAGGCACAGGCGTGGAATTTTTAAGGAATATTTTTTTCAAGGAAAGTGTGAATTTTTTAAGGAATATTTTTTTCAAGGAAAGCGTGAATTTTTTAAGTAATATTTTTTTCAAGGAAAGCGTGAATTTTTTAAGTAATATTTTTTCAAGGACACATACAGGCACAGGCGTGGATTTTTTAAGGAATATTTTTTTCAAGGAAAGCGTGAATTTTTTAAGGAATATTTTTTTCAAGGAAAGCGTGAATTTTTTAAGGAATATTTTTTTCAAGGAAAGCGTGAATTTTTTAAGTAATATTTTTTTAAAGGACCCTTACAGGCACAAGCGTGGATTTTTTAAGTAATATTTTTTTCAAGGACCTTACAGGCACAAGCTTGGATTTTTAAGGAATATTTTTTTCAAGGACCCTTACAGGCACAGGCGTGGATTTGTTAAGGAATCTTTTTTTCAAGAACCCTTACAGCCACAGGCGTGTATTTTTTAAGGAATATTTTTTTCAAGGACCGCACAAGCGTGGATTTTTTAAGAAATATTTTTTTCAAGGACCTTTACAGGCCCAAGCGTTGATTTTTTAAGGAATATTTTTTTCAACGACACTTACAGACACAGGCGTCGATTTTTTAATGAATATTTTTTTCAAGGAAAGCGTGAATTTTTTAAGTAATATTTTTTTCAAGGACACTTACAAGCACAGGCGTGGATTTTTTAAGGAAATTTTTTTCAAGGACCCTTACAGGCAAAAGCGTGGATTTTTTAAGGAATTTTTTTCAAGGACCCTTACAGGCACAATCGTGGATTTTTTAAGGAATTTTTTTTCAAGGACCCTTACAGGCACAATCGTGGATTTTTTAAGGAATTTTTTTTCAAGGACCCTTACAGGCACAATCGTGGATTTTTTAAGGAATTTTTTTTTCAAGGACCCTTACAGGCACAATCGTGGATTTTTTAAGGAATTTTTTTTCAAGGACCCTTACAGGCACAATCGTGGATTTTTTAAGGAAATTTTTTTTAAGGCACAGGCGCGTATTTTTTAATACGCACAGGCGGGTATTTTTTAAGGAATATTTTTTCAAGGACCCTTACAGGCACAAGCGTAGATTTTTTAAGGAATATTTTTTCAAGGACCCTTACAGGCACAAGCGTGTATATTTTAAGGAATATTTTTTTCAGGGACACTTACAGGCACAGGCGTGGAATTTTTTAAGGAATATTTTTTTCAAGGAAAGCGTGAATTTTTTAAGTAATATTTTTTTCAAGGAAAGCGTGAATTTTTTAATTAATATTTTTTCAAGGACACATATAGGCACAGGCGTGGATTTTTTAAGGAATATTTTTTTCAAGGAAAGCGTGAATTTTTTAAGGAATATTTTTTTCAAGGAAAGCGTGAATTTTTTAAGTAATATTTTTTTTAAAGGACCCTTACAGGCACAAGCGTGGATTTTTTAAGTAATATTTTTTTCAAGGACCTTACAGGCACAAGCTTGGATTTTTAAGGAATATTTTTTTTCAAGGACCCTTACAGGCACAGGCGTGGATTTGTTAAGGAATCTTTTTTTCAAGAACCCTTACAGCCACAGGCGTGTATTTTTTAAGGAATATTTTTTCCAAGGACCGCACAAGCGTGGATTTTTTAAGAAATATTTTTTTCAAGGACCTTTACAGGCACAAGCGTTGATTTTTTAAGGAATATTTTTTTCAACGACACTTACAGGCACAGGCGTCGATTTTTTAAAGAATATTTTTTTCAAGGAAAGCGTGAATTTTTTAAGTAATATTTTTTTCAAGGAAAGCGTGATTTTTTAGTTAATATTTTTTTCAGGGACCCTTACAGGCACAAGCATGGATTTTTCAAGCAATTTTTTTAAGAGGCACAAGAGTGGATTTTTTAAAGAAATATTTTTTTTCAAGGACACAAGCCCTGATGCTTTTAAGTAATATATTTCTTTGAGGACCAAGCATGGATTTTTAAGGAATATTTTTTCAAGGACCCTTACAGGCACATGCTTGGGGTTTTTAAGGAAAATTTTTTTCAAGGACCCTAACAGGCACAAGCGTGGATTTTTTAAGGAATATTTCTTTTTCAAGGACCCCTAAAGCCACAAGAGTGTATTTTTTAAAGAAATATTTTTAGACAGAAATATTTTTTTTCAAGGACCCTTACAGTCACAAGCCCTGATGTTTTTAAGGAATATATTTCTTTGAGGACCAAGCATGGATTTTTAAGGAATTTTTTTTTCAAGGGCCCTTACAAGCACAAGCGTGGATTTTTAAGGAATATTTTTTATAGGCACAAGTGTGGATTTTTTAAGGAATATTTTTTACAGGCACAAGTGTGGATTTTTTAAGGAATATTTTCTTTCAAGGACCCTTGCAGGCACAAGCGTGGATTTTTTTAAAGAATATTTTTTTACAGGCACAAGTGTGGATTTTTTAATGAATATTTTTTTTCAAGGACCCTTACAAGCACATGCGTGGATTTTTTAAGGATTATTTTTTTACAGGCACAAGTGTGTATTTTTTAAGGAATATTTTTTTCAAGGACCTTTACAGGCACAAGTTTGGATTTTTTAAGGATTATTTTTTTACAGGCACAAGTGTGTATTTTTTAAGGAATATTTTTTTTACAGGCACAAGTGTGGATTTTTTAAGTATTTTTTTTTTCAAGGACCCTTACAGGCACAAGCGTGGATTTTTTAAGGAATATTTTTTACAGGCACAAGTGTGGATTTTTTAAGGAATATTTTTTTACAGGCACAAGTTTGGATTTTTAAAGGAATATTTTTTTACAGGCTCAAGTGTGGATTTTTTAAGGAATATTTTTTTTACAGGCACAAGTGTGGATTTTTTAAGGAATATTTTTTTGATCATTACAGACATAAGCGTTGATTTGTTAAGGATTATTTTTTTCCAAGGACCATTATAGTTTTCAAGAACATTTATTTTTCAAGGACCATTACAGACAAAGATGTTTATTTCTTAAGGATTATTTTTTCCAACAACCATTTGAGACACAAGCGCGGACTTTTTGACTTTTATTTTTTTCGAAGATCTTTTTAAATATTTTAAAGAATATTTTCCATTGAAACTGCTTTTAACAAAGAGTATCTTCCCAACTAAAGAACTGAAATCTATTTTGTGTTCTTTTCATTTCTCTAATGTACTCCGACTATTTCGATTTGGTTTCTGTTTTTGTCATCACTGTTGCATCTTTTTCTGACTACAAACCACGTGCATGGCAATGTATAACAGTTGTGGAATTTTATATGGAATTTAGCTTAGCTACGTTCTTCTTATTGGTTAGAAAATGTAGTCACGTTTTTTTTTTGTAGAGAATCAAATTCCATGGTTATCTATAGACTTGGAGGGGTTGTTGGGAATGAGTAAGTTAACGGCGGGAATGACCATGTAATGCACTACATTCCAGAAATTCAGCTAAAATAACAGAAATTATTAATATTGAAATAAACGAGTCTTTGGCTTCGAACGCACTACTGAGAAAAAACGCAAACGTTTTAGGGGGTTTACGTATGACATTAAATGTACGTTATTTTGGCTATTGGTTTGTGGTTAGAAACCCTAAAACATCGTAAAATGCACGCCGATGGCTGAATCAAAAAACAGTGGTTTAAAATCCCAAGTATGTTTTGCGAAAACGTTTCAGATAATTTGTACTATATTTAGCCCTGTCCATCCGTCTATCTGACTGGAAATTGGGCACTGTAATTGTCGTGGATGTTTACGAATTTTGTTAAGACTTTGCAGATCGGAATATTTCTTCTTCTGTTTCGACCAGGGACCACCGATCCCTTCGGGCACCATCCACAAAACATTTCAATTTGTTTTACAATAGTGCAGCTGGAGGACATAAATCCGACCGTTCTCTTCTTTTGTTCAGTCCAAAATTTGTCCTTGCTATAGTTTTCTCGGGGGCAAGTTGAACAGCCGTAGATAATGAACCTAACGCTCCGTATAACTCTGCTGACTCCTACTGAAATGACGGATTAGCACGAATTTGCAGAAACTTGGCACATCGAAAAATTTCTTCCAAGCATACACCAAAGTAAAAAGGTCTCTATAGGACAATTCCTTAGGGTACATCTCTCACAAAAGTTCAAAATGTTCACTTAAGTGCAGTTTGCGCGCTGTTCGAGAAGTCTTTAAATAAGAAATCTTTAAGAACAAATTTTCAACCTATGACCGTTTTCGTTGGGTATATCTTTTGTAGTATTTTCTCTCTTTCCATTTTTTCAAACTTCGCAACGGACAAAAAATAGTCTTAAGTTTTTATTTCCTACTACACATTTATTTTCAATAGCCATTTTTCGTTTCAATATATCATTTATTCCCTTCAAACGAGTGCAAACCCAACAAATTTATAATGGTACGAATAACGAATGAAAAAACATCAAAGTAAATGGCCAACACCAGAAACTATTGCAATAGTACCATAATAAAAATAACCATTTGTAAAAACTTCACCTTCTGAAGCTGAAGTCGCATCACAAAAAACTTATAGCAAGTAAGAGAGATATTGGTGGGTGAAGTCGCCTATATTTTGTTGTACTGTATGTGAGAGTGGTGCAATGGTATGCACGCCCGCCTTGCACGCAGAAGGTCGGGGGTTCGATTCCCCGGCCAGGCAACATCAACGGTGGCAAAATACACCTCAGTAATGTTGGCGACATTTATTGAGTATTTCAGCCTTGAAAAACTTCTCCATAAGTGGTGTCTTAAGACACTCCGTTCGGACGCGGCGTTAACAGTAGGGGGGTGCACTCATTGATATGAGAGAAGTCTCCCTTGTCCCGTATGGGATGTTGTAGGACAATGTTTTTCGTTTGTATGTGAGAGTTTGCCCTTAAAATTCGTAAGTGACATTAATAAAAGTTGTAAGACACTACTTTACAACACTTCTTCAGTTTCGAATTAAACTGAAGTAAATAAAAAAATGGTTGCAAAATTTCTTTGTATAGGGTATCGAAAAAAAAAGAAAATCACATCAAAGTGAAGCACACAAAATTTGGTGCAAAAAAGAAAGGAAAAGCACTCACACATATTAAACCGCAAACACCACAATAATTTTTCAAATAGAAATTTATGAAAAAGCAAATTAAATGCGATTGCTCGTTCTACTTGTCGAATTCTTTTTATTTTTTTTAGCAAATTGAAATTGGTTAAGAATTTATGTTTCTGATAAAGATGAGGATGAGAAACCAAAAGCAATTTGAAAATATTGAAAAGAAGGATGGTAATGGGAGGCAATATTGTACGATATTATCTTCAGAAAATGATAATTTACATTGCAGGCCAAAAAAAAAAAAACGCTATTTGGTAATACCCACTGGTGCTGATGCACTAATTGCTAAACAAGTATTAAAAAAGTTATGAGTATTTCTTTACATATATTTTATACAGAATTCGAATTTCTCAAGCCTCGATATCTCTGAAACCTTTAGTCAAAAAAATCTGAAAATATTGTAAAATGTTTTGCTGATGAGCAGCATCGCCACAGCAAAAATAAAGAAAAAAAAGAAATCAAAAACTTCATTTTTAAAAAAAATGTTACGTTGTTCTTGGACCAACATTAAATAAAAGGAGCTTACACCAGTTGGGAAATTGGAGTCATGACATTGTTTTATAAGGAGTCGATACACTGAGTGCATTGTTCCAATTTGAACTTCTATATCTTAAAAATGGAAAAACTTACGAAAATTTCATATAGGACCATCTTGTAGACAATTTTCACTGCTACAACATTTTCTTTAGATCCCTTTTGAGAAAGCAAAATAGTGAATACCTGAAAAAAGCCCTAAAGTATTATTTCACTAATGCTTTTGACTTCGTTTCACTTTGGGTGTTGCGTTGATGTTTCAAAGTCCCTTTTCATGTGAATGACTTGTTTGCAATGGTGGGGGCCGAATCGACTTGAAAATACAACACAACTACTAAGATTTACCTCCCCTTTCAATATGTCTGTTTATTTCTTGTTTGTCTTTGGGTATTTCCCTGCAGATTTGCCATTCCAACCATTAACTTGGATTTATTTCCTTTTGATTTCTTTTGACTTCTTCTCTTATGTGTTTGTTTTGTCTTTTTTTTTTTTTTGTTCTTGAAATTGAAAATTGTTTTACTTTGCCACACATAATACACAACTCATTCGCACAAGTACTCACAAATCGAATTCTATAGATAAGTGGCACTTTGGCTGCAGGAAGTTTTTTTTCTTAAAGGAATCATATCATAGAATGCAGAGAGGGGGAAGCTTATTTGAATTATTATTTTGTTTGAGACAGTAAAATATTTATTTTTATCGGAATTACAGAAAGTGAGTTTTATAGGTCTATATAATTGGGTCCCAATTTTATTTATTTCCTTGATTTTAAATATATGTTCCACTAATCGCGCAGGACAAACATTTATTGCCGAATATTAGGTGGTGGTATGTTTACTTCAAAGAAAATTTGATGGCTTAAAAAATAATCGTTTTAACTGAGAAATGTAGAGCATATCCCGATCGAACTTATTGTTGAGTCCAGGGTTTCGGGTTGTTGAGTCCAGGGTTTGGGTCGACTCCGACTCCAGACCAATTTTTTCACGACTCCGACTCCGACTCCAGGTCGACTCCGAGTGTAATTCAATAATGTAATAATTTTAACTTTTTCCTATATTTGGGCCCATATAGGCTAATCTGTGGGGTTTTCCTAACTTATTCTTTAGAAAGAGCATTCGTTCGGATATAATACTCAACTACAGAACATAAATATGAAGTAAAATTAATACCTATATTGTTTCGTCTGAATCTTACTTTAAAAAACGACAACAAAATATGAGATATAAAGTATTTATCGGTTTTGCCAGTTTTTTGCACGAGTATATTCTGGAAGGAAATCTTCCCCGTGAAAAAATTTTTAAGCTTCTAAAATATGTGGAAATGAAGAGGCAATACAAAACATATGGACTACATGCGATAAAACTTATAAGCAATTCATGACCAGGTTTTAAAATGGAAGTAAGCCAACATTTTAGAGTGCTTCGAGAGCCTTATGGCGTGACATCCATTTGAGAGCTCATGAGTTTTGTTCAAGAAAACTTTTGTGACAGATGATTTCTTTATCAGAAAGAGCATAACTTAATCTGCTTTCTGAAATTTTTGTTTAAAAATATTAAGAAGTTTTGTGACAATTGACCGTCTGTGAAACCCTGTTTTAATACCCTCCACCATAATATGGAGGGTATAATTAACTTTGTCATTCCGTTTGTAACACATCGAAATATAATAACACCCTATAAAGTATATATATTCTTGAAAAAATTTAAAATTTAACTTTGTCCGTCTGTTGAAATCAAGATACAGCTCGCAAATTTTAAGATAAAGATCTTTAATTTGTTACAGAAGTTTCTATAATGGACTATATCGGTTCACGTTTTGATATAGGTCCATAGAACCGTACCTCCAAATTTTCGGTATTTTGAAGGTTTTAGCCTAAGTATCCAACCGAAATGGCTGCGGGTATACAACTTTCCTTCTGAGATTTGTTGGTATAGGTCCATGTCTTCATATAGCGTCCATAGAATGGTACATCCCGATTTTCGGTATTTCAAGGCTGTGGCCTAAAATGGATGAAATTTGGTATTTAGTCTTCCACGGGGATATTAAATATTCTAGAAGAGAATTATCAATATATGAAGAAAAGACAAAATTTTTTAGTTTTCCATAAAAAAAATTAAAAATTTTTTTTAAGTTACATGAAAGATTTTTGGTACATAGATTGGGAAAAAAATCCCACTCTTAAATCTGTTCGAGATACTAATTTTGGTTGTTGCGCGCAAAAGTTATGGCGGTTTCAATTCTGATAAAAAGAAAAAAATCTTTAAAAGACTCTAATCATTATATTGAGAAACTCTCTTAATTAGGGGCTCCCTACGTAATATATGATTACTGAGGCCCCATAACATTAGTGAAAAAGTTTTAAGTTTTCGCGGAAATTGAGAAAGAGTTAAAAAAATTGGTACTTTGCAACTTGTTTTAATAAAATTCAACCTGTTTATGCATCTGAAAAATATATAAAAAATATGTACGTAATCTATACATCGCGAAGATTCAAATGAAACCAAAACTATACAAATCCGTTTAGTGGTTTTCATATTATAGCAAAAACAAGAAAAAAATTTTTAAGGAAATTCAAAAAATTTTTGTAAGAGAAAACATTTATTAAAATTTATTTTGTGAGTTAGTTGAAGAAAATGTAGGAAAAATAGGTTAGAGTTATTTTTCTATTTTAGTTAATTTTCACGCAAAGAATCACATTTTTTATTCTAATCACTTTTCGAATACACGCTAACATCTAGCGGAAGATATGGGTATCGTTCAAATAAATGTTGGGTTCCTTTAAATGGGGTATACTCTTGAAATAAAACTGTATCGGGTAATGTTCATTTTGAAATGCGTGTAACTCGCGAAATCCTCAAAATCACTTGATGCGCATGCGGTTTACCAACACAGCGAATTCTTCTCTTTTAATTTGTACACATTTGCCAAGATTTACTTTGGCCGCTAAGATGTAGCGTCGTCTGCAGTTTAGTGTGCAACAAACTGTATAACGCTTATAATTTGCACAAAGTGCATACACTTTTTATGCGCATCCGATTTCACTATCAACCGTGAAAAAATACATCGATCTAAACATATTTCAATAAAATCCATCAATAACCGTGGATGTAGCATCACACAGTATTTTTTGGATAAATCGGATACAGCTCCCATGCCACTAAATTTTGCAAACCGCTGTTTTCGCACAAACGCGAGTGATGATTCACTTTCTTCATTGAAATGGAAACGATCCACATAAAACGCGAATTAGTCAGCGATATTTTGAAAAACATTTTTTGCAAATTTTTCAATTTTTGCAGTAGCCATTTCCGCTGTTCTAGTAGATGGATTTTTACGATCTGTGATTCATATGATCCGGATCGTCGAAAAACTAAAATATCGCGGGGTACCAGCACTCTCAAAACGATATTGTAAATACTGTACCCAAAAAATAGGTTTTTTAGAAAAAATATCGCACTAAATTTTGGCCTTTGGCAGTAGATTACTCTGCTGCTGTGTGGGTTACATACTCAATATACATATCAGATTATGAGAAATCGCGAGTTCTTTAATCCTATAATTGGTTTTTCGAAATATCCGAATGCGCGTCCCAGTTACATAAAAACTACAAAAACACCATAAATCCGGCTTCAAAATGTCAGCATCCATAAAAGGTGGATGCAGTGGAAAATTTGGAAAGTGATACATTAGAAGTGTAATCTTTATTTTGTATTCTCCTACTTTTACCTGAATGGTTTAATCAGAAATCGAATAGCAATGTAAAAAACCTGTTTAGCTTCAACGTGTTTTTACCTATGTTTTTCCTTTACGCGGTCGTAACTACCACGTAAATTAATTTTTTTTGCTAAATCTTTGAGCTTTGTACAAAAACATCTAAATTAATCCTGCAATAGTTATAGTTACTGGCAAACTACAGTAGTTCGCGTATTATAATAGTGCAAACCTTGGCTTCATGGAAACTAAAAAATTTTGACTTTTCCTCATATATTCATGTCGTCATATAGCCCCCATAAAAACGTCCTTCTCGATTTTTGTTATTTTTAAGATTGCGCTCCCAATAATCGAAACTGCTGAATTTTGGTATTTAGTTTTCGTTTGGGGTTGAACAACTTTCCACCTAACATTTGTCGGTATTGCTCCACGATTTTCGGTATTTTGAAAGTATAAACACATTGTTCAACCGAAATGACTGCAATTTGGAATTTAGTCTTCGTTGTAGTTACAAAACTTTCCTCCAGAAATTTCTCGCAAGAAGATTTCGTAGAACGGTACTCCCTATTTTCGTGATGTTAAAATTATTCTTCGCTAAGGTTACTGAACATTGCAAAAAATCAGACAGTATAGGTCCACGTTTCGGTATAGCCCCCATATATATTTGTAGCCCCCATTTCTGTTTTTCTTAAAATTTTAAGTCACGAGTGTCTATCGAATTGGTTTTTAATTTGAATTTTGCGTTCCCAGAAGATAGAAAACTTACTCACAAAAAACTATGCATGTATTTCTAGGCTTAGGCCTAACCTCCACGAATCGTTATTACCCAATCTTATGTTTTTCAAGGGTTTTTATTAAAGTTTCGAACCGAATTCCGTTAACTGCCGTTCTTAATTGTTATTAAAGCGTTAAGCGGCGCCAACTTAAGATCGAAAACTAATAAACATCAAAACCTAGACCTTTATCGACCGATTTTGTAAAAATATTAGATTTTACGGAAATGGTAGTCAGAAAAGGCAAAAGTTCAATCTTTGTATTAAAAAGCTGAAGTTTTTGGTCATGCATAAAACGGACAAACAAAATTTGAAAAATAAAATCAATCGATTAATTGCTAGATTTTCATGTCCTTATTAATATGTTTATAACTACGATTTTATATAATCTTTTGTAAAAGCTCATCACAATATCATATAAGGATATAAGGTTGTAAAAAATGCATAACCCTAGCAAGCATCTGAAATTCATACATAGTTGAGCCGCTCGGTGCACACATTGATTAACTCTACTTTTAAAAATCTTAAATTTAAGTGTCAAAGCTTATATAGAAGACGTTAAATCTAAAATTATACATAATTCGATTGTCATAAATTTTTCCATGGGTTTCAAAAAATTAAAGGATCAATTGGACCAAAAATATTTTCCACTCGCGATTTGTTATCAAAATAGAGATGAAAATACTAGACTTCAAACAATAGTAAATATGCTGTAAATCTTCCTCTAACTTAGTATAATATACCGTCTGCTTGTACGTTTTCTTATAGCTGTTTTAAAAAATAAATAATGATTTTTGAAAAAAAAGTTGGAGTCCCGAATTTATTGTTTTATTTTTATAATGTAAAAGAAAATTTGCCCGGAGTCGAGTTATTTTTTTCGACTCAGACTCCGACTCCAGCAAAATTGCTCGACTCCGAAAGCCTGGTTTAGTCCGCTCTTTTTTCCGCAAAATGATTGCGTTTTTACTATATTGACACCTCCAAATAATAGTATGCTAAGTCTAAAAAGTGAGTTTTGCAGGAGAAGCTCTCAAAGTTTGGAAATTTTTTTGAACTTCAGTACTATGCTAAGTCAATATTTGTTTATAACTTCTGTTCGGATTGACCGATCATTACCAAAATTAGACAGAATTTAAGTTAAATGACGTTCGACACCTCCAAATAATAGTTTGCTAATTCTGAAAAGCGAGTTTTGCAGGACAAGCTCTTAAAGTTTGGAAATTTCTTTGACCTTCAGTACTATGCTAAATAAATATTTGTTTATAACTTCTGTTCGGATTGTCCGATCATTACCAAAATTTGACAGAATTTAAGTTAAAGGACGTTAAATATAAAAATGTAAAGAACTTGAAAACATGCTAAGTCGACTTAGCATACTATTGTTTGGAGGCGTCGATATGTTTCATCGAAAATTGACTGCATTAGAGCAGTACCAGCAGCAGCAGTGTGAACATATGTCTGATATATATACTGAAACCAAAAATGTTTTTTTATTCAGTACATATATGATGCTTTCACAAAAGAATTGTGCGAATTCAGTACGGTTGTTTTAGTTGTATGGATAGGCATTGACACGTGTAATGCTAGCGTCATCTTGAGTGTATACGTGTGGCATACTGAGTGTGACTTTACTCTCATGCGTAAACAACGAACAGCTACACAAAAAGGCGAATGGAAAACCTCAATTTAAATTTAATAATCTAACCCCAACATTGACACTACACTGTACACACATATATTTGCAGTATGCACAACACAATAAAAAGAAAATGACAAATAAATCATCACAGCACTGTTGACGAAACATTCGTTTTTGAACCCGGTTTTTCATTAAGGGTCTTTTAACAGAACTTTATGTGATTTTTGGGAGCAACTAAAAATGAGGCAAAAATGTTCTAAGAGCGGTTTACTCTTGCAAGAAGTAACTTAACTTAAATCTAACCTTAATATAATCTAAGCCTAATCTGAAGTTAATCTAAATCTCTTCATGATCGAGATAGAGAGGTCCAACGTTACAAGTGAGGAGCCCTAGATGATCAATCCTTTCAAGTAGGATTAAATAGCATTCACACAGATGCTTTCGACCCTCGGAGCACGTCCCCCGTCTATAGTAGCAGAATAACTTAACCTGTCACGACAAACTAGAGTAGTTTTACCTCAACTAACTCACGTTTTAACAAAAAATCCTTCGATTTGACATTTCATTTTAAAAGGCCAAACATGTGTAAATTTCCCCGACCATTTCTTTAAAGATTTAAGACGAAGGTTATAAGTGCAATATGTTTCTTCGCTATGCCATTCATTGGAATTCAATAAAGAAACACAAAAGGAATGAGAAGAGCAAACTAAATTGCGAGAATTTGTTTTTGAAATCAAAGCCATTGCGGCAGTGTCATTAGATGTCACTTTAGAATATGTTGCTATAAGTAACAGTCCTATGACAATACCAAAGAACTCCTAGGGGGAATAAACAAATACATTGTCATTGTATTTCTTAAGCATTAGGAAAGGAAAACGCTCGAAGCTTTTATACTATGTTATATTGTTTTGATATTTTAAAGACCTTTTGTGGCGAAATAACAACTACAAAATTAGTTTGAATTTTAATTTCACACTTGGTTGTTAGTTGGAAAAAATCATGATTTTTTTATAATGAAAACAAAGATAAATTGGAAATATGACAAAATTCCATCGAAGGACATCATTATAAGTAAACATGTATATGTCCACTGTACCTTTTAGTGGTAAATATGTAAAACACCTATGCCAGGACGACGGGCGACGAACGGATCAAGCGATTAGGTCGAAAATTTGGATCTCGTAATAGTGTGTGCTAACTAAGATCAAGTTCAGATACCTCCCCCACAAAAGTTAAAAAAAAAATAGAAGAAACGTATGACCAATGAACGGAAAGAAACAAAACGATTCCCATACCAATCATACAAAGCCACAAACTTTTCAGCTTCTCTGAATCGTTTCATTCTCACAACCAAAACAAAAACACAAACTTTTCAATGTAAAAAGATGGAAACCGTACGATTGCTGAAATGTAACTACGGCTATGCTTTGCCACCGAAACAAAAAGTATTTTTGGGAAACGTTTGCCGTGCGTATTGTCAATGACACTCTCAGACACACACACATGTGATTGCTAAACAACCCTATAAGTTAGCATCAGCACACCACAGTGAATTTTATCAACCACCAAACGTTTTTGATTTATTCACATGTGTTTAGTACTATTCCGTTTTCTATCTGCTCTTGTGGAGTTGAGTATTTTTCGATTTTCGTTTTGTTCGCAATCACGAATGTAAACAAAACAAAACTAAACAGCGAGCTCGGCCAACGTGGGTTATGTTTCGTTTTGTATTGTTCCTATGGAAAATACGAAACGAAACGATTGGAAATGTTATTTAAAGTATTTTTACGTACTCTGCGTATGACCGATGTCCTGCCCATGACATCCTAGGTGATTTTAATGCCAAAATTGGAAAGGACAATATCTTTGGCCAACAGGCGGGAAATTCAGCCTGCACAGTGAAAAATCTGACAATGGTATGAGGCTGATAGACTTTGCAGCGGCAAAAAACATGGTAGTAAGCTGCACCAGATTTATGCATCTCGACATTCATAAGGGCTCCTGGCTGTCTCCAGATCAGAAAACAAGAAATCAAATTATCACGTTCTGATGGATGGAAAACATTAATCGAGCGTGTTGGATGTACGTTCACCACTTTGTTGCAGCAAAGGTACGTACCCGTTTGAACGTAGCAAATAAAGTACGTACAGTCAAAAGTTTCTTCTAAGCGCTGGTAAAATATATCTTTGGTCTGTTCATTCTTGTCATCAGTGGGAGCATGAGCGCAAATAAAGCTGATGTTGAAGAATTTAGCTTTTAATCGCATTGCAGCGAGTCTTTCATTGACTGGGGTGAAGCTGGAGACCAGATGTTTTAACCTTCGACCAACTACAAATCAGCAACCAAACTCATGCTGTAATACAGTGCATCACTTTAAGGTGACGCCTTTCCCAATCTATCGTATTTCCTGTATGGCAGTAATGTCGGCATTTACTTTTCAGGTGCATCTGCCAATGCGTAAACTGCACCTTTTCTATAAAGAGTGCGAACAATCCAGGTGCAGATTCGCAGATCATGGTCCTTAAAACGTTTGCGGGGTTCGTCAACTTTAGAGGGATTTGTTTTTCTTTTCTTTCGTTTTTGTCGTAGCAAGCTGCTTTTTTTCTAGGGGTGGATTACTAACCCGGCGCCCAAACCCAAGTTTTTAACGTTCTTATGGGTGAACGCGCGGTCTGTTGAATAATGACTATGACTTTAATATTCGTTTAATAATATTCCTTTAAAATTGTAGCTACAACGGTAATTTTAGTACTATTTTTCACAATTTTTTTTAGTTAAGTGTAATTTACTTTCAAGAATACAACTGTAATGAATTATTAAGAATATTACTATTTTTAAGCCGGTTAACCGACACAAATAACATGGTTTTTTCGGTCAACTCAAAACCAGACGACCGGTAGACCGGTTTAACTTTGTACACTCTATTCCTGACATAATAGAGGTAACAAATCTCTAAATTTTACGGCGAACAACTGGAATGACTGGAGGGCCCGAAAGGTATGACTCCCAAGATAAGAAACACTTTCAAATTGGGCTACATTGGTATAATCCTTCAGGTACCTCCTCGCAACACTTTTGATCTCAATATATTAACGTTTTAATTCACACAGGCTCAGAGTACATCTATGTCGGCAGATACGTGCCAATTGCAAAAAATTGGACTATGCCTACATTCGTTCACTTATTCAAGCACACCAAGATATTTACGTTACCTCCATCCTTGTCACTGTTTCCATTCCATTAACATTCTTTCAATTAACATTAACTCGTAGACGACATTGTCATAGTAGTGGTAGTAGCCATCATCATTCTCATCAGTGTTCAGCCAATTTAGCCTCAAATTTGGCTCTCAACATAAAAGAGTCAATCTAACTAAGTGACTCCAGTCACTCTAAAGGAACAAGCAAAACACTTATTTACATGAGTTGAGTTGCTGGGCTTTCCCAAGGGGAATCAAAAAACCGACACTGTATGACAGCCAAGCAGTCAGCTATTTTCCGGTAACCTTCTTTTGTGATTGTTAATCTGTGCGTATAATCGCTAACCCATGTTTCTTTTGTTAATACTGTGGAGATTTGGTTGTGGTGGTGGCTAAAAGGTAAAAGCAATTTCTCTATGAGTGATAGAAGAACGAAATGTTGTAAAAGAGTTAAGTTCCTCCGGGCCGAACTTTTATACCCTCCACCATGAAATGGCGTAGAGAAATAAGGCCCCATGAAATAACACCTCAAATTGAAAACGAAAATAGGCCCCAAACAGGTATATGGAAAACAACGACAAAGCTTTTGGTGCCTATGTTCGACTTTCTGGGACCTTTTTTAATTCAGCTTTCGGGGCCAATTTGTCTTCACAACAAGTAAATCGAAAATTTGAAAATCAAATTGGGGTCTTAATAATATTGGGTCTAATTGCATTTTTCGTTGGGGCCTTTTTGCACATGTTTAGGGCCCGAATGCAATCCAGTGTTTTACAGAAACAACAAATTGGGGTGAATTTTCGAAAGTTATTATTAAGAAAACGAAGACAAATTAGGGTGTAATTTCATAAATTTTATTAAGAACAAACAATAAAAAAAACTGTGCCCGGGAGTAACACCCACGGACATAACTCCCAAAACTGGTTGGGAGTTTTTTCCGTAAAGAAAAGTGGACATAACTAAAAAAAACCCGGACATAACTCCCAACGATTTTGTTCTTAATTTCAAAGTTATTTTTTTGCATTTCGAAAGTTTTCATTACTTTTTATTGATCAAAGAACTGTTGTAAATTTTAGAGAAGAGGTTAGAATATAAGCGGAATTGTACATTTGGGAAGGCCAAACAATACGAAGTCTCCTCAAAATTTCCTAGATTTCATAAATTATTTAAAAATGAAATTATATCTGAATTTTTCAGTAGCAGTTCGGAGAAATTTTACCTGACTACGGTATTCGACGAAAACACAGTCGTATATACGAGTATATTAATTACTTAATTTGAAAAAATTGTAAATGAAAAAATTAAGTATTTGCATTTCTTTACAAAAACTCTGTATTTTTTCAATAGTAAAAATATTTTTGTAAAAAATCGCGCGATTTTTTCAAAAATATTTCGCCTGCGACCCTTTTAGTTCCATACAAGTATTTGCAATTTGTTAGAAAAATTCTGTATCTCCGAAAATTGTGCTTTTCGGTTTTATAAGAGTATTTGCACTTTTTTAGAAAAACTTTGTAATTCCAAAATTTCGAAAATATTTTTTGGTTGCTGCGTTTTTCGTTTTTATAAAAGTATTTGCAATTTGTTAGAAAAACTTTGTATTTTCTAAAATAGTGAAAATATTTTTGTAAAAAATCGCTTGATTTTTTCAAAAAAATTTTCGGCTGCGGCGTTTTTCGGTATTTTAAAAGTATTTGCAGTTGTTTAGAAAAACTTTCTATTTTCTAAAATTATAAATATATTTTTGTAAAAATCGCGCGATTTTTTTTTTTCAAAAATATATTAGACTGCACGCTTTTCGATTTTAAAAAATATTTGCAAATGTTTCCAAAAACTTTGTACTTCCTTAAATTGTGAAAATATTTTTGAAAAAACCAAAATCATGGGTTTTGTAAGGGATTTTTGGCAGCCGTAACTACTCGCAAGCCCCCCTTTCTTCCTCATTATTTTTAGAAGGGCATGTCGCACTCAGTTTGTAGTTATTTTATGACCACTAGAATAACTAGTTATTCTGTGCCCACTAGAAGTTGAAAGTAAGTTGAAAAAAATTCTATTTTTAGAACAGTTGATGTAGAGATTTTTTTTAATTCCATCACACTTCTTACTTTTATTTTACTTTATTCTATTTCGCTCGCCGTGCGAGTTGAACACACGAACCCTCTGATTTCTAGCCAAAGACACTACCCAGCAAAAATCCTCATTACAAACCTCCTTTCCCACTCATTATTTTAACAAGGGCATGTCGCCCGAAATATCTGGTTATTTTGTAACCCCTGAACAAAGTAGGATGAAACCACTGAAATAAGTAGATACTGAGTAGATTCTGACTACTTATTTCAGTGGTTACAAAATAACCAGAAATTTCGCGCGACATGCCCTTGTTAAAATAAGGGGTGGGAAAGGAAGTTTGTAATGAGGATTTTTGTTTGGTACATACTATGCCACGCACACGAACATTAAGGGTTGCTTAAGAACATAAATATGCAGTGCACATGTGCACCACGAACTTTTATTTTTTAATTAAAAAAAAAACTCGCGTGCCGACAGTGAGCGTTGAACCCTAGGATTTATAGTCGGACACACACTCACTGTGCCACCGTCCTCATTACTTAGTGAGGAGCAAAGTAAGTAGGTTTGCCTTGCAATTTTTTAAGAAGTATCCCATTACTTTTCAGAAAACTTGTAATGGGAAAAGGAGCTTGTTTACATTACTTTGTAATGGGTTACGTAATGACTAATGGATCGGAATTTTTGCTGGGATGTGATACCCTATACCACTCCCCTGGGAATTAGTTTTAAGGAAATCGAAATTCCTTTATGGAACAAATAAGCTTATTGTACGAAATAAGTTTGTCGATTCTGCCACCTTATCACATTAAGCTTGGGACCTACAGTTTATCGCCGAGTCCAAACGGTGTGTCCTAGGACACCACTTTTAGAGAAGTTTTATATGGCTGAAATACTCAGAAAATGTCGCCACAATTACTGAGGTGTATTTTACCTCTTCGGGGAATCGAACCCAGGATATTCTGTGTAGAAGGCGGATGTGAAGTTGAAATAATGCTTCACTCTATGGAATAATATTGAATGTCCCGCCTTTCACGTTGAATGCCCCGGTTCGGTTCCTAGGCTAGGCCACATGAAATTTTAAAAGGTTCACAGTGGCCAATTTTACGAAAAACCTGACCAAAACTTTAAAAATCAATGGATTTGGGTTCTGATGTTTTTCGGGTCGCTGATTTAATTTTTTATATTTTTTAACCCTCAGATGGTCACTAAAGGGGTCTTTTCGGGCCTTTATCCTATAAAATGTGATAATATCAGATCAAAATATTATACGAATTTGTTCGCCATCAATTTTTATTATAGGTCCTAGAATATACCAAAACTCTATATCTTACCTAAACTCCAGAAATATGCAAAATTAAAAACACATTTTAGGGTTAAGGTCCTACTTCATATGAATTTTGGCAAAATTGGCATACAAAACATCATTTTAGAAGAATGGCGTCAAGGACAAATATGTTCTCCGCTATCTCTCACTATAAGTCTCCAAAAAAAGGAAATCTCTATTTGCATTATATACCAAGGGCATATCGGTATCAATTTTGCCAAAAAACAAAGAACTAAAATAGGGGTGCAAGCATCTACCATTTCTACAGTTTTGGAAATATTTGAGTGAAGATTAGTTGAAATCCTTGCACTTTAGTTATATGATGTCTTTGGCAACTTTACTGACCAGTATGCGAGGAATATTTTTCTTACAACAATTAACATATCCACAAATCCTTAAAATCTCTTATATCTCAGATCAAAATATTCCAGAAATTTGTTCGCCGTAAAATTTTAGTATGGGTCGTAGAATACATCAAAACTCTCAATTTTACCTAAACGCCAGGAACTTTTCCTATACTATATTCTGACATTCTGAATCAACGAAAATATGTATAAATCTGCAAGACAAAATAACACATAAAAACGAAAAGTGCAAATATTGGTGAAACACTCTTCCCTTTTTATGAAATGATGAGGAACACGGCCTAACTCGATCTTACCCACAACTATTTTCATCATTTGTTGTGTAAAATTTACCTTGAAAAAATCAACAAGGACGGGCATCATTATTAAAAAACGTACACTTCATTGGCGACACTAAACACTTTAAATTTGTTTAACATAACTTTCTTTACAATTACAAACAAATATTTTGGATATTATAACATTTCAATAAACAACTTAAATATTGAGAAAAAATTAAATTTCCAAATAGGATCACTTTGACCTGCTTTTATAGCCACTTTCTAAACACGAAACGTATATATTTTTCATAACTACACGCAGTGGGACCCCATAAACAATATTTGACACTATTTAGTTTAAATTGAAACAATTTTTTTCGATTTTTGTACAGGTTTTCGGAAATTTGGACACTGTGCGGTGGCAAAATACCCCTCAGTATTGATGATGGTCACAGTTTCTGAGTATTTCAGCCATGAAAAACTTCTCTACATGTGGTGTCTTAGGACACGTCCTTCATTGAGCTAGTATGAATCGGGGTTCACTCATTCATATGAGAGAAGCCTCCCTTGTCCCTACAGCACAGTGGATCCACTTGTATGGAGAAAGTGGCCAAAAATATTTAGAGTGTAAAAATCAAGCCAATGCGCCGGTTACAGCTTTGTGCTGCTGCGAAGAGTGTTTTAAGAAACCACGAGCGTAACATTCTCCTCCCTTTCCCCTCTAGAGGGGGTATACGGTAAAAATTGTTTTATGCTGTTAATACAAAATTATATGAACAACGGTCCCGATTATCTTATGATGCAAAAATAGGCTTGGGGAAACAAAACAATCTCCAAAACAACATAAAATCCAACCAATTTAGCGGATAAAAAAAAAACAACATTTTTGTCTGAAATTTGGTAAAATTTTTAATATATAGCGTTCTTCCTGGAAGGCACGTACCGCCAACGTAAGACAAATTTGGAAGAAGATTTCTTCATCTTGCCACTGATACCAATTATGTTAATGAACGTGGCCAGATAACAGAGTTATACGGTAATATATACATAGAAACCCTATTCTAGGGCACCTTTAGTCAGCAGCCCACGATTTATAGTCTGGCACTAGATGGCAGCTGATTTTAATACTGAATAATCATAAACCCATGACCTACTTTGGAAAATTATTCCCGAGGTGGGCACTGGTGGGCATCATGACTAAAACCTTAGGTCAAATTTAAGTATATGATCGAATTGGCATTACAAAATACTCTAAGAAAATATGCAGCTAACTAGATTTCCACAACACGCTAAAACACTATTTTTTAACGAAAATTAACCTATTACCTTATCCTTCAAAATCCACTATAATATTTTGCTATACGTATTAGTTTCGCGTTATTTTGAATATATTTACTTGCACTTAAAATATAGGTTGTACTCACAACAAAAAATATTAGTCAAATGTTCCGACTTTTGAAGCTATTCTTAAGAAGATCGCGTTCGAATAAAACAAAAATCAATATATGTTTAAAAAGTCCATGTCATAGCTGTCAGAGTTGCCAAATGTTGTATCAACATTTTGACATTAATTTTTTTATTTTTGGCCAATGGGTGGATCCACTGTGTACTGGGATGTTTGTGGAACAATTATGTGTATCATTATACATTTCTAATAAAAATTTCAAAATTGGAAAATTAACATTGGTAGCCCCTTCTGATATATCTATAAATTTCTTTGAATATCAGGTTCCTATTTGGAATATACCTAATATAAATAATTATATAAGCCGCTGCAAATATACCCAATTACAATGCAGTAGTTCGTTTTCCATATGTAGGCTACTTCGCTGGTATATGCCCTCCAGGAAGTAAAATATGGACCAAATTTTAAATTTTTATATTTTTCATAAAAAAGTAATGGTCCATTTAACCCACTAGATATATGAGATCATCATACAAAATTGTAGGCATGTTCTTCTACATAACCTCTTACATCGTGCAAAATCTCGTGACTATTGATATATAATTGCGACCTGTAGCGTGCTTCTGATTACACTACAAACAAATAATTGGATATATTAGGCAGTAAATCTGTTATCTGAACACGTAAATCTACATAATTGGCATCAATGGAAAGGTCAAGAAATTACCTTCCAAATGTTTTTACGTGCGCGGAATGTATCTTCCAGGTATACATATATAAGCTGTATATTAAAAATGTTCACTCTAAATATTATATGATCACTATCTCAAATTGCAGGCCTCTTCAGTGTCATATACTCTTATTTTAGTTAAAATTTCGAGGCGATCGGACTATTATTACGACCTAAAGATCAACTACAGAATCGAATAAAAATTTGGTTTTTGGTCCATTTCACCCGCTAAATATATTTTACGATCATCAAAAATAACAATAGGTGTCTATTCTGGTCTGAACCCGACCTCCATGCAAATTTTCGTGACGAACGGTCCATTATTGCCGCCTGGAGTTTGATTACAATTTATAATGGACAGACGGACGGATAGACGGACACACATCTCAAAATCGCTTTATCTCGTCGAGATATGAAGATTGGTATACCACATTGGGGGTCTAGGACCGATATTTCGCGGTGTTACATGAATTTTTCCCAAAACGAAATTATAATACCCTTTCCACATATTGGTGTAGGGTAAAAAAATGGAGAGTAGAAGTTTCAATATGTTAAAATTATAAAAAAAGTATAACCATCAATTAGTTACATATTACAAACTATTGATTGAATATCTTTAAAAAGTGTTTGATGGTGACATTAGAATCGAATAGCCGCATCTCTCTCTCTAAAACATATCCCTGAAGATGATTACCGATGGTAATCGAAATATCGGATAATAAAGATTTAAAGCAATAAAAACTTCGTTTTTTAATGACCTAAAGCCAAACAATAACAAAAATCAAAAAGTATATCTTATCAGGTCAACTATCCACAACAACAACATCTTCTAAAAATCTTTTTTGAAAAAAACACCCCAAATTTAGGGCTTCACATACACCCCAAATGTAAGTGAATAAATTTTTTGGGGCGTTAATGGATAGTTTGGGGCCTAATTGTATTTTCGGTGTTAGGGGTGATATTGCATTTACCAAATGCACCTCAATTTCAAAAATGCATTTTGGACCCAATGACATTTTGGGGCATAAATGTAATATTTTTTTGGGCCAAAATTCCTAGTTTGGGGCTTTTTGTATTTTGGGCCATTTTTCACATTGAAAAACACCCCAAAAATGTTGGTCCATTTTCGTTTCCGTTTGGGGTGTTATTTCATGGTGCCTTATTTCTGTACGCCCCATGAAATATTCTGAACTTATTTTGAATTTTTCATTCTGTTACGAAGTTACCAATGCCCACAAAGCCCTAAACAGGTATATGGAAAACAACAACAAAACCTTTGAGGCCTATTTTCGTTCAGCTGTTGGGGCCAATTTTTCTCAACAACAAGTAAATCGAAATTTTGAACATCAAACTGGGTTCCAAATAATATATTGGTCTAATTGCATTTTTCATGTGGGCGTTTTTGCACATGCAATTCAGTGTTTAACAAGAACAACAAATTGGGGTGAATTTTTGAAAGTTTTAATTAAGAACAAGCAAAAAAAAGCTCTCAAAATAATAATAATTTCCAATAATAGGTAGCCAAAATGTACACTTATTTCATAGCCTTGTTTATTGATTAGCCTTGTTCGACCAACATTAGAATACGGTTGTGTACTTTGGAGTCCTTTTTACAAATGTGATTCTGATAAGATAGAATCAGTACAAGTTCAATTTCTTTTATTTGCTCTTAGAGGTTTAGGGTGGGGCTCAAATGAATCTCTTCCACCATATGAAAACCGTCTAAAGTTAATTGACCTTCCAACATTGGAGAAAAGACGTTTAATGATCAGATCTATATTCATTATTAAACTCTCGCGTGGACAAATTGAATCACAGTTTTTAATTGGCGAAATAAATTTTAATGTACCTTTACGTAGTACTCGAAACTACATACCACTTAACGTTAACGTTAGCGAAATCTAATTATGAAATAAATAATCCACTCCGATCTTTATGTGATGAATATAACAAGTTATATAATAGGATGTCTTTATCCGAACCTCTGCATGACATAAAAAACTTTATTTTACGTTCTTAGTATTGTTGCAACAGTTGCCAGGCAATATGTTAGATTAGATCTATTTATTTTTTGATGTGTTTGTCTTTAAAATGTAATTTTATAACCGGCTGTTGTTTTGCTGTAGCTGGTTTTCTCTAGTCTACTAACCCCCCATATTCCGGAATATGAGGTGTACGCGCTCCCTACGTTAAGGGGAGGTGGCCCTCTCGGTCGGTAGGGGCGGGAAAGTGTGGCGTTGGGAACGATCGCAAAAAAATTCAAAAAAATATATGATAAGCAGTCGAATAATAATATAATAAAATAGTTAGACTTAATCCCATAGTCATTGTTTTAATATTTTATTAAAACAACTTTAATTTATTAGTGGGAAAAACTTGCGATGTTTACCAAGGTGTAAGGCAAGGAAGACTATAGTTTCGGATCTCGCCACAGATCCTCATCAGTTCCCTTGTTTCTTGTTTTTCAATAAGAAACTTTTTATACCCAAGTGTCAATTGCTCGCTCAAATAGATACGTGTCCAAAGAAATACTCCGATCGAGAATTTCTTTGGCACTACCTAAAATCGAGCAACTTCACTTGCAAACAAAACCAAATCCTTCCCACTGCTATGCGTTCGTTGTGTTTCGATGAAAAACACTTAACTAATTTGTTAGTATTGCTTATTTTACAGCAATAAACAATGGAATATACAACAGACGAATACCTAAAGTACTATACAATGAACATAATGAACCTGTTTTGGATACTATAGACAAGAAAAACATATGGAGCAAGTATATAAAAATCCTTTTTACTGACGAAAATCGGTCCATCTACGAAAGGCCGGTATATCAACAATTATCTGGGACATCTATCACAAGATCGAAGGTTGAAACAGCAGTAAAGGCGCTATTCGAGGCGAGATTCCTTCCGAATTGTTGAAGTTAATTGATGGTGAAAACATTAACCTTCTGACGAAACTTTTTAATTATGTTTACGAAACTAGTAAATATCCCAAAGATTGGCTCACATCCATTTTTATAACCATTCCTAAGAAAACTCGTCCAAAATTTTGTAATGACTATCGATTAATTAGTCTAATGAGCCACGCACTCAAAATATTTCTAAAGATTATTCACTCCAGAATTTACCGGAAATGTGAAAATGCAATGGGGACCACCCAGTTTGGTTTTAAAGATGGGATGGGAACCCGCGAAGCTTTATTCGCCTTACAAGCGTTAGTTCAAAAATGCCGAAATTCGCAGAAGGACGTGTTCATATGCTTTATTGATTATGAAAAAGCATTTGACACGGTCCAACATGACAAAATGATAGAGATTTTATTGTCCATTGGAGTAGAAGGCAAGGAGCTTGAATGCATAAAAAGTTTGTACTGGCACCAAACAGCGCAAGTCAACGTCAATGGCGAACTGACTGAAAATATTAATATTTCTAAAGGTGCTAGACAAGGTTGTGTCCTGTCCCCTCTACTTTTCAATATATACGCTGAACGTATATTCAAAGTATTGATTCTTTGATTCCTTGAAATGATATCCGGAAAGGAATATATGTAAATGGAACGTTCATTAACAACATAAGGTATGCCGATGACACCACTCTTATAGCTGATAATATGTCAGGACTTCAAGAACTCGTCAACAGGCTGACCACTTGCAGCGAAAAATACGGTCTTAAAATTAATATCAACAAAACGAAATACATGGTCATCAGTAAACGCCATACATATACTAATGCGGCCCCATTAAAAATTAATGAAATAAATGTGGAAAGAGTCCAAAGCTTTAAATATCTGGGAGTTATAATCAACAACGAATGGGACATTTCTAAAGAAATAGCCTGCAGGATTGAAATGGCTAGAGACACATTCTTTAAATATAAAAAAGTCTTTACAAGCCATAATGTAAACTTAAAAACTAAAATAAGATATATTAAAACATATGTATGGTCTGTCCTATTATATGGCGTAGAAACATGGACCTTAAAATCCGTAGATATGAAAAAACTCGAAGCCTTTGAGATGTGGTCATATCGACGCATCCTAAAAATATCGTGGACACACTTCATATCAAATAATGAAGTTCTCAGAAGATTACACAGAGAAAAAGAGCTGTTAAATAACATAAAGAGACGAAAAACATCATACTTGGGACACGTTAGGAAACGTGTGACAAGAGGGAGGAAACAACTTCTGTGGATCAACAACATCCAAGAATGGACCGGCATACGTGACGTCATAAACCTGCTAAGCGAAGCTAGAAACAGAGAGACTTTTGTCGATATTATAAACAATATTTAATAATTCAAACTATTGTAATACTATACTTATATTTGTATTTTGGTCGCCAACATTCGAAAATCGAATAGGCAAATAAAGAAGAAGAAACAACACATTCTCGACGGTGCCCGGTCTCACAATTAAGAGAGTGAGACCGGGCACCGTCAAAAGTGTGGTTTATTGCTTTCATAAGTTGGGATATACTACTCCTGCAATAAAAGGAGAGCTTAGTACTTTCATAAACAAAAGGAAACTAATTGTTCTTATTCACTTTAGTACAGTTGGTTGTGAAGGGCGTAACAAATTTGGCCAGGCCGAACTTAATGCTGTTCTTACTTGTATTCATTTAAATTTGCCTAAAAGTTCACTTTTGTTTATTTTTCACAATCATATCAGTACCTTCCTTTTCCTCTTTAAAATAATGTGAAAATAAACATTGTACACACTATCCTGTAGGTTTACAATCTTCTCAAAATACACATTGACAACTAAAGCACAATTTGTTACAAATTATCTGTAAATTAAACAATTTGAATTCAAAACATTTGCGACACGTTTCTCAATTATGTTCATATTATATTCACACGTGTTCACCCACATATGTGAACACACACACACATGTCCTGCTTAACGTCTGGCCAAATGTCCGGCAATCTTAAATTCTCAATGACAAAACAAGAAGTCATGTCTTATCTTTACTGTCAAATCGAATGTCATTCGTAGGAAATTGTCATGTGGAAAATTCTACTGAAATAACAAAAAACAAGAAAAACCCAGTTTTTCCAATGTCTGTATCATGGTGACGTTGGTTTAATAAAGAAATAATGTATGTAATTAAGATATTTATCGTAATTACTGATGACTGAAATTTAATGGTTGAGTGAGAGAACGCGCCATCATCATCCGTGTGGTTATAGTTTATCATAAAATTTCATGAAGTGTTAGTGGAATCTTCATTGAGATTATTGAAATGTTCATGTTAATGTTTCGCCCATAACAAGAATGTGAGTGACCATTGGGTATGCAGTTACATATGTGTGGGTATTTTGTGTAGATTCTGTGGTTTTGTAGTTATTCTTTTCATTTTCACACATGTTATAGGTGTAATAATGTTTGACCTTAAACATGTTTGTGGTTAATTTCCTCAGCCTAAGAAATGTTAACGAAAATAATACATTAGGCGTATGAATGTTGAATGAGTAATTTGAAGACATCATACGCATGGTTGTACCACACAAAATTCAAAGTAATAATAACCCAAAGTACGGGCACGTTTTTATACCCTCCACCATAATATGGAGGGTATAATTAAATTTGTCATTCCGTTTGTAACATATAAAGATTTCCGCCCGAAATTTGTAGGTATAAGTCGACGCCTTCATATAGCCCCCATAGAACGTACCTTCCGATTTTCGGTGTTTCAAAGTTGTGGCCTCAATATTGCTCAGAAATGGCTGATATTTTGTATTTGGTTTTCGTTGGAGGTATAAAACGTTCCCACTGAAATTTGTAGCTATAGGTCCACGCCTTCACATAGCCCCCGTAGAACGGTACCTCCCGATTTTCGGAATTTTGGCCACAATAATCCACCGAAATGGCTGAATTTTGGTATTTGGTCTTCATTTGCGGTGCATCCATTTCTCACATTTAAATTGCATCCAGAGGCAGTTCAAGGGAGTCGTGAAAAATGCAATCCATTCGATACATTTTACAAGCAGTTGCTTATTGATCCCTAACAACCAAGCCAATATGTAGATACCTACAACCACAGAATTTTTTCAAAGAGGGAAAAAGTGTGCATACTTTTCTAAAGTTTTTATATAAAATAAAAAATACAACCAAAAGTTGGGAACATTTTTGCGGTAACTCACGAAAAAAAATCCTAATGAAGTGCTATTGGAGTACTTGTCGAAATTTCAACTGGTGATGGGAAGACAATATAAGAACCCCTTTAGCAGATGAATCAAAAACATTTCAGCTTGGATTAAATGAAAAACGGACGAAACAAACTCAGTTGCGATTGAATTTAATAAAGAAATTTCATAATCTGTGTTAATGTAATAGAGTTCTTCTTATTCTTGTTTTACACAAACAATGCAATGGCTAGCATTTTTATTGCATCTTAGAACTGCATAAAAACACACTCCAAAGAGTGCATTTAAATTCAACTCAATGCTATGCATCAAAACGCGTGCTTTGGATGCAAATTGGACTGCATCCTATTCTACCCTAAAGTGTTAGTTAAAATGCCATTCCCAAGTTAAAATGCAGTGCCGAAGGGTTAGTTAAAATTCGACTCCAAAGGGATAGTTAAAATGCAGTGCTAAAGGAGTGCATCTTTCAGTAGTCACGCTCTTGTAAAAATCATGAGTGAAAATGCATAATTTGATGCACTTCCAGAACACTTTTACATATGATTTAACTGCATCTTTGGAGGCAAACATTTTGCTGGGTATGTACGATTTTCCAATTAGGCGTATGAATGTTGAATGAACAATTTGAAGACATCTTACGAATGGTTGTACCACACAAAATTCAAAGTAATAATAACACAAAGTACGGGAACATATTTTTATAGAATATATGGTAATATTCAAAAAAGTTTTACAATCGTTGAAGTTGAGGTTCACCATTTAATAAGTCGCGAACTGTTAATATATTTTATAAAATATGAATATATTTATATTAATTGAAGTCTTTTAGCCACGGTCTCATAATATGGACCATAACAAATAATTTTCGTGGAAGCTGCGTTGGTGGAAATATAAAAAAATGGGAAAAATGTGTTGAAGAAAATATGTTTTTTTGTGTTCTTTCTTGATTTCTGGACAAACCACGGAAAATTCAAACCTGTGCTGAAAGAAAGAACTTAAGAATACCCCTTAGGCAATATGGTTCTAGTGTATGACTTTTCGATATATACACTGCATGCCCCTAAAATCGATGTTGACATTTTGAAGTTTTGATTTCAGTGTTTTTCGAATTTTTCTTATAATTAGATGGTGCAACTAGATAATAATCGAAACTAGTTTATAGGATTGTAGAACTCGCGATTTCACGTCGTTCGATGTATATCTCATGAGTGTGCTCCCTACAGCTTCCTAGTAATAGGAGTCCAAAGCGAACATTTGGTGCGTAAATTTTCTGAAAAAAACCTATTATTTGGCTTTAAAATTCACAACTGTAGTACATGTACCCCTGTACCCCGCGTGATTTTAGTTTTTCTACGTGCCGGATCTAATAAGGCCTTCCGCGTTTGAATCCATCCACTATAACGTCGGATATAGATACCTTGAAAGTAGGAAAATCTGCAAAAATATATTTTGACAATTCCGCGAATTTAACCGCGATTTTCTTTGATTGTTTTTACATAAATGTAATCCTTTATACGCGATTATAATATTTGCCAAAAAAATGTGCCACAAATTACAAAGATTCGGGAGTAATATCCCTATTTATCCCAAAATAGAATGTGGTGGCACATCCGCAGTTCTTGGCGAATCTGTCTAAAATATTTTATATTGACGATTTTTTTAATAGGCGGCCATTGAAATCGGATGCACCTTATAACCATATGCACATCGCGTAATTTTTGCCCACTTGAATGTTTTTCGAATAGTAAGATGCAACTGATGGCACGCTTTGGCCGCTGAATGAAACATGGGAAAATCCATGCATATTGATAGACATGGACTCCGTGTATCCGAAAAGCACATGCACCTCAACTGATTTAAACGGATTCGCGAATTATACTGTTTTTAACTTATATGTTTTTTCTTTGATTTTAATTTCAATATTACTCTCTACTTCTTATTTCTATTGCTTATCACAGAAAGCAAATATACTTTCACGATGACTAATTACTTTTCTTGTAGAAGTTTAAGCAAAATACTTCAGGATTTGGATGGAAATTTAGTGAAATAATAGAGTAAATCCCAACATTTATTTTTCAAATTTTTTGCATTTAACCAAAAATATATTTTTGAAATAATTTCCAACAATAAGTTTCCGTTGTTTTTTGTTGCTGCAAGTTATAAACGCGATCTTTATAATTTTCTCACATTTTTCTACGCGTTGTCTATCTGTACGTATTTTTAAATTATTTTTTATAGAGATTTTTTGGACTCTGAGTTAGAATAAATAAAATTTAATCCAAGATTTCTTCAATATTGTTTGATTTTCCGCGAAAATAAAAATAAATTTAGCAACTGACGAAACAGATGGCTGCGACACTAGATCGACGCTTTGCAAAAATAGTGTTATTGTTGTAATAGTTTTAAATATTATTTATCCTGATGATGTCTTTCGAAGAAAGACGAAATATTGAATAAAATAATAAATAAATAGAAACAACAACATCAAGACCTCGAGCTCGTTTTAATTAGAATATTTAAAATAAAGGTCGAAGTAAATAATCAAAAATCGTAAATTTAGCAACTATTTTAGCATCTACGGATAGATATCAAATGCTGTTAACGATTCATATATACATGTTCCTATTACAACACAATAGGAATTTTTAAATATTTTTTCTTTATAAGAGAGCAAAACCCCATATAACTTCAGAGTGCAGCATCCAATTTTGTGAACGCGAACAGATTTGAAACCACAATTTTTTTCGTAAACCATGTCCCAAAAATGGCGGATGTGCTCGCCAAAAAAGTTTTTAATTTTTTTTCTATGTAAATGTAAAGGAAATTTGAAATTTACCATATATTTAAAATAAAAATTTACATTACAAATCAAAACGCGCCGACTTCCAAAAATTTTTTTAATTATCACAAGACTAACTTTCAACGGCAATTACAACGGGTACATCTCTTTTAAAAACCCACTATAAATTCGTCGCAAAAAACGTTCTATTTAATCCAACACGTCCTACACACTTGTGAATTTTGTGCCAATTCTAGTATGTATGTACCACTCCAGGCCATACTAGGCTGTTTGTTTGTTGTTGTATTTTTCAACACAAAAAGTAACAACAAATAAAACATGTCCACAGCATTTGGCAGCAGCAACTTGTATAGAATTTCATTGAAAATATTTTGTTTTGTTTGTCAATTTTCTACGCAATACTCCAGAATAGCGAGTTCTTAACTGAATTTCTTGTTACCTTTATTTCCCACCCAAAATAGTAGTTGTCATTTGCAAGTCAACAGAGAAACTGGTCATCATAGCTTTTACCTCACTTCAAAAAAGGCGCATAGCTGAAAAAACGAACACTATTGAGTTGTCACTTATTTCAACAGTTATGTGGACATGAGTGTGTTTCTGTGTCCGTACACATATTCATATAAAAATATCAAATCTATAAAACACCCATTTTGACTTTTTGGAAGAAAAAAAGCGGAGAAAGAATGAAGAACCTGTTCAAGTGTGATGATAGCAACGCTGAAACGTACTTTTAGTATGTTATCCATTTGGAATGTTTTGAAATAAAGGGTATCCCAACTAGAACGCAATTTTAAAATTTTAAATAAAACACAGATATTTAAAAAAAAAAAGTGAAACTTTATTATATCGTAAAGTAGACAAATGAGGTTATGTATGGAACAAGATATCGTGCAGATGGCCGCCACGGCTTTGCTGGCACACACGCGATCTTTTAATGAAATTTTCAATGACGGTTTTGCATAAATGCTGCGGTATTTCAATAAAGCAGCGTCCAATTTCCTCTTTTAAGGCTTGAGTTCTCTTCGTCTTATTTGCGTAAACCATCGGCTTCAAAAAAAAAAAAAAAAACCCAAAGCTAACAACGCACGATCTAGGCGGCCAATTCTAGTCTCTAAAGCGCGAAATAACACGACCGGAAAATGACTGATGCAGCAATTGAATTGTTTCTCTGGCTGTATGACATGTGGCGCCGTCTTGTTGAAACCACATGTCCTCCACATTGGTTTCTTCAATTCTAGGCAAGAAAAAAACAGGTTATCATTTCACGATACCGAACACCATTGACTGCGTTTGATCTGCCACATTCTCATAAAAAAAGGTCCAATGATTTCTCCAGCCCAAAAACCACCACACCATACAGCGACACGTTGAGGATGCATTTGCTTCTCGTGTATCACTCGAGGAATTTCCTCACCCCAAATGCGACAATTCTGCTTATTGACGAAGCCATCGAGATGAAAATGGGCGTCGTTAATGAAGATGATTTTATCGGCAAAATCAGCATTTTCATGTTTTCTCTCCAATACCAATGAGAATGCGTTGTTCATACGTGTAGCGCTCCATTTATACCAGCCTCGTACCTTCTACTAGCAAACAATAATAATTGCTCAAATGTCAAACAATGACACTTCGAATGGCGCCAAATTTAAAAATTGCGTTTTAGTTGGGACACCTTTTATATGTATGTATATGTGTGACAAATCGAGGTACGCATTTGGGTATGTAGTGGGCCTTATATAATCAGAAAAAACAAGAAGAGTGAATTTTCATGTTTTTATACCCTACACTACGATTTGGAGATTATATTAAGTTAGATTTGCCACAAGTAACACTGTGCTACACAAATTGACTTACAACATATTCAAGCGTTTTACTGCAAAAATTCTATCGTGCTGGGGTCCATGGATAACGAAAATACCTTTGGTTCTCTTGGGTCACTTCGTTTTTTTGTTTCATAAATTTGGCTTTCGTAATATTTTGTTAAAACTTAGTTTAAGTTCGAAGATGGGTTATGTCGGTCCACTCCTTCCGGTAACTCCCCCACAAAAATTCGAAAACGCATGTGCGCACGATAACTCTTGAAGGTAGTAACCGATTTGGTCCATACTTTACACATGGAGAAACTTCTACCAGACTTAGGTGAGGTTTCAATTACGACTCAATCGGTCCACTCCTTCGGGTACCTCCAACACACATTTTCAGATAAGTTCATTTTAGGACGTGCTCTGGCATAGCTTCGATTTTTGTTGTAACAACTTGTAGTCACTGCCCCCTATACGACGGTACAAGTTTAATCAGGGGCAAGTCCATACTTCCTGTCGTAATGTTTTGTCCAAACTTAGTTTAAGTTCGAAGATAAGCCATATTGGTCCACTCCTTCAGTTACCTCCCCCACAAGAATTCAAAAATGTTCGGAAAAACTATGTTCCCGATAACTCTTGAAGTGAGTGACCGATATGATCAATACTTTACACATCGTAATATATCTACCAGATATAGATCAGGTTCAAATATGGACTATATTTGTCCACTTCTTCAGGTACCTCCAACACAAAATTTCTTATAAGTTTACTTTAAGACCTGCTCTCGAATCACTTTGATTTCTGTTGAAGTTACTTGCATTCGCTGCCTCAATTACGACGGTAATAGTTGATAAAACTGTCCGATAGGTATAAAAAATTCCTATGGCACCATATGTAGTGGAGAACTGATCAACTGATTTGGTCCAAAATTTGGCCTTCGTCATATTTTGTCCAAACATAGTTTCAGTTCGAATTGGCCCAACTTAGGATATTTTAATATTTTATCCAAATTTAGTTTAATATCTAAAATGGCCCATATCGGTCCTCCCCTTAGGGTACCACCCGCAAAAAGTTCAACATTTGTGCCTAAGTGCAGTTCAGGATCTGTTCGAAGATCCTTCGGAAATGTATACCAATACTGTTCGTTGTGGTCCTGTTTAAAGCGATATTATGTTTTTCATGGACAAGTCCATGCCTTCTGGCATACTGGTCCAATTGATCATCGAAGACCCATTGAAATGACTAGTGGGCGCAATATCTATGGAAATGATATGACTCCCAAAATAAGATTCACTTCCATAGTGGACTATGTTCGGCAAGTTCAAATGTCTCGCATGCTGAGGGTATATCTCTGTCGGCAAAGCCGACTGATATTTTACTTGTTTTTTGTTAGATAGCTGATAAAAAAATTAAAAATACAAAATAATTTTTTTTTTCTTTAATATTTGGACCAATATTAAAGAGGTTATGAGCATTTCGTTGCTTATAGTTTTTACAGGATTCGTCTTTTTCATGGCGCGAAATCTCTGGAAACTTTAGTCAAAAAAAAAAAAAAAAAAAAAAAAAAAAAAATCTGAAAATATAATAAAATGTTTTGCTTATGAGCAGAATTACCACAGCAGAAACCGAAGGAAATCAAAAACCTATTTTTGAAAAAGGGTTCGATTTCACTCAGAAATCATCATACATACTTCAACATAATATTCTAAATCAAAATAGCCAAGTCCGTCTGTCGCTCCATCCGTCTTTTGAAATCAAGATGCAGCTCGCAATTTTTAAGATAAAACTTTATAATTTGGTATAGGATATTTAGTATTGAAAATGGGCTGTATCGGTGCACATTTTCATATACCCCCACAGAACGACACCTTCCTATTTTCGGTATTTTAAATATGGTGGCCTCAATATCACACAATCAAATTTGTCGTACACTCGATTTTCGGCATTTTTGGAGGATCATTGCTATTTTGAGGGTTTCAGCTTATTTGGGACATATGTCCATATTTTGGTATAACCTCCATATCACTGTACCTTACGATTTTAATTACTTTTTGAACGTCAGACACATTTTCAAACCAAAATAGCTGCAATTTGTTGTAAAAGTCCCAAATAACTGTTCAACTCGACCGAAATTGCTGTAATTTTGAATATCGGGTTTCCAGATTGGAAGGTAGGTCTTGTAGACGAGTTTTCTGCTGAAGTGGCTGTAACTCGGTATTTCGGATTCTAAATGGGTAGAAAACTTCCACGCACTAATTTAGGTTAATTTTTGGTATATGAGGAAAAGTCAAAATTGTTTAGTTTCCATGAAGCCAAGGTTTTCACTATTATAATACGCGAACTATTGTAGTTTACCAGTAACTATGACTATTGCTGGATTTATTTAAATGTTTTTGTACAAAGCTCAAAAATTTAGCAAAAAAATTTAATTTACGTGGTAGTTACGACCGCGAAAAGGAAAAAAACATAGGTAAAAACACGTCGAAGCTAAACAGGTTTTTTACATTGCTATTCGATTTCTGATTAAACCATTCAAATGACGGACATCTGTCCAAAGTAAAAGTAGGAGAATACAAAATGAAGATTACACTTATAATGTATCACTTTCCAAAATTTCCACTGCATCCACATTTCGAAAAACCAATTATAGGATTAAAGAACTCGCGATTTCGCATAATCTGATATGTATATTGAGTATGTAGACCACACAGCAGCAGAGTAATCTACTGCCAAAGGCCAAAATTTAGGTCGATATTTTTTCTAAAAACCCTATTTTTTTGGGTACAGTATTTACAATATCGTTTTGAGTGTGCTGGTACCCCGTGATATTTTCGTTTTTCGACGATCCGGATCATATGAATCACAGATCGTAAAAATTCATCTACTAGAACGGCGGAAATGGCTACTGCAAAAATTGAAAAATTTGCGAAAAATGTTTTTCAAAATATAGCTGACTAATTCGCGTTTTATGTGGATCGTTTCCATTTCAATGAAAAAAGTGAATCATCACTCGCGTTTTTGCGAAAACAGCGGTTTGAAAAATTTAGTGGCATGGGAGCTGTATCCGATTTATCCAAAAAATACTGTGTGATGCTACATCCACGGTTCTTGGTGGATTTTATTGAAATATGTTTAGATCGATGTATTTTTTCACGGTTGATAGTGAAATCGGATGCGCATAAAAAGTGTATGCACTTTGTGCAAAATATAAGCGTAATACAGTTTGTTGCACACTAAACTGCAGACGATGCTACATCTTAGCGGCCAAAGTAAATCCTGGCAAATGTGTACAAATTAAAAGAGAAGAATTCGCTGTATTGGTAAACCGCATGCGCATCAAGTGATTTTGAGAATTTCGCGATTTACACGCATTTCAAAATGAACATTACCCGATACAATTTTATTTCAAGATTATACCCCATTTAAAGGAACCCAACATTTATTTGAAAGATATCCATATGTTCTGCTAGATGTTAGCGTGTTTTCGAGAAGTGATTACAATAAAAATGTGATTTATTGCGTGAAATTAACTAAAATAGAAGAAAAACTCCGACCTATTTTTCTTACATTTTGTTGAACTAACTCACAAAATAAATTTTAATAAATATTTACTCTTACAAAAATTTTATTAATTTCCTCAATATATTTTTTGTTTTTTGCTATAATATGCAAACCGCTATAATATGCAAACCGGATTTGTATAATTTTGGTTTCATTTGAATCTTCGCGATGTTTACATTACGAATATATTTTTTTAAATATTTTTAGGATGCGTAAACAGCTTGAATTTTATTAAAACAAGTTGCAAAATACCAATACCAACTCTTTCTCAATTTCCGCGAAAACTTAAAACTTTTTCACTAATGTTATGGGGCCTCAGGTATCATATATTACGTAGGGAGTCCCTAATTAAGAGAGTTTCTCAATATAATGATTAGAGTATTTTAAAGATTTTTTTCTTTTTATCAAAATTGAAATCGCCATAACTTTTGCGCGCAACAACCACAATTAGTATCTCGAACAGATTTAAGAATGGGATTTTTTCCCAATCTATGTACCAAAAATCTTTCATGTAGCTTAAAAAAAATTTTTAATTTTTTTTTTATGGAAAACTAAAAAATTTTGTCTTTTCTTTCTATATGAATGTATGTCCACGTTGGAAGATCGCAGATTTCTGTGGATATTATGCATAAGGATCCTAATTTTGCGATATAGTATTACAACGGTGGCCTAACAGGTTTATCATTTGGCACAACGATGAACTTAGAGCCGCCGCGAGCTAGTTCATTAGTTAATTCTTTTCCTATTACGATGCTATGCCCTGGAACTCAAAAAAATTTAATGATATTAAATATATCGTACAGATCCCTTCTGCAATCAAGGATGTCTCGCGAGTTTATTATTCATGTCTTCATATAATCACGGGACCTGTAAAACTGGGTTAGAAGTCCATTAACCAATTCTGATGACGTTCTTGATGAGTGGATTTTGGCCGTATAGATCAACGCCAGTGCCTTCCTCCATCTTGGATTCATCTGCATATATTGGTAGATCGTTCAGAGAAGATTAACCTTCAGTCCAAATGTTCCTGTTTGGAATAGCTACTGAAATTTAGTCAAAATAAGTGGTCATGTAGTCACTAGTGTGATTACTATTGCCAAACTCATGTCGACTATGACTTAGGTTAAATACCTTCATACTTAGGTTAAATAAAGTCAGGAATGTGTCGAATTGCACATTTTGGACTTTATACTTCAAGAGTCAGGAATGTGTCGGGTTTCAGTTTAAAACTGTGCCAGAATATCGAAAGTTCTGTTCCTGAAAGATGGCGTCATATTGGATGAATAAGTAAGTTTCTTCTTTCAAAAAGGTTTGCAAATTTACTGAACCTCTGTAACAAGTGATTTTTTTAAGAGCTGAGGTTATCTCAGCCGTTGCCAGGGTCGACCTATGTACCCATAAACCTTATGTTAGTAAGGAAAATATATAAGTCTAGGACATTGATACCATCATCTTACTTCTATCGTCGTTCATTCCAGGGTTGTGAAATCAGTGATTATAAACCCCAGTGAAATTAAGAGAATATTTAAGGTTGGGGTTCCAGGATCATATTCAGTTCCTCAGTGTTCTTGAGTTCATACCTGATCCCGGTGTGTTGAGGTATTTAGCTTGGCGAATCCTTAATGTGACATCTCCTAGAACTGGTGGCTTAAAATCGGGAAGTTTGTGTTTCCTGTTGTATTGTTCGGCCTCCGTCTGCGCAGGGTTCAGTCCAAAACCATTATGATGGACCTAGAGTGACATTTGTACTAAACCACTTTGAATAAGTTCCTAAAATTGCAGTTTTCAAATAAGGCAAAACATTGGAAGACGTTATTATACTATACAGCACAATGTGGAAAGGCTATTAATAAGTTAGTTTTTCGGAAAATTCATGTAACACCGCGAAATATTCGTCGTAGACCCCCATGTGGTATACCAAAAAGCATATCACGAAGAGATAAAGCGATTTTGAAATCAAACTACAGGCCGCAATTATGAACCAATGTTCAATGTTCGAAAAATTAGGAACGTGAAACTTGAAAACCAACTCTTGACCACTCCGATGATGAAAATTATATTTATTTATTTTTTATACCCTCCATCATAATACAGAGGGTATAGTTAAATTTGTCATTCCGTTTGTAACACCTCGAAATAAGAAGCTAGCAATTTTCAAGATAGAGCTTTGTAATTTGGTATAGAAGAGTCTATTCCTCCCACAATGTTTGGTATTTCAAATGGGCTATATCGGTACACGTTTTGGTATAACCCCCATAGAACGGTACTATACGATTTTCGATATTTTGAAGATTTTAGCCTCGTTATCTCACCGAAATGGCTGGAATTTGTTACTTAGTCTTTGTTGGGGTTATAAAACTCTTCCCCAGAATTTTGTCGGTATAGGTCGACGCCTTGATATAGCCCCCATAGAACGGTACCTCCCTGTTTCCGCTATTTTGAAGGTTGTGGCCTCAATATTAGCTCGAAATGTCTGAAATTTTGCATTTTGTCTTCATTTAGGGTATTAAACATTCTATATGAAATTTTTCGGAATAGGTTCACGCCTTCATATAGCCCCCATAGAACCATACCACCCGATTTTCTTTATTTTGAAGGTCACACGGAAATTTTGAAGGTCACATGAAATTTTTTAATTAGTTTTCGTTGTGGTTGTACAACTTTCTCCCAGAAATTTGTGGTATAGGTCCACGCCTTCAGATAACCCCCATTGTTTTACAGAACTTTCTGAAATTTGGTATTTAGTCTTATTCATACATTTTTTTACTTCAATAAAACTCGTGGTGGAGGGTATAACAAGTTCGGCCTGGCCGAAAAAAATCGCCGAAGGGCTTTTTAAATAAATCGAGGTGAAAGTTAACATTTTTGGGTTTTTACGATTTTGCTTGAAGTCAAAATTCTTCAGGTGCACAGTGTTCAGTAAAAATCACCGAAAGCGTGTTATAATCCTTTGGTAATTTTTTATTTTGTCCCTTAGAAAATAAAGCAAATAAAACACATAACGTGCCGCAATCATATAAAATAAATTTTATGAAAAAAATATTGTCCAAAGGAAATGGTGTAGGGTATTACATGGTCGGCCCCGTCCGACTATAGCCTTCTCTTATTTGTTCTGTGCGAAATTAGGTTAAAATCGATTACTTCGTTCGAGATTTACGTGCCTTCAGCCTGACAGACGGACGGGATGGGGATATTTGGTTTGAAAAGTCATTCCAAAAGAAAAGGCTTTGCTGTCAGGATAAGAACAGTGGGAAATACCCTGATTTAACTTCTCTTTTAATTCCGCGAACAGTCATCAAACTTAAGCCATAATATTTGGTATTTGTAGAGTAGGTACTGGAGGGGGAAGAATATATTGTCTAAACTTAATTTTAATGTTGAAGCAATCAATATTTTAATAATTCCATTTTACGCCATCTACATTTCAATAGTAACAATTTTAAGTTTTTTTGTCATTGTGATTTTATACCTTTTCATATTTCCTATTGTGATTGATATTTACATTTTTAAAGTTACAGCTCAAAATACACCTCTGCAAATATATTTTATACTACTAATTTAATCAACTATGTACTACTAAATTTTATCATACATGACTAAACGACTTTTTCGCTTCTCAAAAGTGAAGCTAAGTAGAATAAAATTTATTCCTCTTGAGCAACTTGAACTCTGTACATCAACGTCAGTGCTTCCTGAAGTAGTTGAAACTGATAGCAGAGCATCATCCGCAATACAGAGAGTGAATCAACCAAACGATCTACGAAAATCGTGTTTGCTTTAATGTAAGTTTGGGAATATACTTTCAAAATTGAGACCAAAAGAGCTACCTGTAAAATATTAAAAATGGTCCGAGTGCTGGTTTCATACTGCACCTTTGCGAACAATTTTGAAATTTTGTATGCGAGGTTAGCGAAAAGTGAACTTACACAAATAGTCTATATTTGAACCTGATATACGTATTCGTAATATTACGTCCTTAGTGTTTGTTAAAGCTTTCCCAATTACACCACTCGAATGAAACCTAAATCTTGGATTTGGCCAACTTAAAACGAACTGTTTCCGAAATCACCAATTCCCTGGTTCAGCAAAAGAAAATAAAACTTTAGAGAAACAGCACTCTAATGTAATATTGTATTCAAGAATGTCCAAATTGATTCCAAAGCGTAGTATAGTTTCCGGATTTTAAAAAAAAAATCCTCTCGAACATGCTTGAAAGGACAATGAGTGTAATCCGAATTCAAATTTGCTCAATGATATGAAAACATAGCTTTTTTGAAAACCTTTTAAGTTAATTTTTCAAATGGTTTACTTAAGGCCGTCTAAAAATACGGCCATTGTATTTCCAAACAGTATTTCCGCCTGACAACCAAGGTGATGTACGAGTGACTTCCAAATTCAGCAAATGAAAATAATAACAATTCAACATATTTATTTATACCATCTATTGAAAATGAAATATTCTGTATTTGACATTAGTATGAAACGCTTCCTCTTCCCAACTATATATTATATTTATTGGTCTCTATATTTGTGGTCTCTATATTCTCTGACCGATGAATAGAGATTTTATTTTCTTGTAATTGCTTAAAATCAATTTATTTTTACCCTACATATTTTCATAGTGACACTTAGAACACGTTTGTACGTCTATGTGTATTTGTCAAAGGTACTTCAGTGGTGTCATTCAGTGCCACAGTGCTCTTGAAACAACTTTTAACACGTGAGAAGTTTTTGGGGATTCTGAAGCTATAAGGTTTAGGGATGAAAAAAAAATCGCGGGAGCGCTTTTTAAATAAATCGCGATTCAAGTTGACATTTTTAGGGTTTTTCACGATTTTGCTTGGAAACCGAAAATCCAATCAAAAATTAAACTAAAGAAAATGTTGTTGCTATGAAAATTCTCTACAAGACTGACCTGACTGACGATTTGTTTAAAAAGCCCTTCGGCGATTTTTTGATTTTTCTCATCTATGAACATTGTAGTTTAAGAATCCGCAAAAACTTCCCAGTTGTAAGCACCTTCCTTTTAAAGTTAGTTCAAGAGCACAAGTGAAACCATCCATAGCACACATGTGGGAGGACATGAATGCCACCTAAAATTCCAATTAAGTTACAATTTGTTCTCGTTAGTCTTTGGACGAGAGCATTTCATGTTGTTGGGACAATTGAATGTTTTTTTTAGAATCACTTCATTCAATGATAAAGCCCTCGTCGTCCTATCAACGACACCACTATAGCTGGGAACCAACTATAATTTGAAATGTTTTGTGAAAATTTATTGGAACAGTTTCATGGCGTGGGTGTGAAATTTGGTTTTGGCTAGGTTCAGTTCGTATTGTTTTTTAGGTTTTCATTCATACAGTTACTTTTGTCGCTATGAAATTCAGATGCGATGCGTTTTTGTTAAGCCAATTTACATTGATCCTTTGTGAAATCATACATTGAATAGCAGCAGAAGGAAGGGACGAAATTTTATTGATGGTGATGTGTACCTGTTTTTGAATTCACAAGAGAGATTAAGAAGGATGTTTGACTTTAAATAAATTTCACAAAAAATGGATGTCACTGTCCCCCCATCCCTCTAACCATAGCACATAACAAACTAAATTGACAGTTTTGAAATGGCAAAAATACGAACACCTACACGCACGCACAAAACCTGACAAATGCTAGCTAGCCATTCAGTCAGTTGGTTCACTTTAAAGGTTTATTGATGTATTACCTACATAGGGGATATCAAAGAGAATTTCGAAATAGATTTCAAGAACTTAAAAGAAAAAAAAAAGAAATCAATTTTCTTTATTGACAAAGCACAGGAAGTCGAAATGCTGATAATATGGGGATTAGGGATCCGAATAGTGTTACCAACACAAAAGTTATTGATGCAGAGCATTTAATATAATTTGGTTTCGAAAAAATATTAAATCTATAAAAGTTATCCCACGGGATGTTATAACCTTTTTATTTGAAAATATTAGTATTAGTATTAGTATTAGTATTAGTATTAGTATTAGTATTAGTATTAGTATTAGTATTAGTATTAGTATTAGTATTAGTATTAGTATTAGTATTAGTATTAGTATTAGTATTAGTATTAGTATTAGTATTAGTATTAGTATTAGTATTAGTATTAGTATTAGTATTAGTATTAGTATTAGTATTAGTATTAGTATTAGTATTAGTATTAGTATTAGTATTAGTATTAGTATTAGTATTAGTATTAGTATTAGTATTAGTATTAGTATTAGTATTAGTATTAGTATTAGTATTAGTATTAGTATTAGTATTAGTATTAGTATTAGTATTAGTATTAGTATTAGTATTAGTATTAGTATTAGTATTAGTATTAGTATTAGTATTAGTATTAGTATTAGTATTAGTATTAGTATTAGTATTAGTATTAGTATTAGTATTAGTATTAGTATTAGTATTAGTATTAGTATTAGTATTAGTATTAGTATTAGTATTAGTATTAGTATTAGTATTAGTATTAGTATTAGTATTAGTATTAGTATTAGTATTAGTATTAGTATTAGTATTAGTATTAGTATTAGTATTAGTATTAGTATTAGTATTAGTATTAGTATTAGTATTAGTATTAGTATTAGTATTAGTATTAGTATTAGTATTAGTATTAGTATTAGTATTAGTATTAGTATTAGTATTAGTATTAGTATTAGTATTAGTATTAGTATTAGTATTAGTATTAGTATTAGTATTAGTATTAGTATTAGTATTAGTATTAGTATTAGTATTAGTATTAGTATTAGTATTAGTATTAGTATTAGTATTAGTATTAGTATTAGTATTAGTATTAGTATTAGTATTAGTATTAGTATTAGTATTAGTATTAGTATTAGTATTAGTATTAGTATTAGTATTAGTATTAGTATTAGTATTAGTATTAGTATTAGTATTAGTATTAGTATTAGTATTAGTATTAGTATTAGTATTAGTATTAGTATTAGTATTAGTATTAGTATTAGTATTAGTATTAGTATTAGTATTAGGTGTTTTTTAATTTGATTATTTCAATAATTGTTCAGTATTTCCATCAGTACGTGCAAATATCTATTTGAAATGCTACGAATACTTCCAATCTAAAGTAAAACAAGTAAAAAAGCATTAAGTTCGGCCGGGCCGAACTTTTCATACCCTCCACCATAAAATATTCTGAACTAAATTGGAATAATTAGTTTTCATTCCTGTTCCCAACACTAAGTGGGTACGTTAACATGTCAGATAATGTACATGCTTCATTCGGGAGACCCTTTTTTATGGTGCCTATATCTAACTATGTATGTTGACAATTTTTGGTGGGCTAGAAATTGGGAGGTACCGTTATATAGGTGTTATGATAAAACATGGGCCTATGTTGACAGTTTTTGAGCATTTTATGTCAAATAACTCCTAATTCGGTTAGCTAGAATCCTCAAAATACCGAAAATCGGTAATGTTATAACTAATTCGGTCTAGAAATGTGACTTGAAACGTCAAACTACCTGAAATCGGGCGGTAACGTTATATGGGGGCTATTCCAAAACATGGACCTATGTCCACTAGTTATATAAGTTGATTGACACTTAAGACATTTAAATTTATAGCTAAATCGGTCTGAAAATGTAGATAAAAACGTCGAAATACCGTAAATCGGGGGTACCGTTCTATGGGGGCTATACTAAAACGTGGACCTATCTCCACAACTTTTGTTATATAAGTTTATTGATACTTAAGAACCACAAATGTCAAATTATAGCTAAATTGGTCTGAAAATGTAACTAAAAACGTCAAAATACCATTAATCAGCGGGCACCGTTATATGGGGGCTATACCAAAACGTGGACCTATGTCCACAAGTTTTATTATATAAGTTTACTGACATTTAAGAACCCTAAATGTCAAATTATAGCTACATCGGTCAGAAAATGTAGCTAAAAACTTCAAAATACCGTAAATCGGGGGTACCGTTCTATGGGGGCTATACCAAAACGTGGACCTATGTCCACATCTTTTGTTATATAAGTTTATTGATACTTAAGAACCCTAAATGTCAAATTATAGCTAAATCGGTCCGAAAATGTAACTAAAAACGTCAAAATACCGTAAATCGGGGGGTACCGTTATATGGGGGCTATACCAAAAAGTGGACCTATGTCCACAAGTTTTGTCATATAAGTTTATTGACATTTAAGAACTTTAAATGTCAAATTATAGCTACATCGGTCTGAAAATGTAGCTAAAAACGTCCAAATACCGTAAATCGGGGGTTTTATGGGGACTATACCAAAACGTGGACTTATGTCCACAACTTTTGTTATATAAGTTTATTGATACTTAAGAATCCTAAATGTCAAATTATAGCTAAATCGGTCTGAAAATGTAGCTAAAACCTTCAAAATACCGCAAATCGGGGGGTAGCGTTATATGGGGGCTATACCAAAACTTGGACCCATGTCCACAACTTTTGTTATTTAAGTTTATTGGCATTAAAGAACCCTAACTGTCAAATTATAACTACATCGGTCTGAAAATGTAGCTAAAAACGTCAAAATACCGCAAATCGGGGGGTACCGTTATATGGGGGCTATACGAAAACTTGGACCGATATAGCCCATCTTCGAAGTTGATCTTCCGACGGCTAAAAAAATTGTATTCCCCAATTTGCAACGAAATCGGTTAACAAATGCGACCTGTATGTTGCGAACGGACGGACGGACGGACGGACATGCATAAATCGACTCAGAAATTGATTCTATGTATATCCCTAGAAGGAACTATGGCTCTATCTCGCTTCCTTTTGTATGTTACATACAAATGCACTAACACATAATACCCCTTACCACATAGTGGTGTAGGGTATAAACACCTGAATTAATGGTGATTGTGTGTTTTACAGCTTTGCCTAACATAATCCTATTTTGTCATATCAGCGTTCCACACATTTGCCTTCTTATTTATAAAAAAAAATATATAAAAAATTAGTAAAACATATTGGAGTTATAAATAAAGCAACTATGAAAAATCTAACAGTAAGCATTTCCTTTAGTTGCAGTTATTCGTTTTTAGATTAAAGATCTGCATAAGTAAATAACACAGGTTACAACAACGGGCAACATGTGTTGCACGTAAGGAAATGTTTGTAGGATATTTCAAATTCCCAACATATTTGGTATGCATACAAAACGATTCTGCAACATTTGCGTTATTTTTAGCTTAGAATACAAAAAAATGGAAGAAGCAAAAAACCTTAGACAAAGCAGTTTGTTATCATGATTTGGTAAGCATTTATGTATGCTAAACATATAATCTTTTTCATGTAAAATATTTTAACGCAGGACCAACAAATTTTTCGATGTTGCGCTGAGTGAAGAATACTTATGCATATGAACATATTTCTATAACCCGCAGGGCTTTATTTATACAGCGGCATCTATATGTTTTAACATTTCTAACTAATCAATATATCCCTTTTAAATTAGAAGTTCTTCTAAGCTTGCAAAAGAATTTTCGTTTTTCGATTCCATTTCTTCTTATTACCTTTGCCACGTAAAAGTGCCGGGAAAAATCAAATATTTCAGATTCACTTTGGCTGTTTTGTTGTGATTTTTTTTTCCTTTTTATTTTTAAAGTAAGAAAAGCTTAATCACAGATTCGTTGTTTTAAGTTTTTAAAGTGGGGGTAGTTAAATGTGGTTTACTTTAGGGAAGGGCAGATAATACTAGTTTCGTCCAATGCCACTTGGACTCATCAGTTCTCTTAGTTCTTTGCATTGAAGCAAATTAACCTTTCCCCAATTTTATGACGACTCGAGCTCAAGAATAAATGTGACCGAAGAATTCGTTTAAATGCGAATTCAACAGAAACATTCAAAAACTCTCGTAACCGCATATGCAAACTAAATTAACTACTCCCACTGTTATGCGTCTCCACAATGCAGAGAATCATCATAACAACATATGTTGATAGTTTGTCGAAAATAACAACAAACAAATCGTCCACCGTGCTGTGTGTCTATTTTAGATTCACTTTGGCAGTTTTGTTGTTATGTGTGTTTACTTTTTATACCCTATACCACAATGTGGAAAAGGGTATTATAAGTTTGTTTTGGTAAAAATTCATGTAACACCGCGAAATATTCGTCGGAGACCCCCAATGTGGTATACCAATCTTCATATCTCGACGAGATGAAGTGATTTTGAGATGTGTGTCCGTCCGTCAGTCCGTCCGTCTGTTCATTATAAATTGTAAACACGCTCCAGGCCGCAATTATGGACCGATCATCACGAAATTTTGTATGGAGGTCGGGTTCAGATCAGAATAGATCCCTATTCTTATTGGTGATGATCGTGAAATATTTAGCGGGTGAAATGGAGCAAAAACATAATATTTATCCAATTTTCTAGCGGCTCTATAGGTCTCAATAATAGTCCGATCAACGCGTAATTTTAAATAAGGTAAGAGTATATCACAAAGGAGAAGCTTGCAATTTGAGATGGCGATAGGATAATATTTAGAGGGTTAAATGGACCAAAACTTTTGTGTGAAAATTGTAAAAATTTTAAATATACAGCTTATATCTTAATTTCTGGAAGTGACATTCCGGACAAGTGAGATATACTTGAAAGTGGAACGCTTGACATTTCAATGATCGTGAAATATTCAGGGAATGAAATGGAGCAAAAACAAAATTTTAACCAATTTTGTAGCGGCTCTGTAGGTCAAAATATTAACCCGCAAAATTTTAAACAAAGTTTGAGTTTATGATGAAGAAAAAGCGTACAAACCAACGTGAAGATCAGATAATACTTAGCGGGTTAAATTAATTGAAACTTTTGTGTGTAATTGGTAAAAATTTCAATAATGTAGCGGTTAAACAACGGAAGTAGTAGTACTACATAAGTGGGTTTCATTACATCTTGGTTTGTGTGAACTAAATTTTCCTTTCCTGCTACAAAAATGTCTTTGTCATGCTAGATAACTTTTTGGTTTTGGTCATAAATATTATACATTACATCTCTGATATTTGATAATTACATTTTCACAATCATTGAAAATAAGTTCCGTGGAGAGCGATTGTCCAGGGATAGTGGTATAGGGTATCCCATGGTCGGCTCCGTCCGACTATAGATTTTTCTTACTTGTTATTTTTAAAGTAAGACCAGCTTAATCACAGATTTGTTGTTTTAAAATTTTAAAAACATCAAGTTTTTAAATGTGTTTGTTGTTATTTATAATACAACCGTGTTACTTAATCCAACCAAAGACATAAATATAACAAAATAGGATTTTTTTGCTATAATTTTTCAGTGAATGGCTTTTAAATTTAAAACAATATAGTTTTACAATATTGTTAAACAACATTATTTTCTTTTATACGTTTTGTACGTTTTAACCGAATTTAGGGATCCAATTGACATTCTTCTGGAATAGATCCTTGAATTCATAAATTTCGTTTCTGATACCATTAAATGAAATTTTCCTCCTTAGTTGCGATTTTAAGGGGTTATCAGGTAGGGACTTGTCAATTTGAAAAAAATCAAAAAATATTGGCTTGTTTTGAAGTGCAGGTAGTATAGAGTGTGCCGCGAGAAATTTCAAGTCGATCGGAGCAAAATTTGCTGAGATATGACCTTTCAAAGTGCAGAACCCGAGTGGTTTGTTTGTTTAGGCGTACTTTATTCGTTTATTATACCACTTCTTTTTGCATAATTTTAATGTACCTCACAATGGCTACCTGTTGTGAATTCCCTGAAATGAATTCACTTGTAACCTATGAATGAAACATGTGGACGGTGATTCATTCATTTCCAGGTTCAGGTATAGAATTATTGTACCTGTGAATGGACGTTTTCATATTATAAAGCCGCTCATTCATTATTTGTTGTCAATTACTAAGTGTCGACGAAAGAGATTGTTCTGCATAACAAGAAAACAGTGTAATTTAGTATTATTTTCAGAATGGATAAGAAAAAAGTTTCACGAGCTCGTATAAACTACGGAAATATCTACCAAACAAACGGAAGTCTATATTCTGCAAAAGAGATGATGAATCGCAAGCTGAAAAAAGAGGGCTCGGGCAAGAAAAGAGGCTTTCATACACGATTACATACCACTTCCATCAAATATTTTGGATGCTATTAGACCTATATACAACGATCTAAGTAAAGAGTCTTTACTCAAAGATGCGACGGCGGCTTCAATCAAAATAGCAACGAAAGCTTCAATTAACTTATTTGGAAAATTTGCCCAAAAAACCTTTCAAGTGCAGCACTCGTTGTAAATTTAGCAGCTTACATTGCGATTGGTATTTTTAACGAAGGTATAAAATCATTGTTATTTTATTTGAGCTCGATCGGAGTGAGCTGTGGACAAAACTCACACGAATATGCTAAAAACTCGACCAAGCACGAATTGCACTGGCAGAGAGACGTGCGGCCGAGTGCACTCTTGAAGGAAAAATGTTGCGAAGGCAACACCAAATGTCCATTTTACAAGATGCTTCGTCGGCGGAAGAGCTCCTGTATGGACCAGGAATAGGTGACTCCTTGTAATTTTACCAAAAATACATTTTTTATTCATGTAAACCGAAATAAAAACATAAAACGCGTTTTTCTCGAAATGCCATTTTTGAAGTCGGGGCCAAATAGCTCGAAAACAGATAGAGCGATCTTCGTATATATTGGTGAGCTTATTTAATACATAAAACTTGTCTTAAACGCGAGCCAGATTTTTTAAAAAAAATTTTGGTCCTTTTTTTCGTTAAAATCGAAATTTTGAATTTACAGGTCACTATTTTTGTATAAATAGATTTTTGAAAATTATGTATTGCTTAAAGACAAGATTGTTAGGTTCTTAAATCGCGCACCATAATATATATGAAGATCGGCACATTTGTTTTCGAACAATCGTTGGCACCGCAAAACGCTTTTACAAAAAATGGGTTTCGCAGGTAGCCATTTGCCACAAAACTGTGCAATATTTTTCAACAACAAAAATTCCAAAGATAGCTTAAGATGTGCCCTTTCATAGGTATAAAATATTTATTTACTTTACAGCACAACTAGGGATAACCCCTTAAGTCAACCTAGTGTCCTGTCTAGAGTCATTTCTCAATACATACACATGTAAAAATCGAAGGGGGTTTCCTTCATGAACTATAAAGCCGTCCATTTCGGAAGTTTGATATGATAGATTGGCAGTGGCTTAGAACGCTAAGACCTCGACAACATTGTCGGTTTGTTGGAAAGGATCCATGTTCAAACCTCGCTAGAATTCACTTTTTCAATACAAAACTCCTTAGGCCATGTAAGCTCAATAAATTCAATTAATTAAAAACTTTCATTAATAATGTACTTCGTCCTAATAAGACAACACTAAATAAAATAAGTTTCTTTCTTTTACGATTGGTACTTTCGTAAAAGAAAGAAACTTATTTCATTCCAAATTTGTATTGATCCTTATTAATAATTACGAGTCTGCTCGATAACTGTCTGGCCTAGGAAAAACTGCGTCTTGCCAGGCGCCATTTGACATCTTTTTTTTGGAAAATTTTCCTGTTTTTGGCCGAAACGTACTCAGGACAGTTTGATATACGATCATGTGTTGTGTTGTTTGCAGTGACTTGAAAAAATCACTTTGTAAAAAATGGAATTTTCTTGTGAACATTTTCGTCCGATCATGTTCACAATTTTCGACGTGGATAATCACGGTAAAAGTGAATCAATCAAATTAAATTTTTGTATGTCGATAAAGGACCATCCTATAACACTATGAAAAACTGTTTTAATGAATTCAATAGTGGCGGGCACTCGCTAAAATACGAAGACCGTGAGGGTCGTCCACAAACGTTAGATCCAACACAATTTGACAATCGCTCAAAAAAGGCTCTTGTCTATTTGTGCAAAGAAATTGTGACTATATACGATCGAGGTGCTTCAAACGACGTTTATAAGTTCGTCACAGACGACGAATCTTGGATCTATGCGTATGAGCCTTAAACAAAATACCTAGCAATCGATGGTTACTATACGGCTTGAACAACGCCCCAGCATAAAAAAATAGTCATTACCAAGTAGTGATTTTATTCAGTAAATTTTCGCAGTAGTACCTGCCCACAAATTGACCGTAAAAGTCATTATTTTTATATGGGGATGTCATAGGAAGGATGTACTTCCTTAAATACGTTTCAATTACATATTTAACCAGATACTGACAGTCGAAAAAGCTAGAAAACTTAAGTTCTTTCTTTGGAACAATTTGTGAGGGAGGTACCCGAAGGTGATGTCCAATACAGACATCCTTGTTAATACGAAGTAGGTTTCGAAGAAATATTACGATGTATACAATATTGACCAAATCTAGTGCGGCCTTTGGAGATATCTTTCACGCTGGCAATTTTAGTCGGTCGCCAATTTTTAGTAGTGCTTTAGTGTAGTTATCTCAGAAAAATATACAGTTATTATAGGGGCCGCAAGGATACATTTAAAATTATCCGAAAGCTGGTATTTAACTGAATTTTTGCGAATATTTTTTTGAGTTTTGTGTGGGAGGTGACCGAAGGATTGGACCGATATTTTCCATATTCGAACCAAATTTATGTCTCGATGAAATATTTCAATCTGCAGAGTTTGGAACAATGGATAGATTTAAAATTGTTAAAAAGTCGTTTTTCCTGGCCAAACCCCTATTTTTTGTCGACACCGATTGTTAATTTCTATATGTTTCAATATGGGATTCGATAGTAAACATGTTGACTCGAAGGAAACCAAGAAATTATTGGAAGGTGTGGGAGTGGCTTGCTCCAATTTTTCCTAATTTTGGAAAATACATCATTTTTGCAAATTTCTTAAGAAAGAAATAGCTATTTCCCGGAAACTGTTGCAGATATTGTGTTCATGGTTATTTTGTTAGGTAGGTAGGATTGTTGTCTTTAAGAAGCGTTTACACGAAGTGAGCTATATTATTCTTCCTCAGGTACTAAATTTATGTGCACCTCCAAACTTAGTGCATTAGAATTTAAAGGGAACAGAATATTCCGAATTCACAGAACAATGAGCAGAATGTGTCCTCTTTCAGCCCATATATACTTTTTTACCCATCCTGTTCCGTCCGTTTAACACTTTTTTTTAATTTTTTGAAATAGATGGGTAAAAATTGTGTTTCCATACCATGGGCTGGATTCTTGTTCTATGAAAAATTGAAATGAAAAATAATTGCCTTATAAAATATTTCATTTGATATTTATTTCCTTTATAAAAGTTTTCATTTTAAATTTTCATAAAACAAGAATTGACCCCCATTTCCCATATTCACAAATGGACATTTTTATAATATGAGTTCTTATAAGAGTTATATGAGTTTTATGAAAACCCAAGAAGTATATTTTTAATTTTTAAACAAAAATAAAATTTTTGAATTTTTTAGATTTTTTTTTTTGTATTTTTAATGGTTTTTTATTGGTCTTTGGCGTTTTTAAAATATTTGGAACATATGAAAAACTCAAAACCTCTTGATGCAAAATATGAGCAAACTCACATTTTTAAATTTGACCTTGAATTCCTCGGCAACCACTAGACCGAATTCAAATGTTTTTAATGCATCGGAAAGCTCATTATGTCCTCTATCCGTTCAAAAGCTACAGGGTTTTGATCAGGAAAAAACGATTCTGAACCAGTGTGTGGCGTAAGTTGTAGGATACGGAACCCCCAAAAACAAAAACAAGTAAAAGAGGACAATAGTCGGACGGCGCAGAGCATGTGATACACTACACCACTTCCCCTGGGTACTAGTTTGCGAAGTCTCCCGTGCTCCTTCGGGTATGTTGTGGAAATATATGTATTTATAATTACGACACGTTATATATTCTTTTCATTATTTCGTAATGGACTAATGGACAGATGGACCATTTTGGTTACAAATACATCCATACATATTTCTTCAAAAACATTAAAAATTTGTATTAAGAAAGAAAAAATTCCAAACCCAGTTAGAAATAGCTTTCGATGACTTTATCCGATTCGATCAATGAAAAAGATCAATACAATGCATGGAAGGTAAAAGTGGTTCTTTATAAACAAACCAAAACTATAGAGGAAAACACACTTATATGTCACGGTGCGCCTGAACCAACTTTAAACGGATGGTGCTTACACCTTGGACGTAGGGGATGGAAGATACCAAGGAACGGTCCTGACAGGTTTTAACATGGCAAAGCCCAGGATTTATCTTGGTCCCTCTTTCATCTCAAGTGGACACTGACCTCCCGTGGTGTCACCTGGGGAACTGCCTTTAACACCCGTTAAAGGTAGTGAGCTATCATGTGCTGCGCGCGTTCACCCATAAAAACGTTAAAAACTTATGTTTGGGCGTCGGGTTAGTAACCCTCCCCTAGAAAAAACAGCCTACTATGAAAAAACGATAGAAAAGAAAAACAATCCCCTCTAAATTTGACGAACCCCGCGAACGTTTTAAGGACCATGATCTGCGAATCTGCACCTGGAATGTTCGAACTCTTTATAGAGAAATTGTAGTCTCCGCTTTGGCAGACGTACTTGAAAAGTACAAGGCCGATGTTACTGCCATACAGGAAATACGATGGATTGGGAAAGGCGTCACAACAACACCTAAAGGTGACGCACTGTATTATAGCTGCCATGACGTAAAGCATGAGTTTGGTTGCGGATTCGTAGTTAGTCGGAGACTAAAACATCTGGTATCCAGCTTCACCCCAGTGAATGAAAGACTTGCTGCAATTCGAATAAAAGCTAAATTCTTCAACATCAGCTTTATTTGTGCTCATGCTCCCACTGAAGAAAAGGACGAACAGACCAAAGATATATTTTACGAGCGCTTAGAAGAAACATATGAACGTTGCCCTGCCCATGACATTAAAATCATTCTAGGCGATTTTAATGCCAAAATTGGAAAGGAGAATATCTTTGGCCCAACAGTCGGGAAATTCAGTCTCCACAGTGAAACATCTGACAATGGTATGAGGCTGATAGACTTTGCAGCTGCAAAAAACATGGTAGTTAGCAGTACCAGATTTAATCATCTCGATATTCATAAGGGCACCTGGCTGTCTCCAAATCAAAGAACAAGTAATCAAATTGATCATGTTGTGATAGATGGAAGACATTCATCGAGAGGCGCAAACATTGATTCGGACCACTACCTTGTTGCAGCAAAGTTACGTACCCGTCTAAACGTTGCAAATAAAGCACGAACAGACACAACGCGGAAGTTGGACATCGATAGGCTGCAAACACAACAGATAGCCACAGTATATTCCACTCAACTAGCTCAATTGCTTAATGCGAGCACTCCTTGTCCCGATAACATAACAACACAATGGCAAAATATTGCCCACTCCATGCAAACAGCCGCAAAATCCATACTTGGATTCCAGAGACCTCCACAAAGGAATTCATGGTATGACCAGGAGTGTCGTGCTGCTACCGAAGAGAAAAATCCGGCATATAGAGCTTCTTTACAATCAGTGTGAAAAAAATCGAGATGTACAGGAGCCAGAATGAAGTCCGAAAATTCTACCAAAGAGTGAAACATCATACAGGTGGCTTTGGTACAGGCACATCCTCCTGCAGAGACCAGCAAGGTAATCTGGTAGCAGATACAGATAGCGTGCTAAGGATATGGAACGAACATTTCTCCAATCTGCTCGTATCCAATAGTAGCGAAGACGATGATACCACAGATCCAATCCCAGAAGATGGTATAGAATGTATACCGCCCGGCCAAGATGAGGTAAAAACAGCAATCAACCGGCTGAAGAATAATAAAGCAGCAGGAGCCGAAGGCTTACCAGCCGAGCTGTTTAAAACCGGAGGCAAGGCGCTGATAAGCTGTATGCATCAGATAGTTAGCACCATCTGGCGGAAGAACGCGTACCCGACGATTGGAACCTAAGCATCCTGTGTCCCGTTCACAAGAAAGGAGATAAGACTGTATGCTCCAACTATAGGGGCATAAGTCTTCTCCCTATTGCCTATAAGATAGGTGTCAGGTATATTGTGCGAACGAATACCAATGTGGCTTTAGAACTGGCAAGTCCACCGTTGACCAGATATTTACCCTGCGGCAAATCCTGGAGAAGACCCAAGAGATGCAGGTCGACACATAACACCTTTTTGTCGATTATAAAGCAGCATTCGACAGTCCCCTCCAATCAAAAGTATTCCATGCAATGTCTGAATTTGGTATCCCCGCAAAGCTCATCCGGCTTTGTAAGATGACTTTAACTGATACTAGGCCCTCAGTTAAAATTGGAAAGAACCTCTCCGAACAGTTCAGTACCAAAAGAGGTTTCAGACAAGAAGACAGCCTTTCGTGTGACCTATTCAACATTTTGCTGGAAAAGGTAATACGAGATGCAAATGTCAAAAGAAATGGCACCATTTACACCAATAGCCACATGTTACTTGCTTATGCTGATAACATAGACATCATGGGAGGATCAGTAATGGAAGTAACTGATACCTTTAGGAAGGTCGAAGCAGAATCTGCGAAAGTGGGTCTGGCGGTAAACGGCGAAAAGACGAAATTGATGGTGTCGACGCGCAAAGCGTCCATAGAGCTCGGACCAACTGTGGAAATTTGTACCTATCATTTTGAGGTAGTTAAAGACTTTTTCTACCTCGGCACTGCCATAAACACTACCAACAACATCAGTTGTGAAATAAGAAGAAGAATTGTATTGACCAACAGATGCTACCATGGTGTAAGTAAGCAATTTAAAAACGAAGCCACATCTCGTCAAACAAAAATAACACTATACAAAACGCTGATACTACCCGTGCTTATGTATTGCTCCTAAGCATGGGTACTTGCGCAAGCAGATTAGGCAGAGGAGAGGAAAATTTTTAGAAAGATCTACGGGCCGATTTGCATTGACGGTTAATATCGACGTAGTATGAACCACGAGCTATATCAGCTATACAAAGACATGAATATAGTTAAACGTATCGATATGCAACGATTGTGTTGGCTAGGCCATATCATAAGAATAAGCGATTATGAACCCGCTAAAAAGGCGTATGAATACATGCCACATGGCTGTGCACGCAGAATCGGCAGGCCTAAGCTTCGATGGAGCATACAAGGGGATGAAGAAATGAAAAGGCGCGGTATTCCAAAAAGCGAAGCGAAAAGCAGAGAGGAATTGAGATCTTTTCTCAGTTCGGTCTATGGAACAAATGTTCTGTAATGGGCCAGCTAAAAATTTAGCTTACATCTTGGATGTGTTTGCGGATTCTGAAATGAAAAAAAAAAAACAAAAAATCACCGGAGCGCTTTTCAAATTAATCGCGATCAAAGTCCACATTTATAGGTTGTTTTAGGTTTTCACGATTTTTCTTGGTAACCGCAAGTTCTATTGAAATGGGATTGGAGCAAATGTTGTAGCCGTGAAAATTCTGTACAAGATTGACCTGTATGAATTTTTCCTAGGTTTTGCCATTTTTGAGATATAGAAGTTGACACAGCTATAACATTTTCTCTAGTCCCTTTTCAATAGGACTTGTTGTTTTCAAGCAAAATCATGAAAACCTAAACAACCCTAAAAATGTGAAGTTTTGAAGATTGACCGCGATTTATTTAAAAATTGCATCGTCGATTTATTTTTTATTTATTTTTTTTCATCTATGAACATTATAGATTTTGAATCTGCCAAAACTTCCCAGGTGTAAGCACCTTCCATATAAAGTCGTTTTAGACGCACCGTTATGTTAGAAAGTAATTCCTTTATCTAACTGCTACATAGATATAATTTGAATTTAAATTACTGATAAAAAATTAAATTTGGATATTTTTCTCACAAAAGTTATGGTCAATTTTACACGCTAAATACCACCCGAGCATTATCAACAGTTATTGGCACATCGTGTAAACATTTGTCGGTATTGAACTATAAATGTGATCTCTAGCGTGATTAAGGTTACACTACCCACAATTAGAATTGAGGGATCCCTGCATATACTAGGCTGTAACTCTGTTATCTGACCACGTGCATCAACATAATTAGCATCAATGCAAAGGTCATGCGTTCCTCTTCCAAATATAACTTACCTTGGTTTAACATAGTTTCCACGAATGAAGATATAGTCATTTCACAAATATTTTTACCAATTTTCACACAAAAGTTCTGGTCAATTTAACCCGCTATATATTATCTGATCATCACGTTTAATTGCAAGATTCTTCTCTGTCGAAAAGCCAAACCTTACATACAATTTCGCGCCGATCAGACTAAAATTGCGACCTACAGAGCCGCTACAAAATTGGATAAAAATTTTTTTTTGGTCCATTTCACCCGCTCAATATTTCACGAGCATCGCCAAAAATAGGGGTCTATTCTGGTCTGAACCCGACCTCCATACAAAATTTCGTGAAGATTGGTCCATAATTGCGGCCCGTAGCGTGCGTACAATTTTTAATGGACCAACAGACGAACGGAAGGACACACAAAAAATCGAAATCGCTTTATCTAGTCGAGATATGAATTTTGTTATACCACATGGGGGGTCTACGACGAATATTTCGCGGTGTTACATGCATTTTTCGAACAACAAACTTATAATAACCTTTTCCACATTGTGGTGTAGGGTATACAAAATAATAATTCATTACAAAACTCTATGTTTCCTAAGGTTTCGGGACCCGAATCTCTAAAATGTAAGACTAAAATTTTCCGACAGAAAAATAAACAGCGAAACAACATAGCACCTCAACTAAATTATTCAACAACAACAGGCAAATTCTTTCATTCAACAATGGCTGTCATTGGACTGACAATCAAATGAATATTTTGATTACCGCAAAATAATCGTTTAAATGTCAGTAAATACAAATACACACAGATATATTACTCAGCATCGTTATTTTTATGATTATTGCTTCTGCATGATTTTCCCTGCGATTCCTCACTCCCTCCTGTTACGGTTACCAGGTATGTGTTTGGACGCATGTGTTACCACTTTCCCTTTTTTGAGGGTAACGGTGCTTAACTCAGTTCTGTTGAGCATTATTGGTTTCCTGGTTCCCCATTTCCGTTGTGTGGCACATTTTGTTTGCAATGGCTACGCGTTTGGATTTCTTTTGTTTGTTTGCTGTGTTTCGTTTATCACATCATTAGTTAGGCATAATGTAAAGTGTGTGCCATACCATGCCACTGCACGATGGGGCCAATGACAGGTTTTTGAGGCAAAAAGTCATTTTTTCAAGTCAGTGATTGAAATCAAATAATAACGGAATTATATTCTTAACACTTTCAAACCTCCAAAACTAAAAAACAAGTAAGCAAAGGCTATAGTCGGACGGGGCCGACCATGTGATACCCTACACCACAACCTGTAGGTATTAGCTATGTGCAACCGCCTTGCACACTGAATGTCCGGCTTCGATTCCGATCAAATTGTCTACGGTGGCAAAATGCCTTTTAGTAATGTTGGCGATATTTCCCGAATATTTCAGCCATGAAAAACGTCTCTACAAGTGACAACAAAACATCTCTTCAAGTGATAACTAGGTCACATATCAATAACATAATATGAATCCATTTATATAAGAGAAGCCTCCCTTGTCTTTACTGGGATGTTTGTGGAAAATTATATAAATTATACACTTCTAAATAATATTCGAAAATTGGAAAATTCACATTGATTAGCCTCCCGCTATATTTTCAAATTGTCTTTGAATATCAGGTTCCTTTTTGGAATATACGTAAAATAAATAAATATATATACCACGCAATTTGGTATATTTGATAATTGGGAAAATTGCGAGTTTATTAAAGATCTATCGTCGAAAAATTGTGCACTTGTACCTCACATATGATTCGAAAATTGTTCATTGTAGTTCATATTGTGATATCAAAAATATATTTTATACCGGTAGAAATAACTAACAATGAATAGAAATTCAAAAATTTTGCATGCAAACAAATTTATAAATCAAAATTATTCATATTCAATTATACAGCAAAGAAGATAGTATAAGTCAGATGCGCTAACGGTGATATACCTTCAGCCTCTAAAAATATATTTATTTTTTAACACGAGTTTGCTTCAAAATGCGTAGAATCTGTGGGTATCGTAATATGGGGCTATACCAAATCAATTTTAGTAAGCTAAAATCTGAATTTTGGAAATATTTGAGAATTATTTTTTCAGATTTGTAATTTTAGTTGGAGCCGGGGCAGGGGTTTTTGGAACTTCTGGACTATTATCTCAGGAAGTATGACTTACCCCGGGAAAGGGACCAGAATAGGGACCGTAAAAAGAACTTTCTACAAAAAAAGAAAATAATCAAATAGATCCGATACGGTTTCTCAAACTGCACTTTTCCCAAATTTTGTGTGGGAGGTACTCGAAGGACGGACCGATATAATCCATATTCCGACCTGACACATGACTGGATGAAATAATACGATGTGTAAAGTTTCGACCAATCAGAAAATCCCCTTGAGAGTTAACTTACGGATTGGTGGCGCACATACAATCTGCTGAAAAAAAATCAAAACGATTCGAGAGGACTCTTAAATTTCCCTTTTCCGAATTTTGTGTGGGAGGTACCCTAAGGACCGATATAGTCTTATCCGATCTATATCTGGAAGGAATAATAGTGTATGGAAAGTTTGGAGCAAATCGATTGCTCACTTCGCCAGTTATCGTTCACACAATTTTTCGAAAACAATTTTGAACTTTTTTGGGGGAGGTGTGGACCGACATAGCCTACATTCGAACTTAAACAAATTTTGAGCAAAATATTACGTTGTATAAAATTTGGTTCTAATCGGTAGATCCGTTCGAGAGGGACAGTTGAACGGACAGCGCTAAAAAGACTCCAAATTGACTGAAACGAATTTCGTCCATATATACTTGGGGTCTAAAACCAATATTTCGATGAGACACATCTTTGGTAGTATTTTGTTTGATCCCCTTTACCCTAAATCCTGAGGTATAAAATAGGTGGCGAGGCGACCCGATGTTGCAATCTATATATATATAAAATTCTCCTGTCACGGTGTTCGGCTTTGAACTCCTCCGAAACGGCTGGACCTAATTTGATGAAATTTTGTATGTGGAGTTTGTAGGTCTGAGTATAGGTTTTTAACTACTTTTTATAGTGGTCAGTGGAGTGACCAGGGTACCTCCCCCACAATTTTTTTTAACAAAACTTGAAATCAAAGTTGTTTTTGAACGTATTGTTTAAAAATTGCTTGCAATATTATGGTAATAACCCTCTTGATCCTGAATGGTCATTTCGGAAGTGGAATGTCGCGGTCAGCCCAATTTTTCAAAAATGTATATATGTAGATAATATCCTTAATTTTAGTAAGCGTGACTACAAAAACGCTATAAACACTGGCTTCAATAAGTGGGAATGCGCGATCAACTCCACATTTTGGAATACAGCACAACCCCGATAATGTTAAATGTCGCTTGACTGAAATTCCAAAAAAATCGATTGAGAAATCAGGCAAAACATAATTTCAAAGATGGTTAAATAACGAAAAGTCTAAAAAATGTGCATTGGTCATGAAACGTAGGGTCAACAATGCGGTGTACCTATAACAACGCGTTTTAACAAATCGCGAAATCTCAGAGATTATTAGACGTGTTAGTATTCAATACAATAACAATAGTGGCCTCTGTCAGAATTCCGCGATTTCGTAAAATTTTTTAAAACTTTATTCTTACTTATTAGATTTATAAATTTAGTAAGTGGGACAAAAAACACGCTATGAACATTGATTTCAATGCTTGGAATTACTCGATCAGTATCACGCTTTTTAATACACCAAAGTCTGTTATTATGTTTAGGAGTGTAAAATTATAACGTGTTGAATGAAGTAGCACTTTGTTAACAGCAAGGAAAAGCGACGTTTAGTTCGACCGTGCCGAACTTTTATACCCGAAACCATAAATTATATTGAAATCAGGTTTCAGCAATTTCGGTTGAATAATGTGGCTAATTTCTGTTGAATAATGCCGCTAAAATCTTGAAAATACAGAAAATCGGAAGGTATCGTTCAATGGGGACTACATGTTAAACTTCTACTGATTATTCTGTACGGGATTGTTTTATATCCACAATGAAGACAAAACACCAAATTGTAGCCATTTTGGTTGGATGTTAAGACTAAAACCTCGAAAATATCGAAACTTGGGTGGTACCGTCCTATGGTAGCTATATTAGAAATGTTGACGGACTAAATACCAATTATAGACATTTCATATGAATAATGTGGCTATAAACTTGAAAATATCGGAGGTCGAGAAGTACCGTTCTATGAAGACTATTTAAAAAACCTGGACCTGTACGAAATATTCTTTGTTTTATACCTACACTGAAGGCTAAATAACAAATTGTAGCCATTTCGGTGGGATAATGAAACTAAAACCTTCGAAATATCGAAAGGCGGGAGGTACTGTTCTAGGGTAGCTCTATCTAAACGTGGACCTATGCCGGTAATTCTTTGCAGAAATGCTTTATGCCTCCAAATTATTATCATTTCGGTAGGATAATGCGGCTAAAATTTGAAAATACCGAAAATCGGGCGGTTCTATGGGGTTATATCAAAATGTGGACTGATATAACCAATTTTAAATACCAAACATGTTACGAGTAATAAATAGAAACTTCTGTACCGAATTGAAAAGCTCTATGCTAAATATCGCGAGCTTTATCTTTACTTCCGACGAATATTCCGATGTGTTACAAACAGAATCATAAAGGTAATTATACCCTCCCCTTATTGTGGAGGCTATAATTAAAGTAATTTTCTATTTTGCATCTAGAGATTCCATTTATAGTAAAATCGATGCGAAAATCTAGAGGTATCAATATTAGATACATAAATAGTAGATAGATTACTAAGTTATACACGGAAATCAAAAATGACGGGCCAGCAACGCGGAACCGGGTCAGCTAGTATTTGTATAAAAATCCAATTTGACAACTGAACTGAAAATTTCTCTGTCATGATAGAGACAATTTGTAGCATGGGAGGAAATTGTTGTTCTCTACACAAAACACATTATATATCAGGCAGTAGTTGCGTTTTCTAGCAGACACATTATTGCAATTTGCATCAGGGGAAAGATCAGTAATTATTTTGTAGGCTACTTTGGCGGTATATGCCCTCCAGGAATGAAAATATGGACCAAAAATAAAATTTGTATATTTTTCATACAAAAGTAATGGTCTATGTCAACCGCTAAATAAAATCAGATCATCATGCAAAATAATAGGCATTTTCGTCAACCTAAACTCTTACCTCGTGCAAAATTTCGTGACTATTGAGCTATAATTGCGACCTCTAGCGGCTTTATGATTACACTACAAACAAAACACTGGTTATGTTAGGCTGTAACTCTGTTATCTGATCACGTACATCAACATAATTGGCATCAATTGAAAGGTCAAGAGATCGCCTTCTAAATATAACTCACGAGTGGGGAATGTGTCTTTCATTAACAAAGATATAAGCAGTTTATTAAAATTTTTTACAATTTTCACACAAAAGTTGTGGTCCGTTTAACTCTCTAAATATTATCTGATCGCCATCTCAAATTGCAACCTTCAAGTTTGCCATATTCTCTTGCTTTATTTAAAATTTCGAGGCGATCGGACTATTATTGCGACCAACAGAGCAGCTACAAAATCGGATAAAAATTATGTTTTTGGTCCATTTCACCCGCTAAATATTTCACGATCATCACCAATTAAAATAGCGATCTATTCTGATGTGAAACCGACCTCCATACCAAATTTCGTGACGATCGGTCCATAATTGCGGCCTGGAGTTTGATTACAATTTATAATGGACAGACGGACACACGGACGGACGGACGGACGGACACACATCTCAAAATCGCTTTATCTCGCCGAGATATGAAGATTGGTATACCACATTGGGGGTCTCCGACGAATATTTCGCGGTGTTACATGAATTTTTCCCAAAACAAACTTATAATACCCTTTCCACATTGTGGTGTAGGGTATAATTACAATCTGGCAACGGCCACCGGCAACATGTCAAGCTGCCAAAGATGTAATAATTTTCATTCCGTTTAATTCTGACATTCAGTCGTAATTAAACAATTTAAGTATTTTGGTGCCAAACCCTGATCTGCTGATATTATATATTTTTTAAAAAATGAAAATACGGGTAATGGTATGTAAATTAAGATTATTATTAAAAATGTTAATGTAATATTAGATGTGGTCAATAATTTTTTGTGTCAGTAAGTGATGTTTTTGGATGTAGTCTGTGGTATCGTCCATGTGTTCTTTGTAGTAGAACTTTCGGTATCGGGGTGTTTTCTCGTAAAAATATGTATATGGTGAAAGGTGACAAAGGTGGATTTTGAAAAGAAATTGTGCGTATACTTGCGAATAAAAAAATTATCAATTTCCAGATTTCGTAAAACTTAAAAATTTGGATATTTTTAAGTTTTGGTTGGAAAATCAGCGAAAACCTAAACATGTTGTAGATTGAGTTTCTGCGAAATTTAATCGAGGTGTCAAAGACAACTTCGTGATGGGAGTTAAAAAACAAGTTTATAACATTTGTGCACGCCTTAACCAAAAATGGATAAAAATTGGAGGTAAAAAAATCGCGTATTACAATTTGAAAGCTTATGGTTAGCTAGCGACACAGTATTTACGCTAGAACAAGGTAATGATACAAAGAAGAGAGGGCGCCCTAATCAGGATTATAGTGAAGGAAGAAAACTTGCTTCGGAAATCTCCTATGAACACGGCAACAATACCAAGCTCTTGATTCATACCGCCTCTGTTTCGGCAAATTTGTCAAAAGAAAATTATTTCAACTATGTTCTCAAGGAAGTTCGGTATCAACCAACTAAAATGAGAAAACAATTAACTTCGACAGAGAAAATTTATGAATGATATATCCAAATCTGAACCGATTTCAATATGATGTCTCAATAATGTTTTCTAGACCAAATTCCGTCAATTTCATCACAATTGGACATATATAGCGTGATTGCTGCACGAAATACCTAAAATGGGGTGAAAATATATATGGGAGCTATATCCAAATCTGAACCGATTTCGATATAATTTGGCATACTTTTTTCTAGACCTAATTCCGTCACACATTTTAAATTTCATCGAAATTGGACAGAATTTGCGTGTTTGTTGCACCCAATGCCTCAAATCGGGCGAAAATATATATGGGAGCTATTGTTGTGTTTTTTTTTCGACCTTTTTGATATCAATAAAATAATTAATGTTAAAGACCTCAAGCTCAAAAAACATTTATTATTTTATTTATATATGGGAGCTATATCCAAATCTGAACCGATTTCAATATAATTTGGCAAACATATTTCCTGTCACATACTCCAAATATCATCATAATTGGACAGAATTTTGGTTTTTGGTCTATCAATTACTTGAAATCGGGCGAACATATATATGAGAGCTATATATATGTATGAGCCGAAATCAACCAAATGTGGTAGATTATTTTGAAGGTCTAGCTTGCCCCTGTGATTTTTTGCCTCAAAAACATGTCATCGGCCCCATCGTGCACTGGCTGGTTTTAATGTTTGCAATGTTTACGATGTTATGGTCATATGTATCCACGTTATGGTCATATAGTTAACTGCGGCACAGAGCACAGAAAAGAAACAAAATTATAGTTTGTTTTTCGGTAGAGGTTTATGTCTGTTTTTGCAAATTGACTGGCATTGAAAATGTAACCCCATATCGATTCAAAGTACAAAAGGGTGAAATTCTAATAAATTTTAAATTTTATGGTTATGACAACGTCTTAGTTGAAGGAATATTTTAAAATTTGTTGCTTTAATAAAGCTTTATTTATTAACGCATTCTTATACTATATAAATAAAGCTTTATTAAAGCAACAAATTTTAAAATATTATCCCTAGCTTCTTATTTTCAATGTGAGTATTTTCCAATATATTCTAACCATTCCAAAGCTATTTTTATGCATTTAAACAATGAAAACAAATAAGAGAGAGCTATACACGGACAGGGCCGACCATCTGATACCCTACACAACTACCCCCGGGTACTAGTTTTTCACGAATTTCTTTAATATGATTGCGATATATTTTAGGTGTCCGGTCATACCTACACACATAAATTTATAAACATGATAAAACACCAGAGATATATATACCGTAATTACTGGAAACGTTACAATTTGTATAAAGAAAAATTATCAAAAGACATTTAGAAGTAGTTTTCGGTGATTTTTACCGAATCGACAATTGAAAAAAACGATCAATGTTTCGAGATATTACATTACTTTTGACTAAAGGTACCACAAATATTTCGAGAACCGCACATCATTGTAATTCGCATCAAATTAACAGCCTGTGCCTGTAAAAATGCTTGCATGTCATTCCTATACTTACAAAGCTTAGTTTTGTAAAATTTTGCAAAATATTTGCCTTTATCTAAAAGCTTTCGAAAAATTTGGAAAATTATGCTTGATGGCTACCAAGATTAAGAGAAAACAAACAAAAAAATAAGAAACAAAAAGTTTTTAAGTTCGGCCGGGCCTAATTAGTTTCATTTGCTGTCCACAATTTAAGGTGCAAACATTTTGCTACCAAGGATACATATCCCAACTGCCTAAGTTATCTAATCTAAAAAATGTGTTCAATCAGGTGGTAGCTTTCTATGGGGACTATATCCAATGATAACAATTTTTGGTGAAAATTGGGAGTTAATGTTATATGGGGGCAATACCAAAACATGTTGACGATTTTTGATAGAGTAGTTTCATGACCACTGGGAACCTCAAATGACAAATTACAGCTAGTTCGGTTAAAAACTGTAGCTTAAAGGCCTAGTTGTGCCGACCAAAAACTAATTTTTCATGATTTTTTTCCAATAATTTAATTAAAATAAAAAATAATTTAAAAAAAATTAAGTTTCAGTGTTTTATTAAGAATTGCACTTAAAACTAGAAAATAATTTGTCGCTTAGCCTCAATATATATATACTTTCTTATGATGGAATCTCTCAAATAAAACGCTTGCCGTTTAATTTTGCCACCATTTATAATTTAAATGCAAGCGTTTTATTTGAGAGATGCCATCATAAAAATGTATATATTTATTGAGGCTAAGCGAGAAATTATTTTCTAGTTTTAAGTGCATTTCTAAATAAAACACTGAAATTTAATTTTTTTAAATTATTTTTTATTTTTAATTTTTAGTAAATACATTTTTTTGACCACTGAGAACAAAATTGTAGTCAATTTAGGCCGAACATTTAGATAAAAAGTTTAAAATGCCTGAAATCGTGTAGTACCGTTATATAAAGGCTATACCAAAACCTTAGGACTTATGTTCCTAATTTTTGGTGGGGAAGTTTTTGTACCATTATGAACTCCAAATGCCAAGTTACAGCCAATTCTGGCAAAAAACGAGGATAAGATCCTTAAATCACTTTAAATCGGGTGGTACCACTATATGGGGGCTATACCAAACCCTGGACCTATGTCAACAAGTTTCTGTACAATTGGGGACTCCAGATCCCAAGTTACAGCCAATTCGGCCTAAAAATGAAGATAAAATCCTTAAAACACTTGAAATCGGGCCGTTTCGCTATATGGGGGCTATACCAAAACCTGGACCTATGTCCACAATTTTTAATGGGTACGTTTCTGTACCATTGGAAACCCTGGTTTTCAAAAAACAGCCAATACGGGCTTAAAATGACGATAAAATACCGCTGCATGGGAGCTACAGGAAAAAATGGACCCATATTGGTTTTGGTTTCATATTCATGTATTGTCATCCAAACCTGAAAAGTGTACAAAGTTTTAGTTCGATTGGTCAACTACAACTGTGTGAAAAATGAGTTACCAGATTTGAAAAGCAAATTAGATAAAAACTATAAAACAGTGTAAAAATGGACCAATATTGGTTTTGATTTCATATTCATGTATTGTCATCCATATCTGAAAAGTGTGCAAAGTTTTAGTTCGCTTGGTCAATTACAACTGTGTTAAAAATGAGTTACCAGATTTGAAAAGCATGTAAAATTTAACACTTTACAACACTGTAAAAATGGACCAATATTGGTTTTGATTTCATATTCATGTATTGTCATCCAAATCTGAAAAGTTTGCAAAGTTTTAGTTCGATTGGTCAACTGCAGCTGTATGCAAAATGAGTTACCAGATTTGAAAAGCAAAATACCGGAAATCGTACCGTTATATGGGGGCTATAGGAACAAATGGACCGATATTGATTTTGGTTTTATATTCACGTATAGTCATCTAAATCTGAAAAGTGTTCAAAGTTTTACTTCGATTGGTCAACTGCAACCGTTTTAAAAATCAAATCAGATTTGAAAAGGGGGTTGAGTTAGACACCGTAAAAACACTGTAAGAATGGACCAATATTGGTTTTGATATCATATTCATGTATTGTCATCCAAATCTGAAATGTGTGAAAATTTTAAGTTTGATTGGTCAACTGCAACTGTGTGAAAAAATAGTTACCAGATTTGTAAAGCAAATTAGATAAAACACTGTAAAATAGTGTAAAAATGGACCAATAATTGGTTTTGATTTCATATTCATGTATTGTCATCCAAATCTGAAAAGTGTGAAAGGTTATGATTGTATACAAGTAAATTGGTCAACAAGTAAATGAACAAAAATTGGCTGATAATGTGAATGCTATAGCATTCACGTAATTTTGCATCGGAATGCTATAGCATTCACGTCCGCGAACATGTTAAAGTACTGTATATTGAATATGTACCCCACACAGCATAACAAACTGCCTAATGTCAAAATTTTGTGAGATATTTTTTCGATTTTATTGATTGTGCTGGGACACCAAGATGTTTTAGTTTTTTTGACGGTCCGGAAAACATAAATCATAGATCCTGAAAATCCATATAAGGGAACGGCGGAAACGGCTACTGGAAAAATTTGCTAAAAGTGTTTTTAAATATATCGAGGGTTTAAACACGTTTTTTTAATCATTTCCACTTTAACAAAAAAACTGACCCATCATTCGCGATTTTGCGGAAACAGAGGCTTAAAAAGTTTAGCGAAATGAGAGCTGTATCCGTTTATTAGTTCAGTCAAAATATACATGTTTATAAAGGGGAAATTACAAAAATTCTCAAAAGGCTGAATTTTGGTGGAGAGCTAGGGTTTGCCGTTAGAGGTAATTTCCTACAAGTCCCCATCGATCCCATGTGTACAAAAGAAGTTATTCAGGGTAAGGTGAGGCCTTATTCATTTATTTACATTTGTACATTAAACACGTCAGAACGGCGTTAAGTTCCGAACTTTTTATACCCTCCACCGCGAAATGTATTGAAGTTAATATGAACACTTAGTAACTACTAAGCTCTTCATCTATGCTAAGTCAACTTCCAGAGGAGGTACTACCCCCCAATAACGGTAACTTCAGATTTTCGGTATTTTGAGGATTTTAGCTACAGTTCTTAACCGAAACAGCTGTAATTTGACTTTTGAGGTTTTCAGTGGTCACGAAACATCTCTACCAAAAATGTTGTACATAGGTCCATGTTTTGGTGTAGCCCAGATATATCAATTCCTCCCGATATTCAGTATTTTTAGTATTTTAGCTACAATTTTTAAACGACCTAACTGTAATTTGACGTTTAAAATTCGCAGTGGACCCGAAACTTTTCCATCTAAATTCGTCAACATAGGTCCCTGTTCTGGTATAGCCTTAATATAACGGTACCTCCCGATTTTCAGTATTTTTACATCTTTAGCTATATTGTTTGACTGAAATACCTATAACACTGTGCAACATTTTTGAGCCAATCGCGTGCAAACAATTTCTGTCCAGAATTTTATGAAAGTAGAGGACCAATAGGCAAAAACCATATTTGGGTTTTGTTTTCTTAGATCGGGTTCAGTTTTTATGGCCTCATTTAAACATGGTTAAAGATCGAATTTTTAAAACAAATCGGTGCTGTATCTCTAAAACCAATACGAATCTTGTTTTGACATCTGCACCAAACTTGTAGATAAGAGCAAGAAGAAAATATTTGGAGGAATAGTGAACTCGAAAAACTGCATTTATTGCCTACAATTTTATAATATATCTAAAAATTCTATAATTTGTGAATATTTTGCAGCGTATCTCCCAAAATGTTAAATTCTTCTTAATGTTACCTTTTGGGAAAATATTCTCTGAAATGTAATACACAACTCTTCAGAACATTATATTGTTGTAAAATGCGTCTATCGCCTTGTTTATAGCAAATTTTCAACAACAATTTGGTAAATATTTCATTAATGCATTGAAATCCCCTACATGAGAATAAACAGCCTGTGTGAACATTGTTTAAAATAAGTTTTGTAAAAAGTATGTTATGAAATACACCTTAAACAACGTGAAATAGCCATTTTAGAGTTTCAGAATGTTCTGAAGAATAGATGGTCACATTATTTGGAAAATTTTTAGAATGATTACTTGTTTCAACTCCCGACAGTTTAGTTGTTACTGACCAGAATTTCAGAAATTATGTTAACTTTTCTATATTGTAACGAGTTTAATGCGCTATATGCAGCTTTTCCTGTTTGACACATAAGTGCTACTACTTTAGGGCTACAATATTGCTGAAGACTGCAAAGCAAAATTCTTATTAGTTTTGGAGATAAAGGTCCGATCACTGGAAAAAAGGCTCATTCTAGGTCGATATAGATGAGACCATAAAATCTAAACCCGATCTAAGAACACAAAACCTAATTAAGGTTTTTGTAGTCTCAATATGTACTTTCAGAAAATGTCCATTAGAAGTTGTTTGCATTTCCAGTGTTGCACAGTGTAATTTGACATTTGTAGTTCCCTGCAGTCATGAAACTTCTTCACCAATAATTGTTAATATATGTCCATGTTTTGTTATAGGTCCCATATCACGGTACTTCCCGAATTTGGTGACAAAACTTCCACTCCAAAAATTTTCAACGTAATTAAATTTTTTGGTATAGCCCTCATATAACCTCCCTACCAATTTTCGGTATTTTAAGGGTTTTTGCTGAATTGTTTGACTGAACTGTTCATAATTTGAATTTTGAGGTCAACTGCAGTCTCGAAACTTCTCCGCAAACAATACAGGTCCATATGACCTCCGGATTTTCGGTGTTGTGAGTGATTTAGCTGTATTTGTTGGCTGTCCATTATTTGACGTTTGGGGTTCCCTTCAGTCAAGAAACTTCCCCACAAAAATTTGTTAATATAGGTCCATGTTTTGGTGTTCCCTGCAGTCAAGCAACTTCTCCACCAAAAGTTGCCAACATGGACCATGTTTTGGTATAGCTTCCAGTTTCACCGAATTTTCGGTATTTTAGGGTTTTAGCTACATTTTTTACTGAACTGTCCGCTATTTGGCAGTCACGAAACTTCTTCACCAAAAAATGTTCAACATACATATGTACATGTTTGGGGTTCATAGTAGTCACAAAACTTCCCCAATAAACATTTTCAAAACTTTGATATGGCTCCCTATAAAATGTACCACCCGTTCGAAGACAGTTTTAGATACATATTCTGATATAATTTACACATTTGAGGTATCCATGGTCGAAAACTTCTCCACCTAAAATAGTGGCCAGAAAAGGAAAATTTTATTACACTTTAGTTCGGAATATTTTATGGTGGGGGTATAAAAAAAAAAAAAAAACTGAACTTAACGAAATAATGGTAGAGTGGTATATACTTATATATACGATGGGCTCAGCCAGAGCACAATTTGAATGAGTCATACATAACGCCTTGGGTAACCATACGCCGTGACACACATTCTCCCGTCCACACAACAAGATGAGCGATTTGGCCATTTTGCTATTGGTCGCAATTTTGATCGGATTATCAAACAATTTTTGGTGTTGATGGGGGTCCCAAAGGGGAATAAGCCTGCTGATTTTGGTGATGCTTGGATAATACTCAGGATCCGAATATTCCAGATCTGGTTGGGTGCATTTCAACCCGACATATAAGCTGATTAAAAACGCGTTGCCAAAAGTGATAAAATACTAGAAATATTGCAAAAGACGCTCCATTTATTTCCATTGTACTGGTTTTGTTGGGCTTATTCCAAGAAAGAGCTTGATAAACAAACCCGGTGCTCCTGAGCTAATTTTAAATGAATGGTGTTTACATATGGGAAGTTTTTCATAGATGAGAAAAATAATAAAACAAAAAAATCACCGGAGGGATTTTTTTAAATACTCGTAAGTCGAGGTCAAAAGTCACACTTTTAATTTTTTTTAGGGTTTCACGAAATGGGACTAGAGAAAAAGTCTTATAGCTGCGAAAATCTGCTACAAAATTGACAATTATGATCTGTTCCCAGGTTGTACAATCCTTGAGATATAGAAATTCAGGTCACATTTTTAAGTTTTTTTAAGGTTTCACTATGTGGAAAGGGTATTATAAGTTTGTTTTGGGAAAAATTCATGTAACACCGCGAAATATAGGTCCTAGACCCCCAATGTGGTATACCAATTTCATATCTCGACGAGATAACGTGATTTTGAGATGTGTGTCCGTCCGTATGTCCATTATAAATTTTAACCAAACTCCAGGCCGCAATTATGGACCGATCGTCACGAAATTTTGCATGGAGGTCTTTTTCAGACCAGAATAGAAACCTATTGTTATTGGTGATGATCTTGAAATATTAAGCGATTGAAATGGACCACAAACATAACTTTTATCCGATATTGTAGCTGATCTGTAGGTCGCAATAATAGTCCGATTGCCTCGAAATTTTAACTAAGGTAAGAGTATTGAATTGAAATAGTGATCAGATAATATTTAGAGGGTCCACAACTTTTGTGTGAAAATTGCGAAACATTTTAATATTCAGCTTGTATATATATTCCGACCACGTAAATAACATTTGGAAGGCCATTTCTTAACCTTTCCATTGAAGCCAATTATGTTGATTTACGTGCTCAGATAACAGAGTTGCAGCCTAATATATCCAGTTATTTGTTTGTAATGTAATCAGAAGCACGCTAGAGGTCGCAATTATAGATCAATCACGAGATTTTACACGATGTAAGAGTTTAGGTCGAAGAATATGCCTACCATTTTCGATGATGATCTCATATTACCTAGTATAAAAATTTTAAATTTGGTCCATATTTTACATACTATCCAAAATGAACTATTTTTGAAATACCCTAAAAAGTACAAAATCACGTAAACTTCCAAGCATATGTATTGTACAAGTGCACTTTTTTGGACTATAGATCTTCAAAAAACTCACAATGTTCCCTTTGAAAATTTGTATATAGCATTTGTGGTGTTCAATAAAATTTTAGCAGTGTCCGTCTGTCGAAAATTTCACGGTCAGATATGGCAAATTGCATTGTAATTTGGTATATTTTCAGCGACTTATATATTTATTTATATTAGATGTATCCCAAAACTTGACCAATTTTCAATTTTCCAATTTTGGAACTTTTATTAGAAATGTATAATGATGTATACATAATTGTTCCACAAACATCCCAGTAGGAACAAGGCAGGCTTCTCCCATATGAATAAGTGCACCCAGTTTCATACTATCTCAATGATAAGGGACCTACTATTTATCGCAGAGTCCGAACGACGTGTCCTAAGACACCACATGTAGAGAAGTTTTTGATGGCTGAAATACTCAGAAAATGTCACCATCATTACTGAGGGGTATTTTGCCACCGTTGAAAATTGCAGGTGGCCTGGCCTAGGAACCGAACCGATTGCACCCTATTAGATATGTCAAAACATGGAAATTTTACATTTTTTGATTTTTGAAGAATAGACGAGACATTTAATATGCTCATTACGTACGTTTTTCTAATTTAGAGTGGAGTTATATTTCAACTTCACATACGCCTTGTACGTCCTGCGAGGTAACATCAAACTTTCAACGGTTGCAAAATACACCTCAGCAATGTTGGCGATATTTTCTGAGTATTTCAGCCATATTAAACTTCTCTAAAAGTGGCGTCTTAGGACACACCGTTTAGACTCGGCGATAAACTATAGGTCCCAAGCTTAATGTGATAATGTGGCAGAATCGGCACAGTTATTTCTTACAATAAGCTTATTTGTTCTATAAAGGAATTTTGATTTGCTGAAAGCTAATTCCCAGGGCAGTGGTGTAGGTCGGCCCCGTCCGACTATAACCTTTTCTTGCTTGTTTTTTCCTACGTTGTACCATTTTTGAGATATATAAGTTTAAATTGCGACATTAAGCTGACTTGGTCGCATGCTTCCAGAAAATGCTAGTTATGTCATTGTTTTATAAGAAGGCGATGGAGTTAGTTACGCTGTAGCTATAAACAGCCCACTATACTAACCACTAAATAATCGTATACAGATAATATAGCATATACATATAAAACAAATTGTTCTACTTCATAGTTCGTTTGGACAATAACAGTTGATATTTTTATATTTTCAGATGATGATTATTAGATGTTTTATTAACAACTAAATTTGTCTCTGTTTACTCGCAGCTGCGAAAGAAGTAATTCTTATTTTGATAATTTATAGGATCTAAACTGACCACATAATAAACGTAAGCCCTTATGATTTGCTTCACTAAATGGAAAAATGGCGTAACGACTTCAAAAGAAATTCATTATTATGTAACAAATACTCGTAAATACGATGTACGAGTACAAAAACATTTGTATCGGAAAAAGTATATAAATAGAAATAGACATTCATACATACATATTTACATATATTTGTATGTATATTCGGAGAAGGAGTTCCAAGGTTTTCGTTATATTTATTCTACAAGAAAACCATTAAAAACGATTTTCGTAAAAATAACTATGAAAATAAAAGCCGATGCAGAGCAATTCATTTGTATTTTTCTTTAAACGAATGAATTTGAATTATAAACGTGTTTCTATTTCCTTTACATGCTTCAATTGTTCCAACAGAGGTAACTGATTTTAATCAACCACAACAACTATGTCAAAGTGAAATGGAGAACCTCAAATACATATTCTGTTACAAATTGTTTTCATTCGATTTGCTTGGCTGGTAAATTTCACACATCACAGCAGTTGGAGGGTGGATGATGGCGAGAGAGATTACAGTAAAATTGGTCCCTTGTGGTATATATAAATAAAAAAAGAATTGTTATGTTACAATCTGTAACGAAAACATACAAGTTGATATAATTGGTATAATGTATACATGGGTGTATATATAGTTGTGTGAGTGCGGGTATTATATTGAATGGCTATAATTGTGTAGAAACACATCGCTCATTCACGCAAAGAGTGGCATAACACAAAAAATGCGTTTCCTGATTTTGCAATTTCTAGTTTTCTTCAACTTCTACTTTACCTCAAGTCAAATTTTCATGTGGGTATTTCTAAAACTCAAATAATACAAGTAGTTATTTTATTTTTGTACAATAATCTTTTAAAGTTTCGATTGGCAACTTAAAATACATTTTTCTCGAAACTGAATATTTTGAGATGTGACACTTTTTGAGTACATGAGCGATATATAAAATAGTAGTTACATTGTATGTTAGTTTAAATCTGGCATGCACTGATGGTGGAAGGATATACATTGCTACGTTCAAAGTAATATGATTAATTAAATTCCTCAGTCTTTGGTAGTGAGAAACGAAGAAAAATTATAAATTTAAATAAACCAATTCCTTTATGTCCTACGAAATATATAAGTGTTATGCCGGGCATACACTATGGGCATGCAGGACAGCATTTGTAATAGTATTAGTAAATTTTGAAGTTTTTGACAATGTATTTGGGAGTAGTTTTGGCAGGATTGAAATCAAAATAGTTTTGATTTTGTAAATGAACCCCTTCCAATCCGATGAATTTTGTTTATTTTCCAAGTAACCAACAAATAATTTTTGAAAACAACAAATATTATTTGTGAGGAAATTAAAAAAATTGGAAAACTTCAACCCAAAATCGAGTTTTGGAGGAAAATTCATCATTTTTGGAATATGGATTGAAGGAATGCCACAAACTATTCAATCACACACGTACATAAGGGTTCATTTGGCAGTGCAGTTTGGCAGTATAGTGTATGCCCCGCATTAGAGAGGAATGGTCAAAACTTTGTACGTATGGGACTAATGAAAGAAGATTTCCTAAAATATGGATTCACTAACTGGAATTAAGCTCATAATAAGTTGAAGTAAAATATGTATGTCTATATTAAAACTAGTAAGTAACGGATCAAAGTCGGGCGAGGCAGACTATGTGATACCCTACACCACTGTGAATATGTGCAATATATGTATATGGGAGCTATATCCAAATCTGAACCGATTTCGATATAACTTAGCACATTTTTTCTAGACACATATTGGAATTTTCATTAAAATTGGGCAGATATAAGTGTTTGGTGCATCAAACATCTCAAATCGGCCAAAACATATATAAATGGGGGCTATATTCAAATCTGAACCGATTTCGATATAATTTGTCACACCTATTTCTAGACCAAGTTCCATCAAACATTTAAAATTTCATTAAAATTGGACTTATATGTGGTTTTTGGTGCATCAAATACTTCAAATCGGCCGAAAATATATATGGGAGCTATATACAAATCTGATTCGATTTCGATATAATTTGGCACATCTATTTCTAAACCAATTTCCCTCACACATTCCAAATGCCATCAAAAGTGGACAAGTAAAAGGTGTTTAGTGCATCATATTCCTCAAGTCGGCCGAAAATATGTATAAATGGGGGCTATTTCGAAATCTGTAGTGCGATTCTCTAACTCATTTTTTGAGTTACCAACAAATGACGGTAAAATTAGTAAGTTAGCTACCAAAAAAAGTAGTCGTAAAGTTCTACCGATAGCAACGGTGTTATTTTATTTGAACCTTTTAATATTAGCGATTTTTGTCGGTAACTAAAAAAATGAGTTAGAGAATCGCACTACTGAACTTTCGGTATAATTTGGCATATTTATTTCTAGACTAAACTCCGTGAAACATTCCAAATGTTATTAAATTTGGACGGATATTGGGTGTTTGGTGCAGCAAATACGTGAAATCGGCCTAAAATATATATGGGAGCTACATCTGAACCGATTTCGATAAAATTCGGCACATTTATTTCTAGACCGTATTCAGTCACACATTCCAAATTTCCAGCAAATACGTGAAATCGGCAGAAAATATACATATGTATATGGGAGTTATATCCAAATCTGAGTCGATTTCGATTTAATTTGGTCACGCATTCCAAATTTCAAAATCGAAATCGGACATATACATCGTTTTTGGTGCAGGAAAAAGGCGATGTCGGTCGAGAATATAAATGGAAGATATATCCAAATCTGAACCTATTTTCACCAAAAGCTCAAAAAATTTTACCCAATTTTCAGCTGAATCGAAAAATAAATGCGACCTGGACGTTTGCGAACGGACGGACCTACATAAATCGTCTTAAAAAGTGGTTCTGCGTATATCCCAAAAAGGAATTATGGGTCTATCTCGTTTCCTTATGCAGGTTACATACAAACGCACAGAGACATAATACCCCTTACCACAGCATAAAAAGACTAAGTATAAAAAGACTAGTTCGGTTATGAGTTTCAATTACTGTTTCAAGACAAAATATCTTATATTATTTACGGGTTTTATGGAGCGTATATTTAAGCCCGAGTGAGAAAGGATGTGGGTTTAATATGTCCGAACCTTAAATGGTGCTCGCAGAGAAAACATAGCGGAAGAAACGTTGTTTTCCGCAGGAAACAGAGAGATGTTTTGATAAATGAAAGTGAAAAGAGTACTTCTCCAAACTGCTGGTATCGAGTAGTAGCTTGACGATGAAACCCCAGCACCAATCCCAGAAGATGGAATACAATGTAACCGCAAAACCAGTTTAAGTTCAAGCCAGCAGTAATATGGCTAAAGACGGCTGCTAGGCGAACTGACGACCGACAATTGTAATCTGAACATATTATGCACCATGCACAATATATTCTCTAACCACAGAGGCATAAGCGTGCCTCCATTCCTTATAGCATTATTTTCTAGGCACTGTGTGAGTTAATGTGGCGCCTTAAGAGTAGTGAATCAAACATTGACCAGATCTTGGCCTTACGAAAAGTCTCGGGAGGCCGACACATATCTTTTGTCTATGCTTTCCGGTCCATTTTGATATAGCCTCCAAAGATCGGTACCTTCAAATTTTCGTTATGGCTAAAATATGGTATTTAATTTTCACTAGGACTACAAAGCTTTTCCTCAAAAATTTGTCGCTGCAGGTCCATGTTTTACTATTGCCCCTATAAAACGGCACCACCAGATTTTCTATACTTTAGAGGTTTTGGCCTCATCATCCTGAAGACATGGAGAAAATTTGGTATTTAGACTTTATTGGAGCTACCAAAACTTTGGTATTTAGTCTTCCCTTCCGTAATTAAAATATTCCCCCAGAAAATGGTCATTGCAGGTTCGGGTTTTCATACGGCTCCAATAGAACGATTTACGGAATTTTCAAGCATTTATCCGGGTTATCCAAAAGTATGTAAAAAATTGTTGCAGATGATTATAGGTATAGGTCCATATTTTCATATAGCCCCCATAGAACGTTGCTTCCAGGTTTTGGGAAGTTTTAATATTTTAGCCATATTATCCAACCGAAATAGCTGAAATTTAGTATTATGTTTGAGTTGGCGGATGAAAACACAAAACGGTACTTCCCAATGTTAAGTGTTTTGGAGGTTTTTGCCACATTCAACCGAAATAGCTATAATTTTGTATTTTTGCCAATTTGCAAAAATTACGTATTTTCCTTAATTGGGAAACATTTTTCGTCTTTAGGAGTACGTCTGGCCCACACCTTCTAATATTTTGATCTAATTTTTTTCTATCCTTAGTTTCAATATGTTTACTATCGAATCCCATATATGTGTAAATTAAGAATCGGTGACAACAAAAAATTGGGGTTTTGGACAGGAAAATCGATTTCTGGACCACTGTGCGCCGTACTTGTTTTGCATTTCTTTAGTAATTACCGACGTTTCAAAACGATCATGTAACGACAATTTCAAAAAAAGATCTTAACGTGTTGCACAGTATAACTTTATAACAGCGTCGCCCAAGAATTTCCATCAATGTTTTAGTATGTGTGGATGTATGAGTGAAGAAAACACATTATTTTACTGTTTGTTTTCATTCACTTGCACTGTAAGAAGCAAATGCAAAAACAACTCAGAGGACGCCCTCACTATACTGTCTTTGCACATAAGCGCGTCCCTGCTTTATAAACAGTTTTGTTCTTTGTGAGACAGTTTGTTTTACTTAGCTTTTTTCTTTTCCTACATCTTTAAACGTTCTTATTTCAAGTGGATTTTATCTATAATAGCTTCAAATCTTCATTTCATTTCTTTGTTGCAAAGATAAGTTCTTATAGTTAGTACTATCTTGATTTTAATGGAATGGCTTTTAATATCCCAGTTATTGAGTGTTCGTTTTGGCCAGCCTTTAAGCACAAAATTTTTGTTTCCAATGACTTGTCTAAAATTAGGGTAATTTTTTTCATTTCTAGTAATCATAAATTCAAAAGGGGAAAATAGATTTTATAATATTCTCCAATTTTATATTGCCGTTCATTCAATGGGAAAAGGGATTAATTTCCATAAACGCATTTAATTCTGCCATATTTCAGTCATCAAATAATTTTTTCCTAAAGAAAAGAACGAACAATAACAAAACAACTTAAGGTATGAAAAGAAGATGGGAGGTAGGCGACTTAGGGTCGAGTTGGTTATGTGGTTAGCCAATACTGCTGACAATACTCAAAACGATAATGTTTACAGATTAATTTCTAATTCTTATGACGGCGGATTATTGGGGGGCGGTTTGTGGTTATGCAATATTGTTGTTTAGTATTTCTTTCGACTTCTTAGGGCAATGGGATTGCCCATTGACAAAGTATCACCTCAAGTTAATATGGTATAACCAGCTGAAGAATTCACTTAGGTTAGCCACAGCTCCCTCGAACATTATATTGCACTGCTATTGACGACGTCCAATGCCAGAACATTTTGTTGTGGTGTGTCTATGTGTGCCTGTGTTTGGAATTACCATTCGATGTGCAAATACATTCACAACATTTAAGCGGATTTACATTTCTTTGCGTTTTCCCATAGAGCAGTGTCTTACTGTTGTACTGTCATCAATTTACTTGATTTGATTTCGTTTGCTATTTATGCGATAATGGAAGGAGTATCTTCTTAAAATAACTTTTTTTGTGGGGATTTCAATACAATAAAGCTTTTAGAGGGAAGTACGATGCACGCTATGGAAGGTGTTTTACGAACTGGACAAAAAACAAAAGTTGGTATTTTTTAGCGATAAGACATAAATAATAATCCACGCTCATTGTCTCCTGTGGGTCCTCCGAAAACTCTTTGAAGTATCCACGCATTTTGTGGTCTATGGTTCCTCCGAAAAATCTTTGAAGTATCCACGCATATTGTGGTCTATGGTTCCTCCGAAAAATCTTTGAAGTATCCACGCATATTGTGGTCTATGGGTCCTCCGAAAAATCTTTGAAGTATCCACGCATATTGTGGTCTATGGGTCCTCCTAGAAATCTTTAAAAAATCCACGCATAGTTTGATCTATGGACCTCCTACAAACCTTTAAAACATACACGCATATTTGGGTCGTTGGATACTCCTAGAAATTTTTAAAAAATCAATATATCTCTAAAACATCCAAGCATATTGCGGTATATGTGTCCTCCTAAAAATCTTTAAAAAAACTCCACGCATATTGCGGTATATGGGTCCTCCTAAAAATCTTTAAAAAAACTCCACGCATATTGCGGTATATGGGTCCTCCTAAAAATCTTTAAAAAACTCCACGCATATTGCGGTATATGGGTCCTCCTAAAAATCTTTAAAAAAAACTCCACGCATATTGCGGTATATGGGTCCTATTAAAAATCTTTAAAAAATCCACGCATATTGTGGTCTATGACCCTCCTAAAACTCTTTAAAAAATCCACATATATTGTGGTCTATGAGTCCCCCAAAAATCTTTAAAACATCTACATATATTGTGGTCTATGTGTCGCCCTAAAATCTTTAAAAAAATCCACGCATATTGTGGTCTGAGGGTATTCCTAAAAATCTTTAAAAAATCCACGCATATTGTGGTCTGAGGGTATTCCTAAAAATCTTTAAAAAATCCACGCATGTTGTGGTCTGAGGGTATTCCTAAAAATCTTTAAAAAATCCACGCATATTGTGGTCTGAGGGTATTCCTAAAAATCTTTAAAAAATCCACGCATATTGTGGTCTGAGGGTAAAAATCTTTAAAACATCTACATATATTGTGGTCTATGTGTCGCCCTAAAATCTTTAAAAAATCCACGCATATTGTGGTCTGAGGGTATTCCTAAAAATCTTTAAAAAATCCACGCATATTGTGGTCTGAGGGTATTCCTAAAAATCTTTAAAAAATCCACGCATATTGTGGTCTGAGGGTATTCCTAAAAATCTTTAAAAAATCCACGCATATTGTGGTCTGAGGGTATTCCTAAAAATCTTTAAAAAATCCACGCATATTGTGGTCTGAGGGTATTCCTAAAAATCTTTAAAAAATCCACGCATATTGTGGTCTGAGGGTATTCCTAAAAATCTTTAAAAAATCCACGCATATTGTGGTCTGAGGGTATTCCTAAAAATCTTTAAAAAATCCACGCATATTGTGGTCTGAGGGTATTCCTAAAAATCTTTAAAAAATCCACGCATATTGTGGTCTGAGGGTATTCCTAAAAATCTTTAAAAAATCCACGCATATTGTGGTCTGAGAGTATTCCTAAAAATCTTTAAAAAATCCACGCATATTGTGGTCTGAGGGTATTCCTAAAAATCTTTAAAAAATCTACGCATATTGTGGTCTGAGGGTATTCCTAAAAATCTTTAAAAAATCCACGCATATTGTGGTCTGAGGGTATTCCTAAAAATCTTTAAAAAATTCACGCATATTGTGGTCTGAGGGTATTCCTAAAAATCTTTAAAAAATCCACGCATATTGTGGTCTGAGGGTATTCCTAAAAATCTTTAAAAAATCCACGCATATTGTGGTCTGAGGGTATTCCTAAAAATCTTTAAAAAATCCACGCATATTGTGGTCTGAGGGTATTCCTAAAAATCTTTAAAAAATCCACGCATATTGTGGTCTGAGGGTATTCCTAAAAATCTTTAAAAAATCCACGCATATTGTGGTCTGAGGGTATTCCTAAAAATCTTTAAAAAATCCACGCATATTGTGGTCTGAGGGTATTCCTAAAAATCTTTAAAAAATCCACGCATATTGTGGTCTGAGGGTATTCCTAAAAATCTTTAAAAAATCCACGCATATTGTGGTCTGAGGGATTTCCTAAAAATCTTTAAAAAATCCTCGCATATTGTGGTCTGAGGGTATTCCTAAAAATCTTTAAAAAATCCACGCATATTGTGGTCTGAGGGTATTCCTAAAAATCTTTAAAAAATCCACGCATATTGTGGTCTGAGGGTATTCCTAAAAATCTTTAAAAAATCCACGCATATTGTGGTCTGAGGGTATTCCTAAAAATCTTTAAAAAATCCACGCATATTGTGGTCTGAGGGTATTCCTAAAAATCTTTAAAAAATCCACGCATATTGTGGTCTGAGGGTATTCCTAAAAATCTTTAAAAAATCCACGCATATTGTGGTCTGAGGGTATTCCTAAAAATCTTTAAAAAATCCACGCATATTGTGGTCTGAGGGTATTCCTAAAAATCTTTAAAAAATCCACGCATATTGTGGTCTGAGGGTATTCCTAAAAATCTTTAAAAAATCCACGCATATTGTGGTCTGAGGGTATTCCTAAAAATCTTTAAAAAATCCACGCATATTGTGGTCTGAGGGTATTCCTAAAAATCTTTAAAAAATCCACGCATATTGTGGTCTGAGGGTATTCCTAAAAATCTTTAAAAAATCCACGCATATTGTGGTCTGAGGGTATTCCTAAAAATCTTACAAAATCCACGCATATTGTGGTCTGAGGGTATTCCTAAAAATCTTTAAAAAATCCACGCATATTGTGGTCTGAGGGTATTCCTAAAAATCTTTAAAAAATCCACGCATATTGTGGTCTGAGGGTATTCCTAAAAATCTTTAAAAAATCCACGCATATTGTGGTCTGAGGGTATTCCTAAAAATCTTTAAAAAATCCACGCATATTGTGGTCTAAGGGTATTCCTAAAAATCTTTAAAAAATCCACTCATATTGTGGTCTGAGGGTATTCCTAAAAATCTTTAAAAAATCCACGCATATTGTGGTCTGAGGGTATTCCTAAAAATCTTTAAAAAATCCACGCATATTGTGGTCTGAGGGTATTCCTAAAAATCTTTAAAAAATCCACGCATATTGTGGTCTGAGGGTATTCCTAAAAATCTTTAAAAAACCCACGCATATTGTGGTCTGAGGGTATTCCTAAAAATCTTTAAAAAATCCACGCATATTGTGGTCTGAGGGTATTCCTAAAAATCTTTAAAAAAACCACGCATATTGTGGTCTGAGGGTATTCCTAAAAATCTTTAAAAAATCCACGCATATTTTGGTCTATGGGTCCTCCTAAAAATTTTTAAAAAATCCACGCAAATTTTGGTCTATGGGTCCTTCTAAAAATGTTTAAAAAATCCACGCATATTGCGGTCTATGGGTCCTTCTAAAAATCTTTAAAAAATCCACGCATATTGCGGTCTATGGGTCCTTCTAAAAATCTTTAAAAAATCCACGCATATTGCGGTCTATGGGTCCTTTTAAAAATCTTTAAAAAATCCACGCATATTGCGGTCTATGGGTCCTTCTAAAAATCTTTAAAAAACCCACGCATATTGCGGTCTATGGGTCCTTCTAAAAATCTTTAAAAAATCCACGCATATTGCGGTCTATGGGTCCTTCTAAAAATCTTTAAAAAATCCAGGCATATTGCGGTCTATGGGTCCTTCTAAAAATCTATAAAAAATCCAGGCATATTGCGGTCTATGGGTCCTTCTAAAAATCTTTAAAAAATCCACGCATATTGCGGTCTATGGGTCCTTCTAAAAAACTTTAAAAAAATCCACGCATATTGCGGTCTATGGGTCCTTCTAAAAATCTTTAAAAAATCCACCCATATTGCGGTCTATGGGTCCTTCTAAAAATCTTTAAAAAATCCAAGCATATTGCGGTCTATGGGTCCTTCTAAAAATCTTTAAAAAATCCACGCATATTGTGGTCTATGTGTCCTTCTAAAAATCTTTAAAAAATCCACGCATATTGCGGTCTATGGATCCTTCTAAAAATCTTTAAAAAATCCACGCATATTGTGGTCTGTGGGTCCTCTTAAAAATCTTTAAAAAATCCACGCATATTGTGGTCTGTGGATCCTCTTAAAAATCTTTAAAAAATCCACGCATATTGTGGTCTGTGGGTCCTCTTAAAAATCTTTAAAAAATCCACGCATATTGTCGTCTGTGGGTCCTCTTAAAAATCTTTAAGAAATCCACGCATATTGTGGTCTGTGGGTCCTCTTAAAAATCTTTAAAAAATCCACGCATATTGTGGTCTGTGGGTCCTCTTTGTGGTCTGAGGCTATTCCTAAAACTCTTTAAAAAATCCACGCATATTGTGGTCTGAGGGTATTCCTAAAAAAATCTTTAAAAAATTTACGCATATTGTGGTCTATGCGACCTCCTAAAAAAATCTTTAAAAAATTTACGCATATTGTGGTCTATGCGACCTCCTAAAAAAATCTTTAAACAATTTACGCATATTGTGGTCTATGCGACCTCCTAAAAAAATCTTTAAAAAATTTACGCATATTGTGGTCTATGCGACCTCCTAAAAAAATCTTTAAAAAATGATCTATGGTTCCTCCAAAAACTCTTTAAAAAATCCACGCAGATTGTGATCTATGCTTCCTCCAAAAACTCTTTAAAAAATCCACGCAGATTGTGATCTATGGTTCCTCCTAAAACTCTTTAAAAAATCCACGCATATTGTGATTTATTGTTCCTCCTAAAACTCTTTAAAAAATCCACGCATATTGTGGTCTGTGGGTCCTCCTAAAAATCTTTAAAAAATCCACGCATATTGTGGTCAAGTGTTCCTCCTAAAAATCTTTAAAAAATCCACGCATATTGTGTTCAATGGGTCCTCCTAAAACTCTTTAAAAAATCCACGCATATTGTGATTTATTGTTCCTCCTAAAACTCTTTAAAAAATCCACGCATATTGTGGTCTATGGGTCCTCCTAAATATCTTTAGAAAAATCCACGCATATTGTGGACTATGGGTCCTCCTAAAAATCTTTAAAAAATCCACGCATATTGTGGACTATGGGTCCTCCTAAAAATCTGATGGTATTCCTAAAAATCTTTAAAAAATCCACGCATATTGTGGTCTGAGGGTATTCCTAAAAATCTTTAAAAAATCCACGCATATTGTGGTCTGAGGGTATTCCTAAAAATCTTTAAAAAATCCACGCATATTGTGGTCTGAGGGTATACCTAAAAATCTTTAAAAAATTCACGCATATTGTGGTCTGAGGGTATTCCTAAAAATCTTTAAAAAATCCACGCATATTGCGGTCTGAGGGTATTCCCAAAAATCTTTAAAAAATCCACGCAAATTGTGGTCTGAGGGTATTCCTAAAAATCTTTAAAAAATCCACGCATATTGTGGTCTGAGGGTCTATGGGTCCTTCTAAAAATCTTTAAAAAATCCACGCATATTACGGTCTATGGGTCGTTCTAAAAATCTTTAAAAAATCCACGCATATTGCGGTCTATGGGTCGTTCTAAAAATCTTTAAAAAATCCACGCATATTGCGGTCTACGGGTCCTTCTAAAAATGTTTAAAAAATCCACGCATATTGCGGTCTATGGAACCTTCTAAAAATCATTAAAAAATCCACGCATATTGCGGTCTATGGGTCCTTTTAAAAATCTTTAAAAAATCCACGCATATTGCGGTCTATGGGTCCTTTTAAAAATCTTTAAAAAATCCACGCATATTGCGGTCTATGGGTCCTTCTAAAAATCTTTAAAAAATCCACGCATATTGCGGTCTATGGGTCCTTCTAAAAATCTTTAAAAAATCCACGCATATTGTGGTCTATGGGTCCTTCTAAAAATCTTTAAAAAATCCACGCATATTGTGGTCTGTGGGTCCTCTTAAAAATCTTTAAAAAATCCACGCATATTGTGGTCTGTGGGTCCTCTTAAAAATCTTTAAAAAATCCACGCATATTGTCGTCTGTGGGTCCTCTTAAAAATCTTTAAGAAATCCACGCATATTGTGGTCTGTGGGTCCTCTTAAAAATCTTTAAAAAATCCACGCATATTGTGGTCTGTGGGTCCTCTTAAAAATCTTTAAAAAATCCACGCATATTGTGGTCTGTGGGTCCTCTTAAAAATCTTTAAGAAATCCACGCATATTGTGGTCTGTGGGTCCTCTTAAAAATCTTTAAGAAATCCACGCATATTGTGGTCTGTGGGTCCTCTTAAAAATCTTTAAAAAATCCACGCATATTGTGGTCTGTGGGTCCTCTTAAAAATCTTTAAAAAATCCACGCATATTGCGGTCTATGGGTCCTTCTAAAAATCTTTAAAAAATCCACGCATATTGCGGTCTATGGGTCCTTCTAAAAATCTTTAAAAAATCCACGCATATTGCGGTCTATGGGTCCTTCTAAAAATCTTTAAAAAATCCACGCATATTGCGGTCTATGGGTCCTTCTAAAAATCTTTAAAAAATCCACGCATATTGCGGTCTATGGGTCCTTCTAAAAATCTTTAAAAAATCCACGCATATTGCGGTCTATGGGTCCTTCTAAAAATCTTTAAAAAATCCACGCATATTGTGGTCTATGTGTCCTTCTAAAAATCTTTAAAAAATCCACGCATATTGCGGTCTATGGGTCCTTCTAAAAATCTTTAAAAAATCCACGCATATTGTGGTCTATGGGTCCTTCTAAAAATCTTTAAAAAATCCACGCATATTGTGGTCTGTGGGTCCTCTTAAAAATCTTTAAAAAATCCACGCATATTGTGGTCTGTGGGTCCTCTTAAAAATCTTTAAAAAATCCACGCATATTGTGGTCTGTGGGTCCTCTTAAAAATCTTTAAGAAATCCACGCATATTGTGGTCTGTGGGTCCTCTTAAAAATCTTTAAAAAATCCACGCATATTGTGGTCTGTGGGTCCTCTTAAAAATCTTTAAAAAATCCACGCATATTGTGGTCTGTGGGTCCTCTTAAAAATCTTTAAAAAATCCACGCATATTGTGGTCTGTGGGTCCTCTTAAAAATCTTTAAAAAATCCACGTATATTGTGGTCTGTGGGTCCTCTTAAAAATCTTTAAAAAATCCACGCATATTGTGGTCTGTGGGTCCTCTTAAAAATCTTTAAAAAATCCACGCATATTGTGGTCTGTGGGTCCTCTTAAAAATCTTTAAAAAACCCACGCATAATGTGGTCTGTGGGTCCTCTTAAAAATCTTTAAAAAATCCACGCATATTGTGGTCTGTGGGTCCTCTTAAAAATCGTTAAAAAATCCACGCATATTGTGGTCTGTGGGTCCTCTTAAAAATCTTTAAAAAATCCACGCATATTGTGGTCTGTGGGTCCTCTTAAAAATCCTTAAAAAATCCACACATATTGTGGTCTGTGGGTCCTCTTAAAAATCTTTAAAAAATCCACGCATATTGTGGTCTGTGGGTCCTCTTAAAAATCTTTAAAAAATTCACGCATATTGTGGTCTGTGGGTCCTCTTAAAAATCCTTAAAAAATCCACACATATTGTGGTCTGTGGGTCCTCTTAAAAATCTTTAAAAAATCCACGCATATTGTTGTCTGTGGGTCCTCTTAAAAATCTTTAAAAAATCCACGCATATTGTGGTCTGTGGGTCCTCTTAAAAATCTTTAAAAAATCCAGGCATATTGTGGTCTGTGGGTCCTCTTAAAAATCTTTAAAAAATCCCGGCATATTGTGGTCTGTGGGTCCTCTTAAAAATCTTTAAAAAATCCAGGCATATTGTGGTCTGTGGGTCCTCTTAAAAATCTTTAAAAAATCCACGCATATTGTGGTCTGTGGGTCCTCTTAAAAATCTTTAAAAAATCCACGCATATTGTGGTCTGTGGGTCCTCTTAAAAATCTTTAAAAAATCCACGCATATTGTGGTCTGTGGGTCCTCTTAAAAATCCTTAAAAAATCCACGCATATTGTGGTCTGTGGGTCCTCTTAAAAATCTTTAAAAAATCCACGCATATCGTGGTCTGTGGGTCCTCTTAAAAATCTTTAAAAAATGCACGCATATTGTGGTCTGTGGGTCCTCTTAAAAATCTTTAAAAAATGCACGCATATTGTGGTCTATGGGTCCTCTTAAAAATCTTTAAAAAATCCACGCATATTGTGGTCTGTGGGTCCTCTTAAAAATCTTAAAAAAAAGCAGATCCTGCGTCAAGCCGCAGGAGAGATCCTTGCAAAAATTTTTTTTTGAAGACACTGCCGATACTGTCCGGGCAGTCCGATCCGAGCCGAGGATCGTGGAGGAACAGATGTCGGGACCACAGCCGATTACAATTGAGGAATACAGAAGGAGAAACCGGCCGAGTAGTGCCAAGGAGGCTGAGGTAAAGATCCCGAAGGTGAAAAAACCAAGAACAAGAGGAGGATACACCTGGCGACTGAAAAAGGAGAGAGCTCTCCTAATAAGAGAAGTGAATGCTGATCCACCACCTCCCTGGGAACGTGCTTCCAAGCTTTGGGTTCGTATAGATGAGATTGAATTCCTCTTAAGGAATTATCTGATTACCAGGAATTAGAAAGAATAAAACGCTGCATCAATCTGCAGACGTTAGGACCAGTAAGCGCGTTGCGCTCGTGGTCAACAGTTTTTATTTTATGAACGAAAAGCTATGAATATGTATAAAATAAATAAATAAATAAATAAATAAATAAAAGGAAGATAGGACAATATTTTATGAATAATGGGAAGTACCCAAACAAAAATTAGCGAGGTGATACAGGCTACGGCCAATGCACCAACAGCCATTAGTGTTAGCGTTGAAGTACTAATATTAGTTTGCATAATAATAACTTTAGTGGTTATCATTAAGTACTTAAAAAAATATGTAAAGAAGCAGACACGCAAGCAACAAGCCCGATTAAGCGCGTTGCAATAATTGTTATTAACGCTAGTTAATAAGAATAACTAATACTGTCAAATTGTAATAAAATTGTAATAGCAGTAAGTCCACTCACACATCACTGATTTGGTACCATGGATAAGGTTTTACAGTCGATAGGGATTTTGTTGTCGAATGCTAAGAAATCATTAGGCAAGCCTTATACGAGGGAAACAATAGAGAAAAAGAAATTAGAAATTGCAAACCTGCAGACCGATTTCGACGAATTAATTGAAAGGGAAAAATTAGAAGATTCAGCTAAATATAAGACAAGATTTAGTGAGTTAAAAGCGGAAGTTTTAAGTTTGTTGTTAGAACACTCAGAGTTAGCTCAGCAGGTTAAAGAAAAGGATACAGTAAAGCAAGAAAACAAGATGGAGACTAGTGATCTGAAAACTATCGTTGCTTTAGTACCGGTTTTTACAGGAAAAAAAAAAATTGGCATCAATTGAAAGGTCAAGCGTTCCACTTTCAAGTATATCTCACTTGTCCGGAATGTCACTTCCAGGAAATAAGATAGAAGCTGTATATTAAAAATTTTCACAATTTTCACACAAAAGTTTTGGTCCATTTAACCCTCTAAATATTATCCGATCGTCATCTCAAATTGCAAGCTTCTCCTTTGTGATATACTCTTACCTTATTTAAAATTACGCGTTGATCGGACTATTATTAAGACCTACAGAGCCGCTAGAAAATTGGATAAATATTATGCTTTTGGTCCATTTCACCCGCTAAATATTTCACGATCATCACCAATAAGAATAGGGATCTGTTCTGATCTAAACCCGACCTCCATACCAAATTTCGTGACGATCGATCCATAATTGCGGCCTGGAGCGTGTTTACAATTTATAATGGACAGACGGTCGGACGGACGGACAGAAACACATCTCAAAATCGCTTTATCTCGTCGAGATATGAAGATTGGTATACCACATTGGGGGTCTCCGACGAATATTTCGCGGTGTTACATGAATTTTTACCAAAACAAACTTATAATACCCTTTTTCACATTGTGGTATAGGGTATAATTATAACAGGAATGGACGTAATAACAACAATAATTATAATACTTACTTACTTACTTAGCTGGCCCATTACAGAACATTTGTTCTATAGGCCGAACTAAGAAGAGATCTCCATACCTCTCTATTTGTTGCTTTGCACTCTGGAATACCGCGCCTTGTCATCTCATCATCCACTTGTTTGCGCCATCTATTCCTTGGCCTGCCAATTCTGCGTGCACCGCCATGTGGCATGTATTCATACGCCTTTTTAGCGGGTTCATCATCGCTCATTCTTATGATATGGCCTAGCCAACGCAATCGCTGCATCTCGATTCGTTTAACAATATTGATGTCGTTGTATAGCAGATACAGCTCGTGGTTCATGCGACGTCGATATTCACCGTCAACGCAGATTGGTCCGTAGATCTTTCGAAGAATTTTTCTCTCAAACACACCAAGCACTGCCATGTCTGCTTGCGCAAGTACCCAGGCTTCGGAGCCATACATCAGCACGGGTAGTATCAGTGTTTTGTAGAGCGTTATTTTTGTTTGACGAGATGTGGCTTTGTTTTTAAACTGCTTACTTAATCCAAAGTAGCATCTGTTGGCCAATACAATTCTTCTTTTTATTTCACAACTGATGTCGTTTGTTGTGTTGACGGAGGTGCCGAGGTAGACGAAGTCTTTTACTACCTCAATATTATAGGAACCAACTTCCACAGTCGGTCCGAGCTCAATGGACGCATTGCGCGTCGACACCATCAACTTGGTCTTCTCACCGTTTACCGCCAGACCCACTTTAGCAGATTCTCCTTCGACCTTTATAAAGGTATCAGTTACTTCTTTTACTGATCGACCCATGATGTCTATATCATCAGCATAAGCAAGTAACATGTGACTATTGGTGTAGATTGTGCCACTTCTTTTGACGTTTGCCTCTCGTATAACCTTTTCTAGCAAGATGTTGAAGAGCTCACACGAAAGGCTGTCTCCTTGTCTGAAACCTCTTTTGGTACCAAACTCTTCGGAGAGGTTCTTTCCTATTTTAACTGAGGACCTCGTGTCAGTTAAAGTCATTTTACAAAGCCGGATGAGCTTTGCGGGAATACCAAATTCAGACATGGCTTGGAATACCTTTGAGCGCAGCGGACTGTCGAAGGCTGCTTTATGATCGACAATAATTATAATAGGAATGATAATAGGAACAACAATAACAACTGGAATAAAAATAATAATAGTCATAATAATGGTAACAATAACAGAAACAACAATAACTACAGTAATAGGGATTATAATGTTAACCAGGTACAAGATCAGGGAAACTTTCAAGTTCCGGAGACCCCAAGACCTTCGTCTTCGGAGAGCACACAATAAAAAACAGAAACATTTTCAGTATATCATCTAACCTCAAATTATGTGAGATTGAATATAATAGATGTAGATTATCCACTCACGTTCTTGATTGATACAGGTGCAGATATTTCTTTATGTAAAGAAAAGTTTTTGTACCGTTATGAGGAAAATCCAGATGAATATTGCAATTTAACAGGCATTTCGAGGGAAATAATTAAATCTTTTGGGTCAACTAATGTTAGAATAGATGTAAATGGTATGGTTATTGAGCATAGTGTTCAGCTAGTATCAAATGATATTCCACTTAGTACAGATGGAATTTTAGGCAGAGAGTTTTTATCGAAATATAAGTGTAACGTTGATTATGATAGGTATATCCTAACATTTAATTTGAACGATGAAAGCGTCACAATTCCTATACACGATAGTTCCTTCAAGATCAATCAGGTAGTTGTACCAAAAAGGAGTGAAATCATTCTACCTTTTACCATCAATTTGGTAGAAGATGCAGTAGTATTAAATCGGGAAATTACGAAAGGTGTGTTTTTGGCTAATTCTATAATTCCGAAAAATGGAAATAAGCATATCAAATTACTGAACGTTACTGACCAAGACATGACGATAGATCATATGAAATTAAGCAATTATGATATACTTACGGTTAACCATTCTTACTCACACAGTAGTTATACGGATGAACGTTTTAAGAGGTTAATAAGCAAAATTAATTTAGATAACTTAAGTGAAGGTCATAGGAAAGAAATTGTAGCTATATTAAGGAAATATCAGTAGACATTCCATCTTGAAGATGAAGATTTAACGACAAACAATTTTTATAAGCAGAAAATTAACCTAGAAGACAAAAGTCCTGTTTATATAAAGAATTATAGACTACCACAAGCACATAAGGAAGAAATAAATGCTCAAGTACAAGATCTTTTGAAAAGTAGAGTAATTGAACCATCAGTTAGTCCTTATAATGCACCATTGCTATTAGTTCCAAAGAAAGGACAGACGGATTTGAAGAAATGGAGATTAGTTGTAGATTTTAGGAAACTTAATGATAAGATTGTTAATGACAAGTTTCCATTAACTCGTTTGGACGATATTTTGGATAGATTGGGTAGAGCGAAATATTTTTCGACGTTAGATATGACTAGTTCTTTTCATCAGATTGAACTTGATCCTAAGTCAATACCACTGACAGCATTTTCGACATCTAATGGGCATTATCAGTATACAAGGTTACCTTTTGGTCTTAAAATATCATCTAATAGTTTTCAACGTATGTTGACAATAGCTTTATCTGGTTTGGAGTCTGAAGCATTTCTTTATGTGGATGACATAATAGTTTTTGGATGTAGTTTCAAACACCACAATGAGAATCTCATTAAGGTACTAGATAGACTGAATAGGTACAATTTGAAACTCAACCCTAATAAATGTTGTTTCTTGAAACCAGAGGTAGTTTATTTAGGTCATTTAATAACTCCTAATGGAATTAAACCAGATCCTTCAAAATACGATGCAATAACCAAATATCTAGTTCCAAAAAACGCAGATGACGTTAGAAGATTCGTAGCATTTTGTAATTACTATAGACGATTCATTAAAAATTTTGCCGAAATAACTACATGTTTGAACTCATTATCTAAGAAGAACACTAAATTTGAATGGACGGAACAATGCCAAAAGTCATTTGAGACACTTAAAAATAAGTTGATAACACCACCAATTTTACAGTATCCAGATTTTGATAAACCTTTTATACTAACTACAGATGCTTCTGATTTTGCTCTAGGTGCAATACTATCGCAAGGAGAAATAGGAAATGATAGACCAATATATTATGCAAGCCGCTCTTTGAATAAACATGAGAAAAATAAGCCAGTCATTGAAAAGGAATTATTGGGTATACATTGGGGAATTCAGTTTTTCCATCCTTATCTTTATGGTAGGAAATTTATAGTGGTTACGGATCATCGTCCACTAGTCTCATTGTTTTCTCATAAGAATCCAAGTTCCAAATTGACAAGAATTAGATTAGAACTATCAGACTATGATTTTGAAATTGTGTATAAGAAAGGAATTAATAATACTAATGCTGATGCACTTTCGCGTATAAAAATAGACTCCAATATATTAAAAACAATGATACCTCAGAATATTGACGAAAAAGTTAAGAAATCGCTGGTGATAACACGAGGAATGAAAAATAAATTGCGCAATATGGATAAAGATAATGAGATGACATATCCCGATGAGCCTGATCAACTCAAAGTAGTGGAATGTACATCCATTAAAGATATAAAGCTAGCTAAAAAATTAAAATTTATAATTGATGTGTCGACAAAAGAATTCACTTTTCTTGATAATCATTCTGTGAACGAATTGGCCATAAGATGTAGTGATAATCCTTACTATCTAGATAATATTTTGGAGAAGCTATCATCTGAGTTAAGCAGATTGAGTATTAAGAATATCGCACTTAGTAAAAGTGACGATATATTTGAAATAATAACCCATGGGAAATTTAAAGAAAAAATGAATAAATATTTGAAAAATAGTGACGTCAGAATTCTTTTATACGAAAATCCTCGAAAAATATTTAATGAGAAAGAAAAATATGAATTGATAAAATTATATCATGATACACCATGCGGAGGTCATTTTGGAGTAAGAAAAACATTATTAAAACTAAAACAGAAATATATATGGAAGAACATGTGCAAGATGGTAAAGAAATACGTATCTACATGTGATTTATGCCAAAGAAATAAACAGATTAGACATACCAAAGAACCGTTAATGAAGACAGATACACCATTAAGTAGCTTTGATACAGTAGTAATTGACACGGTAGGACCCTTAAGACCCTCAGATAATTATAGATATATACTAACTATGCAATGTGAATTAACTAAATATATAATAGCTGTACCTATGGAGACAAAGGAAGCCAAATCAATAGCTAGAAGTTTAAATGAACATTTAATATTGAAGTATGGAATATTCAAGATTCTAAAATCCGACAGAGGCTCAGATTTTGCAAATGAACTAATGGATGAGATGTGTAAACTGTTAAATATTGAACAGAAATTCTCGACACCTTACCGTCATGATACAGTAGAAAAAAATCTTTAAAAAATCCACGCATATTGTGGTCTGTGGGTCCTCTTAAAAATCTTTAAAAAATCCACGCATATTGTGGTCTGTGGGTCCTCTTAAAAATCTTTAAAAAATCCACGCATATTGTGGTCTGTTGGTCCTCTTAAAAATCTTTAAAAAATCCACGCATATTGTGGTCTGTAGGTTCTCTTAAAAATCTTTAAAAAATCCACGCATATTGTGGTCTGTAGGTCCTCTTAAAAATCTTTAAAAAATCCACGCATATTGTGGTCTGTAGGTCCTCTTAAAAATCTTTAAAAATCCACGCATATTGCGGTCTATGGGTCCTTCTAAAAATCTTTAAAAAATCCACGCATATTGCGGTCTATGGGTCCTTCTAAAAATCTTTAAAAAATCCACGCATATTGCGGTCTATGGGTCCTTCTAAAATCTTTAAAAAATCCACGCATATTGTGGTCTGTGGGTCCTTTTAAAAATCGTTAAAAAATCCACGCATATTGTGGTCTGTGGGTCCTCTTAAAAATCTTTAAAAAATCCACGCATATTGTGGTCTGTGGGTCCTCTTAAAAATCTTTAAAAAATCCACGCATATTGTGGTCTGTTGGTCCTCTTAAAAATCTTTAAAAAATCCACGCATATTGTGGTCTGTAGGTCCTCTTAAAAATCTTTAAAAAATCCACGCATATTGTGGTCTGTAGGTCCTCTTAAAAATCTTTAAAAAATCCACGCATATTGTGGTCTGTAGGTCCTCTTAAAAATCTTTAAAAAATCCACGCATATTGCGGTCTATGGGTCCTTCTAAAAATCTTTAAAAAATCCACGCATATTGCGGTCTATGGGTCCTTCTAAAAATCTTTAAAAAATCCACGCATATTGCGGTCTATGGGTCCTTCTAAAATCTTTAAAAAATCCACGCATATTGTGGTCTGTGGGTCCTTTTAAAAATCGTTAAAAAATCCACGCATATTGTGGTCTGTGGGTCCTCTTAAAAATCTTTAAAAAATCCACGCATATTGTGGTCTGTGGGTCCTCATAAAAATCTTTAAAAAATCAACGAATATTGTGGTCTGTGGGTCCTGTTAAAAATCTTTAAAAAATCCACGCATATTGTGGTCTGTGGGTCCTCTTAAAAATCTTTAAAAAATCCACGAATATTGTGGTCTGTGGGTCCTGTTAAAAATCTTTAAAAAATCCACGCATATTGTGGTCTGTGGGTCCTCTTAAAAATCTTTAAAAAATCCACGCATATTGTGGTCTGTGGGTCCTCTTAAAAATCTTTAAAAAATCCAGGCATATTGTGGTCTGTGGGTCCTCTTAAAAATCTTTAAAAAATCCAGGCATATTGTGGTCTGTGGGTCCTCTTAAAAATCTTTAAAAAATCCACGAATATTGTGGTCTGTGGGTCCTGTTAAAAATCTTTAAAAAATCCACGCATATTGTGGTCTGTGGGTCCTCTTAAAAATCTTTAAAAAATCCAGGCATATTGTGGTCTGTGGGTCCTCTTAAAGATCTTTAAAAAATCCAGGCATATTGTGGTCTGTGGGTCCTCTTAAAAATCTTTAAAAAATCCACGAATATTGTGGTCTGTGGGTCCTGTTAAAAATCTTTAAAAAATCCACGCATATTGTGGTCTGTGGGTCCTCTTAAAAATCTTTAAAAAATCGACGCATATTGTGGTCTGTGGGTCCTCTTAAAAATCTTTAAAAAATCAAGGCATATTGTGGTCTGTGGGTCCTCTTAAAAATCTTTAAAAAATCCAGGCATATTGTGGTCTGTGGGTCCTCTTAAAAATCTTTAAAAAATCCACGAATATTGTGGTCTGTGGGTCCTGTTAAAAATCTTTAAAAAATCCACGCATATTGTGGTCTGTGGGTCCTCTTAAAAATCTTTAAAAAATCCAGGCATATTGTGGTCTGTGGGTCCTCTTAAAAATCTTTAAAAAATCCAGGCATATTGTGGTCTGTGGGTCCTCTTAAAAATCTTTAAAAAATCCACGCATATTGTGGTCTGTGGGTCCTCTTAAAAATCTTTAAAAAATCCACGCATATTGTGGTCTGTAGGTCCTCTTAAAAATCTTTAAAAATCCACGCATATTGTGGTCTGTGGGTCCTCTTAAAAATCCTTAAGAAACAACACATATTGTGATTTGTGGGTCCTCTTAAAAATCTATAAAAAATCCACGCATATTGTGGTCTGTGGGCCCTCTTACAAATCTTTAAAAAAGCCACGAATATTGTGGTCTTAAGGCCCTCCAAAAATCTTTAAAAAATCCACGCATATTGTGGTCTATGGCCCCTCATAAAAATCTTTAAAAAACCACGCATACTGTGTCTGTGGATCCTCCTAAAACTCTTTAAAAATCTACGCATATTGCGGTTTATGGGACCTTCTAAAAATCTTTGTAAAAAATCCAAGTATTGTGTGGTCTGTGGGTCCTGTTAAAAATCTTTAAAAAATCCACGCATATTGTGGTCTGTGGGTCCTCTTAAAAATCTTTAAAAAATCCACGAATATTGTGGTCTGTGGGTCCTGTTAAAAATCTTTAAAAAATCCACGCATATTGTGGTCTGTGGGTCCTCTTAAAAATCTTTAAAAAATCCAGGCATATTGTGGTCTGTGGGTCCTCTTAAAAATCTTTAAAAAATCCACGCATATTGTGGTCTGTGGGTCCTCTTAAAAATCTTTAAAAAATCCAGGCATATTGTGGTCTGTGGGTCCTCTTAAAAATCTTTAAAAAATCCAGGCATATTGTGGTCTGTGGGTGCTCTTAAAAATCTTTAAAAAATCCAGGCATATTGTGGTCTGTGGGTCCTCCTAAAAATCTTTAAAAAATCCACGCATATAGTGGTGTGGGTCCTCTTAAAATCTTTAAAAACGCATATTGCGGTAGAGGGTTCCTCCTAAACATCTTTAAAAAAATCCACACATATTGTAGACCCAAAGACCTCATATAAAGTCTTTAAAAATCCAAACATATTGCCCTCTATGGGACCTCTGAAGAATCTTGAAGAACTCCAAGCCACTCTTATTGACCCCTATGGATACTTCTAAAAATATAAAAATCCACGATTTTTATCCCCTATGGGTCCGCCTAAAAATCTTAAAAAAAATCCTCTATGGGCCCTACGAAGAATCATTAACATACTTCCCCAATGACACTCGTTTCAAAACTTTTACTTTATTTTATGGTGGATTATGTTGAGTGATGCGGATTTGAGTTTTCCCCCTCTCATCGCTGTCATCGCCAAAGTCATCATCGTCGTCATTCCGCCTATCTACTCATCATACGGATTGCATTTCATCTGGTTTGAGGGTTTGTCGCCACCGCCAGATTCTGAACGTATTTCGCTGACGATTTTGTTTATTATGCCTTTAGGTTGTAAAGGCATTTCCATTTATTACCTCCTATTGTTGTTATTGTCGTCTATAAAGATATTCGGGCAATGAAGCTGCTGATGTGGCCATAGGTTCAGAAAAGAAAGGTATTTGGAAGTTTTTGCTCGTTTTGCAATTTTCATATTATTTCACACTAATCTGATTATTTTTCAAACGAAATAAAGTGTAAATCGTATTTGTTCTATAATGACATTAAATCACCGCTGGCAGAGGTTGTAGTAGTAGCAGTTATGCAAAGTGCTGTGTAATGGGTAAAACAGTAGTAAAAATGTGGGATGTTACAGAAATAACTTTTTCATAAACATCATTTATTTGTGATTTCATTATAACTTAAGGCGAACATATAAATCACATATTTGTTGTTCATTAGTTAGAGTGTCACTTATATCTCTAGGGATGTAACATAAATTATGACATTGTTTGTATGGCCGTTTGTGTCTGAGAAAGTTAATAATTTATAACGTTATTAATAAAGAAATGCAAATGTACATTATTTTAATATAATTATTTTGCCGCGGGCGTATATTGATGATGAGATGATCATATGTTTTTGCTCTCTTTAATAACCGCTCAAAAAATGGGTAGAGTGTTATGATACGGATTTATATTAAACCATGGCAATTGTTATTAAATAATGTTTTGAGTTTACGCAAACTTAAACTGATACTGGTGACGTTAACACCAAAAAGTCATAAGAGCCAAATATCTTTGCTTTACTTTAAGGTTAATATGAATCCAAAGCGCTCACATAGTTTACTTATAGTTTTCAAGTCCATTTTGGAAACAGTTTTAAAGCGACAAACTGCAAAATTTAGTGATAAAGCTTGACAGTTTTTCTACCCATACTAACTAAAACAAGTAAGAACGGCGTTAAGTTCGACTGCATTTAAGTAAATATGAATAATAAGTAACTACTAAAATCTTTCCCTTCTCTGCAATGTTTTATATCCCCAACGAAGTCTAAATACAAAATTTCAGCCTTTTGGGAGGGTTATTGTGGCCACATCCTTCAAAATACCGAAAATCGGGAGGTACCCACAGATTTCAGGTGGAAAGTTGTATACCACTAACGAAGTCTATGTACCAAATTTCAGCCATTTCGGTGGGATTTTAAGAGTATCCGATTACTGTTTTGATTGTCGCCGTAAAACAAAGGTTTGGGTTATCTGTCGCGAATTATTATACCCAACACCACTATGTGGTAAGGGTATTATAAGTTTGTTTTGGGAAAAATGCATGTAACATCGCGAAGTATTGGTCGTAGACCCCCAATGTGGAATAAAAATATTCATATCTCGACGAGATAAATCGATTTTGAGATGGGTGTCCGCCCGTCCATTAGTCTGTCCATTATAAAACCGTCACAAAGTGTTGCATATAGGTCGGGTTCAGATTATAATGGGCACCTATTGTTATTGGCGATGATCGTGAAATATTAGCGGGTGAAATGAACCAAAAACAAAATTTGTAACCGATTTTGTAGCTGCTCTGTAGGTCGCAATAAAAGTCCGATCACTCCGAAATATTAAATAAGATAAGAGTATATTTCAAAGAAGAAGTTTCCAGTTTTTAATGGTGATCAGATAAGATTAAGAGGGTTTAACGGAACTTTGGTCCACATTTTAATTCCTAGAGGGCATATACCGGCAAAGTAGCCTACATATGGAAAAAGAACTACTCACCCTTCCTCTGATGCGAATTGCAAATAATGTGTCTGCTACATAACAGGCCTACTGCCTATTATTTTGTGTAGATAACCACATTTTCCTCCGATGCTATAAATTTGCAATAATAATGTGATCGGCGCGAAATTTTAAGGAAGGTTTGGGTTTACGACGAAGAAGAAGCTTGCACTTTAACATGACGATCAGATAATATTTAGCGGGTTCAATGGACCAAAACTTTTGTGTAAAATATGTATTATATCCTGAACGACAACGTGAGTTAAATTTGGAAGACGATCTTTTAACCTTTCCATTGATGTAAATTATGTTGATGTACGTGGTCAGATCACAGAGCTACACCTTATTATATACATGGACCCCAGAGTTTTAATTGTGTGCAGTGTAATTACATTCACGCTAAGGTCGCAGTTATAGTTCAATACTGATAAATGTATGCAGGAGGTAAGAGTTTTGGTCAAGGAAGATGCCAATAACTTTGGATAATGATCGGATAATATGTAGCGGGTAAAATTACTTAATTACTTAGCTGCAGAACACCTGTTCCATAGACCGATCTAAGAAAATTGCAGAGTGCTTCGCTTTCTGCAATACCGCGCCTTGTCGTCTATTCATCCACTTGTTTGCACCATCTATTCTTTGGCCTGCCAATTCTGCGTGCCATGTGGCTCGAATTTATACTGATGTCGTTGTATAGCTGATACAGCTCGTGGTTCATGCGACGACGATATTCACCGTTAACGCAGATTGGTCCGTAGATTTTTCGAAGAATTTTTCTCTCAAACACGCCAAGCACTGCCTTATCTGCTTGCGCAAGTACCCAGGCTTCGGAACCATACATCAGCACGGGTAGTATCAGTGTTTTGTAAAGCGTTATTTTTGTTTGACAAGTTGTGGCTTTGTTTTTAAAGTGCTTACTTAAGCCAAAGTAGCATCTGTTGGCCAATGCAATTCTTTTTTTATTTCACAACTGATGTCGTTTGTTGTGTTTATGGCGGTGCCGAGGTATACGAAGTATTTTACTACCTCCAAATTATCTCAATGGACGCATTGCGCGTCGACACCATCATCTGGGTCCTCTCGCCGTTTACCGCCAGACCCACTTTAGCAGATTCTCCTTCGACCTTCATAAAGATATCGGCTACTTCTATTACCGGGTAAAATTAACCAAAGATATCGTTTTTGTTCGACCCGTTTTACTATACCGATAGAGATCAACTGTTGCATCTCGTGGATCATGTGACGCCGCGTTCACCATCAACGCATATTGGTCCATTTATCTTTCGATGACTTTCGAACACACAAAGTTCTGAACAATTTGCTCTCGCAAGTGAGCTAGGGTCAATACTTGCGGGTAGTGCTTATGTCTCCAAGAGTGTGATTACACCCCCGACAACCAATATTACACATGGACCGGACTGTATACGTCTGAAAGTACACCAAGACCTCGCTTGCATCGGTGTTCAATTAGTACCAATTTTCACACTGCGTCGTTCGATTTTCGATATTGCGTTGTTATGGGTTTGAACCGTCAATTTTTGGATAAAATGTGATTAGTTGAGGGAAAAAACTCTATCAGATGTAGAAAAAGTTCATCATTATGAAAATCATAAGTTTTTTGCCGAATCGTTTCAGATTTTTAAATCACTTGAATGCATGGTAGTTGGCGCTAAGAGGTACCGATCTATAAATGTATCAAAGGAACTCCAATCCTATTTTCAAAGCGAAGTATTTTATTGACGAAGCTTTCCGATTGGTTACAAAACAAGTAAGAAAGTATTGGTCAGCTGTACTGAATTGTACTTGATTTCGTATCACAAGTTTCCTTCAATATACGTGGAATTTGTAGGTACTGTAATGTGGTGCTATACCAAATCATTGACATATACCAATAATTTTAGTAAGAAAATATCTCTATTCATAGGGAGTGCGAAATATTAAATTAAGCTTTAGGGACCGTAAAAACAATCTTCTGAAAAAAATTCTAAATAGATCCGCGGCGAGTTCTCGAACTGCACTTTTCCCAAATCTTGTGTGGGAGTTTCCCGTAGGAGTGGACCGTAATGACCCATCTTCTAACTTAATATTGCGAAGTGGTTCGTCATACAGACGGACAGGGCTTATTCTTCTCCAAATTATCAGAAACGAATTACGTCCAAACATACTTGCTGTCTAAAACCATTATTGTGATGAGGCACATTTTTGGACGTATCGAAGGGCACATACCCTCGTTAGCCTAAAAGCTGAAAGTATAATGCTGACTATCAATTACTACAAGGAAATTATGATTTGAGAAAAACTGTTCAGAAAACATTTAATTGTGTGTTCGTAACCCAGGAACCGATCTCCGAATTTTACATGGTTTTCCATTGAAAATCAAAACTCGCTTTGCGTCGTTTCACTTTGAGTCGCGTTTTTTGCAACGCATCAACGATGCAAAGCGAGGTCTTGGTGTATAGGCAAAATGGAGTAAATTGGAATTTTTGATTTTTCGTGTTATCATCCTTTTGACCTTTCAGAGGACCGCATTTTTCATGCTTGCACTTGTCACACAATGCTCGTTCGGTGTCACAATAAAGGGGAGAATATTAATTTTATCTAATACAGTCCATATATAACGTCGGTCAAGGGAGCTTCAAAGAAAGAGTTCAGTCGAACTTGTCTGTTGTAAATTAGTCATAGGTTATTCAGTTCATAGGTAATTCAGTTATTAAACCCAATCTTTGAGCATGTTGTACATTTGTTGGTTATTTTGAAAACTGCAACAAAAGTTAAAAGCAAGATAATTCTTCTTCGTATGTCGCTATAACCGATAGCAAAATCCAAATATTTGTCGTTGTAAACGACGTCGTTACAAGCGATGTTTTTTGTGTTGCCTATAAAGGGCCGAAATTCCTGATATTTAGATTTCGTCGTTATAAGCGATATGACGTTATAAACGATGACGTTATGAGTGATTTCGACTGTAATTATTAATTACTGCATTGAAGGATAACAAAGAATGTGAAAATGTCTACGAGTAATGTCGAACTCGACTATAAAAATTTGTAAATTACATATTATTGAGAAAATATGAATGGGGTGCACTTGTACCCGTTTTTTATCAAATCGATTCATTCCATGTGTGATAACAAAGATTAAATCTTTCAACACACAATTTGAACTCATGTAAAAAACAACCAGTGAAATCATTGGTTCAAATATGACCAATTCTACTTAAGTTTGCTGGGTGGCTGACAGTTAAGACGACTGATTCTTTTTATTTGTATATATCCTTTATATAATATTAGCGTGTTTTTGGTATTTCATATTACTAATCCAATGCCTTCATCAATGAATTTTAAGTTTATAATGGTTGAGTGATGAGTTATTGGTAGCCAACCAATATAGCCAAAATATATAATCCCTTGAAGAGCGCAATTATACCTCTCTTAAAAAAATTCCAATAAAATCGGTGAGTCTTTAGTAGGTTTATTCTATGTTAGATTAATTTTATGCAAGTAGCCCATTTAAGCCACGTGTGTAATCGTAAGTACAATGGGAACGATTCCATCGAAATCCCTCTGATTTTTTTTTTTGTTTTGCTAATTCTTACCGTTTTTAAGAAAAATCTGAAAATACTGAATAACGCTTCCAAAAATGACCATTGACGGCGAATAAATTTTTTGCACACATGGGACTTTTGGACAAACCCTTGCTCTCCACCTGAATTCAGCTTTGTGGGAATTTTTGTTGTTTCCACCTTTTACGCATGTCTATTTTGACTGGGCTCAGCTCAGCTATTCTTTTCTGAACAGAAACATTGCAAAATATGTTCTAGCAGGATGTTGAAGAGGTCACACGAAAGGCTGTCTCCTTGTCTGAAACCTCTTTTGGTACCAAACTCTTCGGAGAGGTTCTTTCCTATTTTAACTGAGGACCTCGTGTCAGTTAAAGTCATTTTACAAAGCCGGATGAGCTTTGCGGGAATACCAAATTCAGACATGGCTTGGAATACCTTTGAGCGCAGCGGACTGTCGAAGGCTGCTTTATAATCGACAAAAAGGTGGTAGGTGTCGATCTGCATCTCTTGGGTCTTCTCCAGGATTTGCCGCAGGGTAAATATCTGGTCAATGGTGGACTTGCCAGGTCTAAAGCCGCATTGGTATGGTCCAATAATCTCGTTGACCATTGGCTTTAGTCGTTCGCACAATATCCCTGACACGATCTTGTAGGCAATAGGGAGTAGACTTATGCCCCTATAGTTAGAGCATACAGTCTTATCTCCCTTCTTGTGGACGGGTCACAGGATACTCAGGTTCCAATCGTCGGGTACTCGTTCTTCCTGCCAGATGGTGCTAACTAGCTGATGAATACACCTTATCAGCGTGTCGCCTCCGGTTTTGAACAGATCGGCTGGTAAGCCATCGGCCCCTGCTGCCTTATTATTCTTCAGCCGATTTATTGCTGTCTTTACCTCATCTTGGCTGGGCGGTATACATTCAATACCATCTTCTGGGATTGGGACTGTGGTATCTTCGTCGACTTCGCTATTATTGGATACCAACAGTTTGGAAAAATGCTCTTTCCATATCCTGAGTACACTATCTGTATCAGTTACCAAATTACCTTGCTGGTCTCTACAGGAGGATGTGCCTGTACCAAAGCCATCAGTTTGATGCTTGACTCTTTGGTAGAATTTTCGGACTTCATTCTGGCTCCTGTACATCTCGATTTTTTCACACTCCCGCTTTTCCATCTCTCTCTTTTTCCTGCGGAAAAGACGTTTCTCCTCTCTCCTTTTCTCCCTGTATCTCTCTCGTGCGCTACGCGTTGCTACGGATTGTAAAGTAGCCTTATATGCCGCATTTTTCTCTTCGGTGGCAGCACGACACTCCTCATCATACCATGGATTCCTTGGTGGAGGTCTCTGGTATCCAAGTATGGATTTTGCGGCTGTTTGCATGGAGTGGGCAATGCTTTGCCATTGCGCTGATATGTTATCGGGATGAGGAGGGCTTTGATTAAGCAATTGGGCTAGTTGAGTGGAATATGATGTGGCTATCTGTTGTGATTGCAGCTTACCGATGTCTAACTTTCGTGTTGTGTCTGTTCGTACTTTGTTTGCTACGTTTAAGCGGGTGCGTACCTTTGCTGCAACAAGGTAGTGGTCCGAATCAATATTTGCGCCTCGGAACGATCGTACATCCAACACGCTCGATGAATGTCTTCCATCTATCACAACATGATCAATTTGGTTTCTTGTTTTCTGATCTGGAGACAGCCAGGTGCCCTTATGAATATCGAGATGATTAAATCTGGTACTGCTAACTACCATGTTTTTTGCAGCTGCAAAGTCTATCAGTCTCATACCATTGTCAGATGTTTCACTGTGGAGACTGAATTTCCCGACTGTTGGGCCAAAGATATTCTCCTTTCCAATTTTGGCATTAAAATCGCCTAGAATGATTTTAATGTCATGGGCAGGGCAACGGTCATATGTTTCTTCTAAGCGCTCGTAAAATATATCTTTGGTCTGTTCGTCCTTTTCTTCAGTGGGAGCATGAGCGCAAATAAAGCTGATGTTGAAGAATTTAGCTTTTATTCGAATAGCAGCAAGTCTTTCATTCACTGGAGTGAAGCTGGATACAAGATGTTTTAGTCTCCGACTAACTACGAATCCACAACCAAACTCATGCTTTACGTCATGGCAGCTATAATACAGTGCGTCACCTTTAGGTGTTGTTGTGACGCCTTTCCCAATCCATCGTATTTCCTGTATGGCAGTAATATCGGTCTTGTACTTTTCAAGTACGTCTGCCAATGCGAAGACTGCACCTTCTCTATAAAGAGTGCGAACATTCCAGGTGCAGATTCGCAGATCATGGTCCTTAAAACGTTTGCGGGGTTCGTCAACTTTAGAGGGGTTTGTTTTTCTTTTCTTTCGTTTTTTCATAGTAGGCTGTTTTTTCTAGGGGAGGGTTACTAACCCGACGCCCAAACCCAAGTTTTTAACGTTCTTATGGGTGAACGCGCGGCACATGTTAGCTCACTACCTTTAACGGGTGTTAAAGGCAGTTCCCCAGGTGACACCACGGGGAGGTCAGTGTCCACTTGGGATGAAAGAGGGACCAAGATAAATCCTGGGCTTTGCCATGTTAAAACCGGTCAGGACCGTTCCTTGGTATCTTCCATCCCCTACGTCTACGTCATTATGTGTGTGTAAACAACATATGCAAATATGAAGAACTTTTATTTGACCTATACACCTTGACAACAACAGCGCAAAAACTTGTTTTTTAATAAAATAAAAATGTTAATTTTATCTTATAGAAGATCTACGAAACCTGTCGTAGTCTTCAAATATATGGTAAACTCCTTGGTAAAATATTTATAGATATCCTGAAATTGTTCTGTTTCCTCCTCTAACCAATTTTTCATTAACCAAAGCAATGCCTGCTCCAAAGTCTATATTCAAAAATAATTTATGCCTTATTAAATTCCTACTTGTTTGATGCCTTTTCAGCCACACGTATAAGAAATATGTGCATAAATAATTATGTGTGAGTAAACAACATATGCAAATATGAAGAACTTTTATTTGACACTCTCCTCAATGCCCCACTCGCACACACCTTGACAACAACAGCGCAAAAAATTGTTTTTTAATAAAATGAAAATGAGCGATGAAAAGTTTCTGGCTGATGTCATTATTCACAACAAACATTGACGGTTGAAAGAACAATAAAAATGCAATTTGCTGTTAAATATTTTTTTAATTTCGCTTATGCTTAAAATGAAGAAAAAGTTTAATAACATGAGGCATTCATTTACGAAAACAAATTTCGGGAATGATGAACAGTGGCAAAAAAATGAAAAAAGTTTCATAAATATAAGAGGATTAGCAAGTGTGAAATAGTATAGCTTTCCGTGGAATTGTCATCATGATTGCCAACTTTATTAAAAACATTTTGAAATTAGTCTCTCAATATTTCTTGTTTTAGATATATTTTTTTGCACATACGTGTTTTAAATATTTCTTTAAAGGCATTTTATTTCATGAATTTAATAACAACATTCTTATATCCAATACGTCCTAAGAGGGGGTTACATTTTTAAATTGGAATGAATGGAAAATTTTCCATATTTCGTAATATTTTGGACAAGAATGCTGTGTCGGAGATATCTTACGAAATTTCCTACCCAAGACAGTTTCCTTAATTTGTGAAAAGAACCTCAAGCACGTCTCACATACATAAATGTTGGGTTTCACAAATGAGAAAAGGAAGGATGTTACCATCATCCATAGCATAAACCAAACACATGCACGTGCAATTTCAAGGTATACAATATATACAAATACCACAGCAACAAGACCAAAAGATATACATACATACATACATACATTGAAGGATAAACGACAACTATGTATGTATGTGCGTGTAAGCATGTCCTCAAATACGTGACGAAAGTTAATGTTTTTGGGACCAAAGGTCAATATAAATCAATCATCTTAAGAGCTGTTGTGCTTGTACAGCTAGTGTTGTTCTTCCTCTACAAAACTTAAAACCCAATTTGTTTTTGGGTTGTGTTGTTTCTGTTTGTTATCTGCAGAAAAAGACAGAAAGAAAATAAAGTTGAAAGAAGAAAAAATTTTGCCTTTGAACTTCAAAATAACATTTGTTGTATACACAACAACAAACAAAATCGAAGGACATGAAACAAAATACATTCACCCTCCCATTACTTTCTACAAAGAAAGAAATATGGCTTCCGGTCATGTTTAAATAAATATAAATTATGCGCGAATTTGAAAAGGATACTTTAAATATATGCCACTTGTAAAAGTTTTTGTAAACTTCTTCAGTCGTGTTGAGAGGATGCCTATAAAGGTCAAGTGTAATATAATCGTTAACTGAGCGGGCAAGAGAATCCTTTAAAGATTTATTTCACACAACAAAATATCAGTTTTGTTTGATGAGTACCATAATATTGGTTGATTTATGTTTGTGTGTGCGTATATGTGCGGTAAGTTTAATGCTGGCATTTATATATTCTAAAGACAAACTTATATTACACTTGCTAAATTTTAAGGGATATGCTACTTTTTACAACCATTTGAGGAGATATAATGAAAGTTAATTTTGAAAATATTTAGGGGTATTAGTTTCTATAGAATTTATAATAACGTCCCTAAAAGACCGAAATGTAATAGAATTATCATTACATTCTGCCGGAACCATCCAATAGAGCAGTCCTCATTACATGGGTCATAATCAATGGCTCAGTAAATATTGTTATGAGAAGAAATTACATTTATTGGGGCAATTAGTATTACTTTGCACTAAAATAACACAGATCAATTTTAGCAAAAATTGGGAACCACTTGTGGCAAATAACCCGAATTACAAACAAATAAAAGAGCTCTATATTCGGACGGGGCCGACTATGTGATACCCTACACCACTTCCCCTGGACACTAGTTTTCCGTGGAACTTATTTATATGATTGCGAAGTCTCCCGTGTTCCTTCGGGGAGGTTGTGGGAATATTTGTATGTATGTAGTTTGCGACACATTATATATTATTCTCATTATTTCATAATGGACAGATGGACCATTTTGGCTACATATACATTAGGCCGGGGCGATTTGTATGGAAGGAAAAAAGTGATAGTGGGCGCCTGGAGTTTCTGATTCTTGGGATTGTACTGAGCAAAAAGTCCACTAGACCATATGTCTACGGTGAAAATAGAGCCCCCGGATTTTGACTTGAAATTTTTTTCAAGGAAATTTTGGCCAAACCATATCTCAGAAACTTGACCCATCCTGAAACGTTCCTTTTGTGTTCTTAGTACACTCACACAGGGCTTTCATCTCAAAAAGGAAATTTCCACCCACTGACTTTGAGTAAAATTTTGTAGCACAGTGTAATTTATCGATATTTTCCGAAAAATGTGCACTTTCTCGGGGCCATAACTGCCTGAACGAGCGTTCCAATGCTTTTGCGATGTACTAGAGATTTCTTAATTATTGTCTTGGCTACAATTTTTGTCTTTGTGTTGGATCAAAAATCTCAGTGGTTTGGCTGTTACATATTTGCCAAAATATCCAAAAAACCTTGAAAAAAAAACTTCAAGTCAAAATCCGGGGGCTCGATTTTCACCATAGACATATGGTCTAGTGGACTTTTTTGCTCAGTGCAATCCCAATAATCTGAAAATCCAGGCGCCCTTGGTGGTGCTCAATTCGCCCCGGCCTAATATACATACTACATATTTATTCAAAAACTAAAAATGCTTATCAAGAAAGAAAAAATACCAAACGTGTTTGGAAAAAGCTTTTGGTGACTTTATGCGATTCGATCAATTTTTCGAAGTATCACATTACTTCTAATAAAAGGTAGCATGAAAACTTCAAAACCCCGTACAGCATCGTATATTCTTCTTCATACAATGTTAATTATTACAGAGATGTTTGATTGTATATGTATAATAAAATTAAAATATTTCATTCAATTATAGCTAGATCTCTGTTTCTGGAGGCGCTTAAACGGCTTATTTCATCTTGGTGTACTGTCCATTCCTGAATGTTTTTGATCCATGTTATTTCTCGTCTTCCTCTCGGACGGCGTCCTTTTATTTTGGATCTTATGACAGCTTGGAGGATATTATATTTTCTATATCTCATAAGGTGTCCCAAATAAGCAATTTTTTTAATTGCTTATACCCTCCACCATAGGATGGGGGTATATTAAGTTTGTCATTCCGTTTGAACCTACTCGAAATAATCATTGTAGACCCCACAAACTATATATATTCTTGATCAGCGTGCTATTCTACATCGACATAGTCATGTACGTCCGTCTGTGGAAATCACTCTAGCTTCCGAACGGATTGAAGTAGGTGGATAAAATTTTGGTAAAATCTATTATATGTATGTAGGACTTTTGGTATTGAAAGCGGGCTATGTAGGTCCACGTTTTCGTATAGCCCCCATACAAAGTGACGCGTGACGCGTCGTCGTTTGAAGGAAATTTTAGGATATATGTCCCATTTGACCACTGAATTGGTTGTAATTTGGTATTTTGTGTCTCCAGAGGCTAAAAAATATTTCTACCAAATTTTGTTTATATAGGTCCACGTTTTGGTATATCCCCCATATAAGGCCCCATATATAGTACGCGTCATTATACCCTATACCACAATGTGGAAAAGGGTATTATAAGTTTGTCTTGGTAAAAATTCATGTAACACCGCGAAATATTCGTCGGAGACCCCCAATGTTGTATACCAATCTTCATATCTCGACGAGATAAAGCGATTTCGAGATGTGTGTCCGTCCGTCCGTCCGTCTGTCCATTATAAATTGTAAACACGCTCCAGGCCGCAATTATGGACTGATCGTCACGAAATTTTGTATGGAGGTCGGGTTTAGATCAGAATAGATCCCTATTCTTATTGGTGATGATCGTGAAATATTTAGCAGATGAAATGGACCAAAAACATAATATTTATCAATTTTTCTAGCGGCTCTGTAGGTCTCAATAATAGTCCGATCAACGCGTAATAAGGTAAGAGTATATCACAAAGGAGAAGCTTGAAATTTGAGGTGGCGATCGGATAATATTTAGAGGGTTAAAAAAAGTTTTTGGTCCATAACTTTTGTTTGAAAATTGTGAAAATTTTTAATATACAGCTTATATCTTAATTCCTGCAAGTGATATTCCGGACAAGTGAGATATACTTGAAAGTGGAACGCTTGACCTTTCAATTGATGCCAATTATGTTGGTGTGCATGATCAGATAACAGAGTTACAGCCTAATATATTCCGTTATTTGTTTGTAGTGTAATAATAAAATCGCTAGAAGTCGCAATTATACATCAATAGTCACGAAATTTTGCATCGGGTAAGAGTACAGGTCGAAAAAGATGCCTACAATTTTGAATGATGATCTGATATTCTTTAGCGGGTGAAATGGACCATTACTTTTGTATGAAAAATATAAAAAATTTATTTTTGGTCGATATTTTAATTCCTTGAAAACTACTGACCTTTCCTCTGATGTAAATTGCAATAAAGTGTTTGCTAGATAACGGGCCTACTGCCTAATATATAATGGGTTCTGTGCAGAGAACCACATTTTTATCCCATGCTACATATTGTCTCTCCAAAAGTTTATGTAACACCACGAAATATTCGTCCTAGACCCCTTATTTTGGTATGCCAAAATTCATATCTCGACGAGATAAAGCGATTTATCGATGTGTGTCCGTCCATTAAAAATTGTAAACAAGCTTAAGGCCGAAATTATGGACCGATTGTAACGAATTTTTTAAGGAGGTTGGGTTTGGGCCAGTATAGAAATGATTAGTTTTCGATGTTGATCGGGAAATGTTCAGGGGATGAAATGGACCAACAACAAAATTTTAACCAATTTTGTATCGGCTCTGTTGGTCAAAATAACTAATAACCCGCAAAATTTTAAACAAAGTTTGAATTTATGATGAAGAAGAAGCGTACAAACCAACGTGAAGATCAGATAATACTTAGCGGGTTATATGGACTGAAACTTTTGTGTGAAATTGGTAAAAATTTCAATAACGTAGCGGTTAAACAGCGGAAGTAGTAGTACTACATAAGTGGGTTTCATTACATTTTAGTTTGTGTGAACTAAATTTTCCTTTCCTGCTACAAAAATGCCTTTGTCGTGCTAGATAACTTTTTGGTTTTGGTCATAAGTATTATACATTACATCTCTGATATGTGATAATTAAATTTTCACAATCATTGAAAAGAAGTTCCGGGGATAGTGGTATAGGGTATCCCATGGTCGGCTCCGTCCGACTATAGACTTTTCTTACTTGTTTTAAGATATTTTGAATGTGTTAGACCCATTTGACCACAGAATCGGTTGTATGTTTGTATTTTATGTTTCCACAGGCTAAGAAATATTTCTACCATAAAATGTTTATATAGGTCCAGGTTTTGATATAGACCCCATAGGACGATATCTCCCGATTTTCGGTATTTTGAAGGTTCTAGCCTCAATATACCACCGGAATGGCTGAAATTTGCTATTTAGTCTTGGTTAAGTGTATAAAACTTTCCCCCCATAGGACGGTACCTCCCGATTTTCGGTACTTTTTAAGGTTGTGGCCTCAATATTCCATCGACATGGCTGAAATTTGGTGGTTAGTCTTAATTTGGGGTATAAAACATTTCATATGAAATTTGTTGGTATAGGTCTACGCCTTCATATAGCCCCCATAGAACGGTACCTCTCGATTTTCGGTACATTGAAGGTTGTGACCTTAATATTCCACCGAAATGGCTGAAATTTAGTGGTTATTCTTCACTTGGGTATACAACATTCTATATGAAATTTGTCGGTATAGGTCACACGCCCTCATATAGTCCCATAGGACGATATCTCCCAATTTTTGGTATTTTTGAAAGTTTTAGCTTTACTATACTATCAAAATGCCTAAAATTTGATATCCCGTCCTGTTTTGGTATGCAAAACTCCCAGAAATTTATCTGGGAAGGGCTTATCCTCATTATAACACCGAAATGTCTAAAATTTGGTACTTTCAACCTGAAGTTTGTCGGTATAGGTCCATGTCTTCATATTGCCCCCATAGAACGGTACCTCCCGATTTTCTACATATAGCTCGTTCTCCACCAAAATAGCTGATATTTGGTATTAATTTTTTGATAGAGGTATGAAACATTCCAGCCGAAATGTGCCGGTATAGGCCGACGTCCTCATATACCCCCATAGGACCGTACCTTCCGATTTACGGTAGTTTGAAAGTTGTGGCCTCAATATACCACCGATATGACTGAAAGTTAGTATTTAAATTGTCATGGGTGTATAAAATATTGCAGAAGAGAATTATCAGTATAAGCCCTTTTCTTCCAATAATCCCCATAAAAGCGTACTTTCCGATTTTCGGTATTTAAGGTTGTGTCATCAATATCCCATTGAAACGGATAAAATTTAATATTTAATCTCAGTTGGTGGTATAAAACTTCCCACCTGAAAATTTCCCGCATTATTCCATGTTTTTATTTAGCACCCATAGAAAGATCCCTCCCAATTTTCGGTATTTTGAAAGTTTTAGCCACAATATTCAATGGGAATGAAATTTGGTATTTAGTCTTCGCTGGAGTTACGAAACTTTCCTCCAGAAATGTATCGGTACTGGTTAACGCGCACCCGATGTTGTTAACTATCCAAATCCAGAATATCCAGGTTTAGGTCTAATCGGGTGGGTGCCACCGTGGTGCAATGGTATGCACGACCGCCTTGCACGCAGAAGGTCGGGGGTTCGATTTCCCGGCAAGGCAACCTCAAACATTTTTCAACGGTGGCAAAATAGCCCTCAGTAATGTTGGCGACATTTCCTGAGTATTTCAGCCTTGAAAAACTTCTCCATAAGTGGTGTCTTAAGACACGCCGTTCGAACTCGGCGATAAACAGTAGGTCCCATATCATTGAGCTAAATATGAATCGGGATGCACTCATTGATATGAGAGAAGTCTCCCTTGTTCGGTATGGAATGTTGTGGAACAATGTTTTTTTAGGTCTAATCGGTTTTGCCCAAATTTATATTATTTTTTACATGTTTTGTAAAAAAAAACAAAATGTCGCCACATATTATCTGTTTTGAAGGGAGCATTCTCAGGAAGAGTTTAGTACTTTCATAAACGAAATAAAACTAATTGTTCCCATTCACTTCAATACAGTTCGTGGTGGAGGGTATAAAAAGTTCGGCCTGGCCGAACTTAACGCTTTTCTTACTTTTTATCATTCTGGTCATTTGACATTCGGTATTCATTCGCCTCAGTACTTCATTATTTGAGATGTGATCTATCCAGGATATCTTTAAGATCCGTCGGTATATCCAAATCTCAAACGAGTGCAGTCTTCTCTCGTCTGCTGCTTTTAGTGTCCATGTTTCTGCCGAGTATAATAATACTGACCATATGTAGCATTTAGCAAATCGTTTTTATTTCATGGCTCGTTAATATTTTTCTATACTTAAAAAAGAGTTTCTTGCCATTTCAATTCGACATTTTATTTCCATTGATGGATGCCAGTTTTTATTAATTTGAACTCCGAGATATTTGAATGTTGAGACTCTTTGTATTGGAGTACCATTGATGCTTAAAGGATTGTTGCATTCGACGCCTCTTCTACTTATAATCATGAACTTTGTCTTTTTTATATTAATTTTAAGGCATATGACGTACTGGCATGTTCAAGAGCATCTATTAGTTTTTGTAGTCCTGCGAGGCTGCTTGCAATTAGGGTGGTGTCTTCGGCATAACGAATATTGTTTATAATTGTGTTGTTTATTCTTATTCCGATATTTTCCCCACATATTGACTCCTCAAATATTTTTTGGGAGTACAGTTTAAACAGAAGAGGCGATAGTATGTACCCCTGCCTTACACCTTTTGAAATTGGAACATTTTCAGTAATTTCACCGTCTACTTGAATGTTTGCGGCCTGTTGCCAGTATAGGTTTCTGATGCATTTTATATCGCTATCCTCTAACCCAATTGAAATAAAAGTTTCCATCAATTTGTGGTGGTTGAGGCATTTGACACGCCTTTTCGTAGTCGACAAAACATATGTGAACATCTTTTTGTACATCGCGGCAGTTTTGTATGAGTACATGCCTTACTTGAAACCAAAGTTTTTCCCATATTCGCATATTGCCAGATTTGCCGATTTATCGGCATTTTGTCGATTTTTAGTCCAAAAAAATAGAAATGCCGATTTGCCGATTTTTACCCCTAAAATGCCGATTTTTAGTTAAGGCAGCTTGTTCACATAAAATTTCCGTTTTTATGAATATTGTGGTTGCTAGAACTTATTTGGTACAATAACAAAGACAACAATATCGTCAAGAGTAGTTTCATTAATAATAATAATTTTTTTTTAAATATTATAAAAACAATTTGAATTTTCTTGATTACCAAAACGTGTACTTCAGTATATACGCCAAGGAAATTGTTCAAAAAACGAAATTGTCGAAAAGTGGGTAAGTGGAAATAATTAAAAACTGCACAAACTTTTACATTGAACTTTGTTGTCAGATTTTGAAGCGGTTTAATTTAGAAAATAAACTGGAGTGCCTAACAAGTGCCGAAAACAAAGTGTCGAAACTCGATGGAAGGAATTCTCTTTACTAAAGACCACTTAAAATTAAATAAGTCTAATGGCCATTATTATATGTGTTCTTTTACTATCTGATGGATTTGAAAAGTCAAAATAAACTAATTTGGAGACATTAAAAATATAATTTTTACATTGAAAGTGAATGCCAAGAAGCTCCTCCTTGAAATTCAATCATAACTTTCAACTTAAAGTTAGCTGGAATGCTATAAATCTGTTCGGTAAATCCAAACTATAATAAAAGAAAACTTATAATAATGGGGGTAACTGTTATAATGTTGTCATTAAAAATGATTTGTTACAAATATTTATTACATTATATTTTAAGGTCTTTTCAGAATTTTGTGGCCATTTTGAGACATTTGAACTTGCCGAAAAATGTGGATTAAAATTTAAATTCAAAATTCTTGTGGAGATGGTATTTAAAGGAATGGACATGAGAGTAATATCTTTTCGATATATATCGCCCCCACTAGTCATTTCAGTGGGTCATCGTATAACTTTTGGAATCGGTTGATCAGTTCGAGAATTTACGTGCTCTACAGCCACTACATTTGGTGCCATAGGGGTTTTTACACCTCTCGGTCTATATTCTCATGAAGTATGGACATTAGGGCTATAACCAAAAAAATACCACCACATAGCCGTGTAGAGCATGGAAAACTATTATGAAATACGGCGTCAATTTTTCTCTATCGCGAAAAAAGTTTCCGCACCAAATGCATTGAAGTTCAGTAATGCATTTTTTAATTTTAGCTGTTATGCCAACATATTTGCTTTTAATTAAAATTTTTATTTTTTTGTAATCTAATTTAAAATCATTATCAAAGCGTTCTGGACCAATTTGTTCTCAAATCGCGCCATTTCGGAGCATTTTATGAATTTTTGACACTATTGCAGTTTTTGCTTTTTCTTTATAAACTCGTGAATTTTATGTTTATATTTTTTGTACCTACCGGACAAAAGAATATGGGGTCATTTGCAACGAAGTCGCGAAAGTTACAGGCTGTTTTTGTTGACTTTGCCTGTGAGAATCGTATATGTTTTTTACAAAAATACAACACCAGTACCACGTGGGTAATTTTGTCCTAATAATGAAAACGCGTTTCTAAGATCGATTCGGTGAAAAAAGTTTCCGCGCCGACTGTAATTACTAAAACCCTTTTGATATTTTTTCTACTTATAATTTTAAATTTGCTTTGTTTGAATAAATATTCATAGAAAAAATACAATTCTCACAGGCAAAGTCATTAAAAACTGTCTGTAACTTTCGCGAATTTGTTGCAAATGACACCATATTCTCTTGTCCAATAGGTACAATAAATATAAACATAAAATTCACGAGTTTATAAAGAAAAAGCAAAAACTGCAATAGTGTCAAAAATTCATAAAATGCTCCGAAATGGCGCGATTTGAGAACAAATTGGTCCAGAACGCTTTGGTAATGATTTTAAATTAGATTACAAAAAAATAAAAAATTTAATTAAAAGCAAATATGTTGTCATAACAGCTAAAATTAAAAAATGCATTACTGAACTTCAATGCATTTGGTGCGGAAACTTTTTTCGCGATAGAGAAAAAATTACACCTTTTTATACCCTCCACCATATGGAGGGTATAATTAAATTTGTCATTCCGTTTGTAACACATCGAAATATTCGTCGGAGACCCCATAAAGTATATATATTATTGATCAGCATAAAATTCTATGTCGATTTGACCATGTCCGTCTGTCCGTCCGTCCGTCCGTCCGTCAGTCCGTCCGTCTGTCTGTCTGTTGAAATCAAGATACAGCTCGCAATTTTAAAGATAGAGAGTCAAAATTTGGTACAGAAGTTTTTATTACTTGCAGGATGGTTGGTATTGAAAATGGGATATATCGGTCCACGTTTTGATATAGCCCCCATAGAACGGTACCTCCCGATTTTCGGTATTTTTAAGGTTTTAGCTTCCTTATCCTACCAAAAAGGCTGAAATTTGGTACGTAGTCTTCTTTAGGGGTATAAAACTTTCCTCCAGAATTTTGTCGGTATCGGTCCACACATTCATATAGCCCCCATAGAACGGTACCTCCCGATTTTCGGTATTTTTAAGGTTTTAGCCTCATTATCCTACCAAAATGGCTGAAATTTGGTACGTAGTCTTCTTTAGGGGTACAAAACTTTCCGCCAGCATTTTGTCGGTATCGGTTCACACCTTCATATAGCCCCCATAGAACGGTACCTCCCGATTTTCGGTATTTTGAAGGTTTTAGCTTCTTTATCCTATCAAAATGGCTGAAATTTGGTACGTAGTCTTCTTTAGGGGTATTAAACTTTCCCCCAGAATTTTGTCGGTATCGGTCCACACCTTCATATAGCCCCCATAGAACGGTACCTCCCGATTTTCGGTATTTTTAAGGTTTTAGCTTCCTTATCCTACCAAAAAGGCTGAAATTTGGTACGTAGTCTTCTTTAGGGGTATAAAACTTTCCTCCAGAATTTTGTCGGTATCGGTCCACACCTTCATATAGCCCCCATAGAACGGTACCTCCCGATTTTCGGTATTTTTAAGGTTTTAGCCTCATTATCCTACCAAAATGGCTGAAATTTGGTACGTAGTCTTCTTTAGGGGTATAAAACTTTCCTCCAGAATTTTGTCGGTATCGGTCCACACCTTCATATAGCCCCCATAGAACGGTACCTCCCGATTTTCGGTATTTTTAAGGTTTTAGCTTCCTTATCCTACCAAAAAGGCTGAAATTTGGTACGTAGTCTTCTTTAGGGGTATAAAACTTTCCTCCAGAATTTTGTCGGTATCGGTCCACACCTTCATATAGCCCCCATAGAACGGTACCTCCCTATTTTTCGTATTTTGAAGGTTGTGTCTTCAATATTCCACCAAAATGGCTGAAATTTGGTATTTAATATGATATAAAACCGTTCGCCAGAAATATGTCTGTACAGGTCCACGGTTTAATATTGCCCCATTTCTGACTAAAATTCGTCGGTATAGGTCCACGTTTCGATTAGCCCCCATAGAACGGTACCTCCCGATTTTCGTAATACTGAAGATTGTGACGTCAATATCGAACTTAAATGGCTGAAATTCGTTATTTCGTCTTCCAAGAGTTATAAAATATTCCAGAAGAGTATTATCAGTATAGGTCCACGTCTTCCTATATTCCCATAGAAGCGTACTTCTTGATTTTCGGTATTTTTTAAGTTTTAGCCACATTCTCTTACCCAAATATAGGAAATTTGGTATTTAGTCTTCTTTGAGCCTAAAAACTGTCAGTCAGAAATTTGTCGGTATATATCGACGTTTTGAAATAGCCCCCATAGAATGGTGCCTCACATTGTTTTACCGAAATTGCTGAAATTTTCATACACGAAAGGAAACTAATTATTCCATTTTACTTCAATACAACTTGTGGTGGAGGGTATAACAAGTTCGGCCCGGCCGAACTTAACGCCGTTCTTACTTGTTTCATAATAGTTTTTCATGCTCTACACGGCTATGTGGTGGTATTTTTGATATTTGCAAAAAAGTGCAAAAAGTTATATCCCTAATGGACATTCCCCTGAAAAAGCTTTTACCGTTATAATGGAGGCAGCGTATACAAATTGTTGCAACAAAAACCGAAGCGATTCGAGAGCAGGCCCTAACCTGAACTTATCCGAAATTTTGTGTGGAAGGTTCCCGAAGTAGTGGACCGATTGAGTGCGAATTGGAACCTCATCTAAGTCTGGTAGGAACACATTTCGTCCAAACATACTTTGGGTCTAAAACCATTATTTCGATCAGGCACATTTTGCCTGTATGAAAGTTTATATACCCTCGTTAGCATAAATGTTGAGGGTATAAAAACAATCACCTTATTAATTATCCTCTTAAGACTATATTTGTATACGTTTTGTTTAGCTTGAATAAATTGAAAATATATTGATCTCATATATACACGTACTTTTAAATATATACTACATATGCATATGGTAAAACAATTTATTTTCATACATATTTTGAATTATTGCCTTGGTTTATGAATTGTTAATTGTTTTGTTGTACTTAAAATGTTATTTTTTAAACTTATGCTTATTAAATAAAGCGATAATTTGAACTGAAATAAATGTTTTTTAATTTGCCGATTTTGAAAAATTTTTGCCGATTTTGCCGAGTTTGGCACCCGAAAAGTGCCGATTTTCGACCAAACTTATCTGGCATCCCTGGGTATATGCGCCATCGTATATTGCATTAATTTAAAAAAAAACTTGGAATGCCTCTATGATTATTTGAATACCTTTCAATCATGGTTGCTAAATTTTGTAGCGTGGAAGCTAAACTTAGTTCTTTATAAACAAACCAAAACTATAAATGAAAACACACTTATATATATGTCACGGTGCGCCCGAACCAACTTAAAATTTAAGATGTTTATACTTAGGAGGTTTTTGCGGATTCTGAAACTACAATGTTCATAGATGAGAAAAAATTGAAAAAAAATCGCTGGTGCGCTTTTTAAATTAATCGCGATCAAAATTCACATATATAGGGTTTTTTAGGTTTTCACGATTTTGCTTAGAAACTGCAAGTCCTATTGAAATGGGATTAGAGCAAATGCTGTAGCTGTGAAAATTCTCTACAAGATTGACCTTTATGACTTTTTCCTGGATTTTACAATTTTTCAGATATAGAAGTTGAAATTGGGACGATAAATTAACTGTAACGCCTCCTTTCAGAGCTATGTCATGCACAGTGCGCCTTAACTAACTTTAAATGGAACCTACGCACACCTGGGAAGTTTTTGCCGATTCTGAACTTCAATGTTCACAGATGAGAAAAATCAAAAAAATTTAAAAAATCGACGAAGAGATTCTTAAATAAATTGAGGTCAGAGATCACAATTTTTGTTTTTTTTTTTTTGTTTTCAGGATTTTGCTTGGAAACCCCATGGCCTATGAAAATGGGAGTAAAGAAAATGTTTTATCAGAAAAAAATCGCTATAACATTTTTTAGTCACACTTCGATAGGGCTTGGGGTTTCCACGCAAAATCCTAATACTAAAATCCTCTAAAAATGAGAACATTGACCGCAATTTATTTAAAAATCCCTCCAACGATATTTCTTGTTTTTGTGCAAATTATGAGAGCAGGTGACGCTACATCGCAGCCGCCAAAGTAAATCTTGGTAAATATATACCAACGAAAAGAAAACAATTCAATCCGTTGGGAAGCCGTATGCTCATCATTTGACTTGAGCGTTTTCGCTTGAATTTTACCTAAACTAGATGAATAACTCCGACCTATTTTTTCTACATTATCATCAACTAACTCACAAAAATAAATTTGAAAAAATATTTTTTTCTTACAAGTATTTTTTAAATTTGCACAATATATTTTTTGTTTTATTTATTATGCGAACCGCAAAACAGATTTTGGTTTCATTGGAATCTTCGTGATGTTTACATTACGTACATATTTTTTTAAATATTTTTAAGATGCATAAACAGCTTGAATTTCATTAAAACGCGTTGCAAACCATTATTTTTTTTAAATCATTCTTATTTTCCGCGAAAATTTACAACACTTTTACTAAAGTCTTTAATTAATAGTGTTTCTCAATATAATGAGTAGCATTTTTTAAGATTTTTTCTTATTATTAGAATAACTTTTGCGCGCAATAAACGAAATTAGTATCTCCAAGAGATTTGAGAATGGGATTTTTTTTCTCAATGCATGTACCAAAGGTCTTTCATGTAGCCTAAAAAATCAATTTTCATCGATAGAAAACTAAAATATTTTTCTAAATTTATTTATTAATTCATCTCTTTTTACAAATTCTGTGCCGTTTAAACTTGACTGTATTGAGTTGAATAATTTTATTGAAGTAAAAATACAAAGTACAATGAAGTTTGTATGTAGAATAAAAGACAAAAAGCAAAGGTTACTTATACAATGTAAAATATTAATTGATTAAACACAGTACTTCAACACTTCCCCTTGTTTAAATGATTAATATTTAAAATATTTACGAAGTGCAGCAATCGAAGTTTTGGTAACGGTTTGGTCATCATGTCTGCAATTTGATAATCAGTTGAGATTTGAGACACGATAATATCGCCATCAATTACCTTTTCACGAATGAAGAAGTGCTTTAGAGAAATGTGCTTCGTTCGCTTGTGAAACTCTGGATTTTGAGACAGTCTTATAGCAGCAGTATTATCGATGTGTATTACCGGCACTTCATTATAATTAATTAAGTCATTGTAGAGGCTTTTCAACCACATCAATTCCTTAGCGGCCTCACTCGCTGCTATGATTTCAGCTTCGGTTGTTGAGGTAGATACGGTTGGCTGTCTTTGATATAGGACTGCCTGCATAACATGCTACTACTCCAGTTGTTGATCGTCCTGTGCTCATACAGCCTCCATAATCTGCATCACTATAGCATTCCAATTTCTTTAAACCGTTCGTTTTGTAAATTATTCCATAGTCAAGTGTGCCAGCAATGTAACGAAGAACCCGCTTAAGTCTTTGTACATCTTTACTTGTAGGGGATTCCAGAGATCTTGACAGAACACCGACACTAAATGCCAAATCTGGCCTAGTTCCCAACATTAAATACATTATTGCTCCAACAGCTTGACGATATGGAAAATCATTTGTTGATTTTTGAACTTCTGCAACGGTCGTTGTACTTTCCATCGGAGTTGATACTGCTCTACATTCAGAAAAGTTAAATTTTTCCAAAATTTTCTTAGCATATGACTTCTGACTTATCTTTACAGAATCATCCGACTTTTCAATTTCTAACCCAAGAAAGTAATTTGCATCTTTGTGTGTAATTTTGAATTCAGCTTTAAGTTCATCTAGAAAGATCTTCAAGTCGTTTACATCAGACGCAGCAACTAAACCATCGTCTACATACAGAGCAAGAATGATTTTCTTCCCCTGTTTTTCTCTGATGTATAGACAACTGTCAGCCGAGCTTGTTTTAAATCCCAATTTGGTTAAAAAATTTCGCATTCTAGTATTCCAGCACCGTGGTGCTTGTTTAAGACCATACAGACTTCTTTTTAGAGAACAAACTCTATTTGTTCCGTCATCAAATCCTTTTGGCTGTTTCATGAAAATTATTTCGTCCAACTCTCCATAAAGGAATGCAGTCGAAACATCGAACTGTGCTAAGTACATCTTCTCTGTGACTGCAACACTTAACAGAGACCGAATTGTGGACATCCTTGCTACCGGACTAAATGTTTGGTCATAATCAAGTCCTTTTGTTTGATTATATCCTTTAATGACTAGTCTCGCCTTGAAGGTATCCACACTGCCATCCGCTTTGGTTTTTACTTTGTAAACCCATTTTGATGGGAGAGCTTTAGCACCCTTCTGAAGTTCGGTAAGTACCCATGTTTTGTTTTCTATTAACGAATTCATTTCCTTTTCCATGGCTGCTACCCACTCTGATCTTTGGTCGCCTTTAGTAGCTTCAGAATATGAATTTGGAGTTTCTATGCTATTAACAAACTCCTGGGAAACCATAGCCAATTCGTCATGAGTTGTTTTTGAAATTATTACCTTTCTATTTCTTAATTTCCTGTAATTGCAATTCTCTTCTTCAGATTCTTGTCCATCGTTGCTTCCTGATATAGCATCTTCAAACTCACTGTCAGATGTTGCATTTCTCTCTAAATTATCTTCAGGATTGCTGCTCGTAGGTTTATCATTTTGTTCTTCTAAATTTGGTGAATCTTTGGCTAATTGATCATCTTGTGGTTCTATGTTTGGATCCGACTCTTCATTCAGTACACTTTGAATTTCATCATCTTGAATTAAATCCTTGAAACGTCCAATCTTTGACAAATCAATACGTTGTGTATCAGGATTTACGTTGGATTTTATTATGGTTTTTTCTTCTAAGCGATTATTATTTGTTTTCTCTACAAATTTAACATCTCTCGAAACATGAACATCTCTCTTTTCTGGTATATAAATACGATATCGCTCATCTCCATCATATCCTACCAGGTATCCTTTTTCAGCCTTTTTGTCCATTTTCTTTCGCTTTTGACTTGGAATGTGCATATAACATGTCGACGCAATGATTCGCAAATGTCGGATTCTAGGTTTCTTACCATACCATTTTTCGAATGGGCTAATATCAGCTTCAGATGACTTTCCTGTTCTGTTTAAAATATATATTGCTGATTTCACAAATTCACACCATATTGATTCTGGAAATTCAATTTCCTTATTTGCGTACTTGAAAGTCCTTGCCATTTCTACGATCGTTCTATTCTCTCTTTCAGCACACCCATTTTGCTGCGGGGTATATGGAGCAGTCAACTTATGAGTAACTCCATGCTGAGCAAGAATTTTTCTGACGTCATCGTTGTCAAATTCGCCACCGTTGTCGCTAATTAACGTTTTTACAGTGTGACCTTGACATTTTGCGTGAATCAACATCTCTTTAAGCGAATCTTTCACTTCTGATTTTTGTTTTAAGAAAAACCCATATCGATATTTCGTATAATGATCTTTAAATACTACAAGGTACCTGTATCCTCTGAATGAAGGTGGAAAAGGGCCACATACATCTGTTGATACTATTTCTCCTGGTTCACTAGCAGCGTCACGTCTTCCGAAAGGTTTCCTAGAAGACTTTCCAAAAATGCATGGTTCACAATTTTCACTTGTATTCTTCACTGAAATTCCCATTTCCTTTTTAAGCTTCATTTTAACATGGCGATAGTCCTGATGTCCCCAGCGTTCGTGGTATAACTGTAACACCGACTTTTCTTCAAGCAGGGATATATTCTGTGTGTGTGAATTTGGACGGACATTAAGCTTGTATAGTGTGCCATTGATTTCTCGTTGACCATGTACCACAAGTTCTTCATCGACGTACATTTTGCATTCATTTGTGGTAGATGTAAATTTGCTATTTGGGTTTCTATCGTGTGCAGCTAAAATCGAAAAAAGGTTTCGAGATATAGTTGGAACATACCATACGTCGTTTAGAGTTACAATTCTTTCCTTATTGTTGACTTTCGATAACAGCTCTATTTTTCCCTTCCCAATGGCTTTTAAACACTCTTTTCCTGCAGACTGTATTGAATTGGGTTGTTGAAATTCTTCGTATTTCACAAAATACTTATCTGAATTGGTAACATGCTTTGTTGCACCGTTGTCGAACCACCATTCCAAACTTGAATCTGCGATATTTACTTCATTTGACATCGCATGTAGTGCCACATGTGTATGATTCTTAACTGGTTGCGACTTGGAAGGCTTGCCATCTGCAATCCACTTGCGACATTCTTTTATCCAATGGCCTTTCTTCTTACAGTAATGGCAAATACTGTCCTTTTTAGTACTTACATTCTTGCTTTTGGAATACTTCTCATTTATGACTAAAGCTTCTTGACCTTCAACGTTCTCAGGCTTCTTGAAATTGCGTTCATATAGGCAAAGCTGCATAATAAGTTCGTCTAAGGACTTATCCTCATCCCGAGTTATCATCATCCAACTCGATTTGAACATTTCGAACGATGATGGTAGCACGTGCAGAATCTTGCAAATAAGAAGCAGTTCTGGAAGTTTTTGATTAACTTTTAATTCCAAACCAGCGTTAATTTCTGTCCACAAACTTTTAAGTTTAGAAATGTGCGTTGAAACATCCAAATTTTCAACCCACTCAAACGAGAAAAGTGCTGTACACATCTTGAACAATTGGTCCTTGGATGTTGCTTCGAATTGTTGGTGTAATGCTTCCCAAACATCAGCTGCCGATTCTTTGTCCATTACCTTCATATATATCTCATCAGATATGGTACTAGCAATAAGGGTTTTAGCGAGACCGTTCGTTTTCCTGTAAAACGCAGACCGAGTATTGTAATCTTTCACCACAGCTTCAGTTGCTCCCTCTTTTAAAGGTTCTGGCTTTGTAATTTTTCTTGAAACCACATCCAGAGCTCCTTCATAAAAATCTAGGAGATCTTTGACTTTTCTCTTCCAAATTGCCCAATCGCATTCTCCTGTTAATGGCTTGATGGTCTTGCAAAACTCCATGATTCTAACGTTCAAGTTCTATTTACAAATTGAAAATTTTCTTTTTTCACAATTCTTGAATTAATTTCTTATTTTTCTTTTTCAAATGTCATGGAGGGCCCATAACCTATTGAGTTGAATAATTTTATTGAAGTAAAAATACAAAGTACAATGAAGTTTGTATGTAGAATAAAAGACAAAAAGCAAAGGTTACTTATACAATGTAAAATATTAATTGATTAAACACAGTACTTCAACAGACTGCCCTAATTAATTTTATATCCTTAATTGTGTCGTTTTCCAGAAATTGGTTTCTGAAATTCACCAAAGCTGGGCTATGACAGAGAAAGTGTTCCAAAGATTCATCCTTCTCTCCGCATGCTCTGCATTTGGTTTTATCTGTCTATCTATACCGACCTATTTTCGGCAGATGTGCTTGTACCCCATGGTAAGCATATCAGTCAGTCTACTAACGTCAACCTTACTAAAAATCTGAAAACATTCCCATATAACACATGATTATTGATCTAAAACTCCACAAAATATTCAAAAATATTATTAAAGTCCTGAAGGTCCCTAGTTTTTAAATAACCTCTAGGACTGGTCGGATAGTTATTTTAAAATATATTTCTATGGCCATTAACAGTGGAAATAGTAGAATATTATTATAATCGAATGCCTCTGAATGTTCCCTATCCTCATCTAATTGTATTTTTTGTCAGGTGACTGTAGAATCACCTCCATGATTGAATTAAAAGGAAAAGGTGAGGATTTTATAAATTAAAATTACGATGACAATCTTATTATTACATCAATTAGAATAATAATTATGGAGAATTCTTTTACATTGAGAACAAAAGAAAGAAAATGAGAATAAATAGAATATAATTACATCCAAGTGTTATAGAAATATTCCGCATAAATTATGCCCATATTGTTGTTTATTCAACATTTGTTGCTCTAAGAATTTTAGATCTCATAAATTATTAAAAAACCTACATTTCAAATCCTATAAAAAATTTCATGGATACCTGTTTAAAAATACAATAAGCGATGACGCCGATGATGATAAATTTAAAGACAAATAACGTCTAAGGCCTAAACAAAACGTTTTGAAAATTGTCTGACATATTTATGTGATGCTGTCGTTCTCCAATTGGTGCAAGAGATGGCAGATTTACTAAAAGGTGCACACACACCGACACTTGAATCACTGAATATATTAATATTAATATTTTTTCTCAACATTACTTTCTAATACCACTTCTGTTTAAATAACATATGATGACAAGTCTTTTGTTCAATGGTGAGGACAACTTTTGGCATTTTATTGGTCCCTCCCTTCTACAAACGTAAACAACAAAATGTTGAAAAGACGCCACATTTGCATGAAAGCAAACCAAATGCGTGTCTGCTGAGGTGCGTGTGTTTTATGCTGTGCCTTGAAAAAGACAATATCCGAGGACTTAATGAAATGATGTTCGTTTATTCATAAGGATGTTGTCGTTGTTGTATTATGCCTCTGCTTCATTTGAAGATGCTATACAATTTTCCCATTAAAACACCAAAATCGAGGGAAGGAACTGCCTGCCGCTGTGTGTTATTAAAAGACTACATGTGCCTCGTGGCCAGCTGTGGTTTATGAAACGTACGAAAAAGAATTACATTATGTATGTTACGTTCCCTGCGTACTATCACCACCTTAAATCTTTTATGAATTCTCATTGTTGGACATGTAGTCAAGATGTTTTCCTACCAACATCTGTTCGATTTTCATGCTCATTTATGTTCGTTGGCCTGGTGATTTCACCTGGAAAATGTTTATGTGGAACGTGGGTGTTAAAAATGTATTAAATTGTGTTTTCTTTTGAATGAAGTGGAGAAATGAATGGCTCTGTGGTTAACTGTGGTACGCTTGTTGGGCAAAGAGGATGAACATTAACAACTGTAAATGAAGGGTGTAATCCTTATGTGTTATCAGTTTACGGGAAGTAAAAGTGAAGTATAAGTTGGAATTTATTGAATCATCTCACGAATCTTTAATGCAAAATACAAACATAAATTTGACATACTTAAAACTATTCAGCTAGTGTTTTTTTCGATAATTCATGTAATACCACGAAATATTCGACCCCTATTGTGGTACAACAGAATTCATATATCGAAGAGATAAACCAATCAACCCATGTGTGTCCTTCCGTTCGTGTGATTGTCTGTCCATTATATGTTGTAATCCAACTCCAGGCCACAATTATGGACCGATGGTCATAAAATTTTGAATGGAGATTGGTCTCCCACCAGAATATACACCTAATAGCAAAGTGCTCGCTACCTCATATGGGAAAGCATATAAAAAACAAATAGTAGTGGGACAGGGCCGACCACGAGATAGCCTACACCACTACCCCTGGAAATGAACTTTCAGCAAATCAAAATTCCTTTTTGGAACAAATAAACTTATTGTAAGAATAACTTTGTGGATTCTGCCACCTTATCACATCAAGCTTAAATAATAATATAATATTTGTTCCACAAACATCCCAGAAGGGACAGGGAGTGCACTCCGATTCATATTAGCTCAATGATATGGGACCTACTGTTTATCGCCGAGTCCGAACGGCGTGTCCTAAGACACCACAGAAGTATAAAATGGCAGAAATAAACAGGAAATGTTGGCAACATTACTAAGGGGTATATTGAAACCGCTGAAAATTTGATGTGTAGAAGAAAGATCCAGGTCAGGCAAAATCAAATTTTCAAAGGTGGAAAAATACCTTCAGTAATTTTGACTCTTTTGTCCCAACTGGCATGTTTGTGGAACAATTATATTTTATACATTTCTAATAAATATTCCTAAATTGGAAAATTGATATTGTTTAACCCCTTCTGCTACATGTTTTAATGTTCTTTGAATATCAGGCTTTTTTGGAATACACCTAATTTAAATAAATATATAAGCCCGACATAAGAGACCAAGTAAATTTTGAAAAAAAGTGACGAAACTACCGCATGCTGCAATGTATGTATAGAGAATCCAATTAGACAATTAGTACGCTAGGACTCTACGTAATTTGCATGATAGAGACAATTTGTAGAATTATAGGAAGATGTGGTTTTATACACAAAACCAATTTGCATCGTGGAAAAAGGTCAGTAGTTCTCTTTCCAGGAATTAAAATATAGACCAAAAATAAAATATTTATAATTATCACACAAAAGTAAAGGTCCATTTCACCCGCTAAATAATATCAGATTATCATCCAAAATTGTAGCCATATTCTTGGACCTAAATTCTTACCGTGTGCAAAATTTCGTGACTATTGACCTATAATTGCGACCTCTAGCGTGTTTATGATTACAATACAAACAAATAAATGAATATATTAGGCTGTAACTCTGTTCGTTGATCATGTAGACCAACACAATTGGCATCAATAGAAAGGTCAAGAGTTCGTTTCCCAAGTATAGTTTACTTACCTGGAATGTGTCTTCCAGGTATAAAGATATTTGCAGTATGTTAAAAATTTTCACAATTTATAATAAATATTTATATTTTTGACTTGAAATATTAATAATAGTATATAGAACATACTTGCAAAAATTTAGAGGAATATGTACTGAAATATAAAAGTTATAGAGATTTTTTTAAAAAAAGAATTTTGGTCGATTTGTTCCATATCCGCACTTAGACACAAATGTGAAATATTTTAAATCACATGGGACAAAGTGACAAAAAAATTTTCCATTTTTGCCTCAATAAATTAAATACTTCTAAATCGAAAATTAAAATTCTGATTTTTGAAATGTGTTTTGAAACTTGTAAGTTTTTAAAGTATTAATTTCGTAACTGAAAAAAGTTTATGCTTTCCAGTTGAGGCGTGGATATCTCGGAAATTAGAACAGATAGGAGAAAGCCGACTAGAAATTCAGAAAGAGCATACCGGAAAACCCTAGAAACCACCTGTATCTCAAAAAGTCAAAAATGGCGTATGGAACACTTAAGCATGACACCGACCTTTAATAGTTCTTTTTAAGTGCTCGAAATAACATTAGCTTTGGTCACCATCATTATTAGAGGAAAGTCTTCATAGTACCGTGTGGCGTATGCCATTTACAATAAATGTAAATAATCATCATTCGCGCAGTGGAACAATGATAGCAAGAACAAATTTGGATAAAAATGTTGAAAAGTTTGTCAAGTTTAAAATTTTAAATTGGTGAAAGATATAACATCCCATACTAGTCCCCTTCTTTACTTGCTTTTAATGAGTGTTAAATTTACGTTCGTGTATATGTACTTTACCCTATCTTGTGCTAATGTTTGGGAAGATATGAATGTGTGTAAACACGGATGTGTTATTTGCATATATTTACAAAAGCGTGTATGTTTGTTTATTTTTCAATATATGATGGTAAGAAGTAGTTAGAGTTCTCTTTCTTAATTGTGAAAAATTCTTGCTACTGTTGATTACTATAATTTAAATCATTATACCCTACACCACTATGTGGAAAGGGTATTATAAGTTTGTTTTGGGAAAAATTCATTTAACACCGGTCTTCATACCAGTCTTCATATCACGACGAGATAAGGCGATTTTGAGTCCGTCTGTCCAATTATGGAACGATCGTCACGAAATTTTGCATGGAAGTCAGGTTCAGACTAGAATAGACACCTACTGTTATTGGTGACGATTGTATAATATTTAGTGGGTGAAGTGGAACAAAAACATATTTTTATCGGATTTTGTAGTTGCTCTGTAGGTCGCAATAATGGTCCGATCGCCTCGAAATTTTAAATAAGGTAAGAGTATATTACAAAGAAAAAGTTTGCATTTTGCGATGGTGATCAGATAATATTTAGAGGGTTAAATGGACCACCATTTTTGTGAGAAGATTTTTAATAAACAGATTTTATCCTTATTCCCGGTAGAAAAATTCCACCCCTGTAAATAATATTTGGAAGGTCAACACTTGACATTTCTATCGATGCCAATTATGTTTATTTAGGTGGTCAAATAACAGAGCTACATCCTAATATATCCAATTATTTGTTTGTTGTGGTGTCATTAGAACGCCAGAGGTCGCTATTATAGCTCAATAGTCACGAAATTTTGCACGAGGTAAGAGCTTAAGTCGAAGAAGATGCCTGAAATTTTGGATGATGATCTGATATCATTTAGCAGGTAAAATGGACCATTACTTTGGTATGAAAAATATCAAAAATTTATTTTTGGTCCATATTTTAATTCCTGGAGGGCATATACCGGCAAAGTAGCCTACATATGAAAAAAGAACTACTCACCTTTCCCTTGCTACAAATTGCAAATAATGTGTCTGCTACATAACGGTACTACTGCCTATTATACGAAGGATGCACGACAACTTCCTCGCCTAGGCAAGAACGCGTACTGCCGGGCGCCATTTGAATTTATTTTGGAAAGTTTGACAGTTTTTAGCCTATTCTTACTCAGGGCAGTTTGTCGTGAGAACATGTTATGTGTTGTTTACAGTGACATCAAAAATCACTTTGAAAAAAAAATGGAATTTACTTGCGAACATTTTCGTCCAAGAATTTTTCACAATTTTCGACGTATATAATCACCGGAAGAGTGTATCGATCAAATTAAATCTTTGTATGTCGATAAAGGACCATCCTTTAGGACTATTAAAACTGGTTTAATGATTTCAACCATGGACGGCACTCGCCAAAAACACGAAGGTCGTGAGGGTCGCCCGAAATAAGTCGTTGTGTCAGAAAAAATATGCCGTACATGAACGGATAATGTGAAATCCCCAGGTTAAATACCGTGAGATAGAGGCATCCTTGGGCATTTCTTCCACCAACTAACATTTGATATTGCAAAAGCACCAGCAAAATTGGACAATCGCTCCAAAGGCCCCTGTGAATTGTTTCAAATCGATCGCGGTGCATCAAACGACGTTTATAAGATCGTCACAGACGACGAATCTAGGATATATGCTTAGGAGCCTAAAACAAAGCAGGAATCGGCCGTTTAGGTTTTCAAAATGAGCCAAATCAAACGAAGTTTGTTTTTATGTAAGAAGCACTTCCAAGCCAAATTTTGCCTGCTTCTTCAGAAAAACTGACCGTGTGGCGACTATACGGCTTGAGAAATATAGGACGGTTAATTCTGAGTATTACACACTGATTATTGCACTACAATTTGTGTGCCTGAAGTCTCCTGAGAAATTCGAAAAACGAACAAGTGAAGACGAATCATTCTGCAACATGACAATGCGGGCTCTCACACATCGATTCAAACCAGCGCCTGTTTGACCGCACAAAACGTGGAATTGATGGGTCATCCGCCGTACCACCCTTACGGGGGTGCAGTGACTTCATTTGATTCCAGCACATCAAAAAAAAAGGCGTGGTCAAGGATTTTTGTTGCCAGAAGATGCTGTAAAAGCGTTCAAAACCCATGTTTTGGAGGTGTCTCAATCGTAGTGGAATGCATCGCCAATAGGTTCGACCACTTTTGATTGTAAATATTCGGGGTTTCATTGTTAGGCCAGATAGTTATCGTTCAGTCCTCGTATAATGGGTTTTGTATAGAGAAACACATTTTCTTTCAATGCTGCAAATTTGCAATTTAACATGATGATCAGATAATATTAAGCGTGTTAAATGGGCCAAAACTTTTGTGTACAATTTGTATTATATCGGGAATGACAACGTGAGTTATATTTGGAAGACGATATTTTAAACTTTCCATTGATATCAGAGTTACACCCTATTATATACAAGGATCCCACAGTTTTAATTGTGTGCAGTGTAATTACATTCACGCTAAAGTTCGTAGTTATAATTCAATACTGAATCATTTATGCGCGAGATAAGAGTTTTCGTCCAGGAAGATGCCAATAATTTTGGATAATGATCGGATAATATTTGGCGGGTAAAATTAACCAAAAATTTTGTGGGAAAGATATAAAAAATTTATTTTGGCTCTACATTTTAATTTCTGGGGGACATATTGAGACAAATTACGAATACGAAACTAGAAAACCAACTCGTGACCTCACTCTTGATGCAAATTATATCAATGTAGCGGTTAGATAACGGAAGCACTGTCTAACATATAAATGGGTTTCTTTATTGCTTTGGTTTGCTCGTAAAGAACTTCATTTAGTTGCTATGCTACAAAATGTCGAGCCAAATTCCCACAATTTAAATTGATGCAAAGTGCAATGATATACTAGTCTTGAAATTTTTGTGCTACCTTTGGTTAAAAGTAATGTAGTAGCTAAAAATTTTTTAGTTTTTTCATTGGATGATTGGGTAAAAATCAGCGAAAACTACTTCTAAATGTGATTTGATATTTCTTTCTTTATCACGTTGCGACTTAACTAAATTTAAATGAAAGGTGCTTGCAACTGGGAAGTTTGTACGGATTCTGAAACTACAACGTTCATAGATGAGAAAAATCAAAAAACAAAAAAAAAATCGCCGGAGGGATTTTCAAATAAATCGCCGAAAAATTTCACATTTTTAGGTTTTTTTTTATGTTTTTTTTTTTCGGTTTTACTTGTAAACCGCAAGCCCTATCGTAATGGGACTAAATATAATGTTGTAGCAGTGAAAATTCTCTACAAGGTTGACCTTTATGGAATTTTCGTAGATTTTACCATTTTTGAGGTATAGAAGATCAAATCCAAAAATACAAAAAAAGAAAATCGCTAGAAGGATTTTAAAATAAATCGCGGTCAAAGTTCAAATTTTTGGTTTATTTTAGATTTTCGGAATTTAGCTTGGAAGCGGTAAGTCCTATCAAAATGGGATTAAATAAAAAATTGTTGAGGATGAGCTGTGAAGCTACAACATTTTTTAGTCCCATTTCGATAGAATAAGCGGTTTTCACTTTGTTTATTTTGTTTTTTTTTTTTTTTTTTCATCTATGAACATTATAGTTTCAGAATCCGCAAAAACTTCCCAGGTGTAAGTACCATTCATTAAAATTTAGTTAAGGCGAACTGGGTTATACACATGTTAACTATTTAAAACCAGTAAGGAAAGGATCAAAGTCGGGCGGGGCCGACTATATGATACCCTACACCACTGTGAATATGTAAAATATAAATCGGAGCTATATCCAGATCTTAACCGATTTTGATATTATTTGGCACATTTATTTCCAGGCCGAATTCAGTCCAACATTCCAAATATCATTGAAATCGGACTTATATAGCTTGTTTGCAGCAGCAAATACGCGAAATCGGCCGTAAATATATACGGGTGCTATATCCAAATCTGACCCGATTTCGATATAATTTGGCACATTTATTTCTAGACTGAATTCAGTCACACATTCCAAATTTCATCGAAATCGGAAATATATAGCGTGTTTGGTACAGAAAATACGTGAAATCAGCCGAATATATATATGGGAGCTATATCCAAATCTGAACCGATTTCTAAATAATTTGGCACACTTATTTCTAGACCGAATTCAGTCAAACATTCCAAATTTCATCAAAATCGGACGTATATAGCGTGTTTGGTGCAGCAAATTCGTGAAATCGTGCGAACATATATATGGGATCTATATCCAAATCTGAACCGATTTCGATATAATTTGGCACATTTATTTGTAGACCGAAGTCAGTCACACATTCCAATTTTCATTGAAATCGGACATATATAGCGTGTGTGGTACAGAAAATACGTGAAATCGGCCGAATATATATGTGGGAGCTATTTCCAAATCTGAACCGATTTCTAAATAATTTAACACATTTATTTGTAGACCGAAGTCAGTCACACATTCCAAATATCATTGAAATCGGACTTATATAGCTTGTTTGGAGCAGCAAATACGCGAAATCGGCCGTAAATATATATGGGTGCTATATCCAAATCTGACCCGATTTCGCTATAATTTGGCACATTTATTTCTAGACTGAATTCAGTCACACATTCCAAATTTCATCGAAATCGGAAATATATAGCGTGTTTGGTACAGAAAATACGTGAAATCGGCCGAATATATATATATATATATATATGGGAGCTATATCCAAATCTGAACCGATTTCTAAATAATTTGGCACACTTATTTCTAGACCGAATTCAGTCAAACATTCCAAATTTCATCAAAATCAGACGTATATAGCGTGTTTGGTGCAGCAAATTCGTGAAATCGGGCGAACATATATATGGGAGCTATATCCAAATCTGAACCGATTTCGATATAATTTGGCACATTTATTTGTAGACCGAAGTCAGTCACACATTCCAATTTTCATTGAAATCGGACATATATAGCGTGTGTGGTACAGAAAATACGTGAAATCGGCCGAATATATATGTGGGAGCTATTTCCAAATCTGAACCGATTTCTAAATAATTTAACACATTTATTTGTAGACCGAAGTCAGTCACACATTCCAATTTTCATTGAAATCGGACTTATATAGCTAGTTTGGGGCAGCAAATACGCGAAATCGGCCGAAAATATATATGGGTGCTATATCCAAATCTGAACCGATTTCGATATAATTTGGCACATTTATTTCTAGACTGAATTCAGTCACACATTCCAAATTTCATCGAAATCGGAAATATATAGCGTGTTTGGTACAGAAAATACGTGAAATCGGCCGAATATATATATGGGAGCTATATCCAAATCTGAACCGATTTCTAAATAATTTGGCACACTTATTTCTAGACCGAATTCAGTCAAACATTCCAAATTTCATCAAAATCGGACGTATATAGCGTGTTTGGTTCAGCAAATTCGTGAAATCGGGCGAACATATATATGGGAGCTATATCCAAATCTGAACCGATTTCGATATAATTTGGCACATTTATTTGTAGACCGAAGTCAGTCACACATTCCAATTTTCATTGAAATCGGACATATATAGCGTGTGTGGTACAGAAAATAAGTGAAATCGGCCGAATATATATGTGGGAGCTATTTCCAAATCTGAACCGATTTCTAAATAATTTAACACATTTATTTGTAGACCGAAGTCAGTCACACATTCCAATTTTCATTGAAATCGGACTTATATAGCTTGTTTGGAGCAGCAAATACGCGAAATCGGCCGAAAATATATATGTGTGCTATATCCAAATCTGAACCGATTTCGATATAATTTGGCACATTTATTTGTAGACCGAAGTCAGTCACACATTCCAATTTTCATTGAAATCGGACATATATAGCGTGTGTGGTACAGAAAATATGTGAAATCGGCCGAATATATATATGGGAGCTATATCCAAATCTGAACCGATTTCTAAATAATTTGGCACACTTATTTCTAGACCGAATTCAGTCAAACATTCCAAATTTCATCAAAATCGGACGTATATAGCGTGTTTGGTTCAGCAAATTCGTGAAATCGGGCGAACATATATATGGGAGCTATATCCAAATCTCAACCGATTTCGATATAATTTGGCACATTTATTTCGAGACTGAATTCAGTCACACATTCCAAATTTCATCGAAATCGGAAATATATAGCGTGTTTGGTACAGAAAATAGGTGAAATCGGCCGAAAATATATATGGGAGCTATATGCAAATCTGAACCGATTTCTATATAAATTGACACACTTATTTCTAGACGGAATTCAGTCACACATTCCAAATTTCATTGAAATCGCAAATATATAGCGTGTTTGGTACAGAAAATACGTGAAATCGGCCGAAAATATATATGGGAGCTATATCCAAATCTGAACCGATTTCTATATAATTTGGCACACTTATTTCTAGACGGAATTCAGTCATACATTCAAAATTTCATCAAAATTGGACGTATATAACGTGTTTGGTGCAGCAAATACGTGAAATCGGGCGAAAATATATATGGGAGCTATATCCAAATCTGAACCGATTTTCACCAAAAGCAATAGCGTTCTTCCTATGGCTAAAAAAGTAGTCCCCAATTTTCAGCTGAATCGGACAAAAAATGCGACCTGTACGTTACGAACAAAAATACATGGACAGACGGACAGACGGACGGACATGCATAAATCGACTCAGAAAGTGATTATATGTATATCCCCAAAAGGAACTATGGGTCTATTTCGTTTCCTTTTGTATGTTACATACAAATGCACAAAGACATAATACCCCTTACCACATAGTGGTGTAGGGTATAAAAAGTATGTTTGTATGTATATAACCAAAACGTTATATGTGTCCATTATAAAATAAAGAAAATCACACCTAACGTTACCAGTAATAACGGTGTATGTATGTGCTATATCTCTGGCATGTTATAGTGCATATCAACTTATGTATGTATGACCGAACGGCAAGAAATATGTCGCATACATATAAAATTAATTCAGTGGAAAACAAGTGCCCAGCAGAAGTGGTGTAGGGCATCACATGGTCGGGCCCGTACGACTATAACGCTCTCTTACTTGTTTTTGTTATAATGTTTTTGATGCTAATTTATGTAAAATATACATAATGTTATATACTCTATTAACAATCTGGCCCCCATTTCGTTGTTATTTTCATCAACATTACATGCTACATACCCACATATGTTCATATATACACTGTCTTGGGAAATACCTTGTTTGTTCTTTTTTAATGTATTACTGTTATTGTTATTTGTTTGTTTATATTGTAAAAATTTCACTTGACAACCTTCATCTTCACTTGACATTCTTCATTTCTCAAAAGGAGTAGCTAGATGTGCCTGTACACCTTACCTGTATGTAATTACTTGCACACCCCGAATATTACAAAAAAGAAAAACATTACCTGGAGATGGAGAGAAAAATTAAATGAGATTTTCGTTTATATTTTTTGGTTTCTTTAAATGATGTTGGCATTTAATTCCATTATAAAATTCCTTACGGTTTTTAAGTAAAAGAAAAAAACAACAACAGATTTGTGATAACACCGCGTGCTTAAATATATATTTTGAAATATATTATATATCCCTTCGTAATAAGATTTTATACGTCTGTCTGTTGCAAGTGGCAGGTACTACTAATTCAGTTGAGCTGAAATAAATCTTGAGCATCAAAATATTTACCACACACCTCAGGAATGTCTTCAATTATTTTGTTTTGTTATTTAAATTATGTTGATGAGTTAGACTTTCGCCACAGAGGACTTCTTTCACGTTGGAAATGTAAGACTATATTTCGAATTATCGTAAAGGGTAGGGGTGACATTTCCAAATGAAATGTTATAAAATAAAATAATTTTCGAACATTTTTGCGGTAATTTATGAGAAGAAAATTTTTTAATAGAGTGTTGTTGGAGATCCGGTCGAAATTTTAACTGGCGATAGGAAGACAATATAGAAAAATATAAAAAAACCTTTAACATATGAAGCAAACATATGAACAATACAGCATGGATTAAATGGAGAGCGGAGGAAACAAACACAGCTTAGATATGTGCATATATACACTTCCAAATGCCGCCCTGAGAACAGCATCAGGGTGCCTCCTCATGGCTCCAGTGGACCACCTACATGAGGAGACAAACATTCTTCCAGTACAGCGACACAATCACATGCTTTTGTTGCAGTACCTGCTCGGTTGTTACCGTGAGAGCTATCCCAATCACCGTATGGTGGATAGCCCCGCCCATTCAGGCAGATCAAGAAGAACTTCCATGATTTGGAAGAAGTGCTGCGTTACAAGAGAGAACTTCTAGATCAACAAGCATATCAAGCGCGTTTGAAAAGCATCCATACGGCCGCAGTTACATATGCCATAAGCAGCTACAGTTTGAGTGCGGTCCCCAGAGCACAACCCCCATCAATCGCAGCTGAGGAGCGTCAGCTTCCACGACAAATCAGATTAGTTTTGGCTCAACTACGCTCGGAAAAGTGCAGACGTATAAACTCCTACTGGGCAAGGATCGACGGGACTGTGCAAAACATATGATGCCCTTTTCAAATACCCCGCCAAACTCACTCAACTTAGTCTAGTGGATCTGCAGTTACATCCCATCGAAACGTTCCTGGAACTGAGGATAATTAGGAGGATATTTAAAATGCGATTCCAAAGGGATAGTTAAAATGCAGTGCTAATATAGTGCATTTTTAAGTAGTCACGCTCTTGTAATAATCATGAATGAAAATGCAAAATAAATCACTTGTATGATTAAACTGCATCTTTGGAGGGAAACATTTTGCTAGGCATGAATTTTAATGCCTTCCATTTTGGAAGTTCTATAGATTGGCAGCGGCTTAGAACGCTAAGAAAAAAATGTGCTTTATCGAAATAATGATTTAAGACCCCAAGTATGTTTTGGACGAAATCCGTTTCAGACAATTTTGAGTCGATTTAGCAATGTCCGTCCGTCTGTCTGTCTGACTGGATGGTGCGCACGATAGCTCTCGAACCGATCAACCGACTCGGTCCAAGATTTGGCTTTCGTGATATTTCGTGCAAATTTAGTTTAAGTTCGAAGATGGGTTATATCGGTCAACTCCTTCCGTTACCTCCCCCACAAAAGTTCGAAGATGTTCGGAAAATTTGTGCACACGATAACTCTTGAAGGGAGTAACCGATTTGGTCCATACTTTGCACATCGGTCCGCTCCTTCGTGTACCTCCCACACAAAATTTCCGAAAAGTTCAGTTTAGGACCAGCACTCGAATCGCTTCGGTTTTTATTTTAACATCTTGCATTCACCTCCCCCAATACGACGATACAAGTTTCATCAGGGGCAAGTCCATACTTCCTGAGAAAATAGCCTGAAAGTTGCAAAAAAAAACCCCTATGACACCGTGTGTAGTGGTTGGGGAGCAAGATAACTCTTGAACGAATCTGCCGATTCGATCCAAAATTTAGCCTTCGTAATATTTTTATCAAAAAATAGTTTAAGTTCGAACATAAGCCATATCGGTCCACTCCTTCAGGTACCTCCCCCACAAAAGTTCAAAAATCTACCTCTATATCTGGTAGATATAAAAGGATGTGTAATGTATGGATCAAATCGTTCAATCCGTGCAAGAGTTATCGTGCTCACAATTTTTTCTAACATTTTTGAACTTTTGTGGAGTTCGAATTTCGACTAAATTTGTCCACTCTTTTGTGTACCTCCCACACAAAATTTCGGATAAGGTCACTTTAAGACCTGCTCTCGAATCACTTTGATTTTTCTTGAAGAATCCTGCATTCGCTTCCCCAATTACATTGGTAAATTTTTGTCAGAGGCAGGTCCATAATTCTTAAGAAATAAGTGTAAAAACCCCCTATGACACAATATGTAGTGGCTGGAGAGCACGATAACTCTCGAACGGATCAACCGATTTAGTCCAAAATTTAGCCTTCGTAATATTTTGTGCAAAATTAGTCTCAGTTCAAAGATGGACAATACGGATCCATAACTTCCTGTACTTCCACTCAATATTTAAACGGGACAACTTACATACATACATACATACATACATACATACATACATACATACATACATATGTTCCCACAACATCCCTGAAGGGACAAGGGAGACTTCTCTCATATCAATGAGTGCACGCCGATTCATATTGGCTCAATGATATGGGACCTACTTTTTATTGCCGAGTCCGAACGGCGTGTCTTACGACACCACTTGTAGAGAAGTTTTTCATGGCTCAAATACTCAGGAAATGTCGCCAGCATTACTGAGGGGGAATTTTGCCACCGTTGAAAATTTGATGTTGCTTGGCCTGGGATTCGAATCGCAGACCTTCTGAGTGCAAGGCGGACGTGCTAACCATTGCACCACGGTGGCCCCCCAACGGGAAAACTTATTAGGTCCAAACTTTGGATCTTCTTATATTTTTCCAAATTAAATTTAACTTCTAAAATGGCCTATATCGGCAACAAATTTGTGAAAAGACACAAAATACTTCGATCTATCCGTAGATGACAGTTTCAATTCACATAGGCTGAGGGTATATCACTGTTGGCAAAGCCGACTGATACTTTTTTTACTTGTCCTGGTTTGAGAGTCATAGGATATTATTTTCCAGTAATATGATATTGTACCCCCTTGGTCCATATGGTAACCCTCTTAGTAGGGATATTCTATGGCTAATATTGTTGATACTTGTTAGCAAGTCCAGTCATAAAATGTCATGAATTTTAAGCATTTTCCGAAAACGTGGGCTATTGAACCTTAATTACATTTTGAAAACATTTTCTTAACCACTTGCATTACATGTTAATTATTTATTTGGTTATTATGGTTGAACTACGTGGGCTATTTTTTTTATTTATGCATTTAATCTGGTCTTAAACAAGTCGGCCAACTAATTTTTGCAAAAAAACCGAAATTTTTATCACAACTATTTGTCATTTTTTACTAATTAATAAATGAAAAGTGCTAGTTTTTCTCATTTTGAAAACAATTACTTGCCAAACTGTATAAGATGAAAAATTTTACCCAACAAACATTTTTGTCCATTTAATCTGTTAAATATTATTTGTTAATCGTAATAAATTGCAACATTTGATTCTTTGTTTCTTTGCCTTACTGTAAATTTCGAGACGATCAGACTATTATTGCGAACTGCGTTCGTCCGTCCATTAAAAATTTTAATCAAACTCCAGGCCGCAATTATAGACCAATCGCCACAAAATTTTGTATGGAGGTCGGGTTCAGACCAAAATAGATCTCTATAGCTTTTAAGGACCATCGCAAAATTTTGAAGGGGGTGAAATGGAACAAAAACAGAATTTTAATCCGATTTTGTAGCGGCTCTCTAGGTCGCAATAATAGTCTGCTTGGCGTAAATTTTTTGTATGGTTTGAGTTTACGTCAAGAAAGAAGCTTGCAATTTACCACGAAGATCAGATAATATTTTGTTAGAATGCTGATGCCCAGATATAGTGGTCGATGCGAACGAACTTTCCTTGCTTTCTTTTAATTATTTGAAAATTAAAGGCTTTTTGCATCCCACTGTCTTTAGAAATATTGAAATATTTTAAATGTTTTTTGTTATTATACACCTTAAATCCTTTTTTGCAGGTGCGAACAAAACCTGTATAATATAAGCTATTGGTTTATGCTAAGATATAAAAAAAGCAAAGAAAAATTAATTTATATTATTGTTTTTTTATATATTCTTCGTATTTTAACTTTTTTGCAGATGATTAATTATTTAATCAATTAAAAGGTCCATGTCTGGGACGCCAAAGAATTCAACATCAATTAAATTATTTGGTGTACGGTATCACATGGTCGGACCCGTCAGACTATAGCCCTCATTTACTTGTTTTTGTTAGAATGTTGATGCCCAGAAATTATGGTCGTCCGCATCCTTGCTTTCTTTTAATCATATGAAAATTAAAGGATTGCTGCATCCCACTGTCTTTGGAAATATTGAAATATTTTAAATGTTTTTTTATTACTATACACCTTAAATCCCTTTTTGCAGGTGCGAACAAAACCTGTATAATGTAAGGTCTTGGTTTATGCTAAGAAATAAAAAGAGCAAAGAAAAATTATTTTATATTATTGGGTTTTTTACTTTCTTCGTTTTTTAACCTTTTTGCAAATGATTAATTACTTAATCAATTAAAAGGTCTATGTCTGGGACGCCAAAGAATTCAACTTCAATTAAATAGATTGTAATTTATTTGCTTTTTTTTCAAAGAAACAACTTTTTACTTTACTTAAAAATATATTTTGAACTAAACAATTGAGTTCAATGAACATCTCTTTTTCGTTATAAATTTAAGAATGTAGTAGTGGAAACGAGGATAGACTGCAAGCCGATTGGAAGCGATTTGGCGATAAAAAGATATTGTGAGAGAGCAAACTCGCATAATCTCCATTGAAGCCAATTCCATGTCTTATTTACATTATAGTTAATACAAGTTAATTAAATAACTAAATAGTATCTTCCTACCGTTTTATCGAGCCTGTGGACGAAGTCTAATTTTATGAGTAAATAACATTTTCCTTGGATACAAATGGATTTTTGGAAGTTTCCAGCTTAGTATGAAAAGTGTATAGAGTTATGTAAAGTATCGGAAAAAAACATTTGCAACTACCGCATACAATTCAGTTTTATCTCTGTAATATTTGTAAAAACAAAATTTTTGTTGAGTATTGCAGCTTAAAATTTTTCCTCATTTTCCGAACAAAACATTTACAAATAGTTTTGTACCTTATACTTATCGATATGCCACTTTAAATAGAGTATTTTAACAAAACTGTCATGTTTTTGTTTTTTTGAAAACTCTTGTAACACCGCAAAATATTCCCCGTAGACATGGTTATATAGACTTAGAATTTTAGCCTGATCAAGAATATATATACTTAATAGGGTGTCCGATGTATATTTCGATGTTTTACAAACGGAATTAAAGTATACCCTCCATATTATGGCAGAGGGAATAATGAAAATATTACATGTCGTGTCACAATCGTACAAGCATACATATGTTCCCATAACAACCCCGAAGGAACAAGGTGACTTAGCAACCATGTAAAGAAACTAGTGACCAGGGGAAGTGGTGTACGGTATCACATGATCGGTCCCGTCCGACTGTAGCCCTCTTTTACTTGTTTTTGTTAGAATGCTGGTGTAGTTCGCAACCTTGCATTCTTTTAATTATTTGAAAATTAAAGGCTTGCTGCACCTCATTGTCTTTGGAAATATTGAAATATTTTACATGTTTTTTTTTATTAATACACTTTTTGCAGGTGCGAACAAAACCTTAATAATATAAGCTCTTGGTTTATGCTAAGAAATAATAAAAAAGAGCAAAGAAAAATTAATTTCTATTATTGGTTTTTTATATTTTCTTCGTATTTTAACCTTTTTGCAAGTGATTAATTACTTAATCAATTTAAAGGTTCATATGTGGGACACCAAAGGGTCCAGCTTCAATTAAATTATTTGTAATTTATTTGTTTTCTATCAAAGAAACAACTTTTTTCTTTACTTAAAATTCTTTTTTTTTAACGTTAGAAATGAGTTCAATGTAAATCTCTTTATCGTTATAAATATAAGTACGTAGTAGTGGAAACGAAGATGCACCTGAAGCAAGCTATACGATGTTATTGAATGTTTCTAAATGAGCCCAAGATATTGTGAGAGACGTTAAAAAGTGTAATTGAAATATTTAAGGCGTAAAATGGACCAAAAACAAAATTTTTATTCGATTTTGTAGGTCGCAATGATGGTCTGATCGCCGCAAAATTTTAAGTACGTTTGGGGCTTTCCCCCGTAAGTTATATTTACAAGAGGAACTTTTGATCTTTTCATTGATGCCAATTACGCTGATGTACGTGGTCAGATAACAATAATTTTGAACAAGTAAAAAGTCGTTATGTTCGGCCGGGCCGAACTTTTTATACCCTCCAGCATAAAATAGTCTTAATTAAAATCTCATAATTAGGGTCCTTTCACAATTTTATGTGGAACAACTTTTCGACAATGGTTAGACTCCTACTGCCTCCCACTATTGCTTAAATTACACTGTGAACACAAATGTTGGGGCAGAGATAATTCCTTTTGGAGATGAAAGCCCTTGGTGTGTGTATATTAAAAACACCGAAGGACAGATGTGCCGTGAGTCGAACTTCCGCGTTATGGCGTGATGAAGTTTTGGCAAGAGACCCTGTAAGCCATCATGAATTAGCATTATATCTTTGTTTGTTGTTTTTGTAGAGCACTGTAACCAAGGCCTTTCTTCTCCAAGAGGAAATTTCCGTGCCCCAGACTTTCACCTCCATTTTGTTGCACAGTTTTATCTAATCTAAAAAATGTGTTCAGCTTGGGGTACTTCAAGAGTCAAATTGAGGGTAGTTTCATCAAAACAATGTAGACCCTCAAAAGTGGACCCATGTTGACGAATTTTAGTGAAGAAATTTCGTGACCACTGAAAATTCCCGAAAATCGGGAGGTACAGTTATATGGGGGATATACCAAAACATGGACCTATATTGACGATTATTTTTGAATTGACAAAATTGTAGCTAAAATTCTCAAAATAACAATCATTACAACTAGTTCGGTTACAAATTGTGGCTAAAATTCTCAAAATACCGAAAATCGGGAGGTACCCTTATATGGGGGCTATACCAAAACATGGACCTATGTTGAAGATGTTTGGTGGAGATGTTTCATGACCACTGAGAACCTCAAATGGCAAATTAGAGCTAGTTCGGTTAAAAATTGAAGCTAAAATTCTCAAAATACCGAAAATCGGGAGGTACCGATATATGGGGGCTATACCAAAACATGGACCTATATTGACGATGTTTCTTGGAGACGTTTCATGACCACTGAGAACCTCAAATGTCAAATTGCAGATAGTTCGGTTAAAAATTGTGGCTAAAATTCTCAAAATACCGAAAATCGGGAGGTACCGTTATATGGGGACTATGCCAAAATATGACCCTACACCATTTCTCCTTGGCACTACATATTAAATAATTCACATAGACTACCTATTTCATATCAAATAATTCGAATTACAGATAGAATAATTCGAATTACAAATGAAATAATTCGAATTACAAATGAAATAATTGGAATTACAAATAGAATAATTCGCATGAAATAATTCGAACTGCAAATGGAATAATTCGAATTACAATAAAATTATTTCCAATTACAACTGGAATGTTTTGAATTACATCTGAAAAATGTGTAGTACAGAAAATTTTCAGGCTAAAGTACTCAGAAAATTTCATCTACATTACGCAAAAGGGGCTTGAAATCGCCATAAATATTGATATTGTGGTCGGAGATTAATACAAATATTACGCTGAAGTTACGATCACAAGCATAACCCACTATTAAAATTTCACCCACTTTACACGAAATTGCCTTAAACTGGATTGAAACGCAAAAGTGTTAATCTTTTCCGGAGAAGGTACCTGGAAAAATAAACCGACATACTCCATCTTGGAATTGGGTCAAATTTTGGGAGTCGTCCTTATAGATAATTTTCGTGGTAACCAGCCATTTAGGTTGTTCACCGTAGTTCGGGCGGGGCCGACTATATTATAGTGTATAATACTGTAAATATGTTAAACATATGTATATGGAAGCTAAATCCAAAACTGAACCGATTTCAATATAATTTGGCAAACCAAACAAAGCAGACCAAATTTCTTCACACGTTTCATATTGCAGCCTAAAATATATTAGGGAACTAGGAGGGTTTGGCGTTTTTTTATTTGGGATGACGACTTCTACTTTGTTTTTCAAAATAGTCAGGCGACTATTTTTTTGGGAGGTACGGATCTATCTATCTATTTTATCTATTTGAGCGGGCAATTGACACTTGGGTATAAAAAGTTTTTGTTGAAAAACAAGAAACAAGGGAACTGATGAAGATCTGTGGCGAGATCTGAAACTATGGTCTTCCCTGCCTTACCACTTGGTAAACATCGCCAATTTTTTCCCACTAATAAATTAAAGTTGTTTTAATAAAATATTAAAACAACGGCTATGGGATTAAGCCTGACTATTTTGAAAAACATTATATTAAGGAACTATATCTAAACCTGAAACGATTTCGATATAATTTGGCGAATTTATTTCTAAACTAAATACCGTCACGAATTCCAAATTTGAAGACTATATCTGCTACTATTCATATCTCCAGATCAACATCGGATTTCAGAAGTATATTATATTTTCTTTTCTGTAATATACTATAAACATTTCAGAAAAATCTGTTCAGCGGATTTTGAGTTCAAACAAACAAACAAACGTACAAACATTTCACTTTGAGCTTTTGTGAGGGAGATACCGGAAGGAGTTATCCTATATAGGACTCCTTGGAACTTAATTTACGCACTTAATTTACGTCGGGCTAGTAACCCCCCTAAAAAAAGCAGCCTACTATGAAAAAACGAAAGAAAAGAAAAACAAACCCCTCTAAAGTTGACGACCCCCGCAAACGTTTTAAGGGCCATGATCTGCGAATCTGCACCTGAAATGTTCGCACTCTTTATAGAGAGTTGCAGTTTACGCGCTGGCAGATGTACTTGAAAAGTACAAGGCCGACACTACTGCCATACAGGAAATACGATGGACTGGGAAAGATGTCACAACAACACCTAAAGGTGACGCACTGTATTATAGCTGCCATGATACAAAGCATGAGTTTGGTTGCGGTTTTGTAGTTGGTCAGAGGTTAAAATATCTGGTCTCCAGCTTCACCCCAGTGAATTAATGACTTGCTACAATTCGATTAAAAACAAAATTCTTCAAAATTAGCTTTATCTGCGCTCATGCTCCAACCGAAGACAAGGACGAACAGACCAAAGATATATTCTACGAGCGCTTAGAAGAAACATATGACCGTTGTCCTGACCATGACATTAAAATTGTTCTAGGCGATTTTAATGCCAAAATTGGAAAGGAGAATATCTTTGGCCCAACAGTCGGGAAATTCAGTCTCCACAGTGAAACATCTGACAATGGTATGAGGCTGATAGACTTTGCAGCTGCAAAAAACATGGTAGTTAGCAGTACCAGATTTAAGCATCTCGATATTCATAAGGGCACTTGGCTGTCTCCAGACCAAAGAACAATAAATCAAATTGATCACTTTGTGATAGATGGAAGACATTCATCGAGCGTGTTGGATGTACGATCGTTTCGCGGAGCAAACATAGATTCGGACCATTACCTCGTTGCAGCAAAGGTACGTACCCGTCTAAACGTTGCAAATAAAGCACTGACAAACACAACACGACCCAATTGCTTAATGAAAGCGCTTCTTGTCCCGATAACATGGCAAAATATTGCCCATTCCATGCAAAAAGCCGCGAAATCAGTACTTGGATACCAGAGACCTCCACCAAAGAATCCATGGTATGACCAGGAGTGCCGTGCTGCTACCGAAGAAAAAAATGCGGCATATAGGGCTACTTTACAATCAGTAGCAATGCGTAGCGCACGAGAGAGGTATCGGGAGAAAAGGAGAGAGGAGAAACGCCTTTTCTGCAGGAAAAAGAGAGTGATGGAAAAGAGGGAGTGTGAACAAATAGAGATGTACAGGAGACAGAACGAAGTCCGAAAATTCTACCAAAGAGTGAAGCATCAAACTGAAGGCTTTGGTACAGGCATATCCTGCTGTACAGACCAACAAGGTAATTTGGTAACTGATAGAGATAGTGTGCTCAGGATATGGAAAGAACACTTTTCCAAACTGTTGGTATCCGATAGCAGTGAAGATGGCGAAGATAACACAGATCCAATCCCAGAAGATGGTATTGAATGTATACCGCCCAGCCAGGATGAAGTAAGGACAGCAATAAACTGGCTGAAGAATAATAAGGCGGCAGGAGCAGATGGCCTGCCAGCCGAACTGTTCAAAACCGGAGGCGACACGCTGATAAGGTGTATGCACCCGCTAGTTAGTACCATCTGGCAGGAAGAACGCGTACCCGACGATTGCCCAATTACAGGGGCATAAGTCTGCTCCCGATTGCATATTAGATAGTATCTGGCATATTGTGTGAGAGACTAAAGCCTATGGTCAATGACATTATTGGACCCTATCAGTGCGGCTTTAGACCTGGAAAATCCACCATTGACCAGATACTTACCTTGAGACAAATCCTGGAAAAGACCCAAGAAATGCAGATCGACACCTTCCATCTTTTCGTCGATTATAAAGCAGCATTCGACAGCCCTATATGTTCAAAGGTGTTCCAAGCCATGTCTGATTTTGGTATTCCTGCAAAGCTCATTCGGCTTTGTAGAATGACGTTAACTGAGACGAGATCCTCAGTTAAAATAGGAAAGAACCTCTCCGAAGAGTTTATTACCAAAAGAGGTTTCAGACAAGGAGACGGCCTGTCGTGTGATCTTTTCAACATCCTTCTGGAGAAGGTCGTACGAGACGCGAAGTTCAAAAGAAGTGGAACAATATACACGAACATCCATATGTTACTGGCTTATGCCGACGACATTGACATCATGGGTCGATCGGTAAAGGAAGTAACCGACACCTTTGCAAAAGTCGAAAGAGAATCTGCTAAAGTTGGTCTGGCAGTAAACGGCGAAAAAACCAAGTTGATGGTATCGACGCGTAATATGTCCACTAACCCCGCACCATCTGTGAATGTTGGTACCTACAATTTTGAGGTAGTAAAGGACATCGTCTACCTCGGCACCGGCATAAACACAACAAATAACATCAGTTGTGAAATACGAAGAAGAATAGTGTTGGCTAACAGATGCTACTTTGGGCTGAGTAAGCAGTTTAGGAATAAAGCCACCTCTCGTCAAACAAAAGTAACACTTTACAAAACACTGATAATGTATGTATGGTTCCGAAGCATGGGTACTTGCTCAAGCAGATAAGGCAGTGCTTGGTGTGTTCGAGAGAAAAATTCTTCGAAAGATCTACGGGCCAATCTGTGTTGACGGCGAATATCGGCGTCGTATGAACAACGAGCTCTATCAACTATACAATGACATCAATGTAGTTGAACGAATCGAGATACAACGATTGCGATGGCTAGGCCATGTTATAAGAATGAGTGATGATGAACCCGCTAAGGCGCGAAATCTCTGGAACCGTTAGTCAAAAAAAAAAAAAAAAAACTGAAAATATACTGAAATGTTTTGCTGATGAGCAGCATCACCACAGCAAAAAATAAATAAAATCTAAAATCTCATTCTAAAAAGGTGTCCGATTTCACTCAGAAACCCCTATATATATTTACTCGTCATTATATTCAGTTGGGACACATTGGCGCTGATTAGCTCGACATTGGAGGACTTAGCTTTTTAACGAATTATTCCTAGTCTTTCCTCAAATTTGATTCGTTTTTATACCCTCCACCATAGTAATAATATTGTTTTTCCGTGTATAACGAATAAAACTAATCAACTGCGAGCCTATGAAGTATATACATTCAGGTAGAACGATATATTTTTGCACCCGAGTGTATTTTTTCCATAGGCAACCCAAGTTCGAAGCTGGGCTCCCCCACGTTTTGGTATAGCCCCATATAATAGTACGTCCCGATAATCGGTTTTTTGAGGATTTTAGCTACAATTTGTAACACAAACTTCTTCACCAAAAACAATTTTCCACCAAAAGTCAATATAGGCCCATGTTTCGACCAATGTTTTGCTTATTTGTAGCTATATATGTTGAACCGAACTAGCTGTAATTTGACATTTGAAGTTCCCAGTGATCGCAAAACTTCCACAGCATAATTTTCAACATAGGCCCATATTTTGGTATATCCCCCATATAGCGTTAGTCCTAACAAAACTACTCTACGATAAATTGTCAGCATAGCCCCTTGTTTTGGTTGGCCGCATATAACGGTACCTCTCGATTTAAGGTGTTTTGAGAAATTTCAAAGCCAAACTCATAACTTCAAAGTCAGTGCAAAAAAAGCGTTTGTCATGAAGAAAAATACAATTCAACGGCCAAATATCCGTTATTGTATAAAAACACATTTGCATTTGAAAAACCAAAAGTTTTAGGACAGAGAGGCCATTGCACAGTCGATATGTCTGAAGAGCTGCTCAACTAACATCGAAACCAGGTAACACAATTTGGTGACTGTGTGGGTTCGAGTCCTTGGCTTTCCTTTTTCACTTGCAAAAAAACATTTCGATCATCAAACTTAACTCTAAACGAGAAAATTTATAAAAATCATTAAAAATGATCTTCGCCCCAACAGACAAAATTTCAAAAAGTTTATATTTGCGTTTGTTGGCCACACTATGTGTAATTTGCATTAGAGGTTTCCCGTGATCACAAAACTTCTCCACCCAAAAATTGTCACCACCCGATTGAACACATTTTTAGATACATTTTCTGACCTAATCCGTGTTCGAATTTTTTAACTTAAATTGTGGGCAGAATAGGAAACTAAGTAGTCCATTTAATTCAGAATATTTTAGGGCGAAGAGTTGTAGAGTATTTTTACTTGTTTTTTGCTCCCAAATATTTAGCTATTCATTGCTTTTCCAGCCAACTGCTTTCTCTGTACAGCATTTCAAAGTTACGAAAATTGCATAAATTTGACCGCTGTGAACGATTACCAAACTACCTTTATGACTAATGCAACCGGAATAGTAGTCACTGTCCGGCAATATATGTTTAGGAAATAAAAATGTATGTACAACGTTAAATGCAATCCAAAAGTCAAAATACTACAAATTCCCCAAATTCGTTTGTAATTCCATTAACGCCTGCAGCAGCAAGCAAAATGCCACGAAAAACTGACTATAATGTATGCATGTAGTTGTGAATTTCTTTCTCCAACAGTAGTAGTTTCATCATGACTTCGGTTGGTTGCCTTCATTGTTCTTCGCTCGCGTAGTACTTTACCAACATTTTATGGTTTGTTAATTTAAGCAAAATAAATTATTATTTTTTGTTGTTCATTTTCTTGTTTTATTCTACTTATTGTTGGTGGTATTACGTACGTACATGTCAGTTTCTCTTCTGGCTTGTCGTCGTCATTTTCAACAAGGCGTTTCTTAAGAATTCCTTTTGCCTGGAGGGTATGGTGAAATTCATAAGAAAAATGAAATAAAAAGTTGTGCTCTTTCTGCTGGGTTAGCGAGGAAATTTTTAGTGATTTTTTATATGGAAATAAAACGAAAACGACAACGAAATCACTTGAAAGAAAAGAACGAACTTTCATTCGTATGTTTGTTTATTTTGTAATGGAGTCTTTGTATTCTTAGTAGCTTGGTGTTCTCTCACTCTCTCTTTGTCACTGTTGTTGGTGGCAAACAAATGAAATTGGCCATAATTGTTGAAACATATTTCAATTGCTTGGCGATGGTGACTGGCGTCTTTGTCTCCTTCTTGGCTGATGATGCTTTATTTACCAACTGTTTGTTTGTGTAGTATATTTTTTTGGTTGTTCTTTGTATTTCTTCAATTTGTAAGCCATGCATAATTTGCCATCGTTGTTTCTTTTTCATTAAATGATGCATGGAAATTGCTGTACAACAATTCTTTGTTTATTTATTTTTGCTTTTCTTGGTTCGTTGGTACATTCGGTAGGTAACAAGCAATTATCTTTGGAATGCCACATGAGCATACTATGTTTACTTTAGTGATCTGCTGTAATTTAAGATTTTTTTTATCTTCTCGATTGGTTATTCCAGTCAGTGCTCGGCCAACAGAGATTATAACGAATATTATTTACGGACTTTTTGTGCGAAATATATGAGGAAAAGTCACATTTTTTTATATTCCATTTGAAAAAAATTAAAATTTTTTTGAAGCTTCATGAAATGTTTTTGGGGCTTGGATTGAGAAAAAAATTCCCATTCCCAAATCTCTTCGAGATACTAAGAAAAAAAAGTAAACAAATTTATCAAAAAATAATTGTGCTTCTATAGAAATAAATAAAATTGCATTCCCCTCCAGTTTTTCTTTGTTTTTTTTTTTTTTTTTTTTTGTTCCATTTATACTCAAATGATTAAATTATCATTCAAAACGATGGGTCTTTTCCATTCGTTTATAATTGTTTGTTTTTGTTATGAAACCCAAAAATGTACGAAATAAAAAGCTTTCATTTTTTATTACACGAATACAAACGTCATTCAGATATGAAACCCAAATTGTGTTTTGTTCATAAAATTTACGAACGATTATATGTGTTTTGTTGCTCGAGTTTAGGTAGTGCCAAAGATATTCTCGATCAGATTGTTTCTTTGCACACGTAGCTATTTGAGCGGGCAATTGACACTTGGGTATAAAAAGTTTCTTGTTGAAAAACAAGAAACAAAGGAACTGATGAAGATCTGTGGCGACATCTGAGACTATAGTCTTCCCTGTCTTACCCCTTGGTAAACATCGCCAATTTTTCCCACTAATAAATTAAAGTTGTATTAATAAAATATTAAAACAACGACTATGGGATTAAGCGTGACTATTTTGAAAAACAAAATAAAAGCCGTCATCCCAAATAAAAAACGCCAACCCTCCTAATTTTTGTTTACATTACCTCGTAATGGGTTACAAACGCAAATTATAGCTCATTCTGTTTAAAAATATAGCTACAAACGTCAAAATACCTAAAATCGGGTGGTATTGTTATATGGCGGATATTCCCAAACGTGGACCAATGTCCACAATTTTTGTCGGAGACGTTCTTTTGACCACTAGGAATGTTAAACGCCAAATAATAACTGTTTCGGCCTGAAAATATAGTTAAGAACAATAAATAATCAGAAGCTGTGTTGTAGCGTTCTATCGTCGGTGTCAAGCTTAAGTGTTCCATACGCCATTTTTGAGATATAGGTGGTTTCTAGGGTTTTCGCGTATGTTCTTTCTCGATTTAGAAGTTTTGAAAATATTGAGACAAAGATGCGAACATTATTGCGCCAATTTGTTCCATGTAATATACAATATTTCACAGTTGTGTCATAATTGTGGATTTGAAACAAATCGACAAAAAATCTATTTTTAAAAAATTTTCTATAACTTTTATTTTCCAGCAGATATTCCTCTAAATTTTTGCAAAGATATCACTGTGAAACATTTTTAAGTTAATCTTGTGCAAACAATTTGAGCTGAGGATTTTTTGAAAGTGCAGACCCAAATGACAAAAACCCTAGTTGGGTTTTGTTGTGTCAGATCCAGCTTGGATTTCATCGCCCTACTTAAACATGGTTAAATATTGACTTTTTAAAGAAATTCTGGGCTATATCTCTGAAAACTATGTGAATCTTCATCTGACCTCTAAAGCAAATTTGTCGATAAGGGCAAGAATAAAATATTTGGAGAAATAATGAATTCGTAAAACTACATTAATTGCCTCAAATGTTATAAAATATCGAAAATTTCCATAATTTTTATACATTTCGATAATTTTTATACATTTCTCCAAAACCGTTAATTTTTTCTTGATGCTTTGTTTTGGAAAAATATTCGCTGGAATGTAAACAACTCTTGTTTTCAGTACATTTTTCAACAACGATTTAATAAATATGTCAATAATGTGGTAAAATTCAAAATGCGAGAATAAACTGTTGGTGTGAACTGTGTTTGAAATACGTGTTGTAAAAGATATGACGCAAAATACCGCTGAAACAACATGAAGTAAGCATTTTAGAGTTTCAGAATGTTCTGAGGAATTGTTAGGAAAATTATTTTGAAGATGTTTGCAAAAGGTTACTTTGTTCAACTCCCAATTGTTTAGCCGATACTGACTAGAATTTCAGCAATTATGTAAAATTTTCTATATTTTATCGATTTTGATACCCAACACGGAGTTTTTCTTATGTGGTCTGTTCAAAAGATAAGTTCTACAAGTTTAGGGCTACAGTCTTGCCAAATTCCTAACCTTTTCTGATATATTGGACCGATAAATGCAAAAAACTGTAGTTTTAGCCCGGTTTAGATGAGGTCATAAAATCCGAACTGGATCTGACAGGACAGTAGGGTTTTGTCCTGTCAGATCCAGTTCGGTTTTTTGTTGTCTCAATATGTATTTTCAAAAAATGCATACCGTACCGTACTATGGGGGCTATTTCCAAACGCGGACCTATGCCCACAATTTTTGGTGGACCAGTTATAGATAATTTAATCTGAAAATGCATATAAACATCTCAAAATACCTGAAATCGGGTGCTACAGCGTATGGGGGCTATTCCACTATTTAGGGATTTTTAAGGTTTTCGAATTTCTTGAAAAATTATCTACAGGTTTGGTCTTTATAATTTTTTTCCTAGAAGGAACATATTCCGGTGAAACCGCTAAAATAACCGGAGTAACCGGGCCCGTCCGCCGAAAAAATATATGTTTCCTTAAAGTGCGGAGCGTATTTAGTTGAGTTATTTTTGCTATTTCCCCCTTATACGCATGTCTATTATGTCTGGACTATCATGATAATATGCTCCACACAAAATCATTTTGTAGATATCGTTACTTCAAAAATAACGGTACAATCAAGGAGTTTGCGAAAAAAAATTAGCATTTTTATCATAAAATATTGAATTTGGACATATCTCACGGTGCGCCTTAACTTAATTTAAATGAAAGGTGCTTTCACATTTTACGGTTTCTGAAACTACAATGTTAATAGATGAGAAAAAACAAAAAAATAGCCGGAGGGATGTTCAAATAGATCGCGGTCAAAGTTCATGTTTTTAGGCCTTTTTATACCCTACACCACTATGTGGAAAGGGTATTATAAGGTTCTTTTGGGAAAATTTCATGTAACACCGAGAAATATTCGTCGGAGACCCCCAATGTGGTATACCAATCTTTATATCTCGACGAGATAAAGCGATTTTGAGATGTGTGTCCGTCCGTCTGTCCATTATAAATTGTAAACACGCCCCAGGCCGCAATTATGGACCGATCGTCACGAAATTTTGTATGGAGGTCGGGTTCAGGCCAGAATAGATCCCTATTCTTATTGGTGATGATCGAGAAATATTTAAGATTATATGACAAAGAAGAAGCTTGCAATTTGAGATGGTGATCGGATGATCACCGGTAACATCTTTATTCCTGGACCACAAATTTCGCCCACATAAATAATATTTGGAAGGACAACTCTTGCCCTTTCCATTGATGCCAATTATGTTGATGTATGTGGTCAGATAACAGAGTTACAGCCTAATATATCCAGTTTTTTGCTTCTAGTGTAATCATAAGCCCTCTAGAGGTCGCAATTATAGCTCAATAGTCACGAAATTTTGCACGATTTAAGGGTTTAGGTCGAAGAAGATGCCTACAATTTTTGATGATGATCTGATATTATTTAGCGGGTGCAATGGACCATTACTTTTGTATACTAAATAGTGTTTGGGAATTCCCGACTTTTTTTCATTCCCGGGAAAACGGGAATGAAAATTTATCATTCCCGGGACTATGGGAAATCGAATCCGTGGGGCATAGACGTGACGGAGAATAAACAAACATGAAGCAATTACTCCCTTTATGCGTAGTTGTGACGTTAGTTATCTCTTTGTAACAATATTAAGGGTAAAATACAAAAGGGTCAAAAAGCAATAGCAAACATCTCAAAAGATGTTGCGCCAAAATCTTGAAAGAACCAATAAATCATATACGGCATATGGCAGCTGTTCAAGAATATCTATATATATGCTATCAAAGTCCAATTATTCCTGACTAATTTGCGGAGGTTATATAAAATATATGTTTCGCACTACCATCCTAGCAAAGCTTCCTTGATATCAATGAGTGCTGTCCGATTATATTTTTAAAGTCAACGATATGGTATGTTGTTCTTATGGTTCGAAGAGCGTGTTAATCATAGAACAAATCCGTTTATAGCGAATTTTTATACGGCTGACGTTTTGAGTACAAGACAAATTTCTGGGGAAAGTCTTATACCACCAACAAATACCAAATTTCAGCCATTTTGGAGGAATATTGAGACCACAACCTTCAAAAATACGAAAATCGGCAGGTACCGTTCTATGGGGGCTATATTAAGGCGTGGACCTGTACCGACAAATTTCTAGGGGAAAGTTTTATACCACCAACGAAGATTAAATATCAAATTTCAGCCATTTCGCAGAAATATTGAGGCCACAACCTTCAAAATATTGCTAGCTGTACCTTGATTTCAACAGACGGGCGAACGGACGGACGGACAGACGGACATGGTTATATCGACATAGAATTTTACCTTGATCAAGAAGATATATACTTTATATGGTCCCCGATGAATATTTCGATGTGTTACAAACAGAATGACAACTTTAATTATACCCTCCATATTTTGGGTGGAAAGTATAAAAATATACATGACTTAGATTCATTTTGGCAGTTTTGTTGTGATGTGTGTTTACTTTTTAATTTTAAAGTAAGCCCAGCTTAATCACAGATTTTTTGTTTTCAAATTTTAAAAACAACAAGGGTGGGTGTAGTTAAAATTGAATTATTTTAGGGAAGGGCAGATAATACTATAAATGACTTATACATGAAAATACAAATACCCGTATTCCCGGGAATTTCAAAAAAATTTCCCGGGAAATCCTGTTCAAAAAATTTCGGGAATTCCCGGGAAATCTCGGGCCGGGAATTCTCGACCAGAAACTCTAATACTAAATAAAAGCATTTTATTTTTGGTCCATATTTGAATCCCTGGAAGGCATATACCGACAAAGTCGCCTATATATGCAAAATTAACTACCGATCTTTCCTCTGATGAAAATTGCAATAATATGTGTGCTTGATAACGGACCTACTACCTAAGATATAATGAGTTTTGTAAAGAGAACCACATCTTCCTTCCATGCTACAAATTGTCTCTATCATGACAGACAAATTCCCAGTTCTTCCTATCGTATTACCTGTCCAATTATCCAAAATTTAAAGATGTAGCAGAAATTGCTAAACAACGCCAATTTTCAAATTTAAGAATATTTCTTAAAATGTACTGTATATAATTGTTCCACAAACATCCTAATTGGGACAAGGGAGCCTTCTCTTATATAAATGAGAGCACCCCGATTAATATCCGCTCAATGATATGTAGACAGCGGAATTTTATGCAACACCTATTTTTGTAAAATTTGCATAATTTTGGCTTCTAATTAAATTCCAATCGAAATATATCACATATGCAAAAATATGCGAAATGTATAAATTATGCATATGCAAATATTATTTTTGCATATGGAAAATTTCTGTATTTCACATATTTTCGTATGCTACATATATTTCAATAATATCTTCTAAAATGTTTATATGTACATTTTTCTGTTTGAAATTCACTTCAGACAAGTCAATAAAATAGAGAAATCTGTAACCAGAGCCACAATCTTCAAAATGTCGAAAATGGGGAGCATTCGTTGTATGGGAGCTATATGAACGCCTAGACCTATACCGACAAATTTCAGATGGAAAGTTTAATACCCCCAATGAAGACTTAATACCAAATTTTAGCCAATTCAGAGGGATATTGAGACCATAACCTTCAAAGTACAGAAAATCGGTAGGTTCTGGCTATGGGAGCTATATGAAGACGTGGAAATATAACGACAAATTTCATGTGGAAAGTTTTTTTACCTCCAACGAAGACTGAATACAAAATGTCAGCCATTTCAGTTTGATATTGAGGCCACAACCTTCAAAATACCGGATATCGGGAGGTACTGTTCTATGGGAGCTATATGAAGACCTGGACCTATACCGATAAATTTGAGGTCAAAAATTGTGATGAATGAATACTTAATATAAACTTTCATCCAATTGTGTGGGATATTTAGGACACAAAGTCTTCCATATTGTTTAGCAAATATGTCAAAATTCGCAAAAAATTATGTCCAGACTAAATTTCTGTTTATCGGCGATAAACAGTAGACCCCATACTATTGCTGTAATATGAATCGTGGTGCACGCCCTGTCCCTTCTGTGATGTTTGTGGAACAATAATTGTATTGTTATTTAAACTTAATGTGATAAGGTTGCAGACTCCAAAAAGTTATTTCTTACAATAAGCTTATTTGTCCAAAAGAACCTTTGATTTGCTGAAAGTTAACCCGCAGGGTAGTGGTGTAGGGTATCGTTTAGGTTTTCAAAAGGTGTTGTAGCAGTAAAAATTCTCTACAATATCGTTCTTTATGATGTTTTCTTAGGTATTCCCATTTTTGAGATATAGCAATTTCCCAACTTAAACTTAAATATCTCAAAAATGGTACAACCTAGGAAAAAATTACGAAAACCAATCTTATAGAGAATTTTCACATCTGTAAGATTTTCTCTAGTCCCATTTTGGTAAAACTTCAGGCAAATCGTGAAAACCTAACAAAAACAAGTAAAAAAATATCAGTCGGCTTTGCCGACAGAGATATACCCTCAGCCTGTGTAGATTGAAATAATTTTTTCCCACAAAAAAAAAAAGTATTTACGGGGGTTTTAAAAATTTTGAACGTATGAACCGACAAAAGAATGGATAGGATTAAAGCTCAAAAATTTGCGGGGATATCGATAGATAGAGCTTTTTCATCACACTGGCCTACGAAAAACATAATATCGCTGTAAACAGGGCCACTAGAAAAACCTTCGGTAAAATTGCCCAAGGGATCCTCAAACAGACCCTTAACCAAACAAAAATGTTGAAAATTTTTGTGGGTAGTACCACAAAGATTGGGCAGATGGGGCCCAAATTTGAACATAAACTAAATTTCGACAATATTTAGAAATCCAAAGTTTGGACCAAATCGGTAGCTACGTCTATGAGAAATCGCGCGTGCCATTTTAGCGAGTATTTTCGAACTTTTGTGGGGGAGGCACCGGAAGGAGTGGACCTATAAGCACCACCTTCGAATTTTATCTAATATTCGAAGAAATATTACAATATCCAAAGTGTGGACGAACGCAGTATTCGGTTCGAGCTCTCCAGCCACTACATATCGGCGGTGTCATGCTTAAGTGTTCCATACGCCATTTTTGACTTTTTGAGGTACAGGTGGTTTCTAGTGTTTTCCGGTATGCTCTTTCTGAATTTCTAGTCGGCTTTCTCCTATCTGCTCTAGTTGCCGAAATATCCACGCCTCGACCGGAAAACATAAACTTTTTTCAGTTATGAAATTATTATTTTTAAAACCCTCAAGTTTAAAAACACATTTCAAAAATCAGAATTTTAATTTTCGATTTAGAAGTATTTAGTTTATTATGGCAAAAATGGAAATTTTTTTTGTCACTTTGTTCCATGTGTTTTACAATATTTCACAATTGTGTCATAAGTGCGGATATGGAACAAATCGACAAAAATTCTTTTTTAAAAAAAAAACTTTCTATAACTTTTATATTCCAATACATATTTCTCCAAATTTTTGCAAATATGTTCTGTATACTATTATTAATATTTCAAGTAAAAATTATAAATATTTGCTTTAGTCAGCTCCACACAGTTGTGACGCAAAACATTAAAATGCGATTATCTCAAAACGGGCAAATGGCGTATGGAACACTTAAGCATGACACCGACGATATGCTTACAACTTTCGGACTGATTTCTCAAGAAGTATGGACTTGCCCCTGAAAAACTTTTACTGTTGTAATTGAGGCAGTGAATAAATGCTGCTTCAAGAAAAATCAAAGTGATTCGAGAGCAGGCCTTACAGTGAATTTATCCAAAATTTTGTGTGGGAGGTACCCGAAGGAGTGGACAAATATAGTCCATATTCGAACCTGATCTATATCTGGTAGATATTTTAGGATATGTAAAGTATGGACCACATCGGTCATTTCTTTCAAGACTTATCGTGCGCACAATTTTTTCGAAAATTTTTGAACTTTTGTGGGACTTAAGCTAAGTTTGAACGAAATATGACGAAGGTCAAATTTTGTACCAAATCGGCAGATCCGTTCGAGAGTTATCTTGCGCTCCAACCACTATACACGGTGTCATAGGTGTATTTTGTCCCTTTCAGGCTCTTTTCTCAGGAAGTATGGAGTTGCCCCAAATAAAACTTGTATCGTCGTATGGGAGCGGTGGTTACTAGATGTAACAACAAAAAGCGAAGCGATTCGAGAGCTGGTCCTAAACTTAACTTTACCGAAATTGTGTGTGGGAGGTACCCGAAGGAATGTACCGATTGAGTCCTTATTGTAACCTTATATAAGTCTGGTAGAAATTTCACGATGCGCAAAGTATGGACCCCATCGGTTACTCCCTTCAAGAGTTATCGTGCGCACAAATTTTCCGAACATTTCCGAACTTTTGTGGGGGAGGTACCGGAAGGAGTGGACCGATATAACCCATCTTCGAACTTATACTAAGTTTGGAAAAAATATTACGAAATCCAAATTTTGGACCCAATCGCCTCATCCGTTCGAGAGTTATCGTGCGCACCACCAGACAGATAGACGGACGGTCGATTCCAAATTGTCTGAAACACATTTCGTCCAAACATATTTGGGGTCTAAAACCATTATTTCGATGAGGCACATTTTGCCCGTATGAACGTGTATATACCATCGTTAGCATAAATACTAAGGGTATAAAAAAAATTTAAACTAAAAACGGATCCAACGTCCAGGTTTCGTACTATAAGATAGTAAAAAGAATCATTAAAAACTTCCAATAACTCACATCATGTTTTTGAGTATTTCTTACGAAAAAAGAAGTAATTTTGTAGATACCGTTACTTCAAAAATAACGGTACAGTCAAGGCAATTTTATTTTTTTCTCTTTTAGCAAGCTTCTTTTCTATCACTTCATGTACAATTTTTAAGAATATTTCATAAAATTACCATTTTTGTCACAAAATATTGAATTTGAACATATATCCGTCCGTCCGTCCATTAAAAGTTGTAATCAAACTCCAGACAGCAAATATGGACTAATCTTCACAATTGGAGATCGACGCGAAATTTAGGTAAGGTTTGAGTTTCCGACAAAGAAGAAGCTTACAATTTTACATAATGATCAGTTATTATTTACAGTGTGAAATGGACCAAAACCTTTGTGAGAAAATTTTTAAAATTCAATTTGATTCCTACAAGAAATGTTCCACATTTTATTTACGTGGTCAGAAAAGGTTAGTTTAGAATATACAGCGATCCCATAGTTTTAATTGCGTGTAGTGTAATCATAATCACGCTAGAAGTCGCAGTTATATTTTAATTCTGACAAATGTTTGCCAGAAATAAAAGGTTTGGTCAGGGAAAATACCAATACTTTTAGTATTGGTAGTATTTAGCAGGTGAAATTAGCCATTGAGGGAAAAATATCCAAATTTAATTTTTGGTCCAAAATTTACATTCTGGGGGCGAATTCCGACATATTTCGAACACGAAACTTAAAAACCAACTATTGACCTCTCCTGTGATGCAAATTATATCAATTATTAATGATGCAAAAATATCAATATAAAATAAATTCCTTGGAAAAGTGCAAAAATGAAGTGGTGTAGGGTATTACATGGTCGGCCTCGTCCGTCTATAGACCTATCTTACTTGTTTTATTTTGCAAATATTTAGTTGTCAAACTGAATGTGTAATTTAGGCACATTATAGAGTAAAGTCTACATCGATATAAACTTTAAAACGTTAAACAAATTTTATATAATATAGATGCAACTTTATCCGTGAAGGTTTGGAAAGATTTTTCCATTTAGTAGGCAAATTTTTTCGTTGTTATAAATTACTTAAAAATAATCTAAGCTAAATATTTTATACGTTTGTTTTATAGCTTCACTCTTTTATGGATTCTGAATATCTGTTTATTGACAACTTTATGAGCCCACAAACACTTCCCCTTTTGTTTTATTTGATATGCTACACTTCTAAAAACCGGCCATCAAAAGTTGTTTTACCGGAACCACTTTTTGTATGGTTTTATCTCTCAATGTGGAGAACGTCAGTGAAAAAGTAGTGACGAAACGATAAACTGTAAAATCCTATTAAATCACTAAACCTTTTATAGTTTCCGTTAACATCACTTAAAATAATAAAAAATGGGTGAAAATATAGCCATGCAATGTCTAAAGCATGAAATGCTCGACACACTTTTCGGCCACATACTTCTAGAGATCTCTCATTTCTTGTGGATACAAACAGTTTTTATAGTGCTCTTTATCGTTTTATTATATGAACAAGCTGTTGACTATTTGCCTGTTTGTTCAAAAGTATCTCTGCCTGCCTGCCGGCCACCTTAGTTACGGTTTATGACAAAATTGAAATTTCTAAAAATGAACTCCATTATCTTCTCTATTGGATAATTTGCTAACAATTTCCCTTTTTGACAATAAACAAGAAACTCAAATTGAATTTCCTTTCAATGTTTCTGACAAATAATTTCATTAGAAATATTATCAACAAGAAATTTTTTTTTCTCATTTCGAGAGTCGTTACGATTTTCCTATTTTCTTGTTGCTTTTTCTTAGTAAGGGGGAGAGTAATTTTATTTTTTATAATTTCAAATCATATTTAAATGAAATTTTTTGTTGCTTTTTGGTAAATGTGTTAGGGTATGATGAAATACAAATACGGTTGGTGTATTTGACTACGTCTGTTTGTGTTTTAATGTTTTCAATTTTGGAAATTAATTGCTTCTTCCAAAATTGATACTACATACAAAATTACAAACATATGTATGGAAGACATATCTACATATATTTTTGGGCCAATATGTTGCTTAATAGGAACTACAAAATGCTTGTTGCAAGTGTTACCTTTCTTATGTCTATGACGTTAGGATGCTCTATGTGTACCAAGAAATAATAAAACAAGTAAAAAAGCATCAGTCGGCTTTGCCGACAGAGATATTCCCTCAGCCTGTATATATTGATACAATTTTTTCCAAAAAAACGTATGTATGTATTTAGGGGTTTTTATTAATTTTGGGAATTTGAACCGACAAAAATTTTCGTTAGGATTAGGGATCAAAAGTTTTGAGGAGGAGATACTAAAAGGAATGGATCTACATTGACCATTATGGAAGTGGATCTTCAGCCACTACATATGGTGCCATATGGGGTTTTTACACACTTCGGGACGTTTACTCAAGAAGTATGGACTTGCCCCTGAAAAAACGTTTACCATCGTAATTGAGGCAGCGAATGCAAGTTGCTTCAACAAAAATCAAAGTGATTCGATAGCAGGTCTTAAAGTGAACTTATCCGAAATTTTGTGTGGGAGGTACCGGATGGATTGGACAAATATAGTCCATATTTGAACCTGATCTATATCTAGTAGATATATTAGGATGTGTAAAGTATGGGCAAATTCGACCACTCCCTTTAAGAGTTACCGTATGAACAAATTTTCCGAACATTTTTGAACTTTTGTGGGGGAGGTACCTGAAGGAGTTGACCGATGTGGCTTATCTTCAAACTCAGACTATGTTTGGACAAAATATTACTAAGGCCAAATTTTGGACCGAATCGGCCGATCCGTTCTAGAGTTATTTTGCGCTCCAACCACCTCACACGGTGTCAAAGGGGTTTTTTACAACTTTCAGACTATTTTCTCAGGATGTATGGACTTGCCCCTAATGAAACTTGTACCGTCGTATGGAGGGCATAGAATACAAGTTGCTAAAACAAAAATCGCAGTGATTCGAGAGATGGCCCTAAACTGAACTTTTCCGAATTTTGTGTGGGAGGTACTCGAAGGAGTGGGTCGATTGAGGCCATATTGGAAGCTCATCTTCCTCTTGTAGAATGTTTACGATATACAAAGTATGGACCAAATCGGTTACTCCCTTCAAGAGTTATCGTGCTGACAATTTTTCCGAACATTTTTGAACTTTTGTGGGGGAGGTACCTGAAGGAGTGGACCGATGTAGCTCATCTTCGAACTTAAACTAAGTTTGGGCACAATATTACGAAAGCCAAATTTTGAACCGAATCGGTTCATCCGTTCGAGAGTTATCGTGCGCTCCAGCCAGCAGGACAGACAGACAGACAGACAGACGGACGGACATGGCTAGATCGACTCCAAATTGTCTGAAACACATTTCGTCCAAACATACTTGGGGTCTAAAACCATTATTTCGATGAGGCACATTTTCATCGTATCAAAGTGTATATACCCTCCTTAGCCTAAAGGCTGAGGGTATAAAAACGTTAAATTCGGTCATCAACTGTGAAATAATCTGAACTTCTATACTTACTTACTTACTTAGCTGGCCATCTACACAACATTTGTTCCATAAGCCGAACTAAGAAAAGATCTCCCAACCTCTTCGTTTTGTTGCTTTATTTTGCCAATTCGGGATATCGTGTTTTCTGATTTCGTTTTCCACTTGTTTAGTCCATCAAATTCTTTAAGTTCTGAATGTACCGCCATACGGCCAGTATTTATACGCCTTTGTAGTGGGTTCATCATCGCTCGTTCTTATGACATGGCCTAACCAACGCAAACGTTGTATCTCGATACGTTTGACTATACTGATGTCGTTTTATAGTAGATACAGCTCGTGGATTTTACGACGTCGATATTCACCGTCAACGCAACGTAGATCTTTCGAAGAATTTTTCTCTCAAACACACCTTATCTGTTTCCGCAAGCACCTATGCTTCGGAACTATACGCATGGGTAGTATTAGCGTTTTGTAAAGTGTTATTAAACCCTACACCACTATAGCCCTGTTCCAGAACTGAAAAGTTTTTATAATTTTTACCACTTTTACACATTTTGCGTTCCCGTACACAAAATTTATATGAAAATCGTTTACGACTTTTACAACTTTTACGACTTTTACCACTTTATAAAGTACGGGAACAGGCCATATGTGGGTAGGGTATTAAAAGTTGCTTTGGGAGCAAAAGTTTGAAACACATCGAAATAATGAGTCGATCTGGCTGTTTGTGCCCGTCTGTCTTCCTTAACCATGTAATCAAGCTACAAGTCGAAATTTTGATAGGATCGTCACCAAATTTTGGGTTTTAATGGTGATCCCGGTGGGGAGGGGGGATTTTGGTTATGGCCAGGGGTCGGAATGTGCAAAAAAATATTTTGAGAAAAAGTCAACGTTTCAAAGCGAATATATCCGGTTCTATAACGGGTATACCAAAAGCAAGATCTGGCAATTAAAGTAGAAAATAGCATATTTACAGCGATGTAACGTAGGTGCCCAAACCACGGAGATATCATAATCCAACCGAGGTTTTATTTTTTGGGCTTTTGTAATGACGAATATTACAGCTTTTATTGGGGACCTTCGAACAGTAATAATGAACGTATAAAATCCCATATTTACAATGCATTATAAAGGTGCAAAGTATGTAATCGTAGGTGGTCAAACAACGGAGATATCGCAATACTAGTAATACATCATACATATATGGAGGTTACAGAATGGAAGATGGAAGAAGAAAAGATCCCCTTTGTATGAATGCAAAATAGGTTGGCGTAGGTTGTCAAACATCAGAGATATCGCAATATTCGGTATTTCATCCGATTTTGCCATTTTTTGTAATCGCGCCACAGCTGTGGCGACCTGTGCACATGTCGAAATTTTAATAGGTTCATAACGAAGTTCTGGTGGTTAATGGGTTGCGAGAGAGGAGAATCCTATTAATTTTGGTGATGGTCGGATCGGAATGCAAAACACTTATGTGTAGAAGAAATCAAAATTGTATTCTTTTGCGAATATCCGCTTCAAGGAAGAAGGCAAGATATTTGGTAGTAAATCTCATTTTCCAATTTTTGACTTGAATTGTAATACCGAATATTCCAGCTTTGCCTCGGTGTAGCCAGGGGGGAGATAAAACGATTTTGAGATGTGTGTCCGTCCGTCCGTCTGTCCACTATATATAGTAATCAAACTCCAGGCCGCAATTATGGAGCGATCGTCACAAGATTTTTCATGGAGGTCGTGTTCAGAACAGAATAGACCCCTATTGTTATTGGTGATGATCGTGAAATAGCGTGTGAAATGGACCAAAAACAAAATTTTTAACCGATTTTGTAGCAGCTCTGTAGGTCGCAATACTAGTCCGATCGCCTCGAAATTTTGAATAAGGTAAGAGTATATTACAGATAAGAAGTTTGCAGTTTGAGATGGCGATCATATAAGATTAAGAGGGTTAAATGGACCAAAACTTTTGTGTGAAACTTTTTTATATACCGTTTATATATTTAATCCTGGAAGACACATTCCGGGCAAGTAAGCTATGTTTGGAAAAGGAACTCTTGACCTTTCTATTGATGACAATTGTGTTGATGTACATGATTATATAACAGATTTACAGCCTAATATATCCCGTTATTTGTTTGTAGTATAATCATAAACACGCTAGAGGTCGCAATTATAGCTCAATAGTCACGAAATTTTGCACGAGGTAAGAGTTTAGCTCGAAGAAGATGTGGGTGAAATGAACCCTTACTTTGGTATAAAACCCACTAAAATTTTATTTTTAGTCCATATTTTAATTCCTGGAGGGCACTTACCTGCAAAGTAGCCTACATATGGATAAAGAACTACTGACCTTTCCCCTGATGCAAATTGCAAATAATGTGTCTGCTACATAACGGCCTACTGCCTATTAACTAATGGGTTTTGTGTAGAGAACCTCTACAAATTTGAAATAATAGTCTGATCGGCGCGAAATTTTAAGTTTACTACGAAGAAGAAGCTTGCAATTTAACATGATGATGATAATATTTAGCGGGTTAAATGGACCAAAACTTTTGTGTAGAATTTGTATTATTTCCTGAACGGAAACGTGAGATATATTTGAAAGACGATCTTTTAACTTTTCCATTGATGTCAATTATGTTGATGTACGTGGTCAGATAACAGAGTTACACCCTATTACATACAATGATCCGACAGTTCTAATTGCGTCCAGTGTAATTACATTCACGCTAAAGGTCGCAGTTATAGTTCAATACTGACAAATGTATGCACGAGGTAAGAGTTTTGGTCAAGGATAATAATCGGATAATATTTAGCGGGTAAAACAAACCAAAACTTTTGCTGGATAGATATTAACATTTAATTTTGGCTCCACATTTTAATTTCTGGCGGACATATTCAGACAAATTACGAAAACGAAAGGAGATTATCAATTATATCAATGTGGCGGTGAGATATCGGAAGCACTGTCTAACATATAAATGTGCTTCTTTATTGTTTTGGTTTGCTTGTAACGAAATAGATTTAGTTGCTATGCTACAAAATGTTGAGCGAATACCTATAATCTATGTATATTGATGCAAATTGCAATGACATACTAGTCTTGAAATTTTTGGTCAAAAATTAATATAATTTTCTTTATACAAGAGTTAACTTAAAAAACATGTATGTATGTATGTATGTATGTATGTATGTATGTATGTATGTATGTATGTATGTATATTAGGGTTAGTCATTTTTTCATTTTTTTTTTCGAATATCAAAAATCTGTGGAAATGGCATGTAGGGCAGGCAAAAATAATAAGAATTGCGTTTTTACTTTTTCGAAATTGTAAAAAAACCTTCCGCACAAAATGCAATTACTTTAGCTAAAAACAAACTTTTTTAGTTTACTTTTTTTAAAATTTTTAAATTTGAGAAATTTTTTTCTGCAATAGTTGTTCTTGGAAATAATTTTTTTAGTTGGTTTTAGTGCATCGATTTCAAATATGCAATTTGATCAAAAATCTGTCATTTAGTTTTTAAGCTACATCGATTTTAAAATTTGCAACTCGGTTTCATTTCCCAGTTTTAAAAATTTTAAACGAGTTGCTCTAATAAAAGTTTGACAATACAGAAGTAATGTCATAATACATAATTTATATCGTTATGAGTTTTAAATTATGTTTTCATAGCTTGTGTTCACATTGCCATGTCGTTTAAAAAAAAGTTGCAAAAATGTCCAAAAAACAGTGATAAGGGTCAAACATTTTAAAGCAAAACGACCGAATGAAATAAAAAAAGCTGTTTTGCCGCTATACCATTTGTACGAATTTCCGAAAGAAATCAATATAATTGAAAGATATAGAGGATTAGTGCTTGAGAAATCTAAATTATTTAAAAAAAAAATATTATCAAATTTTAAAAATCACAAAAAAATTCAAATAAAAAAGTTGGTTTTGAGCTAAAGTAATTGCATTTTGTGCGGAACGATTTTTCACAATTTCGAAAAAGTAAAAACGCAATTCTGCTTGTTTTTCCCTGCCCTATATGCCATTTCCACAGATTTTGAATCTAAAAAAATGACTAACCCTAATGTATATATAGCCAAAACTGTATATGTGTCCATTATAAAATAAACAACATAAGACCTAACGTTTCCAGTAATAACGGTGTATGTATGTGCTGTCGTGTGCAATCATGTAAAATTAATTCAGTGGAAAACTAGTGCTCAGGGGAAGTGGTGTAGGGTATCGCATGGTCGTCCCTGTCCGACTGTAGCCCTCTCTTACTTGTTTTTGTTGGAGAAGTTTTGTGACCACTGGAAAATTCAAATGTCAAATTACAGGTAGTTCGTGCAGCAAATGTAGGTAAAATACTGAAGTAACCTATAATAAGGTTGCTATATGGCAAAACGGGGGTATCGAAATATGGGAGCTATACCAAAACATGGACCTATGTTGACAATATTTGTTGGAGAAGTTTCGTGACTGTAGGAAATATCAAATGTCAAATTGCAGGTAGTTCAGTCAAAAAATGTAGCGAAAACCCTCAAAATACCGAAAATCGGGAGGAATGTACTAGAGGTGGGCGATTGTCGTGTCTGTGGCACCAGAAAACACGACACAACAAAAAATACGCACATAAACAACAAGAAAACTTTAGCGACAACTAAGTACTAAACTCTTTAGCTTTGTTGTGACGTGTTTCGTCGTATCTGGATTTCTAATACCATGAATAAAACAAAGTCTACACGGGGTTAAATTAAGTCTAATTCTGTAACAGTATACCCACCAAACAACGGTGCCTGCCGATTTCACGTACTATGAAGAGTTAACCACACTTTCCCGTAAGTACCATATGAATAACCGCTATCGTACGATGTCCATGAAGTACCATGGAATTTGCTGAAAATCCTTGATTGAATAATATTCGGGTTTGTTTTTTTTTTTGCGTGTAACGGACTGATGGCAAAGCCGAGTGATGCTTTTTTACTGGTTTTTAACAACGTTTTTGGACTCGGAAATATATGTCAAATACAACGCAGTATCTCTCAGACCATTACAGGTTTTAGCAACTTAGGAAGATTTCACTCGGATTTCGTAAATTCAGTATTAAATATTGACTTTTTAAATTGTTTCTACCAATTTTTTTCATAGGAATAGATTTTGGAGCTCTAAGCAGCGATTTTCATCAAATTCCAAGACTCTAATACAGATTTTTTGCCCAATATTTATAAATATTGACTTTATAAATTGTTTCTACCGATTTTTTTCATAGGAATATTTTTTTGAGCTCTAAGCACCGATTTTCATCAAATTCCAAGACTCTAATACAGATTTTTGCCCAATATTTGTTGCCAATTTTAGCTCCAGTCGTTTGTCTTTAATTATACGTAGATTTTTGTAAAAGTTTGCCAACTCAGAAAAATTCTTAGAAAATTCATTGCTTTAAATTCTTAGAGTGGTTCTAACCTGGTGAACCATTAAAACATGCTAATATTTTGATATTTCTTCTTTTGTTGTATTGTTAGGCTATAGGCTTTTTAAGTAAAAGACTTTATGTTTTAGTTTTCAAGTTTAATTTGTTTCCAATATTTTGATTGGATTGTCCAATCATCATCAGGGAAATACAATAATTACAATTTATAAATGGTCGACAAAAGTGAGGTGTACTTAAAACTTACTTAAAGGAAGTATAATGGCTGTTTACTGTCCAAAGTATTACCTTTAACTAAAGGTTTTTCATATCTGTATTTGTTTACCAACTGTCTATAGTACACATCACTTTTGTCAACCATTTATAAATTGTAATTATTGTAGTTCCCTGAATATGATTGGAGAATCCCATCGATATATTGGAAACAGACTTGAAAACTAAAACATCAAATCTTTTACTTAAAAAGGCTACAGCCTAACAATACAACAACAGAAGAAATCAACAGAAGGCAAACTATTGAAAAAGAACAAACATTTTGATATTTTTCATAAAGCGAGTAAAAAGTACCGTTATAACGCATACATATGTGAAACATGTTACTTATTGAAAATATCGGCTACTGTGTACTCTACATGTCCACAAATATTAAATTTACAATTCCTCTTCTATCATTAGATATAATGGTACTTGTAGGTAAAAATTGGTTGGTTCTATTCAGGTTCTATTCTCGCAATCAGTTTGTTTTAAATATAAAAATTCCCGTTATATTCATTAAGTTGTACAAACTGTTTCCAGACAATTTGTCATTATCTTACTATTATTTTCCTTATTATTTAGCATATTTGAATTTAATTTAATTGAGAAAGAAAATTTTCATTGAAAAACAGAAACTTATACTATGTCTGTCTCTGTTTACGTTTGCGAAAGAAAATTACCCCTTGAATTGTGTAATTATTACATTTCTTCTTTCGTTTTATCTACTTACCCACCTACCAACCTTTGTAATTTATGGCCATATCACAGTTACATCGCAGCAGTGCGGAGACAGAGTGTAGAAATTGGGTTAACACTTAAACTTCACAAACATTCTTTGCTCTTTCGCACGAATGTTTACTGTCATCTTTATCATGGTAGTCAACCATCCTGCAGGATTGTTTGCCTTAAATGTCATTCATTCACGACTGTTGTTCATGTGCTGATGCGCTGCTCTTTTACGAGGCGTTACGCCATTGTGTCAGTGAATATTCCAGCAGTACTTTATGAATGAAAGATAATTTCATTGCTGTAGATATCTAGGACAAAGATATGGAATTTGGCTTCAGCAACAGCAGCAATAGTGGCAGCTGGTCGTGGAATATATGGTGGATTGATGTTATGTTGTACTATGTTTGTACATGTGACTAGATACATATATATGGAGTTGGTACATCATAACGACACCATACTTATATTACCCCATCATTGTCAGTGTAACAATGGACAAATAACACATTATAATATGGAACTGATTTACATTTACATATATATTTATTCATCGTTCATTCCTTTATTTATTTATGCAATGGCAGTATTTGTGCGAGTTGTTGTTCGTTTTGTTTTTGTCCCATATAACAACTTGTATGTAGTGAACGTAAAATATTTTTTGTGTTAAATCAAAACACGGCACTCTCAATGTAGTCAATATTTCATTACAATGTTTATATATTATAAGGGTCCAATAAACAAATTGCATACAAGGTTCGACACAATAGTGTAGACATATGGCCATTATGACTTGTTAACCTTGGTAGGCCTATCAACAGTTTCAGGTCACCATGGGGCTTGTGATTTACTTCCATTATAATCCTAGGTGTAAAATATGGTGTAGCTTACACCAATGACTGTTGTATGAATTGTTGATACAGTTGAATGAAAGTTGTAGTAAGCTGTGCTGACGGAGATGTACCCTCAGTCTTTTACCAAAAAAAAAGGAGCAAACACAGAATTTTAGCTGCAATTTTTAACCGAACTAGCTGTAATGATCGGTATTTTCAGAATCTTAGCTACAATTTTGTCTATTCAAAAATAATCGTCAATATAGGTCCATGTTTTGGTATATCCCCCTATGTAACTGTACCTCCCGATTTTCGGGAATTTTCAGTGGTCACGAAATTTCTTCACTAAAATTCGTCAACATGGGTCCATTTTTGAGGGTCTACATTGTTTTGATGAAACTTCCCTCAATTTGACTCTTGAAGTTCCCTGCAGCTATAAAACTTTTCCGCCAAAAAATTTAAAGATAGGTTGACTCTTTGATATAGCCCCGTTGGTGGTACCTTTCACCTAGCTGAACACATTTTTTTAGATTAGATTAGATTAGATTAGATTAGATTAGATTAGATTAGATTAGATTAGATTAGATTAGATTAGATTAGATTAGATTAGATTAGATTAGATTAGATTAGATTAGATTAGATTAGATTAGATTAGATTAGATTAGATTAGATTAGATTAGATTAGATTAGATTAGATTAGATTAGATTAGATTAGATTAGATTAGATTAGATTAGATTAGATTAGATTAGATTAGATTAGATTAGATTAGATTAGATTAGATTAGATTAGATTAGATTAGATTAGATTAGATTAGATTAGATTAGATTAGATTAGATTAGATTAGATTAGATTAGATTAGATTAGATTAGATTAGATTAGATTAGATTAGATTAGATTAGATTAGATTAGATTAGATTAGATTAGATTAGATTAGATTAGATTAGATTAGATTAGATTAGATTAGATTAGATTAGATTAGATTAGATTAGATTAGATTAGATTAGATTAGATTAGATTAGATTAGATTAGATTAGATTAGATTAGATTAGATTAGATTAGATTAGATTAGATTAGATTAGATTAGATTAGATTAGATTAGATTAGATTAGATTAGATTAGATTAGATTAGATTAGATTAGATTAGATTAGATTAGATTAGATTAGATTAGATTAGATTAGATTAGATTAGATTAGATTAGATTAGATTAGATTAGATTAGATTAGATTAGATTAGATTAGATTAGATTAGATTAGATTAGATTAGATTAGATTAGATTAGATTAGATTAGATTAGATTAGATTAGATTAGATTAGATTAGATTAGATTAGATTAGATTAGATTAGATTAGATTAGATTAGATTAGATTAGATTAGATTAGATTAGATTAGATTAGATTAGATTAGATTAGATTAGATTAGATTAGATTAGATTAGATTAGATTAGATTAGATTAGATTAGATTAGATTAGATTAGATTAGATTAGATTAGATTAGATTAGATTAGATTAGATTAGATTAGATTAGATTAGATTAGATTAGATTAGATTAGATTAGATTAGATTAGATTAGATTAGATTAGATTAGATTAGATTAGATTAGATTAGATTAGATTAGATTAGATTAGATTAGATTAGATTAGATTAGATTAGATTAGATTAGATTAGATTAGATTAGATTAGATTAGATTAGATTAGATTAGATTAGATTAGATTAGATTAGATTAGATTAGATTAGATTAGATTAGATTAGACTGTGCAACAAAATGGAGGTGAAAGTCTGGGGCACGGAAAATTCCTCTTGGGGAAGAAAGGCCTTGGTGAGTATATTATGAACCCCGAAGGACAGATCCGCCGTGAGTCGAACTTCCGCGTTATGGCGTGATGAAATTTTTGTTAGAGACCCTGTGGGCCATCAGGAATTAGAGTTATATCTTTGTTCACTTTTGCTTAAGTGCTCTACAAAAACAACAAACAAAGATGTAATGCTAATGCATGATGGCTTACAGGGTCTCTTACAAAAACTTCATCACACCATAACGCGGAAGTTCGACTTCCGGAGCATCTGTCCTTCGAGGTTTTTAATATTAATACACCAAGGGCGTACATCTCCAAAAGCAATTATCTCTGCCCAACATTTGTGTTCACAGTGTATTTTAAGCAATAGTGGGAGGCAGTAGGAGTCTATCCATTGTCGAAAAGTTGTTACACCTATAATTGTGAAAGGACCCTAATTATTCCATTATGGTGGAGGGTAAAAAAAGTTCGGCCCGGTGAACTTAACGACTTTCGATTCTTACTGTTATTGTTCAGCTTATTGACCTTCTTGTATTTTAGCAAATAAAACAAATTATTTTATTGCTTTCTTCCCAACGTTTCGTCACTTTTTTGGCGACGTCCTCAGGGGAATTCGTCTATTTAAATAAAATATTACAATTTTTATCAATACAAAAACACAAAATTGTTTTAAATAAGTTAATAACTTACAATATTTGAATTAAGAAGTGTTACATTAAATGTATATTAAAAATAAAACATAAAAAATATAACACAACTTAAAACTAATATCACATCCGTTTATTGCACTTGTTTAAGTTATTGCAACTCCATAACTTGAACTAATATTATCGGTGTCTTCTTTCAGATTCATTGTTCTCTTTATATTTTGTTGTATTCTCAAGCTCTCAATAAGTAGTCGCTTTTTCTCATTCCTCTCTTTGTCTAAAATTTTGACTTTGTCAAAGTTTGGAGTGTGGCCTGTGCTTAATGCGTGTTGAGCTAGAGCAGTTGTTGCTTTTTGTTTTTCAATGTCCACTTTGTGTTCTCCCATTCTTGTGTTTAGCGCTCTTTTTGTTGTCCCTATGTATATTTTATTACAGCATTCATCTGTGTTTCCATTACATTCAATTTGATACACAACATTGTTTTGTTGTTGTTTGTCGATAGACGCTTTCATGTTTTTGAATATTGTCTGTAATGTTGTGTTTGGTTTGTATGCAAAGTTGACTTTATTTTCGTTTATTATTTTTCTCAGCTGATGACTGTCAAACAGGCCTGGAATGTATTTTACACCGTAGAACATTTTTTGTTCCTCATTGTTGGTGGTTTTGTTTGTCATTGTTAATTTGTTAACGTTTCTAATTTTATGTTTGCATTCATCAATTAATGTTCGTATAACTTGTTTTGGGAAACTGTTGTTCTGTAAGATTTGTGTTATGATTAATATGTTTTTGTGGTGAAATTGTTCGTCACTTATATTTAAAACTCGAAGAATTAGATTTGTTGCCGTATTAAGAATTTGAGATTTTGGTTGTGTAGCATGATAATTGATAAGCCTTCCTGATGAAATGTCCTTGGAGTACCAATCGAATGTTATTTTGTTGTTATCTCTCTTCAGTTTTACGTCCAAATATGGTATTGAGTTTCCACTTTCCATTTCTATTGTGAATTGTATCTTGTTATGATACTGGTTAAGTGTTTTTAGAATTTTATCCGCGTCGTCTTTATTGATTATAGATAAAATATCATCTACATATTTTGCTATGTATTTGATATTTATGTCACTTTGTTTAAGTTCTGTAATTACGTCGTCAAGTAGGTTGTCTAAGACAATGTCGGCTATTGTCGGTGAAAGTGGATTCCCCATGGGCATTCCGAAGATTTGGTTATAGATCTTGTCTTCAAATATGAAATAATTATTGTCTTTGAGACAGAATTGAAGTATTTGGAGAAATAATTTCTTAGGGATGTCTGTGTGTTTTGTTATCTGGTTCCATTTTTCCATTATTATTTTAACTGCAGTGTGTATAGGGATGTTTGTGAACAGCGAGACAACATCAAATGAGACTAAAATATCGGATTCGTGAAGTTCTATATTCTTCATATTTTGTTTCAAGTGTTCAGAATTTTTAATGTTGTAGTCCGCAGATACTATGTTTTTTAGTATTTGACCCAAATATTTCGAAAGTTGGTAGCAAGGTACATTGGTTGAGGAGACAATTGGTCTTAAAGGCGTTTGAGGTTTGTGGATTTTTGGCAATCCGTAAATTCTGGGAGCATTAGCTGCTGAGCACAATAATTTCTTCTTTTCATTCTAAAAATTTAGTGAGATGCTCAATCCTTGAAGCCAAGCTTTACCTTTTTATAACTCGTGAATTGTGATTGTATATAATATATATAAAACGTGTTTTTTTTTTGTTTTCTCTCGATTTGTGATTAAACCACACTTTTCACGATTTTCGTGTCAAAGTAAAAGTAACTAACTTTATTACGCAAACAGGTTTTTCAAAAAATCATAAAAAGGATTGTAGAACTGAGGAAATTACTTACTATTTTCTTGCTCATGGAAATTCCAATAGTTATACACTCCATGTAAATAAAAGAGATGTTTCAACTAGTTTATCATTGGACATTCACACTGCTGGCTGGCGAGGAATCGTTTCACTGCTCGTAGTTTGTCTTTCATCGCTCACCACTATGAAATCCTAAAACTCGCTTATAATCGAGCTTGCTAGCTTGTTTCCACATTCTAGCCCTACTTATCACACGTCCATCGTTGTCGGTTGAACAACTGCCTAATTATAGTGTAACATTACAAAACAAACATTTTAATCAACGATTGTAGACAATTGACGTGCCCCACGGTTTTATTTTAGTCTAGTCTATGCATATGTTTATAATTCCCACGACTGTATCTATTTTATTATTTTTTGGTTTTTAGTACATTTATCTTAAACATTGCAATGTATGTTTAACATAAAACCGTTTAACTTAAAAAGTTTTTTTACCTGTTTTTATTTTCTAGTTTTTAGTTTTTATTTCACATTCTGTTTAATTCATTTAGTGCTTCATTATTGCAAGGTTTCTTGCCCGTTAGTTTATTGCAGTCCAACTCCTCTATACGTAGTCCCTGCAAAGATCTTACTCTACTAAAAGCCACGTAGGCTTGACCTTCCTCAAACAGTTTCGCACCTATGTATACGACTGCGTGATCCACAGTGCTGGCCTGCATTTTATGTATTGTAGAAGGCCATGATAGTATTAAAGGCAACACACATCTGTGTGTATCGCTCCCGTTGTTTTGTTAACCTGGCTTCATATTCTTCAGGCGTTTCTGACGCTATCATCTGTGTGTATCGCTCACGTTGCTTTGTTAACCTGGCTTCATATTCTTCAGGCGTTTCTGACGCCGTCATTTGTGTATATCGCTGACGTTGCTTTTTTAACCTGGCCTCATATTGCTCAGGTGTTTTCGACGCTAATTGTTCCCGTCGTTTCTGCAACCGACTATTTCTATCACCTTCACTTTCTTTAGCTCGTTTTGCTTTATACTTTTCTTTCGCTTTTTGAAGCCTTCGTTTACGTTGTGTTGCAGTTTCTGTTTTATTTGTGTTTGTATTTTTTATATATTTTTTTTACCATTTTGTTCCCACGAGTAATGGACATTTAAACGGTCGACCCCCCCAGAGGTCCAATAAAGGGGCAAGGCTATGTACAGTGGCGGCCATATAATTAAGAACGACATCGTATTAAAAAGTATTTGACTTGCTACGTTCCAAATATTTGAATATTTATATGGAACAAAATTTGTAAATAAAGTACAGGATAAGCACTTTCAAATAAAGCCAAAACATGTTTTAATTCTCCCTCGTTTATACAAAAGAAACCAGGATTTATTAAAATAGTCATAAATCCACCTGGCCACATAATTAAGAACGATATTAGTAAAGGTTACTTTAAGGTAATTTTCATACACAATATGTGAATATATCGTTATGTATTTTAGAAATCGGTTACTTTGATTTATTTTTAGTATCAAATGTCCTCCAATGGTACATATTATTGAGTCTAAGTTTGATAATTAGGGCATACCTAACGTTTTCAAAAATTAGCCCATAATTTGACGAATTAATTTTACTTTTGGGATCTAAAGCCACAGTTTTGGCTTCCTCTCATTCTCTCGATGACGCTCTAAACGATAGCTTGTGATTGTCGTTCCATAGTCGTCGCTTCTTTGTCCTTAAATTGGCGTTTACCCCACTTCTTTGAGTCCTTTACGAGGGAATTGTCTGGGAAATAGTTTCGTATGAGCCATTTACACCTTATAAATCGGTAGGATTGTTGTCTGCTGGTACTAGACAGGAAATAAAAAAATAATTTCGTTTTGTACAAAAAATTGGCCTAACGGTACACCGAACAAAAATAAAAGATTTAATATTGTGAAAGCCTTCATTGCACAATGTCTTTGTGGGTGTGGTAGGCATAGTTATGTAAGACTTTTTAATCAATGAAGCTCATATTAATATCAAAACCAGTCAAATTAATAATTTTTATGGATGGAAATACAATTTTTGTAGAAACTAATGTCTGATGTACATACACAAAATTATTGTGGAATTCGAGCATTCAAAACATTATGTTAATAAATGTTATATTCGGTGTGGAATTCTTCCACTTGTTGTATAGAGGTTATATTATTATTTCATTTCCTGTCTACTACCTGCAGACAAGGTGAAAATGGCTCTTACGAAACTATTTCCCAGACAATTCCCTCTTAAAGGACTCAAAAAAGTGGGATAAAAGCCAATGTAAGGGTAAATAAGCGCCGATTATGGAACGATAATCACGGTGTATCGTTTAGAGCGTCATCGATGGAATGAAAGGAAGCCAAAACTGTGGCTTTAGATCCCAAAAATAAAATAAATTCGTCAAAATATGGGCAAAATTTGGAAAACCTTAGGTATGTCCTAATTATCAAACTTAGACTCAATAATATGTACCATTGAAGGACATTTGATACTAAAAATAAATCAAAGTAACCGATTTCTAAAATACATAACGATATATTCACATATTGTGTATGAAAATTACCTTAAACTAACCTTTACTAATATCGTTCTTAATTATGTGGCCAGGTCGATTTATGACTATTTTAATAAATCGTGGTTTCTTTCGTATAAACGAGGGAGAATTAAAACATGTTTTGGCTTTATTTGAAAGTCCTTACCCTGTACTTTATTTACAAATTTTGTTCCATATAAATATTCAAATGTTTGGAACGTAGCAAGTCAAATACTTTTCAATACGATGTCGTTCTTAATTATATGGCCGCCACTGTACATCAAGATGAGCCTGAGTCTTGAGGGGAAAACGCTAACGACATATCATTTTTATCCACCCTAATGCCCTACAGTTCTCGGCGCGTTTTAACCTTTCACCTTAACTTGGGTGGTGTACCGCTAGCGACGTATCATTTTTAGCCACCCTAACGTCACACAGTCCTCAACACGATAAAAAATCTTGACTTGGGTGGTGGATTCAGGCTGGATTAATCAGATACCTAAATTACAGATTCAATTTCTAAATTTAAATCTTAATTATACGCCATTTAGTGGCTGCGCCCATCTTAAATATTGAGGTTGTATAGTGCACTGTATTCTTCTTGTCAAGCCCTTTTATTTGATACCCATATCGGTGGGATTGATAAAAAATTGTTATCAGCCATTTGGTAGCGGCGGCCATCTTAGATTTCAATTTTGCATAGTAAATTGTATTCCACTTGTAGAGACCTTTCATTTGATACCCATGTTGATGGGATTGATAAACCCTAAGTTATCCGCCATTTTGTAGAGGCCGCCATCTTGGTTTTTAATTTTATATAGTACACTGTATTCTACTGGTTGAGCACTTTCATTTGATACCCATATTGATGGGATTGATAAAACCTACGTTATCCGCCATTTTGTAGCGGCCGCCATCTTGGATTTCAATTTTTATAGTATATTGTATTGTGCTTGTTGAGCCCTTTCATTTGATACCCATATTGATGGGATTGATAAAACCTACGTTATCCGCCATTTTGTAGCGGCGGCCATCTTGAATTTATAATGATAATGAATAAACATAATTGTATTGTCACCAAAATCCAAAGTGTATACAAAATTTCAGATTAATCGGTTGACAGGAAGAGGGTGAAATTTGAATTACTAAATTTGACCCAAGAATAAATAATAAAACAAACGGGGTGAGCTAAATAAAACCATTTAAAAAAGGGGAGACTTATACTGGCAAAGAGTAGTGACCGCTAAAAACTTTAGGTTCGGTTACAAATTGTAGCTAAAATCAAATAACAAAAATCGGGAGTTATTGTTTTATGGACCTGGGATGTGGGCCAACTTAGCCAATCTTCGAACTTGACCTATCACACGGGTGCAATATCGGTGACGATATCAGCTAACAGTTTTCGAAAAGAAATTTTGTGTATACTTGCGAATTAAAAAGAAATCAAATTCCAGATTACGTAAAACTTAAATTTTGGATATTTTTAATTTTTGCTTGGAAAAACATGTTATACATTGTACGAAATTTAATATAGGTATTCAAGGCAGCTACCTGACGGGAGTTAAATAACAAATTAAAAACATTTGTGCACGCCTTTGCCAAATAAAATACTTCTGTGCACAGGTAAAGACCAAAGTCGGACGGGGCCGACTATGTGATACCCTATGATATCAACTTAACATTAAATATGATGAATATATATAAGGAGCTATTGTTAACTCTGAGCTGAATATAACAGTAATTGACCGACTCTACTCTTGGCTGATTTCGGCCAGAGGTGCCGAATTTAATCCGAATCGGACTTGTTTTACGAATTTACTGTACAATAAACATAAGATCGGATGAAAAACGTATATGGGAGATATATTCAAATCTGATCCGATTTAGATATAACTTGCCAAACTTATTTATTGTACGTATTCTGCAACATTTCCCAATTTGCATCAAAATTAGACATGATTTGCGTATTTGGTGCACCGAATATCTCAAATCGGTCGAATATATATATGGGAGCTATATCCAATTCTGAACCGATTTGAATATAACTTGGTAAACTTATTTATAGTTAGAATTCGGTAGCGTTGTCCAAATTTCACCATAATTGGACAGAATTTGCGTGGTTGGTCCATCAATTACTTGAAATCGGGCGAACATACATATATATATAGGTATATCTATATATGAACCGATATCAACCACATTTGGTGGATTCGTTTCTAGGCCGAATATAAACACCTGCACAAAATGTTGCCCCTGTGATTTTTTGCCTCAAAACGCTGACTTTGGCCACACCGTGCTATGGTGGAGGGTATATAAATGGGGAGTTTTTGACCATAAATCAAATTCTCATTCACTGTGCCACGTAGAATAACATTAAAAATTTCAGTGTCTTAGTTTCAAAATTGATCTGATTCTATTGTAAATTGATCACTTGCTTCTATTTTTAAATTGTTGCAAAAATATTACCTAAAAACTCTTTCCATTAAGAAATTTTGTACACATTATTGCTATTTGGAATATTGTGACTACCACTTCCTTTTTCGATAGCGATTTTTGTGAGTTATAAAAACTAATAGTTTTAATGGCTTCATGACTTGGTATTGGCGATTTAGCATTTTTGATATTTTTTGTTGTGTCCACCAGCAACCATAGTTGACTTTTAATGGTTTCAAATTTTTGTTTTGTTTTTTTTTTATATTCCAATGTTGTCAGTTCGAATTTATATTTTTGCCATTCACTTTGGTGTCATTAATTTTTCAGTTATGTTCAGTTTCAAATAGATGTTTTCGTTGAACGAAAATATAATGGCTTATGGCCTGATGTTCTTGGCCATTTATGGCTGTGGATTTTGTTTATGGCATTGTTGTTAATAGAAATTGCCATGGAAAAATAGCAAAAATTGTAGTTGTTTTCCTGAATGAAGCAATATTTTTTTTTCGTTTTCTTATGAGTTTGAGATTTAGAGATTTTTAGTTGCAGAGATTTTTATGTAGTAATTACAATTTTGCAATCCCTATTTTTCCATTCTAAACATTATTATTGCCCCAATAATATTTATTATTAATACTAATGTTATGCAATAATACAAATGTAATTCCTTGCCATAATTCTTTTTATAAATACGGATTTTATTCTGATTATAGGTAGCGGCGAACATTGTTCATTTTCTTGGTAATATTTTCTAGTCGTTTGCCACAAATTGAATTTTAAATTAAATTCAAAGGAAAGGAAACCTGTTGTAGTTGGCAGATAGTGATATAGTAATTCTGATTAAGGCACAGTGGAAGAAAAACGTATGGTTGCCAGAGCTAATGAACGCTGGTGGTCTCTTAAGGGAGAGGATAGTATTAAGTTACTCTGAGCCAACCGTTGAGAGGGCACTTCATTCATCACACCGGTTGCCACAATAATGGTGTCCGGCGGTAGTTATCTTCCCTTATCCTTGTAGGAGTATAATTTTAATTTAAGCCTGGGACAGAATGTCACAGGTCATGATGGGCATTAAAACCCCCTATCACCAGATGGTTATTGCCCTTTGGGTTATTGCCCTAAGTAATGGTAGGTATATAACATAAAGCGCAGCTGTTCATCGGCTGAATGTACATTGTACACATTAAGCACTCCAACATCGGCAGTCACATACTTTACTGCTACCACTAAACATTCCATTTTTGGGTCACTATATCCAAACTCTAGCGACATAGGTTCTACTCCTCAGCTTCTTAAATGATTCTTCCGCAAAACCTTGTAACCATCGCAATGTTGCAATATACAGCTGATGATGAGCCTTGTTTTCCGGATGGCGACGACCATAGTCGTTCCTCCGCCTCAAAACTTCTAGAATCTCGATGAGACCGTTTGCATGGGTGTGGGATGCTGGTGTCTAGTATTCCGACGACACTGAATCTAAGGTCAAAGTTGGCGCAGCGGCCAACAATATATTTATTGTCGTTGTCGTTGTTTAAAGGAGTCTTTTCTTATCCTAAAAATCTTTAATTTATCGGTGCCTTTCGTTATCCCTTAATATCTTTTTTTGAAATCTTTGATCACCCCTCTTAAGTCTGCAACGAATACTTTCTATTTTCCCCACTGTTCGTTCTTTCTTTTCGCCCGTACATAACTTTAATTAGTTATTTATGTTGGTTGTGTAAAGAGAGGACAAACAGTTGTTTCAATGACTTCTTACATAGTAGATGGCAGATAATGAAGGATGGTGGATAAAAGCAAACAGAAGAACTAGAAAAACAACAGCAACAAAATTAGAAGATTAAATAATAAATTAAATTATAAAAAATTAGACCATTTCGCGGATGAAGGTAATGAAGAAATATCAGTACTGGGTATATGAAAAATTGTATAACATAAACCTGAAGATACTATTATCTTGTAATCTTCTAACCAAGGGTAAAAGTAGAATGAGAGAGAATGGACGGAGGATTAGCGTTAATGACAAGAACAGCAAATACTTAGGTATTACATGTAATTATGGGGAATAAACTAAACCACAAAAAGGACAAGAATGAAAGAATAACAACAGTAAGTTATATAGGAAGGTGATGATGAGTAGTTTGAGGTAATTTTAAAAAGCTTCAAATGAGGTTAGGCTGGAGATTTTGTTATGTGATACTATGTATTACAGATAATAAGCTTTGTCAAGAATATCAAATCCATGTTAACATTTAAAGGATTTAGGCGGGATTAAGGTTAGTGTGGTTTTAATGAAGAGAGTACGATAATAAAAGGGACCAGGAATATTAAATTAGTTAGTCAACTGCATTTAACAGCATTTTAGTTGATTTTGCTGCCAAAATAGATTTGTATTTTTTGGGTGAAAACTCCTCTTGAAATAGCCATACACAATTGTCAATATTACATTTTCACTTATTCAGTAAAACCTACACGGTGCGCCTGAACTAAATTTAAATGAAAGGTGCTTACACCTGGGAACTTTTTGCGGATTCTGAAACTACTATGTCCATAGATGAGAAAAATAAAAAAAGAACAAATAAAAAAGTGTCAGTCGGCTTTGACGACAGATACATACCCTCAGACAATGTGAAGTGAAACTTTCACCTACGGACATGTCGAATGTATTTAAGGTCTCTTCAGATTTTTGTGGCCCTTTCTGGACATTTGAACTTGCCGACAAAATTAGGAATTAACTGCACTAAGACACAAATGTTGAACTTTTTTTGGGGAGGTACCCTTAGGGAGGACCGATATGGGCCATTTTAGAAGTTAAACTAAATATTAGGAGATCCAAAGTTTGGACCCAATTGGTCGCCCCATTCAAGTGATATCGTCCTAGCATTTTAGTGGCATCTTTTAAATATTGGGGAGAAGTACCGGAAACTGCGAACCGTTATTGCCCCATGAAACTAAGTTTGGATATAATATGACGAAGACCAAATGTTTGACCAAATCGGTTGAACAGTTCGAGAGTTATCGTGCTCTCCGACCGCCTCATATGGTGACATAGGGGTTTTTTTACACATTTCGAGCTGTTTTCCAAAGAAATATGGACTTGCCCCTAAAAAAACATTAACCGTCGTAATGGAGGTATCGAATGCAAACCACTTCAATAAAAATCAAAGTGATTCGAAAGCAGGTCTTAAAGTGATCTTATCTGAATTTTTGTGTGAGAGGTACCAGAAGGAGTAGACAAATATAGTCCATATTAGAACCTAATCTATATTTGGTAGATATATTAGAATGTGCAAAGTATGAATTACATCGGTCACTGCCTTCAAGAGTTATCGTGCGCACAATTTTTCCGAATATTTTTGAACTTTTGTGGGGGAGGTACCTGAAGGAGTGGACCGATATGGCTTATCGTCGAATGTGAACTATGTTTGGACAAAATATTACGAAGGCCAAATTTCGGACCGAATCAGCAGATCCGTTCGAGAGTTATCTTGCACTCCAACCACTACACACGGTGTCATAGGGGTTTTTCGCATCTTTCAGGCTATTTTCTCAGGAAGTATGGACTTGCTCCTGATAAGACTTGTACCGTCGTATGGAAGGCAGTGAATACAAGTTTCTAAAACAAAAACTGAAGCGATTCGAGAGCGGGTCCTAAACTGAACTTATCCCAAATTTTGTGTGGGAGGTTACCGAAGGAGTGGACCGATTGAGTCCATATTGCTCCCTTCAAGATTTATCGTGCGCACAAATTTTCCGAACATTTTGTGGGGGAGGTACCGGAAGGAAGACGAATTACCAAATTTTAACCATTTTGGGGGGTACCGTTCTATGGGGGCTATATGAAGGCGTGAACCTATACCAAAAAATTTCAGCCATTTTGGTGGGATAATGAAGCTAAAACCTTCAAAATACCAAATATCGGGAGGTACCGTTCTATGGAGACTATATTAAGGCGTGGACCTATACCAACAAATTTTGGGTGGAACGTTTTATATCCTCAACAAAGACTAATTACCAAATTGCAACCATTTTGATGGGATAATGTAGCTAAAACCTTCAAAATACCGAATATTTTTTTCTAGTTTTTAGTTTTTATTTCGCATTCTGTTTAATTCGTTTAGTGCTTCATTATTGCAAGGTTTCTTGCCCATTTGTTTATTGCAGTCCAACTCCTCTATACGTAGTCCCTGCAAAGATCTTACTCTACTAAGAGCCACGTAGGCTTGACCTTCTTCAAACAGTTTCGCACCTAAGTATACGACTGCGTGATCCACAGTGCTGCCCTGCATTTTATGTATTGTAGAAGCCCATGATAGTATTAAAGGCAACATTTTTCTTTCAGCCGTCCTGTAATTGTACTTAGCTGGAAACTGTATGGCTTTCGGGTGTATAAGATGTACTGTATAGTGCACTGTATTCTTCTTGTCAAGCCCTTTTATTTGATACCCATATTGGTGGGATTGATAAAAAAAATTGTTATCCGCCATTTGGTAGCGGCGGCCATCTTAGATTTCAATTTTGCATAGTAAATTGTATTCTACTTGTTGAGACCTTTCATTTGATACCCATGTTGATGGGATTGATAAAACCTACGTTATCCGCCATTTTATAGCGGCCGCCATCTTAGATTTCAATTTTTTATAGTATATTGTATTCTGCTTGTTGAGCCCTTTCATTTGATACCCATATTGATGGGATTGATAAAACCTACGTTATCCGCCATTTTGTAGCGGCCGCCGTCTTGGATTTCAATTTGTTATGGTATATTGTATTCTGCTTGTTGAGCCCTTTCATTTGATACCCATATTTATGGGATTAATAAAACATAAATTATCCGCCATTTTGTAGCGGCGGCCATCTTGAATTTATAATGATAATGAATAAACATAATTGTATTGTCACCAAAATCCAAAGTGTATACAAAATTTCAGATTAATCGGTTGACAGGAAGAGGGTGAAATTTGAATTACTAAATTTGACCCAAGAATAAATAATAAAACAAACGGGGTGAGCTAAATAAAACCATTTAAAAAACTTTGACTATACATTCTTTAGGTCTTACAATAGATCGTAAGGATGTTTTTTATACTGAAAAATGGAGGGGGCGGGGGAACCCCCCCAAAAAAACCTTTTTAGCCAAGCTCGAAATCACAGAGATTACTAGACGTATTGGTATACAATAATGTAGTCCCAGTTACTAAATTAAGAAAACTCGAACATAAAAGATTTCAATGCTTGGTATAACTCGATTAAGATAACTACCAAATTTGACAAATCCCACTCCCAACCCAGCCAATACCTAAAACAAGTAAAAAAGCATTATGTTCGGCCGGGCCGAACTTTTCATACCCTCCACCATAAAACATTCTGAACTAAAATGGAATAATTAATTTTCATTCCTGTCCCCAACTTTAAGTGGGTACGTTAAAATGTCAGATAATGTTTATGTACATTTATGCTTCATTCGGGAGGCCCTTTTTTATGGTGCCTATATCTAACTATGTATGTTGACAATTTTTGGTGGGCTAGAAATTGGGAGGTACTGTTATATAGGGGTTATAATAAAACATGGGCCTATGTTGACAGTTTTTGATGGGAGCCTTTAATGTCAAATAACTCCTAATTCGGTTAAAAAATTTAGCTAGAATCTTTAAAATATCGAAAATCGGTACATAACGTGGGAACTTCAAATGTCATTAACAGCTAGTTCGGAGGTATCTGGGCTATACGAAAATATGAACTTAAATGGACCGTTATATGGGGGCTATACCAAAACGTGGACCTATGTCCACAAGTTTTGTCATATAAGTTTATTGACATTTAAGAACTTTAAATGTCAAATTATAGCTACATCGGTCTGAAAATGTAGCTACAAACGTCAAAACACCGCAAATCGGGGGTACCGTTATATGGGGGCTATACCAAAACGTGGACCTATGTCCACACGTTTTGTTATATAAGTTTATTGACACTTAAGAACCCTAAGTGTCAAAAAATAGCTAAATCGGTCTGAAAATGTAGCTAAAACTGTCAAAATACCGTAAATCGGGGGTACCGTTATATGGGGGCTATACCGAAACGTGGACCTATGTCCACAACTTTTGTTATATGAGTTTATTGACATTTAAGAACCCTAAATGTCAAATTATAGCTACATCGGTCTGAAAATGTAGCTAAAAATGTCAAAATACCGCAAATCGGAGGGTACCGTTATATGGGGGCTATACCAAAACGTGGACCTATGTCCACAACTTTTGTTATATAAGTTTATTGACACTTAAGAACCCTAAATGTCAAATTATAGCTATATCGGTCTGAAAATGTAGCTAAAAACATCAAAACACCGTAAATCGGGGGGCACCGTTATATGGGGGCTATACCAAAACGGGGACCTATGTCCACAACTTTTGTTATATAAGTTTATTGACACTTAAGAACCCTAAATGTCAAATTATAGCTATATCGGTCTGAAAATGTAGCTAAAAACATCAAAGCACCGTAAATCGGGGGGCACCGTTATATGGGGGCTATACCAAAACGGGGACCAATGTCCACAACTTTTGTTATATAAGTTTATTGACACTTAAGAACCCTAAATGTTAAATTATAGCTACATCGGTCTGAAAATGAAGCTAAAAACGTCAAAATACCGCAAATCGGAGGGTACCGTTATATGGGGGCTATACCAAAACGTGGACCTATGTCCACAACTTTTGTTATATAAGTTTATTGACACTTAAGAACTCTAAATGTCAAATTATAGCTATATCGGTCTGAAAATGTAGCTAAAAACATCAAAACACCGTAAATCGGGGGGCACCGTTATATGGGGGCTGTACCAAAACGGGGACCAATGTCCACAACTTTTGTTATATAAGTTTATTGACACTTAAGAACCCTAAATGTTAAATTATAGCTACATTGGTCTGAAAATGTAGCTAAAAACGTCAAAATACCGTAAATTGGGGGTACCGTTATATGGGGGCTATACCAAAACGTGGACTTATGTCCACAACTTTTGTTATATAAGTTTATTGATACTTAAGAACCCTAAATGTCAAGTTATAGCTAAATCGGTCTGAAAATGTAGCTAAAAACGTCAAAATACCGCAAATCGGGGGGTACCGTTATATGGGGGCTATACCAAAACGTGAACCTATGTCCACAAGTTTTGTTATATATGTTTATTGACACTTAAGAACCCTTAATGTCAAGTTATAGCCAAATCGGTCTGAAAATGTAGCTGAAAACGTCAAAATACCGTAAATCGGGGGGTACCGTTATATGGCGGCTATACCAAAACGTGGACCGATATATCCCATCTTCGAACTTGATCTTCCGACGGCTAAAAAAATGGTATTCCCCAATTTTCAGCGAAATCGGTCAACAAATGCGACCTGTATGTTGCGAACGGACGGACGGACGGACGGACGGACATGCATAAATCGACTCAGAAAGTGATTCTATGTATATCCCTAGAAGGAACTATGGGTATATCTCACTTCCTTTTGTATGTTACATACAAATGCACTAACCTTACCACATAGTGGTGTAGGGTATAAATATCCAAATTTGTATGTGTAACACTATCTATTAATAGGTTTCTATAAGTGTACGCTGCCATACGCGGATAAATTTTTCTACACATGTAGTACTCACTATTGCCTTCTACCACATATATATGGTTTCGAGGATACGTCGCGATACCGAGAGTTCTACTCCAAAAAACATATAAACTACAATAAAAACTACACAAAAAACTCATCACATGTCTACGCCAACAATTTTTTATCGCTTTAACTTATTTAAATTCTTTATCATAATCTTTCTAAGCCTATCTTTCCACGTAATTTCCATTTAAAAAAGCGTTAATTATGTTAACGGTGTTTAATTGTTGAGCGAAACAATTTTGTTCTTCTTTAGATTGGATATTATAAAATTTTACAATTTAGTTTTAATATTTTTGACAGCCCGGTATGTGATCATGAAGCGTTGTCAGGTTGAAATGTTTTCCTTTTTTAATTGGTTCAACGTGTCAAGAATCTAATCCCGTTACTACTTTATTCAAATGTATGACTCTTTCGTCCAAAAAATACTGTTATACTAATCTTTATTTCTTCAGAGTTACTTGTAATGAATCAAGAGTTTTTTGTCTCTACTAAAAATGAGAAATTTTGAGTTACAATCCTTTTATTGAAAAGGTCGCACATGTCTTTTGGAAAAAAATCGAATAAAAAACTCTTTGAATTTTATGATACACTTCAATGATTTGCACAAAATTTGATTGGACGAAATGTTACATTATACATTGTAAACATTTATTGGGAAAACGTTGTTTTTTTTTTTTTGCAAAATGAAAAACATTGTTCCGATATATCATTGTCAGCAATCATTGATGTATATGTTTGTAGTTATCACAAATATTCCCGGAAAAAATTGACAAATATTTGTGTATTCGTCTAAAAAATATTAAAAAACATTTTTGCAAAAACATTTAACGCGACATATATTAATGGGAGTTTAAATACTGGTCTGTTATTTAAATAAAACTTTTTCATATTTAGGTTGCCCCACACTAAACGTGTGTCTCCTAAATCAAAATAAGAATATTGTTAGGAAAGTAATATTTCATTTAAGTTACTTTACATAAAATTTCCATTAATTTAAAATTTTTAAATCGTATCGTAAATTTTTATTCAAAACTACTGTACAAAAATTGCAAAAATGTTTGTGCTCGTAAGCCTTTCGGCTGCAGTTATCTTAAATAAATTTTATATAAAATAGCAAAATTGTTCTACGCAAGAAAAATAAAATTGGGCAGCTAAAGCCAAAACGCAGCTAAAAGGAATATAGCTAAGTGAAAACTACTGTACTTTATTTAAAACAAATTTACAACAACAACTACATATAAAATTTCACTCACTATTTTCCATTTTTCTCCATAGTATTGAAATAATAATTTGCGACCTTATACAGTATATACTATATTCTTCATCAGGATAAAATTGTAAGCGGATCTAATCATGGCCGTCTGCTGTAATCACTCTAGCGTCTGTAGAACTCGAGCTAGAACGCTATATCTCCGCGGTACCTCCGATTTTCGGCATTTTGAAGGTTTTACCTACAATTTTTAACCGAACAACCTGTAATTTGACATTTAAGGTTCTTAGGTGTCACAACACTACTCTACCAAAAACTGTCAACATAGGTCCATGTTTAGGTATAGCCCCAGTATAACGTACCTCCGATTTATGATACTTTGAGAGATTTAGCAACAATTTTTAACCGAACAAGTTGCAATTTAACATTTAAGGTTCTTAGGTGTCACAACACTAATCCACCAAAAACTGTCAACGTAGGTTCATGTTTAGGTATAGCCCTCGTATAACGCACCTCCGATTTACGGTACTTTGAGAGATTTAGCTTCAATTTTTAACCGAGCTAGCTGTAATTTGACACTTAAGATTCTTAGGAGACATAACACTACTCCGCCAAAAATTGTAAACATAGGTCCATGTTTAGGTATAGCTCCCCAATAACGGAACCTCCCGATACTCGGTATTGTGGGGGTTTCTGCTACAATTTTTATCCGAACTAGCTGTAACTTGACATTTGAGATTCTTAGCGGTCACAGCACTTCCTCACCAAAAAGTGTCAACATAGGTCCATGTTCAGGTGAAGCCCCCCATATAACGGTACCTCCGTATTTTCTGTATTTTGAGTATTTTAGTTACTATTTCTAACCGAACTAGATGTAATTTGACATTTCATGTTCTTAGGGGTCACAGCACTTCTTCGCCAAAAACAGTCAACATGCTTTGGTATAGCTCCCATATAACGGTACCTCCCGATTTTGAGCATTTTGAAGGTTTTAGCTACTATTTTTACCCGAACCGGCTGTAATTTGCATTTGAAGTTTTCAGTGGTCACGATACTTCTTCACTAAAAATTGTCAACGTATGTCCATGTTTTGGTATAGTCCCCATAAATTAAATATTTGACGGAACTACCCGTAGTTTGAAGTTACAAAACTTTTCCACAAAAAATTGTCAAGATAGGTTCACACTTTGTTATAGTCCCATAGTTATAGCCCCTCCACCATAGTATGGAGGGTATATTAAGTTTGTCATTCCGTTTGTAACACATCGAACTAATCATTTGCGACCCTATAAAGTATATATATTCTTGATCAGGATAAAATTCTAAGACGATCTAGCCATGTCCGTCTGTCCGTCCGTCAGTTGTAATCACTCAAGCGTCCGCAATAATTGAGGTAGAGTGCTGAAATTTTGCACCCGAGGGTCTTTTTTCTATAGGCAGGTCAAGTTCGAAGATGGGCTATATCGGTCCACTCTTTGGTATAGCCCCCATATAACGGTACCTCCGGATTTGAGGTATTTTGACGTTCTTCGCCACATTTGCAGACCGACTTAGCTATAATTTGGCACCTAGGGTTCCCAGTGATCAACAAACTTATATCCCAAAGGATATGGGCATAATTCCATGTTTAGGTATAGTCCCCATGTAACGGTACCTCCCGATTTTCGTTATTTTGAGAATTTTAGCCACAATTTTTAACCGAACTATCTGCAATTTGACATTTGAGGTTCTCAGTGGTCATGAAATATCTCCACCAAACACCGTCAACATAGGTCCATGTTTTGGTATAGCCCCCATTTAACGGTACCTCCCGATTTTCGGTATTTTGAGAATATTAGCCACAATTTGTAACCGAACTATCTGCAATTTGACATTTGAGGTTCTCAGTGGTCATGAAACATCTCCACTAAACATCGTCAACATAGGTCCATGTTTTGGTATGGCCCGCTTATAACCGTACCTCCCCATTTTCGGTATTTTGAGCATTTTAGTTACAATTTTTAACCGAACTAGCAGTAATTTGACATTTGAGGTTCTCAGTGGTCATGAAACATCTCCACCTAACATCGTCAACATAGGTCCATGTTTTGGTATAGCCCCCATATAACGGTACCTCCCGATTTGCGGTATTTTGAGAATTTTGGCTGCAATTTTTAACCGAACTAGCTGTAATGATCGGTATTTTGAAAATTTTAGCTACAATTTTGTCTATTCAAAAATAATCGTCAATATAGGTCCATGTTTTGGTATATCCCCCCACATAACTGTACCTCCCGATTTTCGGGAATTTTCAGTGGTCACGAAATTTCTTCACTAAAATTCGTCAACATGGATCCATTTCTGAGGGTCTACATTATTTTGATGAAACTACCCTCAATTTTACTCTTGAAGTTCCCTGCAACTATAAAACTTTTCCGCCAAAAAATTTAATGATAGGTTGACTCTTTGTTACAGCCCCGTAGGTGTTACCTTTCACCTAGCTGAACACATTTTTTATACCCTCCAACATAGTATGGTACCTCCCGATTTTCAGTATTTTGGGAATTTTAGCTACAGTTTGTTACCGAACTTGCTGTAATTTGCCATTTGAGGTTCTCAGTGGTCATGAAACATCTCCACCTAAAGTCGTCAACATAGGTCCATGTTTTGGTATAGCCCCCATATAACGGTACCTCCCGATTTTCGGTATTTTGAGAATTTTGGCTGCAATTTTTAACCGATCTAGCTGTACTGATCGGTATTTTGAGAATTTTAGCTACAATTTTGTCTATTCAAAAATAATCGTCAATATAGGTCCATGTTTTGGTATGGTATGGTTTGGTATTTTCGGGAATTTTCAGTAGTCACGAAATTTCTTCACTAAAATTCGTCAACATGGGTCCATTATTGAGGGTCTACATTGTTTTGATGAAACTACCCTCAATTTGACTCTTGAAGTTCCCTGCAACTATATTGACTATTGACTCTCTGTTATAGCCCAATAGGTGGTACCTTTCACTTAGCTGAACACATTTTTTTAGATTAGATTAGATAACACTGTGCAACAAAATGGAGGTGAAAGTCTAGGGCACGGAAAATTCCTCTTGGGGAAGAAAGGTCTTGGTGAGTATATTATGAACCCAGAAGGACAGATCCGCCGTGAGTCGAACTTCCGCGTTATGGCTTGATGAAATTTTTGTTAGAGACCCTGTGGGCCATCAGGAATTAGCGTTATATCTTTGTTCACTGTTGCTTAAGTGCTCTACAAAAACCACAAACAAATGTAATGCTAATTCATGATGGCTTACAGGGTCTCTTGCAAAAACTTCATCACGCCATAAGGCGGAAGTTCGACTCACGGCGCATCTGTCCTAAGGGGTTTTAAATATACACATACCAAGGGCTTTCATCTCCAAAAGGAATTAGCTCTGCCCCAATATTTGTGTTCACAGTGTAATTTAAGCAATAGTGGGAGGCAGTAGGAGTCTATCCATTGTCGAAAAGTTGTTCCACCTAAAATTGTGAAAGGACCCTAATTATTCCATTTAAATTAAGACTATTTTATGGTGGAGGGTATAAAAAGTTCGGCCCGGCCGAACTTAACGACTTTTAAGTTGTTTAAATGAGATTACATATGGATTATCCTTGGTCGAACAATTTTTGCATCTAAAATTGTGGACAGGCAACAAAACTACTTATTCCATTTTGGTTAAGAATATTAACGGCTTTTTATTTATATCTATACTTATAAAAGAGTTCAGTAATGATGACTCACTGACTCACTGACTGACTGACTGACTGATAATCAACGCCCAGACTAAACGGCTAAAGCTAGAATCTTGAAATTTTGGGTGAGGGTCACTCTTGGTCCGAAAGTGTCAGATAAGGCTGGATTTTTGGAAATTCGAACTAGAACTGTACTAAAAGTACTAAAAGGTACTAAATATGGTACCCTTTGTATTAGGCAAACGCGAAGAGCTAGAATTCTGAAATTTGGAATGAGGTTCACTGATGGTGAGTTAGAAAGGTGTACCAAATGGTTTTTGGAAATTCGAACTATAAGTGTACGAAAAGTACTAAAAGTTACTAAATTTAGTACTATTTGGTATAACGTGAACGGATAGAGCTAAAATCTTGAAATTTGGAATGCAAATCAAGGTTAGAAAGATGAGTTGATACAAGGTGGTGGTTTTGAAAATGTGCACTCATGTGTACGAATAGTACTAAATGGTACTAAATTTGGTACAATTTGAATTAGGGCGAACCGATAAAGTTGGAATTCTGAAATTTGTGAATTACTATTACTGTTGGAGTGTAGGTTAGAGATATGGAGGTAGTTTTCGAAGTTCGTACATATGGGTACGAAAGGTACTAAATAGTACCAAATAAGGTGCAATTTGGATTTGGGGGAACGGATGGAGCTGGAATCCTGAAATTTAGAATTAGGATTACTGTCGGGGTGTAGGATAGAAGTATTTTGGAAATTCGTACTTTTGGGTACGAAAAGTACTAAATGGTACAAAATTTGGTACAATATGAATTTAAGTGACCGGATAGAGCTGGAATAGTGAAATTTGGAATTAAGATTACTATTGGAGTGTGGGATTGGGATACTTTTGGAAATTTGTACTTATGGCAACGAAAAATACTAAATGGTACCAAATTTTGTACAGTTTGGATTTGGGTGATCAGATACATTTGGAATCCTGAAATTCGAAAGTAAGATTACTTTTGGAGTGTTGGATAGAAGTAGGTTTGGAAATTCGGACCTATGGGAACAAAAAGTACTAAATGATACTAAATTTGGTACAATTTGGAATACGGTGATCTGATGCAGCTGTAATTCTGAAATTTGGAATTAAGATTACTGTTCGAGTGTAGGATTGAGGTAGTTGTGGATATTGGTACTCTTGGGTACGAATAGCACTAAATAGTACCAAATTTGGTACAATTTGGATTTGGGTGAACGGATATAGCTGAAATTCCGAAATTTGGAATAAGGAGTACTATTGGAGTGTGGATAGATAAAGTTTTGGAAATTTTTAGTTATGGGTAGGAAAAGTACTAAATAGTACTAAATTTGGTACAATTTAGATTTCAATGATGGGATACATTTGGAATAGTGAAATTCGGAATTAAAATTGTTGTTGGAGTGTTGATAGAGGTAGGTTTGGAAATTCGTACTTTGGATACGAATAGTACTAAATGGTACCAAATTTGGATTTGAGTTATCGGATGTATCTGGAATTCTGAAATTCGGAATTAAGCTTATTGTTTGAACATAGCACTGAGGTAGTTTTGAAAATTTGTACTTATGTGTACGAAAAGTACTAAATGGTACCAAATCTGGTACAATTTGGATTTGGGTGAACGGTGAACTGGAATCCAGAGATTCGAAATAAGGATTACTGTTGGTGTGTAGGATTGATGAAGTTTTTGAAATTTTTATTTTATGGGTGCGAAAAGTACTAAATGGTACCAAATTTTTTATTTATTTTATTTATTTAAATATATTTATTATAATTATAAATTATAATAAAGAAAAATTACAAAAAGCACTAGCAATAAAAGCTATCGGCTATCCATATTTTAATTTATGTGATCGGATACATTTGGAATCCTGAAATTCGGAATTACGATTACTGATGTAGTGTTGAAAGAGGAAGGTTTGGAAGTACGTACTTTGGATACGAAAAGTACTAAATGGCATCAAATTTGGTACAATTTGGATTACTGTGATCGGATGCAGCTGTAATCCTGAAATTTGGAATTAAGATTACTGTTGGCGTGTAGGATTGAGGTAGTTGTAGAAATTCGTACTCATGGGTACGAAAGTACTAAATGGTACCAAATTTGGTACAGTTTGCATTTGGGTGAACGGATATAGCTGGAAACCCGAGATTTGGAATAAGGAGTACTGTTTGAGTGTAGGATTGATAAAGTTTTGGAAATTTGTAGTTATGGGTAGGAAAAGTACTAAATAGTACTAAATTTGGTACAATTTGGATTTCAGTGATAGGATACATTTGGAATCGTGAAATTCGGAATTAAAATTGATGTTGAAGTGTTGATAGAGGTAGGTTTAGAAATTCGTACTATGGATACGAATAGTACTAAATGGAACCAAATTTGGATTTGAGTTATCGTTTGAACATAGCACTGAGGTAGTTTTGAAAATTTGTACTTATGGGTACGAAAAGTAGTAAATGGTACTAAATTTGGCACAATTTGGATTTTGGTGATCTGATGTAGCTGCCATCCCCAATTTTGAATTTAAAATACCTGTTGAATTGTAGGATTGATAAAATTTTGGAAATTTTTAGTTATGGGTAGGAAAAGTACTAAATAGTACTAAATTTGGTACAATTTGGATTTGAGCGAACGGATAGAGTTGGAATCAAGAAATTTGGAATTAAGATTATTGTTGGAGTGTAGGATTGAGATATAGAAGTAGTTTTTGAAATTCGTACTTATGAGTGCGAAAAGTACTAAATTTGGTACAATTTGGATTTGAGCAAACGGCTAGAGCTGGAATCTTGAAGTTTGGAATTAAGATTACTGTTGGGGTGTAGGATTGATGAAGTTTTGGAAATTCGTACTTATATGTACGAAAAGTACTAAACGGTACTAAATTTGGTACAACTTGGATTTGAGCGAACGGGTAGAGCTAGAATCAAGAAATCTGGAATTAATATTACTGTTGGAGTGTAGGATTGAGATATGCTACAACTTGGATTTGAGCGAACGGTTAGAGCTGGAATCTTGAATTTTGGAGTTAATATTACTGTTGGGGATAGTTTTGGAAATGCGTACTTAGTTTTAGAAATGCGTACTTATGCTTACAAAAAGTACTACATTTTGTACAATTAGGATTTAGGTGAAATTATAGCGCTCGAATCCTAAAATGTGGAATTAGGTACACTTAGGGGTACGAAATGGTTCCATGTATGGTACAATTTTGTATTGGATGAACGGATAGATCGGGATTCGTGAGATTTGGAATTAAGATTATTGTTATCATTTGCTTATAACGTCCGAATTAAGAAATATGTGCCATAAATATACGTAAAAAGTTGTAAATGGCACAGGATTTGGTACAATTTGTTATTGTGTAATGGGAATTTTGAAATAATAGGAGGAGGTTCGTATGTATATATTTACATGTAAAGTACTAAATAGTTCTATAATTGGGGGAACAGATATAGCTAGAAATGAGGATGGCGGTTGTTGGGTTAGGCCGTATTTGCGCTGAGAACCTCAATTAAAATATCTCAAAAATGTGGATTGCTCTTGATGTGACAAAAATCTAACTAAAGTGGTACGTATTAGTACACAAAATGTTTCCACCATTCTATATTATATATTGTTCATTTGTTTTATATATTTAACGCATACGAAGTAGCGGGCACTTTGCTAGTATATATATATATCTTATATATACATATGTTCTTGTTAAATTATCTTTTTACAGTGTGACGCCATTCATTGCAATCCCTTCTATTCACTCCAATTTATTACATCTGCTCCCTTGGTATGTGTATCTGCGAACATTGGAGTACCTCCTATACTGTGGAGGGTAGAACAGTATATGTGCATCAGCGACCGAGTATAAATCAGGGAGAGTAGCAAGCTAGTTGAATTGAATTTTTACCGACCAATAAAGTGAAGAGTAACCTGAATAAAGTAAAGCTGCGTGCTTAGTAACAAAGTAAATTCTTGCGTCAAATAACGTCATTAAAGCATTGTTGAATCGCAATCGAAACAAACCTTTGTTTTATTTGATACGAATCATATCGGGAAATAAAACATCGCCTACGCGAAGTGAAGTTAAACCTTAATCCGTAATAATATGTTTGTACTTTAATTGTAAAGGAATATACCCCCTTTCAAAATTAAAAAAAAAAAACAAGTAAAAAAGTATCAGTCGACTTTGCCGACAGAGATATACCCTCAGCCTGTGTATATTAAAAAAATGTTTTCCGTTTGAAAAAACTGTGGGCGTTGTGGCCGATGTGGCTTATCTGCAAACTTAAACTATGTTTGGGTAAAATGTTGCTAAGGCCAAATTTTGGACCGAATCGGCAGATCCGATCGAGAGTTATCTTGCTCTCCAACCACCTACGGTGTCATACGGGTTTTTTGCATCTTTCAGGCTATTTTCTCAGGAAGTATGGACTTGCCCCTGATGAAACTTATACCATCGTATGGACGGCAGTGAATACAAGTTGCTGAAACAAAAATCAAAGCGATTCGAGAGATGGCCCTAAACTGAACTTTTCCGAAATTTTGTGTGGCAGGTTCCCGAAGGAGTGGACCGATTGAGTCCATATTGAAACCTTATCTAAGTCGGGAACACATTTTACGATGGGCAAAGTATGGACCAAATCCGTTACTCCCTTCAAGAGTTATCGTGCGCACAAATTTTCCGAACATTTTCGAACTTTTGTGAGGGAGGTACCGGAAGGAGTGGACCGATATAGCCCATCTTCGAACTTAAACTAAGTATGAAAGCCAAAGTTTGAACCGAATCGGTTTATCCGTTCGAGAGTTATCGTGCGCTCCAGCCAGCCAGACAGACAGACGGACGGACATTGCTCAATCGACTCCAAATTGTCTCAAACACATTTCGTACAAACATACTTGGGGTCTAAAACCATTATTTCGATGAGGCACATTTTGCCCGTATGAAAGTGTATATGGTAAATTTCAAATTTCCTTTGCAATTACATAGAAAAAAAATTAAAAACTTTTTTGGCGAGCACATCCGCCATTTTTGGTACATGGGTTACGAAAAAAATCGTGGTTTCAAATCTGTTCGCGTTCACAAAATTGGATGCTGCACTCAAAAGTTATATGCGGTTTTACTCTCTTGTAAAGAAAAAAATATTTAAAAATTCCTATTGTGTTGTAATATGAACATGTATATATGAATCGTTAGCAGCATTTGATATCTATCCGTAGATGCTAAAATAGTTGCTAAATTTATTTTTATTTTCGCGGAAAATCAAAAAATATTGAAGAAATCTTGGAATAAATTTTATTTATTCTAAATCAGAGTCCAAAAAATCTCTAAAAAAATAATTTTAAAATACGTACAGAATCTAGACAACGCGTAGAAAAATGTGAGACCAAAATTATAAAGATTGGGTTCATAACATGCATATTACAGCAACAACAAAAGACAAAAACTTATTGTGGGAATATTATTTCAAAAATATCTTTTTGGTTTAATACGAAAAATTGGAGAACAATTTTTAGGAGTTATTCTACTATTTCGCTAAATTTCCATACATAACCAAAAGTATTTTGCTAAAACTTCTTCGAGGAAAATAGTTTGTCGTCGTGAAAGTATATTTGCTTGGAATGATAAGCAATAGAGTTAAGAAGTACAGAGTAATATTGAAAACACAAACAAAGAAAAAACACAAAAGTTAAAAAGCGTGTAATTCCCGAATCCGTTTAAATAAATTTAGGTGCATGTGCTTTTCGGATACAGGGAGTCCATGTCTATCAATATGCATGGATTTCCCCATGTTTCATTCAGCGGCCAAAGTGTGCCATCAGTTGCATCTTACTATTCAAAAAACCTTCAAGTGGGCAAAAATTACGCGATATGCATATGATGATAAGGTGCATCCGATTTCAATGGCCCCCTATTAAAAATACGTCAATATAAATTATTTTGGACAGATTCGTCAAGAACTGCGGATGTGCCACCGCATTCTATTTTGGGATAAATAGGGATATTACTCCTGAATCTTTGTAATTTGTGACACACCTTTTTGGCAAATATTATAATCGCGTATAAAGGATTACATTTATGCAAAAATAATCAAAGAAAATCGCGGTTCAATTCGCGGAATTGTCAAAATATATTTTTGCAGATTTTCCTACTTTCAAGGTATCTATATCCGGCGTTTTAGTGGATGGATTCGACCGCGGAAGAGCTCATTAGATCCGGCACGTAAAAAAACTAAAATCACGCGGGATTCAGGGGTACCTGTACGACAGTTGTAAATTTTAAAGCCAAAAAATAGGTTTTTTTCAGAAAATTTACGCACCAAATTTTCGCCTTTGGACTCCTATTACTAGGAAGCTGTACCGAGCACACTCATGAGATATACATCGAACGACGTGGAATCGCGAGCTCTACAATCCTATAAACTAGTTTGGATTATTATCTAGTTGCACCCACTATTTATAAGAAAAATTCGAAAAACCCAGTTTTCAAAACTTCAAAATGTCAGCATCGATTTTAGGGGGATGCAGTGTATATATCGAGAAGTCATACATAAGAACCATGTTGCCCAAGGGGTATTCTTCAATTCTTTCTTTGAGCTTATGTCTGAATTTTCCGTGGTTTGACCAGAAATCAAGAAAGAACACAAAAAAACTTGTAAACTTCAACACATTTTTCCCATTTTTTAATATTACCACCAACGCAGCTTCCACGAAAATCATTTGTTATGGTCCATATTATGAGATCGTGGCTAAAACACTTCAATTAATATAAATATATTCATATTTTATAAAATATATTAACAGTTCGCGACTTATTAAATGGTAAACCTCAACTTCAACGATTGCAAAACTTTTTTGAATATTACCATATACCCTCGGTAGCATAAATGCTGAGGGTATAAAAATACCTCAATCGAACGGGGCCTAACATGTCATATTCTACACCAATACTTTGAAACGAGACTCTCTCGCAAACGCACATATTTACATACATATGTTCCCACAAAATCCCCACGGGATAAGATAGAGTTATCTTTGGACTTTGCTGAGTCCAAACGGCGTGTCTTATGACACCACTTGCAAAACGGAAAGGAAGTTCCGGGAAATAATCACTGTTGTAGTTGCTAGCTATATATGCTCATACACGAAGGAAAAAATGCCTCTCTAACATATTATATGTTTGGGTGCAAACAAATATTTGTTTTGGGTGCAAACAAACACAAACCCAAAAGCCACAAAAACACTAACACATGCACCAGTGGGCGCCTACTGAGAGCAAAGGAGCGTACATTGAAATAAATGCTCACTTGCTCTCAGTAAGCGCTCACTGGAAAGGCATAGGTACATAAAAAATTCCAAAGAAATACATAACAGAGCAATTGACACTAGGGTATAAAAAGTTTCTTGTTGAAAAACAAGAAACACGGGAACTGAGGAAGATCTGTGGCGAGATCTGAAACTATAGTCTTCCCTGCCTGACCCCTTGGTAAACATCGCCAATTGTTTCTCACTAATAAGTTAAAGTTGTTTTAATAAAATATTAAAACAACGACTATGGGATTAAGCCTGACTATTTTGGAAAACAAAATACAAGTCCTCTTCCAAAATAAAAAAACGCCAACAATCCTAATTGTGAGACCGGGCACAGTCGAAATGTTGTTTATTGCTGTAGTATGCAATACCAACAAATTAGTTATGTGCTTTTTCGTTGAGAATCGATGAACGCATAGCAGTGGGAAAGATTTGGTTTTGTTTGCAAGTGAAGTTGCTCGAGTTTAGGTAGTGCCAAAGAAATTCTCGACCAGAGTGTTTCATTGCGCACGTATCTATTTGAGCGAGCAATTGACACTTGCGTATAAAAAGTTTCTTGTTGAAAAACAAGAAACAAGGGAACTGATGAAGATCTGTGGCGAGATCTGAAACTATAGTCTTCCCTGCCTTACCCCTTGGTCAACATCGCCAATTTTTTCCCACTAATAAATTAAAGTTGTTTTAATAAAATATTAAAACAACGACTATGGGATTAAGCCTGACTATTTTGAAAAACATTATAAAAGGTCAAAATTTAAAAAGAAAAAATTATATAGAGTCATTGTTGAACGCTTCTCCTTAGTTGTGAAATAAAACACATTTTTCTCAAAACTTTACCGTCTGTACTCAACGATTGTATTTATAAAACTGAAGAAAAAATAACAACATAATACCATTTTTTCTTTTCCTCTTCGCTTGCTACGTTGGTTAAAAACAACAAAGCACGAAACACACGTGTTTGGCCGCATATACACCACCAAAGCTTCTGCGTCTCCTATTCCGCAGCCGAGAGAGCCCTGTTGTTACTCTTTTTGGCGAAAATCCTCTCTCCACCTATAAAAATATGCTCTAACATAAAAAATATGTTGGTACCCAAACAAATAAAATTGAGATATGTTACAAACTGTTGCAAACATATATTTGTTTGGACACAAACAAATTTGAAATCAGTCCAAACAAATATTTGTTTGGATCCAAACATATTTCCAACATATATTTTTCTGCGTGTACAAGCTGGTTGAATACCCGAAGTGATACCGGATTTCACAGAAGAGGCGGCGGTTCGGAACCAAATAATTCGAAGATTTTCCAGAATATGTGAATTTAGGGTAACGATTAAGTCACTATCCCCACTCAGTTAAGTTTACCGATGATAAACTAACTGTCGAGCAATTGCTTCTTGCCGAGGAGGAACGACAATAGCGGAATCTTCATGGTAATCCTTAAACAGCTAAATGAGTCGGGAGTTGAATATCTCAGGGAAATTCGCAACCTCACGTTAGCCACCCGTATTGGCAGGATGGTCCCCCCACTGGAGCCATACAAACATAAATTGTACAGACCAAATTTGCTTTTGTCGCCCTTAAAAAGACTAACGTTAAGTATGAGATTCGTAAGCAGCACAGCATTACACACATAGTCGAGTACTCTACCAGACCAACCCATGAGATAGGATAGTACTGGTGCCTACTAACCTCCTATCAAGTTTGAAACGTTAATAATCAATTATATTAACGGACACAATTCGTACTTGGAATTTAGTGACAAGAACATGAAGCCCAGGGAGTTTCCCAAGATGGGGTGAATCTCTGGAATTATTTAACCTCTACATTTCTTTGTTTGTATTGTACCTCTTCCAGAAGGTATAATATTCAAAACTGAAGGATGCGTCCTCATTTCATTAATAAACCATCTACATGAGGAGACGAATGTTGTTCCAGTACGGTAACAAAAGAGCATGTTGCCGCGGCAGTACTTGCTCGAATGTTACCGTGAGATATATCCTAATCGCCATATGATGGATAGGATCGCCTAGCCAGGTTTGTCATGAGAGCTCTTTAGGATCTAGAGAAAGTTTAGGCTTGCACGACACTATGCACATTTTCAACAGCCATACCAAAAAAAAAAAAAAAAATCAACAACCTTCAAAAATTTTTTGCTTACACGCCCGCAAAGCAGTCACTTCCTAGCTCTGGATATAGAATCTGAGTTACATTAATCATAAACATATCATAACATATTACAACAATAACTACTTTGGGCTTAAACTACGGATAAAAATAAAATTTTCTAAAAAAAATACTCCTTCAACAGGCGTGAAAGTTCTTTGGTGGAAATTCTTAGATCCTTCTCTAAGGGAATAAAGACATGTGACTTTATAATACACTCGGACAAGGAATTATTTTCTGTAAACAAGCTATTTCGCCGGAATGAGAAAGTGGCCAAATCATGAGAATCCTGATACTTTCTTACGACGCAAAATACAGCTTATTCAAAACTTTTTCTTAAATTCCTTAATACTTTAAATTTGTGAAATAAATTTAAACAATTTATGGCATTCATATTCCATTCATACTTTACATATTTGGCACACATTTCTTTTTATATATTTGTGCATTTCTTTAAATCCGTTTTTATGCTATTATTTGCTATTTACACAATACTCACATACGCACACAAACCTCTTGTGCATTCACACCTTGGCTCTATTCTTTGCTTTGCTCTTAGAAATCTCCCCATTGACATTTAGTCCTTTGCCGTTTCATTTTGTTGCATCGGATCACTTTCATCTTTTATTTCTCCTGGGGCCAGACAAAACAAAACTAACTGTGTTGAAGCTACGAGTATTTTAAAATGCAGTCAAAGTTGTGTGAATGTTTGTATGTTTTATATGCTTTAGGATTTGGGTATGTTTGTAGCGGGAAGTAAAAGATTTCCGTTTCAGTACGACCTCTACTACATCCACAACTAAAGCAGTTGCTACATTTGAAACAAGTTCACTGGCTCAACGACAATCCTCTGATGTATATAAAATATAGCATACATTCATATATAAAAATTTATGAGTAGTTATTTGTGAAGCAAATAATCATGCAAATACCCACAAGGACATAAAATTAAAATCATATAAAACTAAAAATATAAATTTAGTAAATTATTTGCGAAAATTAAATTTATATTTAATTTTGGAAAATGAACAAAATAAATAAGTGAATGTTGGAATGATAAAAACCAATAGATAAAATATATTTATAATAATCAAAATAAAGGTCGAACAAAATAACAAAAAATAATAAAATATAGAATATAAAACATAAAATATTAAGTATAAAGTATAAAATATAGAATATATAAAATATACAATATAAAATATGGAATATAAAATGTAAAATATAAAATATAGAATATTAAATATAACATATAAAATATAAAATTTAAAATACAACATATAAAATATAAAGGCGGGTGTGCATACCATTGCACCACGGTGGCACCCTTCAAAAATATATTATATAGTGTATAGTATAAATTATAAAATATGAAAAACTTAACGTTATTATTACTTTTTCACACCTTAGTCCATTTTGTCATGACACACTTTGGTAAAAGCTCTCAATTGACATTTACTTGTATGTTTTTATACACATTCATCTATTATTTCTCCTGAGGCTAGACACCAAAACAATAAACATGAATGCTGCAGCTAGTACTGAACAAATATTTACTGTTTGACACATTGTTGGTTTTTGCATTGTTTGAAGACAGAACGTGTGTCATTTTCGTTTTAATATACATGTTTTCTGTTAGTAAAGACTGACTGACATATTTATTGAATTTTCACATTCGAAATACATGAATACAGACATACATTATTTGCATTGTTGTCACTTCTCTGCGGGTGACGTAGGGGATGGAAGATACCAAGGAACGGTCCTGACCGGTTTTAACATGGCAAAGCCCAGGATTTATCTTGGTCCCTCTTTCATCCCAAGTGGACACTGACCTCCCCGTGGTGTCACCTGGGGAACTGCCTTTAACACCCGTTAAAGGTAGTGAGCTAACATGTGCCGCGCGTTCACCCATAAGAACGTTAAAAACTTGGGTTTGGGCGTCGGGTTAGTAACCCTCCCCTAGAAAAAACAGCCTACTATGAAAAAACGAAAGAAAAGAAAAACAAACCCCTCTAAAGTTGACGAACCCCGCAAACGTTTTAAGGACCATGATCTGCGAATCTGCACCTGGAATGTTCGCACTCTTTATAGAGAAGGTGCAGTCTTCGCATTGGCAGACGTACTTGAAAAGTACAAGACCGATATTACTGCCATACAGGAAATACGATGGATTGGGAAAGGCGTCACAACAACACCTAAAGGTGACGCACTGTATTATAGCTGCCATGATGTAAAGCCTGAGTTTGGTTGTGGATTCGTAGTTAGTCGGAGACTAAAACATCTTGTATCCAGCTTCACTCCAGTGAATGAAAGACTTGCTGCAATTCGAATAAAAGCTAAATTCTTCAACATCAGCTTTATTTGCGCTCATGCTCCCACTGAAGAAAAGGATGAACAGACCAAAGATATATTTTACGAGCGCTTAGAAGAAACATATGACCGTTGCCCTGCCCATGACATTAAAATCATTCTAGGCGATTTTAATGCCAAAATTGGAAAGGAGAATATCTTTGGCCCAACAGTCGGGAAATTCAGTCTCCACAGTGAAACATCTGACAATGGTATGAGACTGATAGACTTTGCAGCTGCAAAAAACATGGTAGTTAGCAGTACCAGATTTAATCATCTCGATATTCATGAGGGCACCTGGCTGTCTCCAGATCAGAAAACAAGAAACCAAATTGATCATGTTGTGATAGATGGAAGACATTCATCGAGCGTGTTGGATGTACGATCGTTCCGAGGCGCAAACATTGATTCGGACCACTACCTTGTTGCAGCAAAGGTACGCACCCGCTTAAACGTAGCAAACAAAGTACGAACAGACACAACACGAAAGTTAGACATCGGTAAGCTGCAATCACAACAGATAGCCACAGCATATTCCACTCAACTAGCCCAATTGCTTAATCAAAGCCCTCCTCATCCCGATAACATATCAGCGCAATGGCAAAGCATTGCCCACTCCATGCAAACAGCCGCAAAATCCATACTTGGATACCAGAGACCTCCACCAAGGAATCCATGGTATGATGAGGAGTGTCGTGCTGCCACCGAAGAGAAAAATGCGGCATATAAGGCTACTTTACAATCCGTAGCAACGCGTAGCGCACGAGAGAGATACAGGGAGAAAAGGAGAGAGGAGAAACGTCTTTTCCGCAGGAAAAAGAGAGAGATGGAAAAGCGGGAGTGTGAAAAAATCGAGATGTACAGGAGCCAGAATGAAGTCCGAAAATTCTACCAAAGAGTCAAGCATCAAACTGATGGCTTTGGTACAGGCACATCCTCCTGTAGAGACCAGCAAGGTAATTTGGTAACTGATACAGATAGTGTACTCAGGATATGGAAAGAACATTTTTCAAATCTGTTGGTATCCAATAGCAGCGAAGACGACGAAGATACCACAGTCCCAATCCCAGAAGATGGTATTGAATGTATACCGCCCAGCCAAGATGAGGTAAAGACAGCAATAAATCGGCTGAAGAATAATAAGGCAGCAGGGGCCGATGGCTTACCAGCCGAGCTGTTCAAAACCGGAGGCGACACGCTGATAAGGTGTATTCATCAGCTAGTTAGCACCATCTGGCAGGAAGAACGAGTACCCGACGATTGGAACCTGAGTATCCTGTGCCCCGTCCACAAGAAGGGAGATAAGACTGTATGCTCTAACTATAGGGGCATAAGTCTACTCCCTATTGCCTACAAGATCGTGTCAGGGATATTGTGCGAACGACTAAAGCCAATGGTCAACGAGATTATTGGACCATACCAATGCGGCTTTAGACCTGGCAAGTCCACCATTGACCAGATATTTACCCTGCGGCAAATCCTGGAGAAGACCCAAGAGATGCAGATCGACACCTACCACCTTTTTGTCGATTATAAAGCAGCCTTCGACAGTCCGCTGCGCTCAAAGGTATTCCAAGCCATGTCTGAATTTGGTATTCCCGCAAAGCTCATCCGGCTTTGTAAAATGACTTTAACTGACACGAGGTCCTCAGTTAAAATAGGAAAGAACCTCTCCGAAGAGTTTGGTACCAAAAGAGGTTTCAGACAAGGAGACAGCCTTTCGTGTGACCTCTTCAACATCCTGCTAGAAAAGGTTATACGAGAGGCAAACGTCAAAAGAAGTGGCACAATATACACCAATAGTCACATGTTACTTGCTTATGCTGATGATATAGACATCATGGGTCGATCAGTAAAAGAAGTAACTGATACCTTTATAAAGGTCGAAGGAGAATCTGCTAAAGTGGGTCTGGCGGTAAACGGTGAGAAGACCAAGTTGATGGTGTCGACGCGCAATGCGTCCATTGAGCTCGGACCGACTGTGGAAGTTGGTTCCTATAATATTGAGGTAGTAAAAGACTTCGTCTACCTCGGCACCTCCGTCAACACAAGAAACGACATCAGTTGTGAAATAAAAAGAAGAATTGTATTGGCCAACAGATGCTACTTTGGATTAAGTAAGCAGTTTAAAAACAAAGCCACATCTCGTCAAACAAAAATAACGCTCTACAAAACACTGATACTACCCGTGCTGATGTATGGCTCCGAAGCCTGGGTACTTGCGCAAGCAGACATGGCAGTGCTTGGTGTGTTTGAGAGAAAAATTCTTCGAAAGATCTACGGACCAATCTGCGTTGACGGTGAATATCGACGTTGCATGAACCACGAGCTGTATCTGCTATACAACGACATCAATATTGTTAAACGTATCGAGATGCAGCGATTGCGTTGGCTAGGCCATATCATAAGAATGAGCGATGATGAACCCGCTAAAAAGGCGTATGAATACATGCCACATGGCGGTGCACGCAGAATTGGCAGGCCAAGGAATAGATGGCGCAAACAAGTGGATGATGAGATGACAAGGCGCGGTATTCCAGAGTGCAAAGCAACAAATAGAGAGGAATGGAGATCTCTTCTTAGTTCGGCCTATAGAACAAATGTTCTGTAATGGGCCAGCTAAGTAAGTAAGTAAGTCACTTCTCTGCTTATAAGAACAAAAAGCTGACAAATTTTCTTTTACTTAGAGATAAGCAAACACTAGAGCCGGAAGATGTTTTTCATAAAATAAAAATGTCCGAGTTAGACAAATAATAATCACAAAAATAAAATCCTTTTGAAACAGTTAGAGTTATTATTGGATAGTGATTATATGCTATTTGATCTTTAAACATGTCCTTAGTCTGCTGAGAGATGGCCGCAGATAAGACTGTTGTTGAAAAAGTTCGCTTTTATCAGCCACCGGGGTGAATGTGGAAAACCTGATTTAGCTTCAGCCACAGCTAAGCTCATGTCTTGTTTTATGACAGATGTAATATAGATCTCATCCAATTTTTTCATGGTGATAAAACTCATGCTGTTGCCACTATTAGGAGCAATGTTTTTATACCCTCAGCATTTATGCTACCGAGGGTATATAAATTTTCATGCGGGCAAAATGTGCCTCATCGAAATAATGGTTTTGGACCCCAAGTATGTTTGGACGATATGTGTTTCAGACAATTTGGAGTCGATTTAGCAATGTCTGTCCGGCTGGTGCGCACGATAACTTTCGAACGGATGAACCGATTTTGTCAAAAAATTGGCTTTCTCAATATTTTGTCCAAGCTTAGTTTAAGTTCGAAGATGGGTTATATCGGTCCTCTCTTTCCGGTACCTCCCCAACAAAAGTTCGAAAATATTCGGAAAATTTGTGCGCACGATAACTCTCCATACGGCGGTGCATGTTTCATCAGGGGCAAAACCCTATGGTGAATTTTGTAGAAGACTCTTTTCTGTGTAAATAGAGTCAGGTAGATTTCTTTGTAAGCATGTCGTCTAAGAATCTATGTCTAAAAATTATCAACTGTCGGCCATAAATAATGGAACAAATTTCGTACCCAAAATAGTAAAGATAGCGAAGGGTCGATAATAAAATATGTATTTTCCATAATCGGCGCAACGTGTGTGTGCACGGCGTCATAATGTATTTATAGATGCAGCGTGCATTTCTAATGTGCGTCCAAAAGGAATGTATGTGTGTTATTGTTAGATGTAAGATTTAGTTTTAAGGTAGAATGTAAATAAAGAAGAGTCTCTCTAAAGCAACGAAACGAACAACATCGCTAACGCGGGTGTTTTCATTCTCTTAGGTTATTTTTCCTTTAGTTTCTTGGGTGCATTTGTGATGAGACTAGGAGTCGTCTCATCATTTGCTATCTCGTCGGGGGTCACCAACACACGTTGGGCCGATAATGGAAAATACATATTTTATTATCGACCCTTCGCTATCTTTACTATTTTGGGTACGACATTTGTTCCATTATTTATGGCCGACAGTTGATTATTTTTAGACATAGATTCTTAGACGACATGCTTACAAAGAAATCTACCTGACTCTATTTACACAGAAAAGAGTCTTCTACAAAATTCACCACCCTACTTCCTGAGAAAATAGCCTGAAAAGTTCAAAGTTGGGTTTCGTCATATTTTTTCCAAACTTAGTTTAACTTCTAAAATGTCCCATATCGGTCCTCTCCTTAGGATACCTTCCCCACAAAAGTTCAACATATGTGTCCAAGTGCAGTTTAGTGTCCGTTCAGAGATCCTTTGGAAATGTATACCGATGATTTACATCCATATTATGTTTTCCGTGGACAAGTCCATGCTTCCTTGCATACTGGTCCAACAGGTGTACGATAACCCACTGAAATGACTAGAAGACGGGATATCTATCACAAAGATATGACTCTCAAAATTATATCCACTTCCGTAATGCACTATGTCGGTCCATTCCCTCCTCCGCAAAACTTTTGAACTTTAATCCTAATCCCCATTTTTGTCGGCAAGTTCAAATGTCCAAAAAGAGCCACACAATTCTGAAAAGACCCTCAATACATTCGATATGTCCGTAGATGAGGGTATATCTCTGTCGGCAAAGCCGACTGATACTTCTTTAATTGTTCATTGCCATTTCGGTGATGTTATTGAGAAATATTTCCCCACTATGTGGGGAGGGTATTATAAGTTGGTTTTGACCAAAAAGTTTGTAACGCATCGAAATAATGGTCGTAGGCCCATATATATGTATATACCAAAATGAATGTCTCGACGAGCTGAGTCGATCTGGCTATGTATGCCCGTCCGTCCGTCTGTCCGTCCATATAAACCTTGTAATCACGCTACAGATCGGAATTTTAATCCGATCGTCACCAAATTTTGGGTGTTCATGAGGGTCCCGGAGGGGAAGAAGCCTATTGATTTTGGTGATGGTCGGATAATATTCAGTGGTCGGAATGGGCAAAAAACTTATTTCAAAGAGAATATCTCCGCTTCTTTATGGGGTATATCAAAAGCAAAACCTGCCAATTAAAATAGAAAATATCACCTTTGCAACGATAAAGTAGGTTTTCATAGGTGGTCAACAACGAAGATATCGCAATAGCCGCTAATAGAACCCAACTTTTCATTTTTGCGATTTTAATAATAATGACGAATGACAGCTTTGGTTGGGGACCTTCCAAAAGCAAAGTCTGAATCCCATCTTTACAACGATGCAAAGTAGGTTGACTTAGGTGGCCAAATAACGGAGATATCGCAATAGTCGGTAATACATCCCATTTTTCCATTTTTTTTTTTTTTTTTGTAATCACGCTACAGGTCGCAATTTTCATCGGATCGTCACGAAATACAGAGGAAAAAGCCTCTTTATTTTGGTAATGTTCGGATAGTATTCATGAGTCGGAATGTGAAAAAAACTTATTTGGAGAAAAGGCTAAAGAGAATATCTCTATTCTGTAAGAGGTATATCGAAAGAAAAGCCTGGCAAGGAAAGTAGAAAATATCACCTTTACAACGATATGAAGTATGTTGTCATAGGTGGTCAAACAACAGAGATATCGCAATAGTTGATAATGCATCCCTTTTTCCATTTTTTGTGCAATCACACTACAGGTCGCAATTTTGATCGGATCCTCACGAAATTTTGGGGGTTGTTGTATTGACGATGCACTTAAATACGTTTCAACAAAATTGACCTGTATTAATGAAGACATTCAGAGCAAAAGGCGCTAAGCTATCCCAATTTTAATATATTGAATTTTACCAGTCAAAAGCTTATGCACAGGGTAGTGGTGTAGGGTATCACATAGTCGGCCCCGACCCGGCTATAGCCTTGGCTTACTTGTTGATTAATCCAAAACCACAATCCGAATTCTTGTCGTTATTATTAGCCAATTCAATATATAATATTTAGTGGCGCCACCGATACTCTCCCCCAAATCCATTGAGCGGTCCTCTGCTCATAGTTTGTCACAGCACTGTCAGAGACCAGTGTAGCCGTAAGGTTGCTTTCAGCTAATTGTCTTTAAAAGGGCGAGGATAAAAAATTTCATATGTGACATATTCAGGACATATTTTTAATATTAACCAGAGCGGGTTTCTCAGTATTTCAACTTCTGTGTTTGGGTAGTCTTAACCCATTTCGTCTCTAGAAAAATTGTTTATTTATTTCTTAAGATAAAAATGCTTTTTTAGGGTAAATAGTACCAGCTGATGTCAAAAATCTGCTGAAAAAATTCCAATTTTTCGTTTTCCCGGAAAATGGTGTTCGAAATTTCGAACACTGGCATTTACCCTATATGCGAAGAAGTAAAAAACAAATTGCTGTTTTATTAAATTATTTTAGCATTTTTGAATGAAACAAAATGGTTGAAGAGTGGTACTGAGTCTTATATGGCCCTATAAAACTTTCCCCCGGAAATGTGTCAGTAATGGTTTACGTTTTGGATGACCCCCCTCAGAACGGTACCGCCCGATTTTTGGGGTTTTTAAGAGATTTAGCTGCATTATCTTACAGAATTGTTTGTAATTTAATACATATTTATTATTCTTTGGAGCTACTAAACTTTTCTCCAGGAATTTGTCAGCACTGTTCCATGTTTATTATAGCCTCAGTAGCACGGTACCTCCCGATTTAAGAGGTTTTTTCAGCATTTTAGCGTTACTATCCTACGGGAATGGCTGAAATTTAGTATTTAATCTTCTATAGGTCTATAATAATGTTTCCCCTTATTTTTTCTGTACATTTCCACTTTTTGATATAAGATAAGAACCAGTGTTCGAAATTTCGTACTGTCAATTTTGCACATGTATAAAGTCTCGCTAGCGCATGTAAATCGTGTTCTTAATATTTTGTGAAAGGGCTACATATATTGGCAATATTTCCCCATGATTATTTTTTAAATTTCATTGTTTTAATAATTTTTTAAAATTAATTTGAAAAGTATCCAAAAATGTAGGTTTCAAAAGTATTCACCTAGAATAGAGGGGCTGGGCGAGTGCTGAAGGGAAGATTTTTTTTATTTGCTGACAGATGATAATTAATATATCGTCACCATAAATGCCGGAAGACGTAACCGACATAAAAATCGAAATTCGTTTTTTGGTGGAATCTGATACATAAAGCTAAAATACATGCTCTGGCAAATTTTCAAGCTTCTACGTTCAAAAACAACGATGCTATTCAAGAAATGGCTTTTCGGAAAATGGGATAATATTGCCGATTTTATTGTAATGGAGGATCTCAAAACCAAGCACTTCAGCGGTTTTGGTTTTACTACTAATTCCCCTTCGTATATGATCGATAATATCCCATATACTCGCCTTCATAAGATTAATATTCCATAAAACAGTTTTTAATTTTATAACGTTTTTTGCTTCTCCTGTAAAGTTTTCATCCATAAATATGTTTTTGAAAAAAGTGATTTTACTATTCGAAAAATCGAACGCCAAGAACGAAATGGCTTAATCTTTGCACAGAAACGCAAACTTTTTATACCTGGCATTAAAACATAAATGTGTACACGACCTTTTGTAACAGTAAACTAATAATATCCTCATCACGTTATGGTTTATGTGCAATAAATATTTTTAATTAGTCCTTTAAGCTATTCCCTTTAGTTATTTCCTTTCAATTTAAATACTTTCACTGATACACACACCATTCATATTTTGACAACAACAGGAACAATTGATAGAGAAGCAATTCGTATTTTATCAACAATTTGCAATAATCGGAAAAGGAAACAAAAACAACCATGAGAGAGAACAGCACTTGTGCTGAGCTATCGTTTAGATCCCATCATAGTTGATATTGCTTTGTGTGAAATACACAAACACATTGTAAACAGATGATTGGCCACTAAACAGCTAAAAGCTAAAATCATGTTCAAGCCGTTATTTATATTTACGCCTCAATCAATTGGTGATAGTGGTGGCCATTAATATGGCCATCACATTCCCATTCAACGGATGATTGGTTGATTCACAAAACTCGAATTTCATAGAAAGTATTCTAAACTATTGTGTGTGTGCCGCAGATATTGTTGTATAAATGTATTAGTGTGCTGTGATTTGAAACATTTGTAGACTATATGATGATGTTCCATATGTCGTTTAAAGTGATTTATGTATGGTTAGTATGAAATTTAATATGGGAATATTATTGTTAGACCCTAATGTATACACATGGTTATCTTGTTTAGTATTTTGTCCACTCATTGCCCTTTTATATTTGTTTGTGTATGGTAGTATGTGTGCTTGCATGTATTTTGCCAACAAATTTATATTTTGTATTCAAAATTGTAAAACATCAATGCGAAAACAGTTCCGGCTCAAATGTGCTGAATCATATCTTTATAGTTTCTCCCTGCTAGAACCCCATTCAATATTCCATCCTGTTCCTGGGTTATGATACTCTTACACACATTTTAAACCCACAAAGTGTGTTTGAGTAAAACTTTCCTAACACATAGAACATAAATAACAACATAAGCACCATGTGACGGTTGATATTCGTACGGGCTTTTCACAAAAAAAAAAAAAAAAAAAATATTAAAAACTCCAACCAAACACAAAGAATGTCACCATTATATGCCTTTAACGTCAATGGCAATTTTTTTAGTTCTCGATATTAGAAATGACAACTATTTTCAATACCACATTCATGGGAAATTTGTGCTTTTCTTAACCACACATTTTTTTTGAAGAATTTAATAATGTTGTGCAAAATTTTATACACACGAAATATAGAGTACGGTATAAATACATACGTACGTAAAATTACATAATTGGACAGTGTGTCCAAAAAAAGTTTTTTTGGGTCAAAAATCTATATTTTCTAAACGGATGAAAGTAGAGCTACGAAATTTGAAGGAGATGTTTATCCAATGGAGATCTTTTATTTTACAGAGCTATAAAAAATTTTTATAATTATTAATTTATAACATCAAAGTGGCGGTACCGTTATATAGTGGCTTTACTCCCTAAAATCCGAAAATATCAATTTTGAGCCAATTTTATTAAAATATGTGACAAAAACCTTTAAATGAGAGCTACCGTTATAAGGGGGCTATATCAGGATGTGAACCTATATTGAAAGCGTTATATTTCAATCCTATGGAAAAAAACTAATTAAATTTTTTCACTAAATAATTGTATATAATAACACTGTGCTACAGTGAAAATTTGCAGATGTTCTGATGCATAAATTCGGTATTGAGGGAGTCCATGGAAGACGAAAATACCTTTGGTATCTTTGGGTCACTTCGTTTTTTGATTTTATAACGGTAAATGTAGTGAAAAACGGGGTTTCTTGGATTTTCAACTTAAAACGGATATAACTTCTTTTTGTCCACAATGGACTTTTGCAGCTTGTTATACCCTCCACCATAGTATGGAGGGTATATTAAGTTTGTCATTCCGTTTGTAACACATCGAACTAATCATTTGCGACCCTATAAAGAATATATATTCTTGATCAGTAAATTTTGCACCCGAGGGTCTTGTTTCCATAGGCAGGTCAAGTTCGAAGATGGGCTATATCGTTCCACTCTTCGGTATAGCCCCCATATAACGGTACCTCCGGATTAGAGGTATTTTGACGTTCTTCGCCACATTTGCAGACCGAATTAGCTATAATTTGGCACTTAGGGTTCCTGGAGGCCAAGAAACATATCCACAAAAAATTATGTATATAGGCCCAAGTTTTGGTATAGCCCCCATATAACGGTACCACCCGATTGGAGGTATTTTCACGTTCTTCGCCACATTGGCAGACCGAATTAGCTATAATTTGGCATTTAGGGTTCCTGGGGGGTAAACAACATATCTAAAAAAAAATGTGTATATAGGTCCACGTTTTGATATAGCCCCCATATAACGGTACCTCCCGATTTGAGGTATTTTCATGTTTTTCGCCACATTTGCTGACCGAATTAGCTATAATTTGGCATTTATGGTTCCTGGAGTCCAAACAATATATCTACAAAAAATTATGTATATAGGTCCAAGTTTTGGTATAGCCCCCATATAACGGTACCATCCGATTGGAGGTATTTACACGTTTTTTGGTACATTTGCAAACTGAATTAGCTATAATTTGGCATTTAGGGTTCCTGGAGGCCAAGAAACATATATACAAAAAAGTATGTATATAGGTCCAAGTTTTGATATAGCCCCCATACAACGGTACCTCCCGATTTGAGGTATTTTATGTTTTTACGCCACATTTGCAGACCGAATTAGATATAATTTGGCATTTAGGATACATGGAGGTCAAAAAACATATCTACAAAAAAATATGGATATAGGTCCAAGTTTTGGTATAGCCCTCATATAACGGTTCCTCCCGATTTGAGGTATTTTGGTGTTTTTCGCTACATTTTCAGACTGGATTAGATACAACTTGGCATTTAGGGTCTCTGTAGGTCAAAAAACATTTTATCAAAAATTCCACGTCCACTTTTTGGTATAGCCCCCATATAAAGATTCCGCCCGTTTTCAGGTACTTCGAAGTTTTTATTATACCCTACTATATGGAGAGTATATTAAGTTTGTTTTTCCGTTTGTAATGCATTGAAATAATCATTTGCGACCCTATAAATTATATATATTGTTCATCAACGTAAAATTCTGAGCCGATCTATGAATGTACGTCCGTGCGTCCGTCTGTGGTAATCACTCTAGCATCCACAAAAATTGAGATAGGACGCTGAAATGTGGGAATATGTCTCTTTTGTGTGCAGGAAGGTCAAGTTCGATGATGGACTATATCGGTCCACGTTTTGGTATAGTCCCCATATAACGGTACCTCCCGATTTTCGGCATTTTGAGGATTTTAGCTACATTTTTAACCGAACTTGCTGTAATTTGCCATGTGAGGTTCTCAGTGGCCACAAAACTTATCCAACAAATATCGTCAATATAGGTCCATGTTTTTGTATAGCCCCCTATATCGGTACCTCCCGATTTTCGGTATCTTGAGGATTTTAGCTAAAATTATTAAACGAACTAGCTGTAATTTGACGTATGAGGTTATCTGTGGCCACGAAACTTATCCACCAAAAGTCGTCAAAATAGGTCCATGTTTTGGTATATCTCCCATATAACCGTACCTCCCGATTTTCGATATTTTGTGGATTTTAGCTACATTTTTTAACCCCAATAGCTGTAATTTGACATATGAGGTTATATGTGGCCACGAAACTTATCCACCAAACATCGTCAATATAGGTCCATGTTTTGGTATAGCCCCCATATATAGGTACCTCCCGATTTTCGGTATTTTGTGGAATTTAGCTACAATTTTTAAACGAACTAGCTGTTACTTGACGTATGATGTTATATGTGGCCATGTTTGGTATAGCCCCCATATATCGTTACCTCCCGATTTTCGGTATATTGTGGATTTTAGCTACAATTTTTAACCGAACTAGCTTAATTTGACATATGAGGTTATTTGAGGCCACGAAACTTATCCACCAAAAATCGTCAATATATGTCCATGTTTTGGTATAGCCCCCATATTTCGGTACCTCCCGATTTTCGGTATTTTGAGAATTTTAGCTACAATGTTTAACCAAACTAGCTGTAATTTGACATATGAGGTTATCAGTGATCACAAAACTTATACACCAAATATCGTCAATATATGTCCATGTTTTGGTACAGCCCACATAAACGGTACGTCTCGACTTTCCGTATTTTGAGATTTTTAGCTAAAATTTTTTGTAACACAGTGTAATTGTTCCACAAACATCCCAGGCGGGACAAGGGATACTTCTCTCATATCAACCTACAGTTTATCGCCGAGTCCTAACGGCGTTTCCTAAGACACCACCCGTTAAATACTATCTTGTAAATATCCAAAATTGTTGCCATCTTCCATGACCTAAACTCTTACATCGTGCAAAATTTGTAAATGTTGGACTATAACTGTGACCTCTGGTGTGACTGTGGTTGCACTACACACAATTAAAACTGTGGGATTCTTGTATACATTACGATGTAACTCCGTTTTCGGACCACGTAAATCTAAATAATTTGCTTCAAAAGTTCGCCTTCCAAATATAATTTACGAGTGAGGAATGTGTCTTCCAAGAATAAAGATATAAGACATATATTACGAGTACAAATGTTACCAGTTTTCATACAAAAGCTTCGGTCCATTTTACCCGCTAAATATTATCTGATCACCATGCTAATTTGCAAGCTTTTTCCTTGTTATAAGCATAACCGTTAGAGCAGCTACATAATCGAGTAAAAATTTTGTTTTTAGTCCATTTCATCCTCTAAATATTTCGCTATAATCCCCAATAACAATAGGTGTCTATTCTATTCAGTCCATAATTGTGGCCTGTAGCTTGATTTAAATTTTTAATGGGCGGACGGACTGACAAACATTCATCGCTAAATCTCTTTATCTTGTCGAGATATGAAAAATGATATACCACATGTATATGACAAATTTATTTATACACTCCATATTATGGTGTATGGTATAAAAAACGAACAAGATAACTATACCGTTTATAAAATACTAGCTGAACCCGGTGCGCTTCGCTACCCCGACTAAAGTATAATATAGTTTGACACATTTGTTTGTAGGCCAATTTTCTTCCAAATTTCATTAAAATCGGGTACACATAGCGTGTGTGGTACATGAAATCAGCCGAATATATATATATATATATATATATATATATATATATATATATATATATATATATATATATATATATATATATATATATATATATATATATATATATATGGGATCTATATCCAAATCTGAACCGATTTCAATATATTTTAGCACACTGTTTTTTAGTCCAAATACCGTCACACATTCCAAATTTCATTTAAATCGGGAATATATAGCGTGCTTGGCGCATCAAATACACGAAATCGGACAAAAATATATATGGGAGCTATATCCAAATCTGAACCGATTTCGAAATATTTTGGCACATTTATTTGTAGTCCAAATTCCGTCACACATACCAAATTTGGAGTCGGTATCCGTAACCGTTCTACAGATATTCCCAGCGAAAAGTTTGCCTCCAAAGAGGCAGTTAAATGATATGTACAAGTGATTTGGAAGTGCATCAAATTATGCATTTTCACTCATGATTTTTACAAGGGAGTGACCCCGGAAAGAGGCACTCCATTGCACCGCATTTTAACTGACCCTTTGGCATTGTATTTTAACTGAACCTTTGGCACTGCATTTTAACTGACCCTTTGGCATTGCATTTTAACTGACCCTTTGGGGTAGAATAGGAGGCAGTCCAGAGCACGTGTTTTGAATAACAAAATAAAATGCATTTATTATTTGTGTAAAACAAATATATTAATAACTTTATTAAATTAACACAAATTATGAAAATTCTCTATTGAATTCAATCGCAAACATGTGTGCTTCCTCCGCTCTTCATTTAATCCAAGCTTAAGTGCTTTTGCTTCATCTGCTAAATGGGTTTGATATTGTATTCCCATCACCAGTTAAGATTTCGATATGTACTCCAACAGCACTCCATTAGGAAATTTTATTCTCGTGAGTTACCGGAAAAATGTTCACAAATTAAATATTATTTAGTTTGTATTAACAAATGTTTGGAAATGTTAACACGATTATCTCTTTTTGGAAATGTATTCAGCTGCCTGTAGAGATGTACAAACTGATTTATGTACATGTAGGGATCTCTAACAACTGCTAATAAAATGTAGTGAACGGAGTGCCTTTTTCACGACTCCGTTTGCACTGCATCCGGATGCTGTTAAATTGTGAGGAATTGGAGTGCCTTTTTCACGACTCCGTTGAACTGCCTCCGGATATTGTTAAAATGTGACTAATGGATGTGATTCTTTGGATTGCATCCAAATGCGGTTAAAATGTGAGGAATGGAGTGCCTTTTTCACGACTCCGTTTGAACTGCATAAAAACATGCCGTGAAAGAACTAGTCCACATTGCACTACTTCCAATTTATTTTGCTGGGTTTGCATACAAAATCGAAATTTTTGGAGGTACTTCCGATTCTGATGCTATATCTCCGGATCGGGCGGAATTTTAAAACTTTTTATAGCCTATGTTACTTTCAAGCCATGTAGTGATATACCCTAACAATTTCAGGAAGTTCGGTTCAATGGTTTTTGAGTCCATAAACTTCAAACAAACAAACAAATAAACAAACATACAAACATTTTTCTATTTTATATATATAGATATTGATTTTTACGTGGAATCTGTACGTACCTAATGTGAGGCTATACTAAATCATTGATATAAAGTAAGCAAATACTAAATTACGTTAAACTATGTTTGGAAGAAATTTTTGAAAAAGTTTTAGAGTTATCTTGCGCACTAGCCATTTCAGTATGTGCCGGAAGGGTTTTGTGGAGTTTTTTGGCCGTTATCTCAGGAAGTATGGAGGAGTGACCGATATAGTCCATATTCCAACCTAATACATGACTGGATGAAATAATACGATGTGATATGTGTTGACCAATCAGAAACTCCCAGCAAGAATTAATTTGCTGATTTGGCTTTTGGTTGGCGCCCAAATGGTCTAAAGACCATTGTCTCAGGAAGTACCGTCTTGCGCCCGAAAAAAATTGTATTATCGTAAAGGATGCCGAAAGGAGAACCTGCTAAAACAAATTTCAAAACGATCCGAGGTGAGCTTTAAAGCTCCTCTATCTTTATCCGTATTTTACTTTATCCGAATTTTGTGTGGGAGATACCCGAAGGAGTGGACCGATAAAGAACTATATCGGTCCACTCCTTCGGGTATTCGAACCCGATGTTTATCTGGAAGGAAAAATGCGATGTCTAAAATTTGGACCAAATCCCCACCTTTGAACTTTTATGGGGGAGGTACGTGAAGTTTGGACGAAATATTACGATACCCAAAAGTTGGTTGGAATCAGTTGATCTATTCGAGAGTTATCGTGCGCACCAGCCAAACAGATGGACAGGCAGACGGACGGGCATGTCCTTATCAGCTCCAAATAGTCTGAAACGAATTTCGTCCAAACATACATGCATGTCACAGAAACCAATTCCGATCGAAAGTGGAATTGATTCAGAAACCGAAAAACGAAAAATTTTTCGGAATGAAACCACTTTTAGTTTTACAAGTGGAATTGTAATTTTTGGAAACATGTCACTTTAAAACACTCCAAAGATACTTAGAAATAATAAAAATATTGTTTTATTAACGAAATCACATTTAAATTCAGATTTTTTATGATTTTATTTAAAAAAAATGTCGCACATTTTCGTTATTTCTCAATCAACGAAACCAATTATTAACAAAGTATTGCCACATATTTTTTCCTGAAAATCACTTTTTTCTTCAAACAAAACTGAACTAGTTGTAAAAACTAAACAATCTGGCATTACGAATTATAAATTAAAGCGAAGATAAAAGAGAACAAAAAATGAGAGAACTCATACAAGACATTTTTCAATGCTGTTGATTTTGTTGATTATGTTGCGGCTCAATTACAAAAAACTATAGAAAAATTTAAAATGCAATAAAAATTGGCTTTCTTTTCGCACAAAACATCTTTCTTTGAACACAATATTTTCACAATTCCCACTTCTACACTGTTTTCTAATCATATCGAGCCCTTCCCGCGAAAAAGATGTAAGCGACATTTTTTCGATTTTCGTTTTTTTACGGAAATCTATGAAGAATATTCCAACACACCATCTCCCAAATTTTTAGAACTCAGTCATGTATCGTTTCGAAATTAGAGCAAAAACAATTTTGATGTAAGCGCCATTTTTGCTTTTTGTGTACATTTGTTTGTGACAGCGAATTGTCGCTTACATCAAATTGCACATTTACATACCATGTCGTTATTCAACTATATTACAAGAAATACGTTTTAATCTTATAATTCTTCGAATAAATACTTGCTATAAAATTAGTGTGGTTTGTTTTTAAATTGTAGATAAGAATTACCCTAAAAATGATTTGTTTCAAATATTTTTTTTTTTGATGTAACCGCCACTTCTCAAAGTAAAAGCCTGATTGCGTGACAGCGAAAAAGATGTAAGCAACACAAACTACCGTTATATTGAAGATATTCCACAATATTTTTATTTTTTCAGTAAATAGGATTTAATAACAGAACTATACCAAATTTGAATAAACAATTTTGGTTATATCAAAAGTTATTCAATAAAAACCGTCTCCTGTAAAATTAGCTTTTTGTCGCTTACACCTTTTTCGCGGGAAGGGCTCGATATGTGTTTGTTTCTTTTGATTCCCCTAATGTTGTCATATTTATACTAAATAAAACGATTTCCGGAATTCACCAAATTGATCTAAATCTGAAGAAGCTAAAACAAAAACGATCGAAATGAAATAACGTAATTGAAACCATTTCGATCGGAATCTGTGACATGCCTGATAATTGGGGTCTAAAACCGTTATTTCGATGAGGCAAATTTTTGGTCGTATCAAAGTGTATATATGTATACCCTCCCTCGTTGGCCTAAAGGCTAAGGATGAGGGTATATAATGAAGGATGAAATCATAAATAAGGATGAAATTATAAAACTACTATGAATAAAGTTTTATGTGTGTAAAATACAAAATGTAAACAAAACTATTACCTTTACATAAGCATCAGTTAACTCAGACGATGGCGTCCTATTATGATACGTGAATGACGTGCTGCAATGACGAGTGGCAATCGTTCGTTCCTTCGATGATCGCTCTTTTATCTTTCGGTAGGTGATCAGTGAACTACTGAACTATAATAAATTATAGTTCTGGTTTAGTTCATACGCTCTTTTCAATGAATCATACAATTGAAGTAGTTCGCTCGTATGATATACATATCTATTATCAACTGAAATGGTTTGTAGGCACCATGACTATCGAAAGGCAAAATTCCTAAACATAAATCAATTCCGATGGTCTATGTAGTACCTAGGACCATTACTTCAGATAACTCCTCCACAAAATTTCCACACTTAAGCCACTTCTTGGATCGTATTTAAATTTTAATAGTCCTTGTGGTCAAGATTACAGCAGTAAATGTCGCAAATGTTCAATATTTTATTCTGGACACTACCATATAATACGGTGAGGTTGTTTATCTTTGAACAAAGCCGACTAATTCCTACGAAACATAGTGACATAGTGAGGATAATTTAGTTTTATATATGAAATCAGGGGGCTTATTCAGTAATTCTTTAAAAACTTTACACATTGTTTATTTTACAAAAATTGCTGTGTTAGTTTTGTAGTTGCTACAAAAACAAAATACACTTTAACCAAAGGAGAGACTATGTATGTCATCGCTATCCCACTGTTATATATTACTAACTGTGTTGTATTACTGAATTTGGTATAAATTCGAAAGTACATGACTGGTGTGTTCTCAATAAGATCATACCCTATACAAAGTATTATGTGGTTATTATATAATTTAAAATGGGTGACGTAGGGGATGGAATATACCAAGGAACGTTCCTGACCGGCTTTATCATGACAAAGCCCAGGATTTATCTTGGTCCCTCTTTCATCTCAAGTGGACACTGACATCCCCGTGGTGTCACCTGGGGAACTGCCTTTAACACCCGTTAAAGGTAGTGAGCTGACATGTGCCGTGTGTTCACCCATAAGAACGTTAAAAACTTAGGTTTGGGCGTCGGGTTAGTAACGCTCCCCTAGAAAAAAACAGCCTACTATGAAAAAACGAAAGAAAAGAAAATTGACGACACCCATGACACAAAGCATGAGTTTGGTTGCGGATTTGTAGTTGGTCGAAGGTTAAAAATCTGGTCTCCAGCTTCACCCCAGTGAATGAAAGACTCGCTGCAATTCGATTAAAAGCAAAATTCTTCAACATCAGCTTTATTTGCGCGCATACTCCCACTGAAGACAAGGACGAACAGACCAAAGATATTTTACGAGCGCTTAGAAGAAACTTATGACCGTTGCCCTGCCTATGACATTAAAATTATACGAGGCCATTTTAATGCCAAAATTGGAAAGGAGAATATTTTTGGCCCAACGGTCGGGAAATTCAGTCCCAACAGTGAAACACCAGACAATGGCATGAGGCTGATAGACATTGCAGCTGCAAGAAACATGGTAGTTAGCAGTATTAGATTTAAGCATCTGGCACCTGGCTGTCGGCAGATCAAAGGACAATAAATCAAATTGATCACGTTGTGACAGATGGAAGACATGCATCAAGCGTGTTGGATGTACGATCGTTCCGAGGTGCAAACATAGAACAGACACAACACGGAAATTGGACATCGGTAAGCCGCAATCACAACAGATAGCCACAGCATATTCCACTCAACTGGCCCAACTGCTTAATCAAACACTCCTCGTCTCGATAACATATCAGGACAATGGCAAAACATTGCCCACTCCATGCAAACAGCCGCAAAATCAGTACTTGGGTACCAGAGACCTCCACAAAGAAATCCATGGTATGACCAGGAGTGTCGTGCTGCTACCGAAGAGAAAAATGCGGCATATAGGGCTACTTTACAGTCAGTAGCAACGCGTAGCGCACGAGAGAGGTATCGGGAGAAAAGGAGAGAGGAGAAACGTATTTTCCGCAGGAAAAAAAGAGAGATAGAAAAGCGGGTGTGAACAAAACGAGATGTACAGGAGACAGAATGAAGTGCGAAAATTCTACCAAAGAGTGAAACATCAAACTGATGGCTTTGGAACTGGCACATGCTCCTGTACAGACCACCAAGGTAATCTGGTAACTGATACAGAAAGTGGTAAGGATATGGAAAGAGCATTTTTCCAAACTGTTGGTATCCAATAATAGCGAAGTCGACGAAGATACCACAGATCCAATCCCAGAAGATGGTATTGAATGTATACCGCCCAGCCAAGATGAGGTAAAGACAGCAATAAATCGGCTGAAGAATAATAAGGCAGCAGGGGCCGATGGCTTACCAGACGAGCTGTTCAAAACCGGAGGCGACACGCTGATAAGGTGTATGCTTCAGCTAAATAGCTCCATCTGGTAGGAAGAACGCGTACCCGACGATTGGAACCTGAGTATCCTGTGTCCCGTCCATAAGAAAGGAGATACGACTTTAGATCCAACTATAAGGGCATAAGTCTTCTCCCTATCGCCTACAAGATAGTGTCAGGGATATTGTGCGAACGACTAAAGCCCATGGTCAACGAAATAATTGGAACAAACGAATGCGGCTTTATACCTGGCAAGTCCACCATTGACCAGATATTTACCCTGCGGCAAATCCTTGAGAAGACCCAAGAAGACCCACATTTTTGACGATTATAAAGCAGCCATGTCTCAAGCCAAGCTCATCCAGCTTTGTAAAATGACTCTAACTGACAAAAGATCTTCAGTTAAAATAGGAAAGAACCTCTCCGAAGAGTTTTGTACCATAAGAAGTTTCAGGCAAGCAGACAGCCTGTTGTGTGATCTTTTCAACATCCTGCTAGAAAAGGTTATACGAGAGGCAAACGTCAAAAGAAATGACACAATCTACACCAATAGCCACATGTTACTTGCTTATGCTGATGATATAGACATCATGGGACGATCAGTAATAGAAGTAACCGATACCTTTATGAAGGTCGAAGGAGAATCTACTAAAGTGGGTCTGGCGGTAAACGGCTAAAAGACCAAGCTGATGGTGTTGACGCGCAATGCGTCCATTGAGATCGGACCAACTGCTGAAGTCGGTTCCTATAATTTTGAGGTAGTAAAAGACTTCGTATACCTCGGCACCGCCTTAAATACAACAAACGACATCAGTTGTGAAATAAAAAGAAGAATTGTATTGGCCAACAGGTGCTACTTTGGCTTAAGTAAGCACTTCAAAAACAAAGCCACAACTCGTTAAACAAAAATAACGCTTTACAAAACACTGATAATACCCGTGCTGATGAATGGTTCCGAAGCCTGGGTACTTGCGCAAGCAGATAAGGCAGTGCTTGGCGTGTTTGAGAGAAAAATTCTTCGAAAGATCTACGGCCCAATCTGCGTTGACGGTGAATATCAACGTCGTATGAACCCGAGCTGTACTGCTATACAACGACATCAATATAGTTAAACGTATCGAGATGCAGCGATTGCGTCGAATAATAAGAATGATCGATGATGAACCCGTTAAAAAGGCGTATAAATTCGAGCCACATGGCGGTGTACGCAGAATTGGCAGACCAAAGAATAGATGTTGCAAACAAGTGGATAAAGAGATGACAAGGCGCGGTATTCCAGAAAGCGAAGCACTAAACAGAGATAATTTGAGAACTTTTCTTAGTTCGGTCTAAGGAAGAAATGTTCTGTAATGGGCCAGCTAAGTAAGTTAGTAATATAACTTAAATTTTTAAATATTTTATTAGAATACAATTTTCCACATATTCGACTTATATTCCAGTAAAATTTTAATTTGTATTTCATGCTAACGCCATCCAACGTCACATGTTATTTATTACACACTTCTATAACGGTTTTAAAAAATAACACGTTTAACAATTCACACACACAAACGGACGTGTTTAAGTGTCAAAATAAATAAATAGTTGCCGCCACGAAAGAAATGAGCACCCCTTCAAACAAAGTTCAAACTCACACAAGTTGACGAAGCGAAAGGTAAAGAAGACCAGCAAAAAGGTCCTTTCTGCGGTTAGACATAATAGAGAGATATGCTCTACGAAGCGGAAGAAACTGGAGAAAGGGGTGATGTTGACATGGTTGAAGGATTTGATAGTCTATTGTTTGCCTGTGAACTGTGGCAGGCAGCCTGCACCAGCGGTAGCAGTTTAACGTTTATTGGCCTAAAATTCTCATTCGTTGAACAAAAAGCCAAATAAAAATGGGTCACTATAAATGTCTAAAGTGAAAAAGTGTACAAAATTATGGCGATGTGTGTTTTGGCGTGTCTCTGTATGTGTGTTGCTATATTAAAGCATGAAACTGTGTATGCTTTTAACCCACATTATGCTAGCTTGTTTGCTTATACGTGTATGTGTGTCGATGAGCATTGACTTGTTGTGGTGTTTATTGTACAAAATTTATAGTCACTGAAACCATTTCACTTCCTATTTCGCCTTTAGTCATATGTGAAGTTTGGCGAGAGATAACAATCAGTCAAGCGTGTGGAGTCGAGGGTATTTCGGGTGCACAGCTTAGACATAAAAATTGTATGTGTTTTCCCTGGATGCTACTACCCATGCTGTTCTGTTCTTCTGTGTTTGTTTGTATTCGGCCTGCCAGCCATTCAATCCATTCTAGTTGATAAATGCTTCAATATTAAGCCGTTTTTTCGTCATTGATGTTGTTGTGTTGTGGTTTCCGGTTTAATATTGACCTCCACGATAACGCAAAAGAAAAGCAATGAATAGTGTCTCAATAAATTGTTGTCTTTATTGGTATTTGGTTTATACCCTACAACCGTAGTGGTGGAATGACGAACGCATTTTTCCCAATTCAAATGGGCCAATAAATATTGTAGATGCAGTGTCTGCTTGGGTGCTATACAGACTCACAAATCATCATCTTGTGACTTGCGAGGAGATATCTTAATGATCCAGAGCCGGATATTATCCGTGTTTTATATAGAGTGAACTTAGTCTAATAAATAGTTTTGGGCTTGAAAATTACTTAATCAATCGAAAGTTGCAGAAATTGACAATTATCTCAAAATTTCAAATCCGTAAACTTTGCATATCGTAATATCGATAAGGGACATGTATCCGATCGTATCGATGTATTATTCTTTACTGTTGAAGCTGGTTGTCCTGGCGCCCTTATTATGACGGAACAATATCTAGGGGGCCAGTCCATACTTACTGAGGTTGATGAGCGTTAGCTCTAAAAATCTTGCCTGCGCAACATATTACATTGCTACAGCAATAACAGATAAGCACCGAGACTTACTAATTAAGCATAATCCCGCGACGGCCGGTTCTAAGTACCGGATTGACCCGAGGAAACATCTTCTCGGCCAAGGGCCGTCACCTCAGCAACTACATGTTCGTGTTCTTCTTTATTTTTATTGTGGGAGTGGCATATCCCGCAATGCTTGCTCCGTATTCTTCTGGTCCGTGCCGGGATAGAGAGTAACCCCGGATCATGGTTTTGCACCGTTTACCAGCGTCTCATTCATCATAGGTCGGTGTCAGTAAGATGCAACGGGTGCCGAGGATGGGTGCATTTCAGGAACTGTTCAGGCCTGACCTACCTGAGGAAGTATTACGACAGGGTTCATATTGCTTCGTGCTGCGTCAACGTGATCCCCAGTGAGTCTTCATCATCATCGGATTATGAAACTCCCCCGTAATCTCCCCAACATCAGTATCAACCGCAGCCGTTTGCACCACGTTTTGCTGTTCCAGTTCCTGAGGATGTGACATTCTTGCAGTTTAACTGCGATGGTTTTCGAACCAAGATCAAGTTGATAGTGAACTTTTGAGTCGAAGACATATAATGGTAGCGGCGATTCAGGAAACGAAGCTGAACAAAACTGCAGTCTTCGGATTTGTGATGGATATAACGTTCTTCGCGAGGATCGTACGTGAAGTGGGGGTGGTGGACTTGCATTCCTACTGCGCCTGAGCTAGACTTTAGGGACCCATACTTGGAGTGTATGGGGGTAGCGGTAAGGTGTGGAACCGCCGAGATAGAACTGCTGAATGTGTATACCCCGCCGGTCAATAGCTGAGCCCCACTTTATTCGCCTAACATCAGATCTCTGTTGCGAGGTGATAACCGGCTGGTCATAGGAGATTTTAATGCGCGTCATGAGTTATGACATTCAGCCCAAGGAAATGACCAGAGAGGTACAGATTTGGCTGAGCAAATAGATAGCTCCACATTCCGCACTGCGAACGTGGACGCACCCACCAGGATTAGAGGGCGCTGCCACAGTTCGCGTGGCATATCCATCGTGTCACCCGGTCTGACGAATGACGTGACATGGAAACCCGTAATTTCCTTTGGGTCGGACCATCTCCCAATAAATAGACAACCAGACTTCATAACCTCTGAACGCCGTACTTTCATTAACCATGGGAAATCGGATTGGCAGGGTTTCAGAGAGTTTACTAATCAACGCTTCAGAGAACTGCCCAGTCCCTCTGATGTTCGGGTAGCAGAGAGGAAATTCCGAGACATTATCACTGCTGTAGCCGCTCGCACAAGCGGTGAGCACAAGCGGAAAAGTAGCTAGAACATCTGAAGTGATGCAACGGTTAAGGCGCTATCGAACCCTTGTAGGAGAGACGATAGGACATCTGTCATGTTTAACGGCGTGGCTGTGATAGATCCGAAGAGGTGCGCAGACTATTTCTGCCGACAATTTAACGAGCACCCCGATATCGACCGGGCGAAGAGAAATATTTTGCGTCGTTTGTGATCTCTTCCAGCCGAGGGAATACCGCCACAATTTACGATGGATGATGTTGCAGATGTTGTTCAAGGCGCAAAGTCATCCAAAGAGCTTGGATCTGACGGAATTTCAGCGAGGATTTTCGTGATCTGGAGAGGGAGGTCCAGAAATATAAAAAAGAAGCTCTAGGTCAACGTTCTTATCAGGCAGGTTTGAGAGATATTCACACTGACGCGGTCGCTGAGGCTCTGGCAGCATACAGTGCGAATATCGTCCTCGATGATCACCCACCAACCGTGGCAGCGGAAGAACAACAGCTGCCAAGGCAAATGAGAGTCGTGTTGGCACAACTAAGATCTGGTTGGTGCAGCCGCCTCACTTCTTACTGGCCAAGTTTAAGATCACGCGGAATATCTATCCGGCATGTGCACCGGTCCGCACACTACGCAGCACCTGTTTAACTGCCCAGCCAACCCGTCTAACCTGACTCCACGCTCACTTTGGACTAATCCTATTCAGGTGGCATCCTCTCTGAACTTGGAACTGGAAGCAGAGTCGAATCAATAAAATGAAGATGTACTTGTTCTTGTAGAAGCTGATACAACAACAACTAATTAAGCATCCGAGTTTGCCGATATTTGCACATTGTAGAATTATGTACTTCCAAACATGCATCAAGATCAAACAAGTAAGAAAAGTCTATAGTCGGACTAAGCCGACCATGGGATACCCTATACCACTATCCCTTCTTTTCAATGATTGTGAAAATTTAATTATCAAATATCAGAGATGTAATGTATAATATTTATGACCAAAACCAACAAGTTATCTAGCATGACAAAGACATTTTTGCAGAAGGAAAGAAAAATTTAGTTCACACAAACTGAAATGTAAAGAAACCCACTTATGTTGTGATACTACTTCCGTTGTTTAACCGCTACGTTATTGAAATTTTTACCAAATTCACACAAAAGTTTCAGTCCATTTAACTCGCTAGGTATTATCTGATCTTCATGTTGGTTTGTACGCTTCTTCTTCATAATAAACTCAAACTTTGTTTAAAATTTTGTGAATTATTATTTTGACCTACAGAGCTGCTACAAAATTGGTTAAAATTATGTTTTTGGTCCATTTCATCCCCTGAACATTTCACGATCATCACCAAAAACTAATCATTTCCATTCTGGCCCGAACCCAATCTCCTTAAAAAATTTGTTACAATCGGTCCATAATTGCGGCCTTAAGCTTGTTTACAATTTTTAATGGACGGACACACATCGCTAAATTGCTTTATCTCGTCGAGATATGAATTTCTGTCATACCAAATAAGGTGTCTAGGACGAATATTTCGTGGTGTTACATAAACTTTTGGAGAGACAATATGTAGTATGGGATAAAAAATGTGGTTCTCTAAACAGAACCCATTATATATTAGCCAGTAGGCCCGTTATCTAGCAAACACTTTATTGCAATTTACACCAGAGGAAAGGCCAGTAGTTTTTTCCATATGTAGGCTACTTTGCGAAATATATATGTCCTCAAGGAATTAAAATGCCGACCAAAAATAAAATTTTTATATCTTTCATACAAAAGTAATGGTCCATTTCACCAGCTAAAGAATATCAGATCATCATTCAAAATTGTATGCATCTTTTTTGACCTATACTCTTACCCGGAGCAAAATTTCGTGACTATTGATGTATAATTGCGACTTCTAGCGAGTTTATTATTACACTACAAACAAATAACGGAATATATTAGGCCAACATAATTGGCATCAATTGAAAGGTCAAGCGTTCCACTTTCAAGTATATCTCACATGTCCGGAATGTCACTTCCAGGAATAAGATGTATATTAAAAATTTTCACACAAAAGTTTTTGTCCATTTAACCCTCTAAATATTATCCGATCGCCATTTCAAACTGCAAGCTTCTCCTTTGTGATATACTCTTACCTTATTTAAAATTACGCGTTGATCGGACTATTATTGAGACCTACAGAGCCGCTAGAAAATTGGATAAATATTATGTTTTTGGTCCATTTCACCCGCTAAATATTTCACGATCATCACCAATAAGAATAGGGATCTATTCTGATCTGAACCCGACCTCCATACAAAATTTCGTGACGATCGGTCCATAATTTCGGCCAGGAGCGTGTTTACAATTTATAATGGACAGACGGATGGAAGGACGGACGGATACACATCTCAAAATCGATTTATCTCGTCGAGATATGAAGAATGGTATACCACATTGGGGGTCTCCGACGAATATTTCGCGGTGTTACATGAATTTTTACCAAAACAAACTTACACGCAGAAAAAAAATTCAGCAAACATATACTATGTTTGGATGCAAACATAAAATATGTTTGGGTCCAAACATATTATATGTTTGCAACAGTCCCTAACATAACATATGTTTGGATCCAAACATATTTTATGTTATAACATATATTTTTATGTTAGAACATATATATGTTTGCTGCAAAATATGTTAGAGAGGCCGATTTTTTCCTCCGTGTATAATACCCTTTTCCACATTGTGGTATACGGTATAAAAAGGTCTTTATATAACAAAAAACTTCGGTTACCTCTTTCACGAAAGTGCACTTTAAGATCTTTGCGAGGATCTTTTTAACAATTTTTCGAAGGTACTGCTTTTAGTGCGGCTTACAGTGATATAGTGTTTCCTGTGGGTATGCTTTCTGACATAATGTTGTTGTGGTAAGTCCATGTTTGTTGACATAATGACAATGTCAACAGAGCCACATTGGTGACCACACGAACTGCGGGGATGAAGCTCTCAGTGAATTTACAGGTTGACGGGTCAATATTGTAAACCACTAATTAACTCAAGGTCCTGGGGGTCATATTCGATAGCTTATATAAGTTGACCATGAATGCCGAAACTGTCTGCGAATCGTGAGAAGTATGAACAAAATCCGCAAGTGCATAGGCAGGCGGTAGTACTTGGTGACCACATACAATGCATTTGGTAAGCTACGCGGATCAAGTGTGGTATGCCAACATAAATGATACCCAATGAAATAATTACAACATCTACCAGAATGCAGCACTGAGAGCTGCAAATGGGTATCTTCTCAAATATTTGGTTGACTCCTTACATTAGAAACCTTAGATCTAGTAGTCGGCCCAACAAAATATTGTAGATGCAGTATCTACTTGGGTGGTATAGACAAAGCCTTCCAAATAATCATCTTTTGTCTAGTAAGGAGCGATCTTCATAATCCCCTCAAGAAAATGAGATAAGTCCAATTATATAATAGTTAACCTCCGGGCCAACTGGAATATCAAGCAGTTTCCAGTAGTATTAATAATGATGTAGTAGCGGAGGCTATACGAGGGAATCGTATAAATACCTTTCTCTGAGAACACACAGTGTTGAAGCTGATGAACAACAGCTGTTTTGATATATGAGAATAGTTTTGGGACAAATTAAGATCAGGGTTGGCGCCTTTTTTGGGTCAAATACCTCCACCATAATGTTTAACAAGTTCGTTAAAGGTCAGTTTAAGGAGTGGTATTCACAATGATGGAAGATGGTCTATTGCGTTTCATTCCTTCAAATCTAAGGCCATTTCTCTGATCGTATCGACATGTTAATAGCGGGTAGTCGTTGTGATCCTTACTACAACTCAATATATTCTTCTTGGAGAACGCCATACTTTTCGAGATTTGGCCCCAAAATATCACAACAACCCTACTGACACCAACTAAAATTTAAGATTAAATTATATTTAAACCTTTAAAAAATTAAAATTTAAATTTATAGAGGATTTGTATAGTATATCTATCCAACGGAGACTAAATGCCAAATTTTACCCATTTCGACGACATTATTCATTATCCTACACGCATTCATTTCCATCAACTATAACTGGGCAAATTTAACTTCAGTGTAATTAACTACAATCGCTACTACACAATAATTCTCATTCACTCCGTATAACTACCCGAATATTTATTCTTGTTATACCCTACACCACTATGTGGGGAGGGTATTATAAGTTGGTTTTTGCCAAAAAGTTTGTAACGCATCGAAATAATGGTCGTAGACTTATATATACCAAAATGAATGTCTCGATGAGCTGAGTCGATCTAGATTTGTGTGTCCGTCCGTCAGTCCGTCCGTCTGTCCGTCTGTCCATCTAAACCTTGTAATCACGCTACAGGTCGCAATTTTGATCGGATCGTCACGAAATTTAGGATGTTGATGGGGGTCCCGGAGAGGAAGAAGCCTATTGATTTTGGTGATGGTCGGATAATATTTGGGGGTCGGAATGGGCAAAAAACTTATGTGGATAAAAATACAGCGTTTTTTTCCAAAGCGAATATCTCAGCTTCAATATGGAGTATACCAAAAGCAGAACCTGGCCATGAAAGTAGAAAATATCGCCTTTCCAATGATGTAAAGTAGGTTCTCGTAGATGATCAAACAACGAAGATATCGCAAAAGCCGCTAATAGAACACAACTTTTCATTTTTGCGATTTTAGCTATAATGACGAATATCACAGCTTTGGTTCGGGACGATCCAAAAGCAAATTCTGACAATGAAAGTAAAAAATCCCATCATTACAATGATGTAAAGCAGGTTGGCGTAGGTATCCAAATAACGGAGATATCGCAATAGTCGGTAATACATCCCATTTTTCCACTTTTTTGGAAATCGCGCTACAGGTCGTAATTTTAATTAGATCGTCAAGAAAATTTGGGTGTTATGAGGGGTCCCACAGAGGAAAAAAACCTTCTGATTTTTGATAATGGTCGGATAATATTCAGGGGTCGGAATGTGACAAAAAATATTTGGAAAAAAGACCAATGTTTTATTTCAAAGTTAATATCTCCCTTCTGTAGGATGTATATCGAAAGCAAAACCTGACAAGGAAAGTAGAAAAGATCACCTTTACAACGATGTCAAGTAGGTTGTCATAAGTGGTCAAACAACAGAGATATCGCAATAGTCAGTAATGCATCCCTTTTTCCATTTTTGTGCAATCACACTACGAAATTTTGATCGGATCCTCACAAAATTTTGGGAGTTTATGGGGGTCTAACGGAGAAAGAAGCCTATTGATGGTTGGTATACATCCCACTTTTCCATTTTTTATTTGGGTTGTACTGTCGATGCACTTAAATGCACATTCAGAGCAAAGGCGCTAAGCTATCCCAATTTTAATATTTTGAATTTTATTAGTCAAAAGCTTATGAACATGGGGTATTGGTGTAGGGTATCACATAGTCTGCCCCGACCCGACTATAGCCTTGGCTCACTTGTTTTATCCACCGAAGTTGTCGATCACCAGCCGAACTAATTACAAATAGACGTGTGGCTCGTCCGCAGTCTACCATACCAGTTAGCCACTATTCGATCTAGCTATTAGTAATCTCACAGCTCTTAGGAAGCTCCCAGCTCTTAGCAAGCTCCCAGCTCATAGCAAGCTCTCAGCGCTTAGCACGCTCCCAGCTCTTAGCAAGCTCGTCCGCAGTCTACCATACTAGTTAGCCACGATTCGATCCAGCTATTAGCAAGCTTCTAGCTCATAGCAAGCTCTCAGCGCTTAGCACGCTCCAAGCTCATAGCAAGCTCTAAGCGTTTAGCACGCTCCCAACTCTAGCAAGCTCACATCTCTCATCAAGCTCTAACATCTAAGTCAGCTCAAGCTCATAGCTAGCTCCATGCTCATAATCAGCTCCATGCTCTTTGCCAGCTCCCATTAACCGATTTCCTCCTCCACAGCAACACGAGCCGAGTCACACACCCGACGACTGCCGACAGCAACCTGAATACCACAGAGCCGAGCCACATACCCAACTAGCCGGCAGCAACCCGAATGCCACAGAGCCGAGCCACACACCGGACGACTGCCGAGTTGACAGTTAGTCGAAGAGCCGACGCAATCACACACGATTACCATCGTGTCGACAACAAAACCCCGACTACCATCGAGCCCACATCTAAAACCCGATCACCATCGATCCGATTACAACAACCCGATTGTCACTGAAGAATTTATTTTAATGACAAATACTTCTCCTTCTCTTCTTCTTCAGCAAAGCTATCGGCAGTAGTCAAATATAAAATTATTTATTATTACAGTTAGCCCTAAGTCATTTGTTATAAAAGCCAGGATGAGTGAAAACTTAAGTCTCTCCTTAAGAAAATTGTTTACCATTGAAAAGCCAATGCACAGGGTTAGTAGTTTAGGATATCACATAGTCGGTCACGTCCCTTTGCTCACTTGTTATACCCTCCATCGTAATGGAGGGTATAACTAAATTTGTCATTCGAAATACTCGTCGGAGACCCTATAAAGTATATATGAATATTACTGATCAGCATTACATTTTAAGTCGAAATAGCCATGTCCGTCTGTCCGTCCTTTCGTATGTTCAAATCAAGATACAGCTCGCAATTTTTAGGACAGAGCTTTGTAATTTGGTACAGAATTTTCTGTTACTAATAGGATGTTTGGTATCAAAAATGAGCTGTATCGATCCACGTTTTGATATAGTCCCCATAGAACGATAGCTCCCGATGTTCGGTATTTTGAGGTTTTTGTCACATTATCCCACCGAAATGGCTGAAATTTGATACTTAGTCTTCGTTGGAGGTATAAAACTTTCTCCCAGAAATTTGTCGGTATGGATCCATGACCTAATATAGCCCCCAGGAAACGGTACCTCCCGATTTTCGGTATTTTGACGGCTGTGTCGTCAATATTCCACAATGACTGAAATTTTGTATTTGGTCTTCATTTGGGGTATTAAATGTTCCAAATGAAATTTGTGGGTATAGGTCCAAGCCTTCTTATAGCCCCCATAGAACGGGTACCTCCCGATTTTAGGTATTTTGAAGCTTTTATCCTCATTGTCACACAAAAATGGCTGAAATTTGTTACTTAGTCTTCGGTGGGTGTATAAAACTTTCCCCCAGAAATTATAGGAGCACGCCTTCATATAGCCCCCATAGAAAGGTACCTCCCGATTTTCGGTATTTTGAAGGTTGTGGCCCCAATATTCCACCGAAATGGCTGAAATTTGGTATTCACTTGGGGCGTTGAACGTTCCATATGAAACTTGTAGGTATAGGTCCACGCCTTCATATAGCCCCCATAGAAAGGTACCTCCAGATTTTCGGTATTTTGAAGGTCATAGCCTCATTATCACATCGAAATGTCTGAAATTTGGTACTTAGTCTTCGGTGAGGTTATAAAACATTCTCAAAGAAATAGGTCGGTTAGGTTCAGGACTTCGTTACAAACGAAAGGAAACTAATTGCTCCATTTTACTTCAATACAACTCGCGGTGGAGGATATAGCAAGTTCGGTCCAGCCGAACTTAACGCCATTCTTACTTGTTATACCCTACACCACTATGTGGGGAGGGTATTATATGTTGGTTTTGGCCAAAAAGTTTGTAACTCATCGAAATAATGGTCGTAGACCCATACTTATATATATCAAAACGACGAGCTGAGTCGATCTGGCTATGTGTGTCCGTCCGTCCGTCCGTCTGTCCGTCTGTCCATCTTAACCTTGTAATCACGCTACAGGCCGCAATTTTGATCGGATCGTCACGAAATTTTGGATGTTGATGGGGATCCCGGAGGGGAAGAAGCCTATTGATTTTGGTGATAATCGGATAATATTTAGGGGTCGGAAAGGGCAAAAAACTTAGGTGGATAAAAAGACAACGTTTTTTTCCAAAGCCAATATCTCAGCTTCTATATGAGGTATACCAAAAGCAAAATCTGACAATGAAAGCAGAAAATTTCACCTTTCTTATGATGTAAAGTAGGTGCTCGTAGGTGATCAAGCAACGAAGATATCGCAATAGTAGCAAATAAAACCCCAATTTTCATTTTTGCGATTTTACAATGATGCAAACTAGGTCGGCGTAGGTAACCAAATAACGGAGATATCGCAATAGTCGGTAATACATCCCATTTTTCTATTTTTTTTGGAAATCACGCTACAGATCGCAATATTGATCGGATCGTCACGAAAATTTCAGGGTTAATGGGGGTCTCACAGATGAAGAAGCATATTGATTTTGGTGATGGTCGGATAATATTTAGGGGTCGGAATGGGCAAACACTTATTTGGAGAAAAGTCAACATTTTATTTCAAAGCCAATATCTCTGTTTCTTTAAGAGGTATATCAAAAGCAAAACCTGGAAAGGAAAGTAGAAAATATCACCTTTACAACGGTGTGAAGTAGGTTGTCGTAGGTGGTCAAATAGCAAAGATATGGCAATAGTCGATAATTCATCCCATTTTCCGATTTTTTTGTAATCACGCCACAGGTCGCAATTTTGATCGGATCGTCACGAAAGTTTAGGGGTTAATGGGGGTCCCACAGAGGAAGAAGCCTACTGATTTTAATGATCGTCGGATAATATTCAAGGGTCGGAATGGGCAAAAACTTATTTGGAGAAAAAGTCTACGTTTTATTTCAAAGCCAATATCTCTGTTTCTTTAAGAGGTATTTCAAAAGCAAAACCTGGCAAGGAAAGTAGAAAATATCACCTTTACAACGATGTTGTCGTAGCTGCTCAAACAACAGAGATATCGCAATAGTCGGTTATGCATCCCATTTTCCGATTTGTTTGTAATCACGCTACAGGTCGCAATTTTAATCGGATCGTCACGGAGTTGATGCGGGTCCCACATAGGAAGAAGCCTATTGATTTTGGTGATAATCGGATAATATTTAGGGGTCGGAAAGGGAAAAAACTCATTTGGAGACAAATTCAAAGTTTTATTCTTTGTGAATATATTGGCTTCTAGTAGGGGTATTCCAACGACAAAGCCTGTCAATGGAAGAAGAAAATATTACCTTTACATTGGTGTAAAGCAGGTTGGCGAAAGAGGTCAAACAAGGGAGATACCACAATAGTCGGTAATGCATCCAATTCTTCCATTTTTTTGCAATCAAGCTACAGGTCGTAATTTTGATCGGATGGTCACGAAATTTTGGTTGCTTATGGGGGTCCCAGAGACAAAGAGGCATATTATTTTTGGTAGTAGTCGGTTTATATTCCCTAAAAGAAATGTTTACCAGTGAAAAGCTTATGCACAGGGGTAGAGGTGTAGGGTATCACATGGTCGGCCCCGTCCCGACTATAGCCTTTGCTCACTTGTTTTTATTTGTCTTTGTCTTCTTTGTTTGCTTTTTTGGCTTCATTTCACTTCGCTGTCCGTAAAGTGTTGCAGCTCCATTGACATTTTGACTTGACGTCAAATGTAAGTGTGATTTGATTTAGAGTGTTGTGTTTGGCAAAAATGGATTATGTGATGTCAAAACTGTATTTATCGCCTTTTTGAATTGTACACAAAACCAACCAACTTTTAAGTCAAATACACTTTATTGGGATGCAAACTGTGATTTTTGTTTTATGGTGGTAATAAATCGTTCTCCATGATTTTATCTTCATTTGGCAAATGTTGGAACTTAAGGAGTCTACAATGTTAAATATTGTAAAAAGACTAGTTTGAAAACGTTATTTAAAATGGATGTAAAAATGTAATTTTACTTTGAATGTTGTACACCTCTGTAAGGATATTTGATATACAATTCTAAGATCATTCTTATCTTATTGACACATAATTGTTGACTGCATCCAAAACCATTAAATATCTATAATAAGTATAAAACAAACAATGACTTGTTGATCCTGTGTCCTTGGCGTGACATGAATAGATGAATGGTTTCGCAAATAGTCATCCATCACTTTTAATTGCTTGGGTTTTAATGGCTACAAACCGAATATAAAAGTAAAAGCTAATGCTGAAAAGTATAAGAACCACAAAATGTACAAATAGTTTAACATTGACTATTGGCAAATACATAGATGTATGTGCGTTAGAACTAAAAAGGATAGTACATATATACAAATACCACGCCAGTACCATGGGAATATTGTCTAGATAGCAAAAATCAATCTATCTGGTCGATTTCGTGAAAAAAGTTTCCGATCCGAGAGCGATTTCGAATGGCCATTTAGGAAATGTCAATACTGAATCTCTACATATTGACATACTACTGACTAATTATACCCTACTCCACACATTTTCCTAATTGACATTTTATATGAGCTTGTCATTCAAAAGTCAATAGTAACATTGGAACTTGTATATCACTGGTTGTTGAGGGACCATGTGAAGACATTGGTGGTAGTGAGTAAATAGTTTATGAAGGATTATATTGAAACAGTCGTACCGCGCCGACTATGTTATACCCTACACCACTTCCTCTGGGCACTAGTTTTCCACGAAAATGCTTTACATGATTGCGACATATTTTAGTCGTCAAGTCATACATACATAAGTTGACATACACGATAACATACCAGAGATATAGCAGATACATACTACACCGTCGTTACTGGAAACGTAAGACGTTTTCAGTTATAATCGGAAATCATAAACTTTTAATAATTTTACATGTAAAATTTTGTTGAAAATATCACAATGGGCAAGTAGCTGGTATTTTCGAATTTTACCCCTACCATTTTCCTAACAAAATTTGGAACGCAGGACCTTACTTCTTGAGTTATGCCAGGTTTCAACACTTTTACTTTTAAATACTTATCATAACGTTCGCATTCTGCAGGGAACTGATGTTAAATGCAATAAAAATCATAAAAAATAGGAATCCATATGCAAAATGATAAAATATTTGAAAAATTGTAGGTGAAAAGTAGAATAAACTGGACAGGAATGATGCATTATTTCGATTATACGATGAATGTAAATGGGTGAATCAAGATACCTTCAGTAGCGTACTGGCACCTTCCTGAGCTTCCGTACGATGACGTAATAGTTTGGAGAAAAATAAACGAAAGTGATATTGTTTTACTCGAACGTAAATTTGGGCTTTATGAGAGTACAAATTAACATATTTTTATGTTCAAAAACAATTTTTAAACAATAAATATTGCATCAGAAGATAATAGGCCAGTACTCCAAAGAGGATATCTTTTTTCATCCATGTACATTCATCCGTACAATGGAAAATGGCTCATCTTCGAAGTTACAATAAGTTTGCTCAAAATATTACGAAAGCCAAATTTTGGGCCTAATCGGCTGATCCGTTAAAGAGTTATCGTTCGCTTCAAGCACTACACAGTGCACAATAGAGTTTTTATCCACCTTTCTGGCCATTTTCTCAGGGAGGATGGACTTGCTCCTGAAAAAAATTGTACCGTCGTAATGGGGACAGCGAATACAGGTTGATACAAAAAGAATCAAAGCGATTCGAGGGTGGGCGGTACCCGAAGGATGTAGTCCATATTCGACACTAATCTATGAATGGTGGAAAGTTTACGATGCACATAGAAGAAGTGGACCTAGGATGATGAATTTTTGTACAAGTACTTATGAGGGCATCGAAATGAAAAATACCAACATTGGTACATATCGGTTCAGAATTGGATATAGCCCCCATTTATATCTTTCACTGATTTTGCTATTACTAGATCAATTTTAAGAGAATAGCCTAGCCAAATTAAATATCTGATATTTTGTTAGGCCCCTAATCAGTTTTACTGATTTTGATAAAAATCGGTTCAGATTTATATATAGCCCCCATATATATCTTTTCGGTCAATTTTAATTGAATATCCTTAAAATTTAGTATGCGATGTTTTCTAAGGTCGTTGATCCGTTTTTGACAAAAATCGGTTGAGAGTTTGAGGAGCTATAACTTTATAGTTACGCCATATATCGACAAAAATCTTTCACGATTGTCCTAATGTTTGGAACGGATTTCGTCCAAAAATACTTGGGGTCTAAAACCATTATTTCGATGAGGCACATTTTGCCCGTAGGAAAGTGTATTTACCCTCGTTAGAATAAATATGTACCAACATTTAAATTTGGATATTTCACACAAAGTTATGGTCAATTTCTCCCGCCAAGTACTATCCGATCAATATTCAAATTATTATCATGTTCTTTGGTTTATTTATTACCTGATCATCATGCTGAATTGCAAGCTTCTTCTTTGCCATAAGCTTAGACAGTATTTAAAATTTCGGACTATTATTGCGACCTACAGAGTACCTAAGCCAACCTTCATATAGAATCTGATGAATCGGTTCGTAATTGTGACCTGGAGGTTTATTACAAGTTCAAACGCTTTATCTCGTCGACATTTGAAAAATCGCGTTTCGTGAATTTTGAAGAAAACAAAGTTATCCTACCCTTTCCACATTGTGGTATAAGTGGTTATAAAAATCTCTGAAAAGATTAATGTTGCTGTATAAAATATATTATGAATAGATATATTTATATTTTTATGAAATTTAAAATGTTTATCATGTCCTCTTATTTAATGTTTCTTAGTTTATTCTCAACAGAACAAACTATTCCGTTCGAAATTAATAGCCAAATTTTTAAGAATCCATTTTATACATGGCTGCATTCCAACAAAATATTGTAAAAATCAGACTTGGTTGCAAAAAAAAAAAAAAAAAAAACGATTCTTAAGATGATATTTTTATCTTTGAATGGAGATTGTAAGTGGAACAACTATGTATGTATATATGTATGTACACACGTGCGAGTCTTAAAAATAAGTATGTTGTTACAAGCAGCTTATATATGTATGAATACCACCTTCACCAAGTGGGTAAAGCAAAGCAAATAATTCTGCTCAAAAATATTGGCAAGTTTCCATGTGAGCAAACGATATGAAAAGGCTGCATAAAATTCTTCTTTTAAGATTAAGTTTATATGTGCGAAATTGTTGGCATACATTAACAAAAAATACTTCCGACGTTATAAAATTTCAATTATTTTTCATTGCACTTTCCTCGTCTTTAGTCTGTTAAGGCGGGTCATCGAAATTAAAGACTTGAATAATTAAGAACATGTTATGTAGGTTATTAGGAAACTGGTTTAATGGGAAATTCATTTCTTTAATGACAGAAACCAACAAACAATAGAGTGTCGGCTTAGTCCAAAGGTATTGTGGGATTAAAACTCAATTAGATTTATTTTCACTTTTCATTATATCTTTATGTCCTGGGAATTTGAAATAATTTCTTTTATTACTGTGTTTTTATACCCTCCACCATAGCATGGAGGGTATATTAAGTTTGTCATTCCGTTTGTAACACATCGAACTAATCATATGCGACCCTATAAAGTATATATATTCTTGATCAGGATAAAATTCTAAGACGATCTAGCCATGTCCGTCTGTCCGTCTGTTGTAATCACTCTAGCGTCCGCAATAATTGAGATAGAGTGCTGAAATTTTGCACCCGAGGGTCTTTTTTCCATAGGCAGGTCAAGTTCGAAGAAGGGCTATATCGGTCTACTCTATGGTATAGCCCCAATATAACGGTACCTCCGGATTTGAGGTATTTTGACGTTCTTCGCCACATTTGCAGACCGAAATAGCTATAATTTGGCACTTAGGGTTCCTAGTGATCAACAAACTTATATCCCAAAGGATATGGGCATAGGTCCATGTTTTGGTATAGTCCCCATATAACGGTACCTCCCGATTTTCGGTATTTTGAGAATTTTAGCCACAATTTTTAACCGAACTCTCTGCAAATTGACACTTGATGTTCTCAGTGGTCATGGAACATCTCTACGAAACATCGTCAACAAAGGTCTATGTTTTGGTATAGCCCCATATATCGGTACCTCCCGATTTTCGGTATTTCGAGAATTTTAGCCACAATTTGTAACCGAACTATCTGCAATTTGACATTTGAGGTTCTCAGTGGTCATGAAACATCTCCACGAAACATCGTCAACATAGGTCCATGTTTTGGTATAGCCCCCATATAACGGTACCTCCCGATTTTCGGTATTTTGAGAATTTTAGCCACAATTTTTAACCGAACTCTCTGCAATTTGACACTAGAGGTTCTCAGTGGTCATGAAACATCTCCACCAAACATCGTCAACATAGGTCCATGTTTTGGTATAGTCCCCATATAACGGTCCCTCCCGATTTTCGGTATTTTGAGAATTTTAGCTACAATTTTTAACCGAACTCTCTGCAATTTGACACTTGAGATTCTCAGTGGTCATGAAACATCTCTACGAAACATCGTAAACATAGGTCCATGTTTTGGTATAGTCCCCATATAACGGTCCCTCCCGATTTTCGGTATTTTGAGAATTTTAGCTACAATTTTTAACCGAACTCTCTGCAATTTGACACTTGAGATTCTCAGTGGTCATGAAACATTTCTACGAAACATCGTCAACATAGGTCCATGTTTTGGTATAGCCCCCATATAACGGTACCTCCCGATTTTCGGTATTTTGAGAATTTTAGCCACAATTTTTAACCGAACTCTCTGTAATTTGACATTTGAAGTTCTAAGTGGTCATAAAACATCTCCAACGAAACATCGTCAATATAGGTCCATGTTTTGGTATAGTCCCCATATATCGGTACCTCCCGATTTTCGGTATTTTGAGAATTTTAGCCACAATTTGTAACCGAACTATCTGCAATTTGACATTTGAGGTTCTCAGTGGTCATGAAACATCTCCACCAAACATCGTCAACATAGGTCCATGTTTTGGTATAGCCCCCATATAACGGTACCTCCCGATTTTCGGTATTTTGAGAATTTTAGCCACAATTTGTAACCAAACTATCTGCAATTTGAAATTTGAGGTTCTCAGTGGTCATGAAACATCTCCACCAAACATAGTCAACATAGGTCCATGTTTTGGTATGGCCTCCTTATAACCGCACCTCCCGATTTTCGGTATTTTCAGCATTTTAGTTACAATTTTTAACCGAACTATCTGCAATTTGACATTTGAGGTTCTCAGTGGTCATGAAACATCTCTACGAAACATCGTCAACATAGATCCATGTTTTGGTATAGCCCCCATATATCGGTACCTCCCGATTTTCGGTATTTTGAGAATTTTAGCTACAATTTTTAACCGAACTACCTGTAATTTGCCATTGAGGTTCTCAGTGGTCATGCAATATCTCCACCAAACATCGTCAACATAGGTCCATGTTTTGGTATAGCCCCCATATAACGGTACCTCCCGATTTTCGGTATTTTGAGAATTTTAGCTACTGTTTTTAACCGAAATAGCTGTAATTTGACATTTGAAGTTCTAAGTGGTCATAAAACATCTCCAACGAAACATCGTAAATATAGGTCCATGTTTTGGTATATCCCCCCATATAACTGTAACTCCCGATTTTCGGGAATTTTCAGTGGTCACGAAAGTTCTTCACTAAAATTCGTCAACATGGGTCCTTTTTTGAGGGTCTACATTGTTTTGATGAAACTACCCTCAATGTGACTCTTGAAGTTCCCTGCAGCTATAAAACTTTTCCGCCACAAAATTTAAAGATAGGTTGACTCATTGATATAGCCCCGTAAGTGGTACCTTTCACCTAGCTGAACACAGTTTTTTAGATTAGATAACACTGTGCAACAAAATGGAGGTGAAAGTCTGGGGCACGGAAAATTCCTCTTGGGGAAGAAAGGCCTTGGTGAGTTTATTATGAACCCCGAAGGACAGATCCGCCGTGAGTTGAACTTCCGCGCTATGGCGTGATGAAATTTTTGTTAGAGACCCTGTGGGCCATCAGGAATTAGCGTTATATTTTTGTTCACTGTTGCTTAAGTGTTCTACAAAAACAACAAACAAAGATATAATGCTAATTCATAATGGTTTATAGGGTCTCTTGCAAGAACTTCATCACGCCATAACGCGGAAGTTCGACTCACGGCGCATCTGTCCTTCGGGGTTTTTAATATACACACACCAAAGGCTTTCATATCCAAAAGGATTTATCTCTGCCCCAACACTTGTGTTCACAGTGTAATTTAAGCAATAGTGGGAGGCAGTAGGTGTCTATCCATTGTCGAAAAGTTGTTCCACCTAAAATTGTGAAAGGACCCTAATTATTCCATTTTAATTAAGACTATTTTGTGGTGGAGGGTATAAAAAGTTCGGCCCGGCTTTTTACTTGTTTTCTATTCTATTTATTTATGTTCTGCATAATTTGTAGCCTCATTAATGCAAAAAATACCCCATATCTGTGAGATATAAATGATACTGGATAAGTCTTTCCTTTATCCTTTTGGGATATGTGTGGTGAAAAGTATTGCTTACCGTTAGGTGTTGGTTCAAGGTGACGTTGGTGCAAAAATCATAAATTTTGGCAATATTTATTTGTCAACAATTTTCTTAATATTTTCGCCCAAGAATTGTTTCATCATATTCCATTTGGTTATCGAAAAATTGAAAGCTTTAATTTCGTTGACCCACCTATCCCCATTATAATCATATCAAAAATTTTCATTTTATAAAAACAAAATATTTTATAAAATCTATTAAGTTAGAAACCAATTTGTTTATACCGCAATGCAACAATGTCTGCTAACATGTGTACACATACATCTCTACATATGTAAACATATCGCTAATTTACTCAAAGAGTGACTGATCTCAAAAAAAAAAAAAACAGTTTTGAGAAAAATGTGTTTTAAGTTTGCGTTTGAAATTTTACTTCCCAAATTAAAAAGGTAATAACATAAAAACAAGAAAGAACGTCGTTAAGTTCAGTCGGTCCGAACTTTTTATACTCTCCACAACCACTGTAACAAACGTGACTAAAAGCTTCAAAAAATCTTAAATCGGGTGGTACCCTTACATAGGCCTTTGGCAAAACATGGACGTACAATGTCTGATTTTTAACAAGGGATGTTTTGTACCTATTATAATGGTTTCTAATCCGTGAGTGCCATTCTATGTGGGCATTATGAAGACCCAGCTGAATCAAGTATTCTCACTAATTCCTTCCTCGACCTCAAAACGTCCGAGACAGTATGCACGCCTACCAATGCATCGTCAACATACATATTGTTTCTCAATATTTTCGAACCAATGGCAAAGCGCTTCTCCTCATCATCTGCCAATTGCAAAAGCGTCTTGTATGGAGCGCAATTGACCCCAAACGTTACCGTCTTCAATTGGTAATCCCACACTTCCTTTCCGGGCAAGTTCGAAATAAAATGCGCTGATACTTCGAATACAAGGGGTTAATCCAAATTTGGCGATACATTTTTGAAATGTCCGCATTAAATACGTATCTGTATAAGCGCCAATTTAATATCAAAGAAATAATGTCTTTCTGCAGCGAAGGGCCGACATACAACACGTCGTTTAAGCTTTTCCCATTCACCTAGGGACACGCGGCATTAAAGACGACCCTCAACTTTGTCGTCGCGCTATCAGGCTTAAACACGCCATGATGGGGAAAGTAAACACAATCTTGATAGTTCACGAATCCTTCTAACTTGATCATATGGCCCAGGGACAAATACTCTAAAATCACGTCATCATAATCCTACTTTCGACTTGAATTTCTCATTAGTGACGCTTCATTGCGTAAAAATTGAATAAGTGCAGCGTATCGACCTGATCTTGACGCACAAGCAAAAGGATCATCAATTTTAAAGGGCAAGCTTACGATATACCTCCCGTTAGAACCTCGAATCGTCGTCAATCGTAAGATTTCCTTACACTTTTGATCGCCTATCGAGACAATTGGCACGTTTGGAACATCTTCAACTTCCCAGAATGTGGCTAGTTGATCTTGCGCCGCAACTCAAGTGCAATGTGAAACGCTAACAGAATTCGCCTTTACTATATTTTCCGCTGGGGGTGCCACCGTGGTGCAATGGTATGCAAGCCCGCCTTGCACGCTGAAGGTCGTGGGTTCGATTCCCCAGCCAGGCAACATCAAACATTTTTCAACGGTGGCAAAATACCCCTCAGTAATGTTGGCAACATTTCCTGAGTATTTCAGCCTTGAAAAACTTCTCCACAAGTGGTGTCTTAAGACACGCCGTTCGGACTCGGCAATTAACAGTAGGTCCCATATCATTGAGCTAAATATGAATCGGGGTGCACTCATTGATATGAGAGAAGTCTACCTTGTCCCGTATGGGATGTTGTGGAACAATGTATTTATTATATTTTCCGCTGGACCTGTTAATATCCACCCAAAGAATCTCCTGGGCTACAAGCGAGCCAAGTATGTTTTTCCTAACTCCATTGAGCAATACAATATATATATAGGTAAGCGTTACCACCGAGCAATATATCTACCTTCACAATGTTTATCCAAGCCGGTTTATCCAGAAAATATATTTACTGTCGCCAACGACGTATCGGGGGACCTGTTCGAGTAAGTACCTTCATTTTGTGTATCTTTATGTTTATGGAGAAGAACATGATGCTTCGGTTTACATTTCGTACGACCCTGTGCCTTAGAGTCCACAGCTCTATGACCAACTGTCATATTAATGCATCGATTCTCCCTCTTGACAACTTCAGGCAAGATTTCAACGGATGTGTCCCTTTACATAAGCCACATTTGACCTCATTCACTTTAGTATGGTGCACTCTAAATTGTTTTGATTTTTCAAATTGGTTGTATCTCGGACGAGAACTTTGTCCACTCAAGCAAGTTATGTATATCGGCAACCCTCTCTAAAGCCAGAAACCTCTCCGTGAGAAAATGATTCAACCCATCCCAACGAGGCATTTCCGACTTATTTTGCAAGGATTGCTGCAAAGCGATAGAGTAAGTTTAGGCATTCTAGTGGAGCACTGATAAAAAAATATTGGGTCCCAAGACTTGACATCGACCTTGTACAATTCAAGGACCGATATACAGTTTGTTATCTCTCGCTGTAATTCCTTCAGGCTGCTTGCCGATTTATGTCCACAATGAGCATTTTTAAATAAATTCCTCAACTGGGTATGTATAAGGGTTCTTTTGTTCTCATATCGGTTTCTCAAACTGTCGCAAGCAATTGAGAAACCATCCGCTGTTAAGAGGATATGTCTAATTATCTCCTTTGCTTCACCACTTGCCTTCTGGAGCAAGTGATATAGCTTCTCAACCGAGCTGAGCTTTTTATTAGATATATACATAAGTGGCCGTGAACAAGTCGAAAACTTGGCCATGTCAAATAAACAAATATTCCCCATGAAAAATTTCCGTATCACACGGTGGAACAGCAATCGAGGAAGACGTCTTTTGACTCTAGGCCACTGGGGCTGCCTTTCTTTTCTCCTTCCATTCCCCTATAATATTATTGCCCCTAACATAACTCTCATGCGCAAGATTTTTGTGAGTTTTAATCATCTCCTTACTTTTCAGGATCCGAAGTGCAAAATTTCAAAGCCTCTTTAAACTCAGCCTACAAGTTTTGAAACTCCGAGCGTTCAATCTTAATGGCCGAATCATTAAACCCCGAGGCATCCGTCTTCTTCAAATATTCCTCGAAGAAACTAATCTCTTCACATTTATTTAAAAACTCCTCTAGGCTTGCTATTGCTCTATAAGAACGTTCAAATCCCCCACAGATTAAATTAAATAAGCCAAATTACAACTATCGAACAAGTGCAAGCAGGGCTCGAAGGATCAGATGATCGGGAGCTTACCCAATTCCTAAAGGCGGCCACCACGATGCCTTACACCCTGGCCGACTCCGCGCGTCGATTCTTTGTTGCTGTACCGGTGGTTGATGTTATTCGAGCGCAGCACATCATCTGTGGCACCGTCTGAGTGTAATGTCACTCTTTATCCACACACAGCCTGTTATTCCAAATGCGCCACGACACGGTTGGAGTGCATCCAAAACTGGCTAACTCCGAGGGTAACAATTTACGACACGGTATGTCCACGAATGTGTTCGTTAATGTTTATTCGGGATGGATGACAAGAGCCGGTGGTGTGATTTTGAACATACACTGGAAATCACTTAATGGTATACTTCAACTACCTCACTGGTTAAAGGAAACACTTGGAGTTAAAAGTTCAATATGATATTTATTTTACAATTTTTTTTCAATAAACCTCGCTCTATGGCGGAACACAAAGAATGAATAATTCTAACAATATTGATAATGCAAAAAGGTAAAAATGAGCATTCTGTAGTTGCTCTTCTTCTTCCTCCACAACCGGGTTTCTATGTTTTCTTGAGTGAAGAAGGGAGAAAAAGAGCGAAATTAAAATGTTTTGTTTTTTCTGTAAAAAAGAGAGTTCAAAACAAAGGGCGACAAGGTACATTAGGGTAGTGCGTCGTTTATTGGCCCACTACTTTGATGCCAATTTAGTGCTTTCTCCCATAAACAGAGGGCTATATGAAGACGTGTAAAGATTTGTAGCACCAACGAAAACTAACTACCAAATTTCAGCCATTTCGGTGAGATCTTGAGGACCAATCTTCAAAATACAGGGAATCGGGAGGTACCGTTCTATGGGAGCTATACCGACAAACTTCAGCTGAAACGTTTTATACCACCAACGCAGACTAAATACAAAATTTGACCCATTTCGGTGAGATATTGAGGTTAAACCTTCAAAATACCGAAAAGACCTGGATCTATACCGAAAAATTTCAGTGGAAAGTTTTATGCTCCCAACGAAGACTAAATACTAAATTTCAGCCATTTCGGTGGGATCTTTAGGTCACAACCTTTAAAATACCGGAAATCCGGAGGTACCGTTCTATGGTGGCTCTATGAAGAGTTAGACCTAATACAGAGAAATTTTAGGTGACAAATTTTATACCCTCAACGAAGACTAAATACCTAAATTCAGCAATTGCGGCGGAATATTGTGGCCACAACCTTCAAAATGCCAAAAATTGGGAGGTACCGTTATGAAGACGTGGTACTTTATCAACAAATTCCATGTCAAAAGGTTTATACCCCCAACGAAGTCTAAGTACAAATTTCACCCATTTCGGCGGGATAATAAGGCCAAAACCTTCAAAATACCGAAAATCGGGAGATACCGTTTTATGGGGGCTATATCAAAACGGGAACCGATATAGCCCATTTTTATTTCCAAACATCCTAGGAGTTATAGAAATTTCTGTACCAAATCACAAAGCTCTATCTTAAAAATTGCGAGCTGTATCGTGATTTCAACAGACAGACGGATGGATGAACATGGCTATTTCGAGTTTGAATCTTTCGTTGTGTATGATAAAATAACTACTTGGACCATATTTTTCAAACACCTAGCCTGATATCAGAGCTTAATTTATATGCAAGATGAGTCATGATTTGAAGTGTTTTATTGCTTCATAAACTTAAACTTAAAAACTTTTTTGTTGAAATATGCCAAACTCGTAGTAAATGAGCTATAACTCGATGAGTTTTAGAGATATGAGAATAAAAGATTCTTAAAAAAAAACTCAAAAAACACATTTTTGAGTTATGCCACTTTTTGAATAAATGAACGATATGTACTTGTTGTGTATTCTTTCTCTATATTTGCCTATACCACATACCAGAACCATTTTGCACAGTCAACATCCTGTGTGGTTTGTTTTAATATTAAAATTTTAAATAAATACTGCAACGCGACACATCCGAACACATAATGTGTATTTTAATAGCGGTTGTATTGGCTCCAAAAACATCTGTTCCACATTCAGTGTGTTTGTGTTGGTTGGACTTTTGTGTCCCATTCAACCATAAAGTAATTTGTTGGCATCTATGTACTACACATAAACCATCCAGACTGCAGACTAATTTTATAAACAAAACTAAACCAAAATATGTCGGTTAGAAGACAAATTAAATAGTTAAATATGCATATGGAGGGGCAAGCATCTTCATACCTTGGCGTATATGTGGTTTGCAATCAGGTGTTACCAAGTGTCTAATATCGATATATAATTAACATAATGGAATATTGCAGAACACTATGAAATTGAAATTTAATGGTAATTAAAATTGTTTATTTGGTAATGGCGGCAAAGTGAGCAAAACACATTGCTATATGTATGAGTCAAACAATAACATCAATATATCTAGAGTCGGGATAATAAAAATATTTTAATACCACTTAAGGACATCTTTAAACGTATATTTTGAAAAGTTCTTAGAAGCTTTCGATGCCGCAAAAAGACATGGATTCTCATTAATTCTTAGTGGAGACGTTCCTTAACACTGAGAACCTCAAATTTCAACTTATAGCTAATTCGGTCTGACAACACTCGAAATCGGTTGGTACCGTTATATGGGATCTATGACAAAACGTGGACTGATATAGTCTATATTTGGATTTGACAAATATTTGAGTTGGTTATTTTAAACTTAATATTAATCTTTTTTATGAAGAAATAAGTGAACTGCTAGAAATCATTAAATGGTGTAACAGGAAGTCATGACCTTGGCGAAGGAAATGAAAGAGGAGACAGAATAATTCAATTCTGTCAAGAATTTTACTTGTTTAATACGATGTGCAAAGTTTGGACCAACCAGAACTACCCTGCGAGATTTATTTTTTGGGATTTGCCATTTTAGTTGGTACCATCAAGGTATCTTAGAGCTTTTAGGCCATTATATCAGGGAGTATGGACTTGCCCAAAAAAAATGTTCGATCGTAAATGGGGCCGCAAAGACAAATTTCAAAGCGAAAACCGAAATGAGTCCCTAAACTTTACGTTTTCAGAATTTTGTGTAAGAGGTACCCGAAGCAGTGGACCGATATAGTCTATATTCGAACCAGATCTATGCCGTAAAGTAATATAACCCTATCAAGTGTTACGACCAATTCGGTAACTCGGGAGTTATCGTGTGAAAATTTTTATCGAACATTTTTTAACTTTTGTGGGTACCGGTACCACCGGAAATGAGTTGACCTTAAACTAAGTTTGGACCTAAAGACTTCGAACTTAAACTAAGTTTGGACAAAATATTACGAATACCATATTTTGGGCCCTGCTTCGTTCGAGAGTTATTGTGAGCACCAGCCAGACGGACGGATGGACGGACATTGCTCAAACGACTACAAATTGTCTGAAACAGATTTCGTCCAAACATATTTGGGGTCAAAAACCATTATTACCATGATGCACATTTTTATACCCTTATATGCTAACAAGGGTATGTGCACTTTCATACGGGCAAAATGTGCCTCATCGAAGTAATGGTTTAGACCCAAGTATGTTTGGACGAAAACCATTTCAGACAATTTGGTGTTGATTTAGCCATGCCCGTCCGTCTGTTTGGCTGGCTGGAGCGAAAGATAACTCTCAAATGGATCTGCCGATCCGGTCCAAAATTTCACCTTAATAAAATTTTGTCCAAACTTAGTTTAAGTTCAAACATAAGTAATAATAAGGGTCCACTTCTTCAGGTACCTCCCCCACAAAAGTTAAAAAATGTTGGGAAAAATTGTGCGTATGATAACGCTTGAAGGGAGTAACCGATTTTACTTTACATATTACTTTACATATATCTACCATATATAGATTAGGTTCAAATAGGGACTATAAGGGCGAGTCCATACTTCTTGAGAAAACAGTCCTATAAAGGTGTAAAAACCCCTATGTTACTACATGTAATGGCAGGAGAGCACGATAACTTTCGAACTATCAACAGATTTGGTCCAAAATTTGGCCTTCGTTATATTTTGTCCAAACTTTTACTTTAGTTTAACTTTAAAAATGGTCCATATCGGCCCTCTACTTAGGCTACATCCCCCACAAAAGTTCAACATTTGTCTCCAATTGCAGTTTTGGGTCTGTTCAAAGATCATCTGGAAATGTCCGTTGTGATCCTGCATACAGCGATATTGTGTTTTCCGTGGACAAGTCCATGCTTCCTGGCATATTGTCCAAAAATTATATGACGACCTACTGAAATTACTAGTGGGAGCGATATCTATCGAAAATATGTGAATTCTTTAAGTAACTCCTCCGCAACCCTCTTGAACCTTAATTCTAATTCACATTTTTGTTGGCAAGTTCAAATCTCCATAATGGGCCACAACATTTTGAAAGGACCATTGTTGGTAGTATCAAAGTGTAAACATGTATGTACCATCTATATCTTATAGGCTGAGGGTATAAAAAAAACAGTAAGGAAAGGATATATAAATTTACTTACGTTGAAACTGAGGTATGGGGTATTGTAACTCGCGAATTGTTGTAATATACCATAACTTTTGAACGCATTTGGTAAAATAAACTGTTTTAGCACGAGTCACCGATGGATGTCTTAATTAATTAATGTAAAAAACTAGGAAAAAACGTAGAAGGAAACGAGTTTTTTTAAGTCAGTTTTCAATTAGTGGCTTTACAATACAATGTAGAGTGTAATGTTTAAAGAAGAATTTAAAGAATACACTTCAGAGATGAAGTTTCTTGTTGATATAAGCACTGCATCAATCTCAAACGGATGCTGACATTTTGAAGACTGAAAAATTGGGTTTCTTGAATTTTTGCTCTAATCGGGACGCGCAACTGTACTCGTTTAAAAACTGATTATGAGATTGTATCTCAATCTCAATCTCAACTTAAGGTCGTGATTTCTATGCGTAAATTTTTATAAAAACCCTGTTTTTTTATTCAAAATTTGCAACTGCCATTAAATTGTCGGTGAAACTCGCGTGAACTTAGTTTTTTTACGTTCTGAATCTAATAAGCCATGACGCGTCCAAATCCGTCCACTAGATCGGCGGATATGATACCCCTCAAATTTCGAAAATCTGCAAAAAATGTTTTGGGAAATTGCGCGCATTGAAACGCGTTTTGGAAGTATAATTTTTACTGAAATAAATAGATCTATACGTCTGTTTAAAACGTGTGAAAACATAGATTGCAAAACTATCGTTAATCCGGAGATACAATTGATTTTTTCTAAAAATTAAGTGCGATGCTACATCCACGGTTCTTGATGGATGACAACGAAACGACATCAAATGATTATATTTTAACGTTATCATCGAAATCGGATGCGCATAAAATGAAAATGAACTTCGTGGAAATTATGACCATCTAACTGTATTTTGCGCCTTAATATGCAACAGACGCTACATCGTTGCCGCCAAATAGAATTTCACCAACTGTACACCAAATAAAAGGGATTGATTGACATTTCCAATGATACATACATTTTCCCACCAAAAATTGTGAACATAGGTCCAGGTTTTGGTATAGCCCCCTTACAGCGGTACCACCCGATTTCAAGTGTTTTAAGGATTTTATCTTCATTTTTAGACAGAATTGGATGTAACTCCGCATTTGGAGTCCCCAATGGTATAGAAACTTTCCCACCAAAAATTTTAGACACAAGTTCTGGTTTTGGTATAGCTTTATATAACGGTACTACACGATTTCAGGAATTTTAAAGTTTTTATCTAAATGTTCGGCCTAAATTGGCTATAATTTTGTTCTCAGTGGTCAAAAAATGCATTTACTAAAAAGTTAAAAATAAAATATTTAAACAACGACCACAATGTGGTGTGGGGTATAAACATAATTCTTTAGTGAAATTTGCATTGAAATCCACTAGGCGTAGCAAACTACGAACGAATGTAACGGTTGTAAGATTTTTTGGGGTGGTGGATGGGCTTCAAATGAACATCACCTATGGAGTATTATTGAAACACAACATCTAGGAAAGTTCCTTACATATTTTTAATGAGCCCTTTTGTGGTTGTTTCGCCAATTCTTTTCATTTGGTTATAATCACTTTAACGTTCTTATCTTCCTTGTATAGTCCAAATGCTTTTATTACGTCAAAAAGTATATGTTCTTACAGGCTATTCCTGATGACAGCAGAGCCTAACAATTGTGGGATGTTAGAAAGAGTTTTTAACCAACCACAGACCAGAACAAGTAAGCCAAGGCTATAGTCGGACGGGGCCGACCATGTGATACCCTACACCACAACCTCTAGGAATTAGCTATGTGCAACCACTTTGCACGCTGAATGTCCGGGTATGATTCCCACGCCTGGCCACATCAAGTTTTCAACGGTGGCATAATACCCATTTGTAATGCCTACGAGTATTTCAGCCATGAAAAACTTCTCTACAAGTGGCAACTTAGGACATGCCTTTCGGATTCGGCGATGAAAAATCGTCACATAGCAATGACATAACATGAATCCATTGGTATAAGATAAGTCTCCCTTGTCCCTACTGGGATATTTGTGGAACAATTATATAAATTATACATTTCTAAACAATATGTCAAAATTGGAAATTTCACATTGATTGTGGGTTTATTAAAGATCTATCGTTCTCACATATGCTTGGTAATGCACGCAGTTTTGTGATTTTCAGGGCATTTCGATAATAGTTCATTGTGGTTATATACATATTTTATACAGATAGAAATAACTAATAATGAATAGAAATTGAAATAATTTGCATGCAATCAAATTTGTAAATCCCAAAATTATTCATATTTAAATACACACCAAGTAAGATAGTATAAGTTAGCTCCGCTAACGGTCATGTATGTATGTACCTTCAGCATCTGACCAAAAATGAAACAACACAATAATTAGGCCGTATAAAAAATCTATATATTTTGTAGGTATCGTAATGTAAGGCTATATCAAATCAATTGTAGTAAGCTAGCTTCTGATCTTTGAAAAAGTTTGAGAATTACTTTTGGAAATTTTGGACCATTATCTCAGGAAGTATGGACTTACTCCGTAAAAATTGTACCGTTGCAATAGGTACCGTGAAAAGAACCTTCTTCAAACAATTCAAATAGATCCAAGACTGGTCCATTAACTGCACTTTTCCCAAATTTTGTGTAGGAGGTACTCGAAGGACGGGGCGGATATAGTCCATATTCCAACCTGATACATTACTAAATGAAATAATAGGATGTGCAAAGTTTGGACCAATCAGAAAATCCCCTTGAGAGTTATCTTGCGGATTTGCCATCTTAGTTAGGTTTCTTGCTTTTTTCAGGGTTTTTTTGCACCTTTTCGGCCATAATCTCTGGAGACATGGACTTGCCATTGCAATTGTACCATCGTAAAGGTGGCCGCAAGGACAATCTTCTAAAAAAGTCAAAACGATTCGATAGGACTCTTAAATTTCACTTTTCCAAATTTTGTGTGGGAGGTACTCGAAGGTGTGGACCGATATATTCTTACCGGATCTATGTACATATATCTGGAAGGAATAATAATATATGGAAAATTTGGACCAAATCGATTTCGCACTACGACAGTTATCGTTCAGCAAAATGTTTAACCTTTGTGGGGGAGGTGCCCGAAGGAAATTAAACTATGTTTGGGCAAAAAAATACGAAGCTCAAAATTTGGTTCGAATCTGTAGATCCGTTCGGAAGTTATGGTGCGCACCAGTCAGCTAGACAGTAAGACAGACAGATGAACGGACAGGGCTAAATCGACTCAAAATTGTTTAAAACGAATTTCGTCCAAACAAACTTGGGGTCTAAAACCATTTTTTCGATGGGCACATCTTTGGTCGTATTTTGTATATTTTATATTAACCTAAAGGCTAAGGGTATGAAATAGGGGGCGAAGCGATCCCATGCTGCAATATTTGTATAAAAGTTCAATTGGACAACTGAACTTAAAATTTCTCTGTCATGATTGAGACAATTTGTAGTATGAGAGGAAATTGTGGTTCTTTACACAAAACCTATTATATATTAGGCAGTAGGCCAGTTATCTTGCATACACATTATTGCAATTTGCATCAGGGGAAATATCAGTATTCGTTTTCCCATATGAAGGCTACTTTGCCTCAAGAAATTAAAATATGGACCAAAAATAAAATTTGTATATTTTTTATACAAAAGTAATGGTCCATTTCACCCGCTAAATAATATCGGATCATCATCCAAAATTGTTGGCATCTTCTTCGACCTAAACCCTTACCTCGTGCAAAATTTCGTGACTATTGAGCTATAATTGCGACCTCTAGTGTCTTTTTGATTATACTTCAAGCAAAAAATTGGATATATTAGGCTGTAACTCTGTTATCTGAGCACGTAAATCAACGTAATGGAAAGGTCAAGCGTTCCTCTTCCAAGTATAGCTTACTTGCCCGGAATGTCTCTTCCAGGAAAAAAGATTTAAGCTGTAAATTAAAATTTTTCACAATTTTTACACAAAAGTTGTGGTCCATTTAAACCTCTAAATATTATTTGATCGCCATCTCTAATTGCAAACGTTTTCTTTGTCATATACTCTTACTTTATTTAAATTTTCTAGGCGATCGAACTATTACTGCACCCTACAAAGCAGCTACAAAATCGAATAAAAATTATTTTTTTGGTCCATTTCACCAGCTAAATATTTCACGATCATCACCAATTAAAATAGCGATCTATTCTGATGTGAAACCGACCTCCATACCAAGTTTCGTGACGATCGGTCCATAATTGCGGCCTGGAGTTTGATTACAATTTATAATGGACAGACGGACACACGGACGGACGGACACACATCTCAAAATCGCTTTATCTCGCCGAGATATAAAAATTGGTGTACCACATTGGGGGTCTCCGACGAATATTTCACGGTATTACACGAATTTTTACCAAAACAAACTTATAATACCCTTTCCACATAGTGGTGTAGGGTATAATAAACATTGAGAGGAAAGGATAAACATTGCAGCAAGCCACAGTATTTATGTAACGCATGCATCTTGCCATGCTTTAAACGACAGCAAATTTCGCCATGTCCTCTTCTTATATGATACCGTTGGTATAAATGAAGGATTGACAGCTTTCATTTCGATATAATAACCTTTCTCTTTTAAATAATAAATGATAATAATAAATTGTAATACTCAATTTCCAATGACAATCTTTTAGGTGACTAATACCACATAAACTTTTACCTATTCAATGTTTGGGCATTACTTTTACAAATAATTAATTGCAACTGTTATTGAAATTTGTAATCATGGCCTTTTGAGGGATTTAAAATTATTAGAGCCGTTTTTAAAGCATTCAAAACGCACATCTATGTCCCAGTGTTTATCTTGGAAAACCCTTAATTTAAATAATCCGTCAAACAGACATGAAAACCAGTAAACGACTGTAACAAATCTGACCTTTTGCACAAAAAAGGAAATCCTTAATTGTGTAGAAAATGAAATCTTCTTTAGGAGTTACTTTGTATATTTTTAATGGAAAAAAATTTTGGGCTTATTGACCATTTGTCAGTGATGAAAATGGTCAACTAGAGATTTTTTCTTGTTTAGAATTTTGTAAAGAACTTGGTTATTATTTGTATTTCTTCTTTGTATATAAATATTTTTTTTTCTTTTCACTTCATATTTAAATTATACAAATAAAAGGTTGCTGCTTTATAGAAAAGATTATGTTTTCTATCATCTTCTGTTCTTCCACCCTTAAGGCTTGTTATACAAATTGGTGTTTTGGGTATTTCAGGGGAGCATGATTAAAATACTACTAATGGAATATTTTCCCATTTTGAAAGAAATACTCGGAAGAAATATACTGTGAAAATAGAACAACAATGTTAAACCAAATTGTGTAAAGACACCATTTTCCGCTCCCCATTAAGAAAAATGAAAAACCCAAAACTGAAATCCGTTTTTTTTCAACATTTATTTTGGCTAACGCATGAATTTATCATTAATTTAAACACAAACACTCGCACACATACAAATTTAATGTTTCCATATTATTTACGTGTTTCTTGCGAACCCTTACATGTTACTACTGTTCTTGCTGCTATTGTTCTGTGGACAGTAATCTCGTTATCCTTTCAAATCAATTTGATCTACTTACGGGGATGCTGGTCTTGGCTTTAGATTTTATTTTATTAACATGTGAACGTGATAAGCTAAAAAATAAGTCATTTTGTTGTATGGTTGTGGTTATTGTTGTTTTTGTTTGCTACACGAAGTCGTTTGTATTTGTTTTTAATATTGTTGTGTTTTTGCCAATGGGGTAAACAAAGTATGATGCAGTTGGGGATTTATTTGTCAGATAACATGTTTATGGAAGTAATGTAACATGAACAATGGTGTTTAAATGTACATACTCGTATTTTATTCATATGTGTATGACAATGAAGATTTGATCTGGCTACATGAGCTACCACCAGCTACTTTTTCTTTAAAGCTGCTTTGCTTTTGTAATGATATTTTATATCTTACACCTCTATATGGGGACGTTATTTTATGTTGGTTTTGGCTTTAAAGTTTGTAACCCATAGAAATAATGGTCGTAGACCTAAGCTTATATATGTATATCAAAATGAGAGTCTCGACGAGCTGAGTCGATCTGTCTAAGTGTGTCTGTCCATCTTAACCTTATAATCACGTTACAGGTCGACATTTTTAATCAGATTGCCACGAAATTCTGGCTGTTGATGGGGGCCCTGGTCGGATCATATTCAGAGGTCGCAATGGGAGAAACATTTTTTGGGTTTTAACGATTTTGCTTGGAAACCGCAAGTTCTATCGAAAAGGGTCTAAATAAAGTGTTGTAGATATGAAAATTCTCTAGAAGATTAACCTTTATGACAATTTTGTAGATTTTAGGTTATTGAGATATAGAAGTTCAAATTGGGACAATGCATTAACTGTATCTCTACCTTATAAAACAATGCCATACAAAAAATAAAAAAACAGGCTGAGCCGGGCTGTAATTTGAACACACGTCCTTGAAAACATATCAAAAAAATGTTGTCACGGCGTGTTAGCGTTCAAAGCCAAAACTCATAACTTCAAAGGCAACGCAAAAAGCGTTTGTCGTGTAGAAAATACATTTCAGCGGCCAAATATCCGCGTAAATGTATAAAACACATTTGCATTTGAAAAAACAATAGTTCTAGGACAGAGAAGCCACTACATAGTCGATACGTCCGAACATCTGCTTTACCACCAGTGAAACCAGGTTAAGTAATTTTGTGACTATTCGAACCCACATAGTCACCAAATTACGTTTCCTGGTTTCACTTGTGGTAAAGGTGGTCCTTGGCTTTCCTTTTTCACTTGCAAATAATTTCCGATCATTAAGCTTAAATCTAAACGAGAAAATTAATAAGAAAAACCGCTAACATCTGGGAAGTTTTTGTGGATTTTGAAACAGCAATGTTCATAAGTGAGAAAAAATTCAAAAACAAGAAAAAAATCACTGGAGGGATTATTAAATAAATCGCGGTAAAAGTTCACATTTTTAGGGTTTGAGATATAGAAGTTCAGATCAATCATTCCGATTTTTTCAGGTCTTCAGGATTCTACTTGAAACCCGCAAGCCTTATCGGAATGGGACTGAAGAAAATATTGTAGCTCTGAATTTTTTTTTTTAAGTTGGGAAATTGCAGCCATGACACTGTTTTATAAGGAGATTATACAGTCAGTTCATTGTCCAATTTGAACTTCTATATCTCAAAAACGGTAAAACCTACGTACATACCATAAAGGCCAATCGTGTAGAGAATTTTCATAGCTACACCAATTTTTTTGTCTTAAATCGATAGGACTTACAGTTTTCAAGGAAAATCGTGAAAACCTAAAAAACCCTTAAAATGCCGACTTGAATCGCGATTTATTTAAAAAGCGCTCCGGCGATTTTTTTGTTTTTTGATTTTTCTCATCTGTGAACATTGTAGTTTTATAATTCGCAAAAACTTTCCTGGTGTAAGCACCTTGCATTTAAAGTTGCTTCAAGAGCACCGTGAAATGCAATATAGTTTGGCGTATGTGTTTTAATTTCAAATGTAATGACAAATATCACACCTTTGGCTGTTGGGCTTGGGTAAGTAAAGCCTTACAATGAAAGGAGACAACTTCACTTTTACAACAATGAAAAGTATGTTGTCGTAAGTGGTTAAACAATGGAGATATCGCAATAGTCGCTAATCCAAACCAAATTTTCATTTTTGAGAATTCAATTGTAATGGCGAATATTGCAGCTTTGGCTAGGGACCTTCCAAAAGCAAAGCTTGACAATGAAAGTTTAAAAAAGCATACCTTAACAATAATGAAAATTAGGTTGGCGCAGGTGGTCAAACAACGGATAATTTGTATAACATCCTATTTTGATATGATTTTTTATACCCTCCAAAGTAGTATGGAGAGCGTATATAAAGTTTGGTTTTCCGTTTGTAACTCATTGAAATAATAATTTGCAATCCTATAGTCAACATAAAATTCTGAGTCGATTTATGCATGTCTGTCCGTCTGTTGTAATCACTCTAGCATATAAAATCAGAAATTCTGGTAAGATTCAGATGTTTGCAGAGAGTTCAATGATGGGCTACTTCGGCCCATTTATTTAAAAGCGATCCATGGGTATTTGCGCAAGCAGATAAGGCAGTGCTTGGTGTGTTTGAGAGAAAAATTCTTCTACAGATCTACGGGGCGATTTGCGTTGACGGTGAATATCGAAGTCGTTTGAACCACGAGCTATATCAGCTATACAAAGACATGAATATAGTTAAACGTATCCAGATTCAGCAATTACATTGGCCTAGCCAATGATGATGAAACCGCTAAAAAGGCGTATTACGTTTGTCCATCACCTTAATTATATCATTCCTAAAGCTTATAGTTCTCTTGCTTTCCTGAAAAGGCATTGTAAAAACTTTACAGATCCTTATACACTGAAGTTATTGTATACTTCTTTTGTTAGATCTACGCTGGAGTACGCTTGTTTAATATGGAACCCATATTATAATAAACATTGTTTAAGACTTGAGAGGATTCAGAAAAGATTTCTACGGTTTGGCCTTCGCAGCATCAATTTTAGTGTTCCACCACCTCCATATGAACATAGATGCCTTCTTATTGATTTAAAAACTCTTTATAATATGAGAAGCTATACAAGTCATTTTTCGCACACCTGTCCACAGAACTAATTACGCATGCAATGAACCTCTGTCACGATCTTTAAATGAATATAATAACTTATGTGTCCTTGGCTTAGATTTTTGTGACCCAATACACAAATTTATTAGTAGTTTAGATTTAATTTATTTTTAGTTATAGGTTAATTATTGTCTGAAGGGAAATGTATGAATTCCATAGACTAAATAAATAAATAAAATTGAATACATGCCACATGGCGGTGCACGCAGAATCGGCAGGCCTAAGCTTCGATGGAGCATACAAGTGGATGAAGAAATGAAAAGGCGCGGTATTCCAAAAAGCGAAGAGAAAAACAGACAGGAATGAAGATCTTTTCTTAGTTCGGTCTATGGAACAAATGTTCTGTAATGGACCAGCTAAGTAAGTAAGTAAGAGTTTCTATATCGTGATTGAAAAAATTTAGTTTCATGATTGCGACATTTTGTAGCATGGAAGGTAAATATATATTTTTACACACAAACCAAAATGATAAAGGAACCTACTTATGTATATGTTACATATACTACTGTAGTAGTTCCGTTATCTAACCGTTATATTGGTTCAATTTTCATCAATGGAGAGGTCAAGGGTTGGTTTTCAAGTTTCACGTTCCTAATTTTTCGGAATATGCCCAACAGGATTTAAAGTAGGTACCTAAAATTATATTTAGATATTTTTCGGATAACAAATTATGGTCAACTTCACTCGCTAAATACTATCCGATCATAATCCAAAGTTATTGGCATTTTTCTTGACCAAACCTCTTACCTCGTGCAAAAAGTCGTCAGCATTGAACTATAACTGCGACATTCAGCTTGATTATGTTTACACTTTCCACAATTAAAGGTGTGGGATCTTTGTATGCTTTAGGCTGTAACTCTGTTATCTGACCATATACGTATGTACATCAACACAACTGGCTTCTATGGAAAGGTTAAGAGATCTTCTTCTGAATACAAGTTACGTGTATGGAACATGCATCATCACTTTAAATTGCAAGCTACAAATTTGTCATAAACACTAACCCTACGTAAAATTTCGCGGCGATCAGACTACCATTGCGACCTATAGAGCTGCTACAAAATTTGATAAAAATTTTGTTCTTGGTCCACTTCACCCCCTAAATATTTCACGATCGTCGCCAAAAACTATAGGGGTCCATTCTGGTCTGAACCCTACCTCCATACATACATACAAATTTGTGAAGATTGGTCCATAATTGCGGCCTGTAGCGAGCGTATAATTTTTAATGGACGGACAAACATACATCAAAATCGCTTTATTTCGTCGAGATATGTATTTTGGTACGCCACATGAGGGGTCTACGATGAATATTTCGCGGTGTTACATGAATTTTTCCAAAAACAAACTTATAATAGCCTTTCCACATGTAGGGTATAAAAATACTATTAAAAAATATTCACGAATTGTAGGAAAGTTTTAGACGACAAAATACTCATTATGCTGGAAGAAGAAGTACATTTCGTATATATAAGTTTGTTTTGGTAAAAATTCATGTAACACCGCGATATATTCGTCGGAGTCCTCCAATGTGGTATACCATTCTTTAAATCTCGGCGAGATAAAGCGATTTTGAGATGTGTGTCCGTCCGTCCGTGTGTCCGTCTGTCCATTACAAATTGTAATCAAACCCCAGGCCGCAATTATGGACCGATCGTCACGAAATTTGGTATGGAGGTCGGTTTCACATCAGAATAGATCGTTATTTTAATTGGAGATGATCGTGAAATGGACCAAAAACATAATTTTTATCCGATTTTGTAGCTGCTCTGTAGGTCGCAATAATAGTCAGATCGCCTCGAAATTTGGAATAAGATAAGAGTATATGACAAAGAAGAAGCTTGCAATTTGAGATGGCGATCAGATAATACTTAGAGGGTTAAATGAACAACAACTTTTGTGTGAAAATTGTGAAAATTTTTAATATACAGCTTATATCTTTTTTCCTGAAAGAGACATTCCGGGCAAGTAAGCTATACTTGGAAGAGGAACGTTGGTGTACATGATAAGATAACAGAGTTACAGCCTAATATGCCCAGTTATTGGTTTGTATTGTTATCACAAGCACGCTAGAGTTCGCAATTATAACTCAATAATCACGAAATTTTGCACCAGGTAAATGTTTAGGTAGGAAAAGATGCTTACAATTTTGGATGATGATCTGATAATATTTAGCGGTTGAAATGGACCATTACCTTTGTATGAAAAATACAAAAAAATATTTTTGTTCTATATATTATTTCCTGGAGGGCGTATGCCGGCAAAGTAAACTTCATATGGAAATATAACTACTGATCTTCCCCCTGATGCAAATTGCAATCATGTGTCTGCTAGATAACGCGCCTACTGCTTAATATATAATGTGTTTTGTGTAGAGAACCACATTTTCCTATTCCCAGTTTTTGCATTATTGCAATTTACATGGTGGCCTAACGTTTTAATTGTCCAATTGGATTTTTATACATACATTGCAGCCAGGCAAAATCAAATTTTCGACGGTGGCAAAATATCCTTCAGTAAGGTTTGCGACATTTTCTGAGTATTTCAGCCATATAAAACTTCTCTACAAGTTGTGTCTTAGGGCACGTCTATCGGACTCGGAGCTGTGGGTCCCATATCATTGAGCGAATATGAATCGGAGTAGACTCACTCATTGATATGAGAGAAGTCTCCCTTGTCCTTTCTGAGATGTTTCTGAATTAAGTATTACATTATTATTTAAGCTTGGTGTGATACGGTAACAGAATCCACAAAGTTATTTTTTACAATAAGTTTATTTGTTCCATAAAGAAATTTTGATTTGTGAAAAGCTACTTCTCAGTGGTAAAGGTGTAGGGTATCACATGGTCGGCCCCGTCGGTCTATAGCTTTGGCTTACTTATTTCGTTTACCATAGATGTCAGGCGTCCATTATTAATGATTTATAGTTACAAAATTACATGTTTTTGTTTCTATTCGGTAATCCGGTCAATTCGATAATCCGGACACCGTCCAAAAATGTGGTGTCCAGATTATCGAGATTATACTGTACTGGATTTAATAGGATTACTTGCGTTTTTATTTCCTAATTTGTTCTTATCAAAAACATAATATATTAATTTTTCTCACAAATCTCGTGTGTGGTACATTATACATAAATAGAACACAGGGGCGTATGAGTATTAATTAGGTCTAGCGATGGTAATAATACGCAGGTATGTTCAAAAAAAATGTAAATTCGTAATACAGAAATATGTATTAAAAAAATCTAGTTAATTAAAATTATGTAACCATTTTTATTACAATTCATAGATATTATTTGCATTAGGGACTTATTAAGACTTGACCCAACAAAAGAAAAAAATATAATTAAATTTCTTGATGGGAAAATTAAAGACTATATATCAGTCAATATGAAAAACGATCAACAAAAGGCTACCATGGATCAATAAAGAATCAATCGGCATCTTTAAATTACACAAAACCCTTAGCAACACAGGAAAAAATTTCCAGGAATTGAGACCAAACATAAAACTAACGATGTCAATGGCATTTCATGTCACCGTGTGACTCAAAAGCTTTGTAATAAATGTCAGCAATATGGCTTTAGGCAGTCTAATGAAATTAACAACTTTCCATTTTTGCATGCCAACCAACCTGCTCATTGTATTTATAGAGAAAGCGAACCGGGCAATGGAAAAGAAAAGTAAATTTATTTGACTTTAGTTCTATCTTTGTCATAGCAATAAATCACGTGGTAGTTTTTCTTTGGGTGTCCAGTATCCAGTATACAATTTCAAGTGGATAAGAGAAAGAAGAAAATGTTTTTGGTAGGCATTGACTTGCTCTTCGCCTCATTTCACTTACATTCGCCGGTTCGTTTGACCAGTTTTTTTTTCGTTTATACCCTAGGGCCTCTCTAGGGACTCTCCCTTTTGGTTGCTGCTTTTGTTATTGTGTCCTCTAATTCTTATCCAGTAAATTGTCTTTTCAGGCTTTAGGGGAAACTTTGTTTATTTTTCTGCGGAAAAGAAAACAATTTATTTCCTTTTCAAGTTCGGAAACTATTCATTTTAATGACAATTCTCTTTCAAGTTTTGTTGTTTCTGTTTCTATTGTTTCAATCTGTCCATGTTCTTCTTTGTTATAAAGACATGAAGTGTGGGCAGAGTATTTGTCAAGTGCCGTGAATACAAATTATTTAATTCTGACCAGAATTTGTTGTAACACTTTCAAAATTTAAATAACTCAAGGTAAATAGAAAGTTTTAGTACTCAATTTATTACTAAGGCTATCTTCCTAAACCTTAAAAAAATAAATAAGTAAAAAATGGTTAGACATTGCACAACAAAGTAGACCTTTATATTGTTTTATTCAGTACAAACTCACTGACGCAAAGCTACAGTGTTTTTAAAATGGTAATTTTGTAAGAAAACTAAGTTGTAAATGGTTTGTATTTTTTATTTATACACTGCCGCTCACTTGAATAGAACCCCCCTGCAAAATTGTTTTCAAACTCCATTTTTTCCGAATTATGCAAGATATGAAGTTTTTAAGTTTTATTATATTTTGCTTCATGTGTTTGGAGTAAACTTAGTATATCTTTTGCATTCAAATCCAATTTGTATAAGAATTATTCAAGGAAAAGAAAATAAAGTAAAAAATTGAAGTAAAAGTTTGGCTCATTTGAATAGAACCACACAACCACCGCGATGCTCCCACCCGCGGTACCAGAATATAGCCTCCGGTCAGGCTTCGTGGTCAATGACCACTACCAGTTAGACTCAAACCAGCCCTGGACTGGTGACCTCCTCCAATTCACCAGCGGAAAAAACACAACACAGGACCACAAACAATTAGCATGCTGTCCTCACGGACTGCACAATGGGCCCCCTGGGACCGCGGCAACGGACAACAAAACACAAGCAATGAACGAAGCCATCCTCACGGATGACCGGCACGACATCCACACCAGGACCCGACGCCGCACCACTCCAACTGGGACTGCACAATGGGCCCACTGGGACCGCGGCAACGGACACCACAACACAAACAATGGACGAAGCCATCCTCACGGATGACCGGCACGACATCCACACCAGGACCCGACGCCGCACCACTCCAACTCTCCTCCTCTTCCAACACCAACACGCCCAACTGTAGAGATGACTATGTGGATGAATTACCTTCACTAAGTCTAGCCTTTTTGCTAACAAAAACTTCACGTACAAACCTACTTAAGCAACTAAAAGTCCGCCAGTATTCAAGTGCCCTACTGAAATCCCAATCCGCCCCTCCATACGTGATACCCATATTGACTAAATCTCTAATGCCGTCATAGTACCGGCATTCCGTCATAATATGCCGCCAGTCTTCAGTCATCCCACACCCACATAAATCTGTCCCGGACAGGTCTATTGCATATACAAATGCATTTAGAGAGCCACGCCCCGTCAGTAAGAATCCCAGACTCATGCTAAAGCTGAAGTCTGGGCGGTCCAGTACGAACGTTGCGTCACGAATAAATTCTTACGTCACCCGCCCTTTGTCACTGTACGTCCACCTAGTCCGCCACCTAACTGCAGCACGCTCCCGAAGGATTGCACTGCGCCGCCTAACATCCCCATCCACCAGATCAGAAGGCCCGAGCCAATCATCCTCAGACAGTTGCAAGCCACGCTTCAGCTTGTGCAGAACAGTCCTACATCTCGCTTCCAGGTCAAAGGGCAGGGCGCCAAGTAGCACCTGCATTGCGTCCGTGGACACAGTGCGACACACTGGCAGGCATGCTAACATAACCACACGTTGACACGACAAGAGCTTCCTACGCCCAACAACAGACTCTGCTGCAGCACACCATACAGACGCCCCATATGTTGCACAGGCAACAAAGAGTCCACCATATATGGTGCGCACGGAACATCTGCTCAAACCCCAGTCGGTCCGCAAGATCCTTCTAACCATACCAGCTACATCAGTTAACTTGTCCTTCAAGCGATCGAAGTGCGGCAGGAAATTCATTCTCTCGGCCATAGTTATCCCAAGGTACTTGACTTGCTTGACATATCGTATGCCGTGGTCACCAAATCGAACGTGGGGAGGTCGACTTTGTGGTAATCTGTCTTTCAGCAGCATAAGCTCAGTCTTCTCCTTTGGCACCTCAACACCCACTCGGTCACTCCAGACCTCTACGATGCCCATGGCCTCCTCAGCACGACGTTCCAGTTCGACACGAGTCCTACCTTCAATCATGATGAGGAGATCATCAGCATACGCACAGATCTTGAAAGTGGTCGCGACCTCCCGCAGCAGAGAATCCATCATGAGGTTCCAAATAAATGGACCACAGACAGACCCCTGAGGGCAGCCTCGCTCCACATCTGTCCAGACCGTCTCATTGGCTCCCACAACACGAAGGGCTTCGTCCACTTAAATAACTGGACCAGAGAAGAAACTCCCGACACCCGATCTCAGACAGCTTTGCGAGCACGCTATCCCACGAAAGGAAGTCAAATGCGCCTTTGAAGTCAACAAATATGCCTAAGACATATTTGGCACTTGACCCGCTCAGACTGTTGTGCACATGCATCCACGCGTCCACAGTACCTCTACCCTCGACAAAGCAGAACTGATGTGGTGAAGGACTCACGCGGCGGCACTCCCCAAGCCTTGCCACCATAATCCTCTCCAGCACTTTTCCAAGCACTGGGAGAAGGCTTATGCCCCGATACGAGCGAGGATTAGTCCTTACCCGATCAGGCGACTTGAGGAGCACCAAGACGCGAGCTTCCTTCCACGCACGCGGGAAGTACCCCTGGTTAATGCAACCACCAAGAACGGAATCAATATACTCAGGCATGACCTTCCAGATGGCTTTATACATCCTTCCGGTCATGCCGTCGATACCTGTAACTTCATTACGCTCCAAGTCCGGAGGCTCACCCAACTCCCACACAAGCGGGGGAGATGAATGAGTCTCCGACCTTGGGAAGAATGACCCCAGCAAAATCCCTACGTTTCCCGCCCAACCCGAGGCCGTCGACATGGAGCCAAGACGCAACGCCTGTAGGTCAACCTGACGCTTAGACCCACCGTGTCGGCACACACGGTATACCTTATCCCCGGATCATCCCTGTTGTCCTGTATAAATCTCCTCCAATCGTCTTCTTTACTCCTAGATAGCTCGCCCTTGTACGTCCTAAGAGCAGCAAGGAACTCAGCTTTACGCTGAGCCAGATCTTCCGCATTGGTTCGTCTTGCCCTTTGGAAACGCTTCCTCAGGCGCGCAACTCCCCTCCGCATCAGACCCAGCTCACGGGTCCATCATTTGACCTTACTTGGCTTCACCTGACGGCGTCTGCGAAGGAGTACGTCATTGACGCTTCTCATTCACTCATTCAACTTGCTGACCTGGTCATCTAACGTCAGTGCCATGAAGTCCGCTAATGGCATAGCTGCCTCCCTGACTCAGTTCGCATAGTGGTCCCAGTTTACGTCTCGTTCCATCCAACCCCGGAAACGCTCAGTCACCCGCGTCCGTCCCCGAGGTGTGACCATAATCCTTAGGAGATTATGGTCACTAATGCCCTAGTCTTCACTAATCTGCCAACTAAACTGGTAAGCTGTCATTGCTGCCATATTTGCAACCGTCACTTCAATGTCGCTTACACCAGAAGGCCCATCAAAGGTATACAGATCCGAGGACTCATTTAAAACCACCAGGCCCCTCGCTAACACCCATTTGCTTCACCTCCATCATCAATGTCTTGCGTTAGCCCTCGCAACCAAGGACGCAAGCACCGGGCACTCCATGGACATCATAAGGTGTCCAGCAGGCAGCCCTCTGAACGCACAGTTCCTACAAGGACACATTGATGCTAAATGGCCAGTACCACCACATCTGCGACAGACATCTTCCTGCAACCGACGCTCCCGCACCCTGTGGTCAAAGGGCAAACATCTGAAGCACGACGCCACTACATCCTGTCGACGAGCAATGAACCTATGCCACCTAATATATACTCCCTCGCCGCAAAGTTTCTCCGCAGCCCGCTCAGTGCACTCCAACACGATGTTGAACTTGGAGTTCACATCAGCAACAGTCGTCCACGGAACAGAGACCAGACGAACAGACTTCTGGTATACAGCGGGTGACATCATTGCCTTGAAATTCATGGCATATAACTGCTCCATAAACTCGTCGACAGGTATGCATGCCAAGACTCCCTGGACCACCACCTTAGGACCCAGCATGTCATTGACACACACGTCAAGACCAACCTCCTCAAACTTCGTATTGTTCGCAATCCGCTCTCGCTCGGCTACCGAAGGAGTACGGATTACGGCACCACCATCCTTTATCGGTTTGACGTAGTGGACGCGCACACTCAGAGTCGGCCCTACCTCCTCCATAACCTTCTTGACCACATCTTTCTTCCCTTCCCTTTCTTCCCTTTCTTCTTTGGCCTAACCACAACGGACCATGTCTCAACCGGTTTTGGCAAAGGCGCAACTCTCCCACAGTAACCTTACCAGCAAACTTAACAGCGGGCCTCTTAAAACGAGGCCGACTCTCACGAGGACGACTCTCACTGGCTGCACCAACCGACGCTGCACTCTCGCCACCAACGATATGTTGCTCACTCACTACAACCGGAGCACACTCGCTCTCCTCATAAACATTCATCGCCAAACCAGTAGGCAACTCCGCAGGAGACTTCTCCGAAACAACCGACACACTCTCCTCACATAAGACACTCGAAAGCCAAAAACCACGCATTGGTCACAACGAGTTCCCAATATCCAAAACTACACAGTTCACAAATATTCGTGCCTTTGGGATTCCCCAACAACACTTTCAATGCACCTGACAGAGTCAGACAATTGTAAATTCTGTTTAGAGCGAGACGACAAAAACTGTAGTTGCTGTAGAACCGTAATTTTAATCATTTTTCTCCTCTAATTTCACAACACGTCTGACTTCTTCGACAGCTCAATTCGAACTGAGTTTTATGACCACTAGGAACCCTAAGTACCAAATTACACATATTTTAGTATGAAAATATGGCTTAAATCATCAAAATACCAAAAATCAGGAGGTACCGCCATAAATAGGATATACCAAAACATTAAACGATATTGTTCATATTATCCAATGAGCATCTTCTGGTCAAATACAAAATCGCCTAGCTTTAAAAAATTGCAAAAGAACAATTCACAGAAGAGCGGTAGAGGCCGACCATCAAAAAACCTTTCATATCGTCAAAAAATGAAAAAGCCAGACTTGAATTCGTCAAGACCCATTTGAACTGGGGTATCCAAAAAAGTAGTACTGTGCTGTTTTCTGATGAATCTAAGTTGATTTTAAAGAATTCGGACGGCATAAGGAGTAGATCAGATGGACAACGGTTAACAGGTAAAAAAGAATCAGTCGGCTTTGCCGACAGATATATATCCTCAGCATATGTGAATTGAAACTTTCGTCTACGGACAGATCGAATGTATTTAGGGTATTTTCAGAATTTCGACATTTGAACTTGCCGACAAAAATGGAGATTAGGATTAAAGTTCAAAAGTGTTGCGTAGGCGGTACTTAAAGTAATGGACCGACATAGTCCATTATGGAAGTGGATCTTATTGTGGGAGTCATATCTTTTCGATATATATCGCGCCCACTAGTAATTTTAGTGGGTCATCGTATAACTTTTGGACCAGTATGCCAGGAAGCATGGACATGTCCACGGAAAACATAATATCGCTCTAAACAGGACCACAACGAACAGCTTCGGTATACACTTCCAATAAATCTTCGAACCTACATTAAACTAATGTGAACTTGTTTGAGGTAGCTACCCTATAGAGAGGATATGGGGAATTTAAGAAATTAAACTAAATTTGGACAAAATATTAGGGGATCCAAAGTTTGGGCCAAATTGGTTGCCCCGTTTAAGAGATATCGTGCATATCATTTTAGTGGCATTTTTAAATACAGGGGGAGGGTGTGCCGTACGTTGTGGACAGTTAATGCCCATCTTCGAACTGAAAATAAGTTTGGACAAAATATGACAAAGCTCAAATTAGGACCAAATCGGTTGATCAGTTCGAGAGTTATTGTGCGCTCCAACCACTCCACAGGGCGTTATAGCGGTTTTGTCAACTCTCAGGTTATTTTCTCAGGACTTACCCCTGATGAAGCTTGTACCGGCGTATGGGAGGCAGTGAACGCAAGTTGCTACAACAAAAATTCGAGAACAGGTGTTAATGTGAACTTATCCGAAATTTTGTATGAGAAGTACCCGAAGGAAAGGACAAATATTGCCCATATTCGAACCTGATCTATATCTCGTAGATATATTTGGATGTGTAAAGTATGGTTCAAATAGGTCATTCGCTTCAAGATTTATCGTGTGCACAATTTTCCGAAAACTTTTGAAATTTTGTGGTGGAGGTACCTGAAGGAGTGGGCTGATATGGCTTATCTTCGAAATATTACGAAGGCCAAATTCTTTACCGAATCGGCAGATCCGTTCGAGGGTTGTCGTGCGCTCCAACCAGTACACATGGTGCCATATAGGTTTTAAACCTTTAGGCTTATTTTCTCAGGAAGTGTGGACTTGCCCCTGATGGAACTTGTACCGTTATATTGGGGGCAGCGAATACAAGTTGCTACAACAAAAATCAAAGCGAGTCAAGAGCAGGTCCTAATCTGAATCGCTCCGAAATTTTGTTTGGAATGTACCCGAAAGAGTTGACCGATTAGGCCCATATTGGAACACTTAAATGAGAGTGGTAAAAGCTTCATGATGTGCAAAGTATGAACCTAATCGGTTACTCCCTTCAAGAGCTATCGTGCGCATCAAATTTCCGAAAATTTTCGAATTTTTGTGGGGGAGGTACATAAACTTAGTTTGGACAAAATAGTAAGAGAGCCAAATTTTTGACTGTATTAATAGTCCAATTTGACTTTTTATACGTACAGTCTGTAGCAAAATTTAGTATGCTACATTGAAATCAAAATGTATTGGGAATAAAAAGCACTATAACTTATTGAAAACAACAAACAATTAGTTTTTTATAGATACGAAGGTAGTCTTCGGTGATAACAATGAAAAGTGCGCAATATTTGCATTCATTAGAAAATGTACGGTTCGAATCCCAAAATTTATATCGCAAAAGTTAGTAAAGTGTAAAAAATTCTCAAAATATAAAAAATGTGTATTTAAGATCCTCAACATAATATTAATTCGTTTTTATTACAGTTATAGTACTTAAAGTGACAAATCCATCCAAATCATCTATAAATACAACTACTGTAGCGACAAAATCACGGGTGTTTGAACTCTAACCAATTCGGTACAACATTTAACCTTCTAATATTTTGTTCAAACTAAGTTTAAGTTCGAAGATCGGCCAGAAATGTCCACTCCTCTGGGTATGTGCCGCAGAAAAGTTAAAAATGTTTCTGTAAAATTGTGTATTTGGTCTAAACTTTGCATATAGTATTATTCCTTGCAAATATAGATCGGATTCGAATATGAATTATATCGGTCAACACCTCGGGTTATTTTATCCTGTCATGCATCAGGTTGAAATATGGACAATGTAGGATGGGTCCTTCGGGTACCTACCACACAAAATTTGAGAAATTTTTCTTGCAAAAGGTCGTTTTCACGATCCTTATTACCACGGAACAATTTATATTCGGAGTAAGTCCATGATAGTGTTCAAGATAACAATCAAACTTGTTCACAAATTTCTTCTAAGCTTAGTTTAACGCAATTTAATGCTTCCAGTTCTGTCAATGATTAGGTATAGCCCCACATTACGGTACCCACAGATTTTTTTAAAGTAAACTTTTTTATTTAGCATATTCCATCAGGAACATAAGCCATTTACATAGAATCTCCATCTCTGTCTATCTGATGCGATATATCTTAATTCATTAAACGTTTTTCCGGTTTCTGTAAAAATTGTACGCCTCCACTTTTTCCTCGGCCTCTGTGTCCTTGGGTATTCCATTCGAGAGTTGCGTGTGATATTTCGTTGTATGGTGTTCTCAGAGTATGCCCCAGCCAGCAGTATTTTCTTCTTTTGATCTGCAAATTGATGTCTTCTTGTTCCGCTATTTCTAATAGGTTTTCATTCGATGTGGCTCTAGGCCACCATATTCTGAGGATGTTTCGCAGGCATCTATTTGTGAAGGTTTTTTCGCTAGTTTTACCGAAGTAAGACACTCTCATTGTTGCGTCCGTGTATTGTGCTTTAATAAGATTAATTATTTTTGTTGGCACGCCTTTTCTCTCTAGAGCTCTCCATATTACGACTCGGTTAATTGCGTTAAATGCCTTCTCGAAATCGACAAATGTAAGGTACAAAGTTGAATTGAATTCATTGCATTGTTCGATTATTAATCTTAAGCTGTTGATCTGGTCTACGCAGGATCGCTTTTTTCGGAATCCAGCTTGTTCTTTTCGAAGGCATTGGTTAAATGGTTCGAGGATTCGGTTTAGGATTACTTGCAGCAGGAGTTAACACAACACCTCTCCAGTTACTGCAGTTTTTTAAATCGCCTTTTTTCGTATTTTTACAATGATGCTTTCTTTCCAATCTGTCGGTATATTCTCTGTAGTCCATATATGTGTTAGCAGAGGTACAATTATTTTAACTACCGTCGATGGATTAGTTTTATAAAATTCAGCTGGTAAATCGTCTATGCCTGCGGCTTTTCCTTTTCAAGTTGGGTAATTTCAGTCAAAAATTCTATCAGTGTAGGGGGATTTTTGTTTACGGTACCCACAGGGATTGGAGTAGTGTAATTTGAGCTTTGGTATGAATGAGATGACTAATCAAAATGTTCTTTCCACCTATTAAGTTGCTATTCGTCGCTCGTTAGAATATTTCCGTGTTTATCTTTGATGGGTATTCTCGTATTTTTCTTCATTCCTGATAGTTTTCTTATTACTTAAGGTCACCACGCTGGGCTGCTGTTTTGGCGTCGCTAGCCATTGTGTTGATGAAGGTTCGTTTGCCATGTCTTGCTCTTCTTTTTTACATCCTTGATTAGCTGAGAGAGCGTTGCTTGGAGTTCAGCTTTTCGTACAGGATTATGTTTTTGCATCGTAACTCCCTTGCTTTGCGTCGTTCTTCTACCAAGGTCCAAAATTCGTTTTCCTTTTGTGCAATGCCAATGATGGCTTTTTCCATTCTTCGTCCACGTCTGAATTTGTGGAGAGAGGTATTGGTGGGCGTTATATTTAGTGTTAATGCTGTTTATGAAACGCTCTTTAACTCCATCCGATTCTAATTTGAGTCTGTTATAGAAGTGGCGTTTAGGCTTAACTGAACCATCGTTTCTTCTATATTTTTTAAGTGTGAGTTTGAGTTCGGCGATCAAAAGATAATGATCGGATGCGATGTCTGCGCTCCGAAGCACTCTCACGTCTTGCATCAATTTAAATCGCTTCTTGTTGAAACAGAAATGATCTATCTGGCTTTGGGTAGAGAATCGTGGATCACGTGACTGCCAAGTAATTTTATGGTGAATTTTATGGGGGATGGGCGACTACAAGATCGTAATTTGAGCACGTTTCCAGAAAAAGTTCTCCGTTTTCGTTTTTCTCTCCAGGGCTTTGCTTTCCCATGACTTTTTCGAACCCGGTGTTATTGCATCCAATGCATGCGTTCATGTCGCCCATTAATATAAGGATGTCGTCTTTGTTGACTCTAGTCAAGGTGCGATTTAATTCGTCGTAGAACTTTTCTTTAGTTTCTAAATCAGTTACCTCAGTTGGCGCGTAACACTGTACTATTGTGATTTTACCTATGCTGCTTTTAAGTTGTGATCTTATTGCTGACCAGGAGATTAGGGTGTTTCGGAATTTTCTGTTTATAAATATTCCAACTTCGTGGGTATGCGGACTTCCTTCATTCCGACCAGAGAGTTTGTGAAATCACCGCTGCCGTTCCATCTCATTTCGCTTATGCCTATTATTGCGATGTTGAGTCGGGTGCATTCTGCTGATAGCTGGGATAGTTTTCCGGTTTGATATAACGAGTTAACGTTCCATGTAGCAAATTTTATCCGTGGGCATGCGAGACCCGTCATCAGGGTATCGGTTTGTTTCGTTTTTCGGGTTTTCGTTTAATTGTTTGTAATCTGAAGAATTCAGCTGCAATGGGTGATTGGCCTAATGCTGCCTAGTTTGTTGGTCGGGCTACTACCTTGTATAGAAGTAATTTGATTTGAGATGTGTGGCCTCCAAACTTGCCAACGCCTCCTTAATTTGTGGTGTCGACCATTTCCTGCTGAGCACCGATTGTTTGAAGGTTATTCCGCCTATGTTCGGTCGCCATTTCCCCATCTGTGGCAACGGGAGCCGCCGCGTGCAGCCTGGGGTTGACATGGAGAGGCTGTGTTTGACGCATCACAAAGACTTGGCCCCCGCAAAGCAAACTCGTCATATAAATTTTGTGTTTGCTTCTTTTTTAGTCAGACGCTGAGTGTATATTTCCGTCAGCACTGCTGACTGATACTTTCTTACTTGTTTATTTATTATTGTACTATATTTCGATTTTGCTAGATATTAAGTGTTCTTTATTAAAAATAATTCCAAATAAATGTCTATGTGAATTGATTCATTTTCAGAGAAGACGTCCGTCACAGAAAAAATCCAATGAAGTTTTCTTCATTCATAGCAAATTTCATTATAATTCTTTACATACTTTTTGCTATATGTATTTGCAGATGTTCATTACAAACATTGCATTTCGAATGACCATTATAACCAAGCACTGAAAACATTAACATGACAATATGTAAATTATAATCAGATGTTCTACCTTACCCAAATACGAGTCGTACCTTATGCTCACAATACACACACCCATTATTTTAGAAAATATCCTACCTACTTTCAAGCAACCTACATCTAAATCTATTCGGCTTCACAAATTATATTGTTTTAATTTATCGTACAATGTTGTTGAAGTTACTTTTGTTAGGGTTTGCGTGCCTTCGATAAGTTATCGTAAACTTTAATACTTAATCACCTTTTTCTTTTAATGATCCTTGTTGTTGTTACTCCAGTTGCTTTGTTGTTTATTACAAAAAGCCAATTTAGTAGAAATTTCCAACACAATTTGAGATAGAAGGGCTATAATTGCAAGCAAGGAAACTGCTGAAGAAAAACAAAAATTCCATTAAGCTTAGAGCTTGAATGGGTTTCGCATTACTTCTTAATCTCAACATGTTGAATGCTTTATAGTCCATACGATAGCACAAGAATTTAATTTTCTAGAAGCAAATAAAAACCGAAATATATGATTTAATACAACGAACATTGTTTTGCAACCTATATATTTTAACTTATATAATTTGAAGAGGAAACAAATAAAAAAGGCGTAAAGTTGGGCTGAGCCGAACATTTTATACCCTCTGTCCTAATTCTGAAAAACCCGAATAATTATTTTCGTTTCATGTCCAAAATTTTATATGGAGATATTTTATTAATATGGACAACCGATGGGCCTAAATTAGGCCAAAATGCATCTAAAATGTCTTTAATCAGGCGCACCTTTATATGGGAAATATATAAAAATGTGGACCTATGTTGACAATTAGTGCTAGAGAAGTTTTGTGGCCACAGGGAATCTTAAATGCCAAACATGGACCTATAGTTTTGTGATCACTTTAAGTATTTAATAGGGTGGGGCGATTTGTGTGGAAGGAAAAAAACCATAATGAGCCCTTCGCTTTTCTGATTCCTGGGATTGAACTGAGCGAAAAAGTCCACTGGACCATATATCTACCGCGAAAATCGAGCCTCCCGATTTTGACTTTAAGTTTTTTATTGACGTTTTTTGGATATTTTGGCATATAACAGCTTAACCATTGAGATTTTCGATCCAACACAAAGACAAATGGCTAAGTTATAGTGGTTTATGTCTGAAAAACCCCACAAAAAAACTATAACTAAATTTCTCACAATTTTCAAAGTAAATATTGAACAAAACAAAAAAACATTATTTTTTTGAAAATTGTGAGAAATTCAGTTATAGTTTTTTGTGGGGTTTTTCAGACATAAACCACTATAACTTAGCCATTTGTTAACCGATTTAAAAAAATAATAACTTGTTCGAAAGACATTATTCACCCCTTTAAAAGGAAGAAGGATAAATAGAAATCCGTTGTGAAAAAAAGAAGATATGCCCGTTTAAATTTGAAAATGTTAGAAACCCAGATTTTCACTACTTTTACCGTTATAAAAAAATAAAACGAAGTGACCCAAACGAACTAATAGCATTTTCGTTGTCCATGGATCCCAACACGATAGAATTTTGCAACAGAACGCTTGAATATTTTTCTGGTCAAATTTTGTAGCACAATGTCATTTATCGACATTTTCCGAAAAGTTTGCACATTCTTAAGGCCAAAACTGCCTGAAGGAGCGTTCCAAAGCTTTTGCGATGTATTAGAGAGTTTTTAACTACTGTCTTGGCTACAGTTCTTGTCTTTGTGTTGGATCGAAAATCTCAATGGTTAAGCTGTTATACGCCAAAATATCCAAAAAACGCCAATAAAAAACTTAAAGTCAATATCGGGAGGCTCGATTTTCGCGGTAGATATATGGTCCAGTGGACTTTTTTGCTCAGTTCAATCCCAGGAATCAGAAACGCGAAGGGCTCATTAAGGTTTTCAAATCGCCCCGGCCTAGTATTTAATGTTTAATTACAGGTAATTCGGTAAAACAATTTAGTAAAATTTTCAAAACACCGAAAAACGGGAAGTGTCGTTATATAACTGTCATACTATAACATGGACCTTTATTCTGAGAAACAATCTTTAAAATCAATTTGTTATACCCCTAGCTTTAAGGTTAACGAGGGGATGTACATTTTATAACTAATAGATCGATTAGGGTCTCTAGGGTCTTCTCCAGGATTTGCCGCAGGGTAAATATCTCGTCAATGGTGGACTTGCCAGGTCTCAAGCCGCATTGGTATGGTCCAATTATCTCGTTGACCATTGGCTTTAGTCGTTCGCACAACATCCCTGACACGATCTTGTAGGCAATAGGGAGTAGACTTATGCCCCTATAATTAGAGGGGCACAGGATACCTAGGTTCCAATCGTCTGGTACTCGTTCTTCCTGCCAGATGGTGCTAACTAGCTGATGAATACACCTTATCAGCGTGTCGTACACATTGAGACTACAAAAACCCTAGTAGGGTTGTGTCCTGTCAGATTCAGTTCGAATTTTATGGCCTCATCTAAACCGGACTAAAACTACAGTTTTTTGCATTTATCCGGCCTTTATCTCAGAAACGATAAGGAATTTGTATTCTAATCTAATCTAATTGTAGGCCTAAACTAGTAGAATTTGCGTTTTGACCAGGACACATAAGAAAAACTCCATCTAGGGCATCAAAATCGACAAAATATAGAAAATTTTACATAATTGCTGAAATTATGGTCAGTATCAGCTAAACTATTGGTAGTTGAACTAAGTAACCTTTTGCAGAACTTTACTGACAAGAATTTTTTTCTTAAAAAATCCCTCGTGCGAGTCATAAAGGGGTCTTCTTGGTCCCTTTTTCCACAAATCTTTAAAATCTCCTAAAAAAATGTGATGGAATCAGATTAAAATATTCTAGAAATTTGTTCGCCATAAAATTTTACTATAGGTTCTAGAATACTTCCAAACTATAAATTATACCCAAACGCCAGAAATTTACACTATACTATATTCTGACATTCTGAATCAAAGAAAATCTTTACATATCTGCAAGACAAATTGCCACGTAAAAACGAAAAGTGCAAATATGTTGTTATGTTGTATGATGTTTCGATGGAAATTGGTAAAAAAAACTCTTCCCTTTTTATGAAATGATAAGATACACAGCCCAACTCCATCTTACTCACAACTTTTTTCTTAATTTATTGTGAAAATTTACCTTGAAAAAATCAACAAATACGGACATCAATTTAAAAAAAAGCGCTCTTCATTGGCGATACTGAACATTGTAAATACGTTTCACATACCTTTCATTACAATTATAAGAAAATATTTAAAACCCGCTGTTATTTTGGATATTATCACATAGTTTTATAAACAACTTAAAAATTGAGACAAAAAAACTTCCAAATAGGGTCACTTTGACCTGCTTTTATGTCCACTTACTAAACAAAAAACTTGTATATTTTTTCATAACTACATGCAGTGGGTTCCTATAAATAATATTTTACACTATTTAGTGTAAATTTATGAATTTATTTCATTGATTTTTGGCCAGGTTTTTCCGAAAATTGGCCACTGTGCAACAGTTTATTCTCCCATTTCGGATTTCACCACATTGTTCACATATTTATTAAATCGTCGTTGGAAAATATACTGAAAACAACGTGATAGAGACATTTTACAACAACAGCATGTTCTGAAGAGTTGTGTATTACATTCCAGCGAATATTTTTCCAAAAGAAATCATTCAGAAATTAACGCTTTTGGAGATATGATGCTAAATGTATACAAACTATGGAAATTGTCGATATTTTATAAAATTTGAGCAAATAAATGTCATTTTTCGAGTTCACTAATTCTCCAAATGTTTTATTCTTGCCCTTATCTACAAATTCTCTTTAGAGGTCAGATGAAGGTTCGCATAGGTTTCAGAGATATAGCCCAGAATTGCTTTAAAAAGTAATTATTTAACCATCTTTAGATGGAGCCATAACATCTATGCTGGATCTGACCCAAGAAACCCAACTAGGGTTTTTGTCGATTGGGTCCGCACTTTCAAATAATCCTCAGCTCAAATTGTTTGCACGAGATTACCTTAAAAATTTGGCATAGTTTAATTAGATAAGTAATATCAGACCATTTTTATGGGTACCTCGCTGATAAAAGTGAACAATGTTTCGCTAAATTGGTGCGCAATATAACTATCGATGGAAGTGCTGAATTGGTCCCAACTATGCATATCGTACTATTTGTTACATACTTATGTATACTTTTTCTTTTGCACCCATAGATATCATAAAACACCTGCAGCATAAATGTGTTGGATTACAGGGTGAGGGTATATCTCTGCACCAAGACCGATTAATACTTCTTAATTATACCCTACACCACAATGTGGAAAGGCTATTATAAGCTTTTTTTCGAAAATTCATGTAACACCTCGAAATATCGTCACGAAATTTTAAATTGAGGTCAGCTACAATCCAGAATAGACACATATCGTTATTGGTTATCTTCGTTAAATATTTAGGGGGCGAAATGGACAAAGAAAATTTTCAATGATGATCTGATCGATACGAAATTTTAAGTATGGTTTGTGTTTGCGACAAAAAAGAAGATTGCACTTTACCATGATGATCAGATAATATTTAGTGTGTGAAATGAACCAACAGTTTTGTGTGAAAATTGCTAACATTTTTAGTATAAGGACTATATCTGTATTCCTGGAAGAAAAGTTCCAACCCCGTAAGATGTATTTAAAAGAGGAACCCTTTACCTTCCTATTGACGTCAATTATATTGATGTACGTGGTCAGATAACATATTTACAGCCTACCATATACAAGGATACCACAGTTTTAATTGTGTGTAGTGTAACCATAATCACGCTAGAACTGGCAATTATATTTTAATACTGACACATTTTTGCACGAATTGAAAAGTTTGGTCAAGGAAAATGCCAATAATTTTGAAAAATTATCGGATAGTATTTACCGGGCAGTATTGTGGGAAAAATATCCAAATTTGTTTTTGGGCCTAATTTAAAATTCTGGGGCCATATTTCGACAAATTGCGAACACGAAACTTGAAAACCAACTCCTGGCCTCTCCTTAGATGCAAAACTATATAAATAAAAATCAAATGTCTTCAGTTTGTAATGGCATCAGTTGAGAACGGCTGGACCGATTTGGATAATTCTTTTTGTTAAATGTTCGTCATAACCCATCTTAGGTATTTATGCAAAGAACATTTGACCACGCAAACCTTTACGCCCACTTTTTTCAATTTTATCTTTTCTACAAAAACAACTGAACTGATTTTCCTGAAATTGTCAGCAATTGTACAGCGATGACCCCCGGTGAAAATAGGCTGCATATTTTGTTTGATATTTAAAAAATGCTACATTTGCTTTAATAACGAATGTATCAGTTTGAAAATTTACGAATTAATCTAGAATCTAGATACTTCTTTTGGGCCTATCGACCCGACTACGTCTACTTTTTAAATATGTTATATCTCCAAAATACTGAACCGATTTCCATGAAATTTGCAATAAATCCTCAAGGTCAGCCGTGGCGATGTGTACTTTATGAGGAAGTGGGGTACCTTCCCACGCATTTCTTTCAAACGCTATATGTATATGCCAAACTTATGATTACATCGGCTTCAGCATTAATTTTGGGAGACAATGGGGTTGGTTCTCCGACCTTAGGTACATATTTCGAGCCAAAATAGCGGACCACTTTTATTTTGGCTCATTTTTATACCCTATACCACAATGTGTTGTTTTGGTAAAAATTCATGTAACACCGCGAAATATTCGTCGGAGACCCCAATGTGGTATACCAATCTTCATATCTCGACGAGATAAAGCGATTTTGAGATGTGTGTCCGTCCGTCCGTCCGTCTGTCCATTATAAATTGTAAACATGCTCCAGTCCGCAATTATGGACCGATCGTCACGAAATTATGTATGGAGGTCGGGTTCAGATCAGAATAGACCCCTGTTCTTATTGGTAATTATCGAGAAATATTAAGCGGGTGAAATGGACCAAAAACTAAATTTTGATCCGATTTTGTAGCGGCTCTGTATGTCGCAATTAAATAATGTAAGATTATATGACAAAGAAGAAGCTTGCAATTTGAGATGGTGATCGGATGATGTTTAGAGGGTTATATGCACCACAACTTTTGAGTGAAAATTGTGAAAATTTTTAATATACCGGCAATATCTTTATTCCTGGACCACACATTCCGCCCACATAAATAATATTTGGAAGGACAACTCTTGCCCTTTCAATTAATGCCAATTATGTTGATTTATGTGGTCAGATAACAGAGTTACAGCCTAATATATCGAGTGTTTGGCTTGTAATGTAATCAAAAGCTTACTAGAGGTCGCAACTATAGATCAATAGTCACGAAATTTTACACGAGGTAGGGGTTTAGGTCGAAGAAGATGCCTACAATTTTTGATGATGATCTGATATTATTTAGCGGGTGCTATGGACCATTACTTTTGTACGCTAAATAAAAACATTTTATTTTTGGTCTATATTTGAATCCCTGGAGGCCATATACCGGCAAATTCGCCTATATATGAAAAATAACTACCGGTCTTTCCTCTGATGAAAATTGCAATAATATGTGTGCTTGGTAACGGACCTACTACCTAATATATAATGAGTTTTGTGAAGAGAACCAAATCTTCCTCCCATGCTACAAATTTTCTCTATCATGACAGACAAATTCCCAGTTCTTACAAATTGCGTGGAACCCTATCATATTACCTGTCCAATTGTTCAAAATTTAAAGATGTAGAAGAAATTGCTAAACAACGCCAATTTTCAAATTTAAGAATATTTCTTAAAATGTACTGTATATAATTGTTCCACAAACATCCCAGTAGGGACAAGGGAGCCTCCTCTCATATCAATGAGAGCACCCCGATTAATATCAGCTCAATGATATGTAGACAGCGGAATTTTATGCAACACCTATTTTTGTAAAATTTGCATATTTTGGGCTTCGTATTAAATTCCAATCGAAATATATCACATATGCAAAACTATGCGAAATGTATAAATTATGCATATGCAAATATTATTTTTGCATATGGAAAATTTCTGTATTTCACATATTTTCGTATGCTACATATATTTCAATAATATCTTCTAAAATGTTTATATGTACACTTTTCTGTTTGAAATTCACTTCAGACAAGTCAATAAAATAGAGAAATCTGTAACCAGAGCCACAATCTTCAAAATGTCGAAATTGGGGAGCTTTCGTTGTATGGGAGCTATATGAACGCCTAGACCATAGCCGACAAAGAAGAGGGCACACAAAATTCTCAATATTTGCAACTTTTGACAGTGTGTTAGTAACGTTGTATGCACGCATGCTGCAAAACAAAAACAAATCAAAACATTTGTGTGCTCTTTCGTTGCTTTCGGGTCGTGTGTGTGTGAATTGCCGAAAAACTTCGTAACTTTAACAATACCAAAGCACGACATTTGCCTAGACCCATACCGACAAATTTCAGATGGAAAGTTTAATACCCCCAATGAAGACTTAATACCAAATTTTAGCCAATTCGGAGGTATATTGAGACCATAACCTTCAAAGTACAGAAAATCGGTAGGTTCTGGTTATAGGAGCTATATGAAGACGTGGTGTAGGGTATCGTATGGTCGGACCTGTCCGACTATAGCCTTTGCTTACTTGTTCTAAATATGTTATGTCTTGAAAACTAATGACCTTTTCAATACATTTTTCAAAACTATTAAACATAATTTCATGAAATTTTCAGAAAATGTTCAGGAATGACCCGTGGTACAAAATGCCATATATTTGCTGATGACAAGACAACGGTCGTTGCGCCCCCGATCTGTTCTTTCTTGGTGTTCGAAGTCCCGACCACGGCCAGTTTTTATGTATGTTATAACTCGAAAACTAGAAAACCAATTTTCACGAAATTTTGTGGAATGTGCCGCATTACATGTAGGCATGAATTTCGAAGGTGGCACGGTATTATTTATTATTAAGAAAAACTACATATTTACAAATTTCCTAAAATGGTGAAGTTCAACGCTCCATCAGCCATGGAAAAGTAAAAACATATACGTCTCAATAAGCGGGAATATCTGAATTAACCATGTTTTTAACATTTATAATTAGATCGCTTTAGGACAACAATAAATGGGCGAAAAAAATCCGACAAAGTCCCTAAGAACAAAGAAAGGTTGCAGATAAAATCTGTGATTCAATGATTAACACGGTTTGACGATGGACCCGAAGAAAGGAGGTATAAAATACCTATTTTATGCATTTTAAAGCATAAACTCCATAAAAGTTGTCATTAAAACGCAATAAAATACGGGTCTGCTAGTTATATCAATAATAAATGACGCAAAATACGTGTCGAAATCATAAAAGAGGATGTAGTGTAGGATATCACATGATCGGCCCCGTCCGACTATACTCCTCTCTTACTTGTTTTATCATATTTTTGATACCAATAGGTTCGTATATCTTTGGAAGGATATGTCTCTGAAATACACCAAATACTGTCATTCATATTTACCTGAGTATGTACCAAAGCCTCCAATCCATGCTGTGTCCTTGTTTGAAATTTATTTTGCTACTAAACTGTTTGGAGCGGTAATTTTCGACCTCAATTAAAGACGGTGTCTCAATTAAGTCTTACACTGTCGTTTGATCTCTGAGGGGATACCAAATTTTAACATGGCTTGGAATAGCTTCAAATATATAGGGCTGATGAATGCAGCTTTATAGTCTACGTTCGTGAATTTCGCCTACAGTTAATATAGTAGTTTTATTGTATTTTTAGGGTGATTATAATGCTTGTCAGACAATTAGTAACAATAATAATACCTGTTAACGGTACTAACAAGATTCTCTACATGATTTTTAAGGACATGATTGTTATACATATTACTAACAAATGACCAGCAGTCATGCAATACCCTTGTTATTAAATTGTTTAGAAATTATCAATGTTGTTACAGGAAAATTAAGCAAGAAATTAAGCAAACCCCACAAATTACATCAGTAGTGCGATTCTGTAACTTTTTTTAATAACAAACCGACATCGGTAGTTAACGAAAATATTCGGTTGAGTTAACGAATGTGCTATTCTGTAACTTTATGTTAACGATTTTAGAAATCGTTAACTCATACCGACGAAAATCGATAGGAAGGAAATGTCAAATATTATATTTTAATATTAATTAAAATATATTTTGAAGCTGAAAACATTATTTGATTTTTGAAGGAATTTGGCTCAAATGTGTGTCTTTTGGATGAATACGGATGCCAGTAAAGAAGGATTTCTTAAGATGTTTTTACTGGGTGTGTGATTTAAAAGTAATAAAAGTGATAAAACCATTATTAATCCTTTTCAAAAGCGCAGTTGTATTTTTTTAATTAAAAGTTGGGATCATATTTTGAGTTGTGGCGCTCTGTATGGAAATTCAGCTTTGATATTTGACATGACTTAAGCAGCTTCAGTGATCGTGGATCCACGTTACCGTCATTTGAGTTTCTATATTCACATATTCACTTCACGCCCATATTAAATGAAATTTCTCATAGCGGAGAGTATGAAAAGTTCGAAAATCCAAGCTTATACGCCATTTTTAGCATTCTGATTGTTAGTGATGCTGAGTTAAAATCTATAAGATTATCACAGAACAAAGAAGGTTATAGTAATACTATTCACGTGTTGGCCTCAATGCTAAATTAAAGCCAACGAAAGCCTCCTAGAAAGTAAGTGTTACGGACATTGGTATAGGTCTTACATAGCAGTACCACACTTGAGTTCTTTTGAAGCATTAGATAATGTTTTTCCTCTTTAGTAAGTAAAACAAAGGTTAGCGTAGTCTTCATATGTAGGATAGCATGGGGCAGCTTCGCCACTGTTGCGCCTTGCCAGCGCCATTTTAATTGATGCTACATGAAGGTGGTCTAAAGGAAATTTATGAGTTAATCGAAGATCAAAGAGAACTTTGATGATCTTTATGCAGATTCAATAAAATCGGCGCTGGCGAAAGCACAACAGTGGCGAAGCTTACCCATGTTATCATACATAGTTAACCCTTATGTAAACGCTTTAAGAAGATTTTTCTCAATAAGGCAGAATTTACCTCCTCATTAACATAACATATGTTCATATAAAAACGCCGTTTTTAAAAGAAATCAACAAAATATTGCAATAATGTACTGTCGTTAAGACTTAACAACAACTTTTTTTTGGTTGTTAACTTAACAATAATTTTCGGTAATTAACGACAAAATTTACCGACAAAAATTGTTAAAATTGGTATACAGAATAGCACATACCGAAAATTATCGTTAACTACCGACATTCGTCGTTAATTCTGTCGTTAAGGAGTTACAGAATCGCACTACAGGATGGAGAAAATTTGTATGTATTACAAATTGTGAAACTACTTGCAGTAAAAATGGTAATGTATGCATTTCCTTAACAACAAAAGGTCATATGTTATAACGCTTGATATTTTGAGTACAGTTTTGTTGTTATTTATATTGTGATTAAAGAGTATGCTGCCACTATTCCATTTGTATACAGAAAATGTGAAATATATTAATGACATGAAACCAAAAACACACGCAAATGTTTGTTGAAACGATATACATAAGTAAGGATATATGTACAACCATAGAATGAATTAAGGGCAATAACTCAAAAAGTTGTATTAAAACCCACTAGCTTTTTCTTAAACTGCTTAACTTGGGTATATATGTAATAGTAGGAAGTGGCATATTCAGGCATTTTAACGTACAAAAAATCTGTCAGCAGCCAGATTAATCATTCAGAAATCCCCTTTGTTAATACCCGATCAATCCAACTGAATGTTGAAAATTTAAACCTAACAGAAGCATATATAGAGAAGATTTCCATTTTCCATATATTTATTGATTACAATGCTGGCATTGACAACCAAAGATTTTCCATGTTTGGTATTCTTGTGGAATTTACCCGATTATGAACGATTACATTTACTTATTATTACAATATCAGAACCAATTTGAGTCTTCCAAAATGCAAAACGCCGTGTGTTTGAAAGGAAGACAGTTTGGAGTCGATTTAGCCATGTCCGTCCGTCTGTCTGCATGGCTAATGCGCACAATAACACAATAACAATAACCGAATCGAACCAAATTTTGGATATGGTAACATTTTGTTCAAACTTAGTTTAAGTTCGAAAATGTGCCATATCGGTCGACTCCTTCCTCCCCACAAAAGTTCAAAATTTTTCTGTAAAATTTTGTGAACGACAACTTTCGAAAGGAGCAATCAGTTTGGTCCAAACTTTCACATCATGTTATTCCTTCCAGATATAGATCGGGTTCGAATATGCAGTATATAGGTCCCCTCCTTCGGGTACCTTCCACACAAATTTTGGATAAAGTGAAGTTTAAGACCACCTCTCGGATCGTTGTGAAATTCAGCAGGTTGTATATTCGTCTCCTATTACGACGGTACAACTTTTTTCTTGGGCAAGTCCATACTTCCTGAGATATCCAGGAAACCCTAACGGCACCAACCAAAATGGCAAATCCGCAAGATAATTCTCGCAGGAAGTTCCTGATTGGCCCAAACTTTGTTTGTTTTTTTATCCAGTCATGTATCAGGTTACAATATGGACGATACCGGTCCACTCCTTCAAGTACCTCCCACACAAAATTCGGAAAAAGTGAAAAATGGCTTTAGTTAGACCAAATGAAGTGTTTTTTAACAAAGCTCACAAATTTGTTTGAACCTCGGCGGGGTCTTAATTAAAATTAAATATTTAGTTTCCCTTCACAATTTTAGGTGGAAAAATATTTCCATCATGGATACCCCAAAGACTAAATTATCTAAATTATCTATATCAAAGTGTCGACCTACCTTTAAAATTTTTGGAGGAAAAGTTTAATATCAAGAGGGAACCACAAAAAGTCAAATTACGTGTGGTTCCGTCAAACAATGTAGTTAATACCGTCAAAATACCGAAAATCGGGAGCTATCGTTATGTGGGAGCTATACCAAAACATGGACCTATCTTGACGAAGCATATGAACGCAAGTGATTGCCTGATAGGAAGCCTATACCAAAATTGGACCCATAAGGAACATTTTTGCTGGAGAAGTGTTACTACTAAGAACTTCAAATATAAAATTTCAGCTAGTTCGGTTCAAACGTGTAGCTTAAATCCTCAAAATAGCGAATATCTGAACATACCTTTCTCGGACGATGTCAGGGAATTAAATAAAGGGTTTCCGCTAATTCCCTGACATCGTCCGAGAAAGGTATGTCCAGATTTTCGCTATTTTGAAAATTTGAGCTACACTTTTGAACCGAACTAGCTAGCATTTTGGTCCAAGAAAGCGATTGTGTTGTCTGCAAGAACAATATATTAAAAAGCTGGTTTGAATGTTTGTTACACTTTCATGTGGGAGCTATAGAAAAAAACTGGACATATTTGACCCATTTTTTGGTGCCAATAATTCCAGAAGAAATCCAAACGCCTCTATCGAATGTTTTCTTTTGAAAAAAGTATTAGAGGTCGGCTTCTTTTCAAAAGTTTATATAAATAAATAACCCTCAATTTAATAACTCATATTTAATTTTAATAACCATAATACCATTAGTCACGTGATTTCCAAATAATTCCCTAGCGCTGGCATTTATCAGCATTTTCCGATTGCTTTTAGTTTTGCTTCTGCATCAACCACAAATTTCCCACAAAATACTTTTGAAAACATTAATACTCGTAATTGGTATCTGTAGCTTAGGGTAACTTAATGTAATGTATTTTTACACAATCATAGACCATAATATTATTACTATTATTTTGGCCAGGCAAACTATAACCGAGCATTCACAATAATGTTCTGTTTCTGGTGTGTAATACTGACCACATTATCAAGCCACAATTTAGTGAAAAACCGAATGCAGTATGAATTTCTGTAGATTAAATTTAATATTGACAGAAATTGTGTATTGTATTTATTTTATTATAATAGACATTTGGTAAAATTGTATGTGTAGAGATATAATAGTCATTATAATATATCTATAATAAATTAAATAATTAAATGACAGTTTTAACAAACATTTTCTTATATCAAATTATTAATAGTAAAAATTTATACCCTACTCCACAATGTATTATAAGTTTGTTTTGCTAAAAATGCATTGTCGTAAACCCCAATGTCATATACCGTTTTTAATATCTCCAATAAATAAAGCGATATAGCGTTGTGTGTCCGTCCCTGTGTTCGTCTGTCTATTATAAATTGTAATCAAACTCCAGTCCGCAATTATAGACAGAATAGATCGTTATTGTTATTGGTGATGATCTTGAAATATTTAGGGTTATGAAAATGGACCAAAAACAAAAACGAATTTGTATCTGCTCTCTAGGTCGCAACTATAGTCCGAAATTTAAAATAAGGTGTGAGCTTATGACAGAAAAGTAGCTTGCAATTTTACATGATGACCAGATGGTTTTTAGCGGGTGAAATGGACCGAAACTTTTGTGTGATTATTGGAAAAATTTTTAAAATTTATGTTATATCTATATTAAAAAACATTACTCTCTATAATAGAGGGTAATAAATGAAGTTGAGCCATTGGGGGAATACTCCAAATCAAGCAATCAAATGAGATTGAATCTTCAACAATAAACAAAACAAACAAACAAAAAAACAGCGGAGGCACGTGCAGGGGAACTTTTTTAAAAGCAAAATTCCAACAACAACCGCACAGGCAACTGTGTTGATGTTCTTTTCAACTCACAGAATTCGATGAATTCTTAGTTGATAAGTGCTGACTCCGTGTGGAGTAGAATGTCTCCCATCGGACGCGTCAGGTGGCGGATACAGGAATGCTCTGCAGATATGTAGGGTAGGTGGGAAATAAAATACCACCCGCGGACCAAAACACGTCTAAACCCATGTAATGTCTGACTCAGAATGAACGGTTTCATGGTAGGCGTCTGTCCCTCTTGTAGAGGGCCTTGTATGAGAAAGGCAAGCCTGCATGCTCAGCTAGCAGCCCTAGGGTCAGGATCGGGTGCTGAAGACCAATTATCTACACGCCTTAAATTATACATGATTACGGAAACCACAACAAAATATGGAAAAAAAACGAAGGCATAAAAAGATGACAACCTATAGCCTGAAATATGGAATACGAATTGAAACATGGAACGTCCGAACTCTCTTGCAACCTTCGAAACTGGAACAGCTTTGTAAAGAATTCAACAGATATAAACTCTTACTTCTTGGTATCACCGAGTGTAGATGGCCCAACTCAGGAGAGATAACCACTGCAGACGGATGTAAATTAATTTTCTCTGGCAAACCTGATGGGGAGAAGAGGGAAGGCGGTGCAGGATTTCTTCTATAAAAACCTGAATATGCTGCACAAATAGACTGGAAGTGCCACTCAGATAGAATAATATCTATACGACTACGGACAAAAGCTCGTAATGTAACAATTCTACTGTGTTACGCACCCACTGACGTTGCAGAGACCGCAGTGAAAGAAGATTTCTATAGCACTTTAGCCAGTGCCATCGATTGCACTAACAAGGGAGATATTCTGATTGTTATGGGTCGTCATGGACTGGGATTTCTCTTACGGAAAATGAAGAACTATTCACTGAGATGTGCACTACCAACAACCTATGTATAGGCGGAACCATCTTCCCTCACAAGCGAGTACACAAAGTGACGTGGACGTCGCCGGATCACCGCACCGAAAACCAAATTGACCACATCGTCATTAGTCGTAAATGGCGAGGATCCCTACTAGATGTGCGGAATAAAAGAGGCGCAGGCATCTCAAGCGATCACCACTTATTAGTAGCAACGTTACGCTTAAAAATTGCAGCTATTGCAAATAAACACCCGAACAAGAGAAGAAGGCGAATAGATATAAATAAGCTGCAGAACCCTTGCGCCTTGCGGAATGCATTTCAAGATAAAGAACACAACACGGATTGGGCAGAGTTGAGCAAAACATATACAGAAGTAGCTGAACAGCAATTAGGCTTTGTGGAGAATGCTAGCAAAAATGGATCTCAGATGACACATGGAACGCAAAAATAAACTCAACAGCGCAAAAACAAGTTGATTAACCTCGTAAAAGCCCTGTATGATAATGCCACGTGTCGAATCCTACACGAATCCCAGCTAAGCGATCAAACCAGCATAAACGCAGGAGTAAGGCAAGGGTGTGTTCTCTCTCCACTGCTCTTTAATATCGTACTGGACGTGATAATGAGCAGTGCGATGAGAAGCTCCTGCGGAATACAATGGGGGCTACAAGGAAGACTGCTAGACCTCGAATATGATGATGATATATGCCTGCACACCCACAAGCACTCACACATGGCCGCAAACTTACAAAGCATTCACAGGTATGCAGCTAGAGCCGGGCTGAGGATAAATATTGGGAAAACTAAGGTGATGTGCATTAACACTACAATGACATCAAACATTACCATCGACGGTAAAGAAATTGAAACTGTTAGCTCCTTCTTATATCTTGGGAGCATAATAATTGAAAAAAAGTTATAACCTAATGAACATAGTAGTTTCAGAATCCGCAAAAACTTCCCACATGTAAGCACCTTCCATTTAAAGTTTGTTAAGGCGCACCGTATTTGTTTTGCATTTCTTTTGTCTTTGTGGCCCCTGTTATGACGGTAAAATTTTTTGGGGGTCAAAGTCCATTCTTTTTGGGAAATTGGCCCAAAATTAAAAAAAAACAAGTAAGCAAAGACTATAGCCGGACGGGGCCGACCATGTGATACCCTACACCACAACCTGTCGGAATTAGCTATGTGCAACCGCCGTTCGGACTCGGCGATAAAAACTAGATCACCTATCAATAACTTAATATGAATCCATTGATATAAGAGAAGTCTCCCTTGTCTTTGCTGGTATGTTTGTGGAAAAATATATAAATTATACATTTCTAAATTATATTCGAAAATTGGAAAATTCACATTGATTAGCCCCTCCTGCTCCATCTTCAAATTGTCTTTGAGTATCAGGTTCCTCTTTGGAATACACCTAAAATAAATGCATATATACCACGCAATTTGGTATATTTGATTATTGGGAAAATTGGGAGTTTTTTGAAGATCTATCGTCCAAAATTGTGCATATGTGAAATACAAATATGCTTCGAAAATAGTTCATTGTGGGCATATATTGTGATATCTAAAATATATTTTATAACGGTAGAAATAACTAATAATGAATAGAAATTCATAAGTCAGCGGCGCTAACGGTGATATACCTTTAGCCTCTAAAAATATATTTATCTTGTAACACGAGTTTGCTTCAAAATAAGTGGAATCTGTAGGTATCGTAATATGGGGATATACCAAATCAATTTTAGTAAATTAAATTCTAAGTTTTGGAAATATTTGAGAATTATTTTTTCAGATTTGTAATATTAGTTGGAGCCGGCAGGGATTTTTGGAACTTCTGAACTATTATCTCAGGAAGTATGACTTACCCCGGGAAAGGGACCAGAATACGGAACGTAAAAAGAACCTTCTTCAAAAGAAAATAATAATCAAGTAGATCCGATACGGGTCTTCAAACTGTACTTTTCCCAAATTTTGTGTGGGAGGTACTCGAAGGACGGACAGATATAGTCCACATTTCGACCTGACACATGACTGGATGAAATAATACGATGTGTAAAGTTTCGACCAATCAGAAAATCCCCTTGAGAGTTAATTTGCGGATTTGCGGCGCAAGTACAATCTGCAAAAAAATTCATAACGATTCAAAGGGACTCTTAAATTTCCCTTTTCCGAATTTTGTGTAGGAGGTACCCTAAGGACCGATATAGTCTTATCGGATCTATATCTGGAAGGAATAATAATATATGGAAAGTTTGAAACAAATCGATTGCTCACTTCGCCAGTTATCGTTCACACAAATTTTCGAAAACAATTTTGAACTTTTTTGGGGGAGGTTTGGACCAACATAGCCTACATTCGAACATAAACAAAGCTTGGGCAAAATATTACGAAGTATAAAATTTGGTTCTAATCGGTAGATCCATTCGAGAGTTATCGTGGGCACCAGCCAGCGAGACATTAAGAGAGACAGATGAACGGACATGACTAAATAGACTCCAAATTGTCTAAAACGAATTTCGTCCAAATATACTTGGGGTCTAAAACCTATAATTCGATGAGACACATCTTTGGTCGTATTTTGTTTGTATCCCCTTTACCCTAAATCCTTAGGTATAACATAGGTGGCGACGCGACCCCATGTTGAAATATTTGTATAAAAATCCAATTTGACAACTGAACTGAAAATTTCTCTGTCATGATAGAGACAATTTGTAGCATGGGAGGAAATTGTGGTTCTCTACACAAGACACATTGTATATCAGGCAGAAGGTGCGTTATCTAGCAGACACATTATTGCAATTTACATCAGGGGGAAGATCAGTAGTTATTTTTCCATATGTAGGCTCCTTTGCCGGTATATGCCCTCCAGGAATGAAAATATGGACCAAAGATAAAAATTGTTTATTTTTCATACAAAAGTAATGGTCTATGTCAACCGTTAAATAATATCAGATAATTATGCAAAATTATAGGGATTTTCTTCAACCTAAACTCTTACCTCGTGCAAAATTTCGTGACTATTGAGCTATAATTGCGACCTCTAGCCGGTTTATGATTACACTACAAACAAAAAACTGGATATCTTCGGCTGTAACTCTGTTATCTGATCAGGTACATCAACATAATTAACATCAATTAAAAGGTCAAGAGATCATCTTCCAAATATAACTCACGAGGGGGGAAGGTGTCTTTCAGGAACAAAGATATAAGCTGTTTATTAAAAATTTTCACAATTTTCACACAAAAGTTGTGGTCCATTTAACCCTCTAAATATTATCTGATCGCCATCTCAAATTGCAAGCTTCTTCTCTGTCATATACTCGTACCTTATTTAAAATTTCGAGGCGATCGGACTATTATTGCGACCTACAGAGCAGCTACAAAATCTGATAAAAATTATGTTTTTGGTCCATTTCACCCGCTAAATATTTCACGATCATCACCAATCAAAATAGCGATCTATTCTGATGTGAAACCGACCTCCATACCAAATTTCGTTACGATCGGTCCATAATTGCGGCCTGGAGTTTGATTACAATTTATAATGGACAGACGGACACACGGACGGACGGACGGACACACATCTCAAAATCGCTTTATCTCGTTGAGATATGAAGATTGGTATACCACATTGGGGGTTTCCGACGAATATTTCGCGGTGTTACATGCATTTTTCACAAAACAAACTTATAATACCCTTTCCACATAGTGGTGTAGGGTATAATAATACCCTTTCCACATAGTGGTGTAGGGTATAAAAACATAGAGACGTTCTAAGCATTGAGTTGACTTACTTTCTTTATGTCCGAGGCTGAGAGTAAATCTCCGTCGGCAAAGCTTACCTATACTTCCTAACTTGTTTTAATAATATGTAGCGAAAAAGCCCCGATTGGTCATTATAAAATACGGAAAATAATACCTTACGTTTCCAGTAATGACGGCGTATATATGTATGTATGTTGCCTCTCTGGTATGTTGCCATGTATATCAACTTATGTACGAGTATGTATGACCGGACGGTTAAAATATGTCGCAATCATATAAAAGAAATTCTTTGGAAAATAGTGCCCAGGTGTAGTCAAGCAGGGTATCACATGATCTGCCCTGTCCGACTATAACACTCTCTTACTTAATTTTCATTTACAAACTATTTCAAATAAATATTCATAGTTGTAATAGGTAAAGTCATCACCTCCAATAAAGAGATGACACACAGAAACAACATAAACGTCTATCATATAAAATGTCACTGTATAAATAAGCAAATATGACGTGTCCTTATATAGATGTGTGCGTGTATTCACATAGTACAGGTACATGGTCATTATTAAAAAAAAAAACTTAAAAAAAATACAAAGCTCAATTGCTAACAATAACAACGACATGAGAGCAATATAAAGTTGTTCTTGTCTAGTGTCATGGAAACACCTTTGATTTTATGTGCTACATTTTTCTCATGAATTACTTATTCTCTCATTTTGCTGACTGACCTTGTTAAAAAGAAATTGGTCAACTGGCACTCCGGTTGGGTAGCTGTGAACGTTAATGAAGACAAATTAATTACGACGCGACATGCAAAGTGCACATATTTTGCCGTTTATTATGTCAGCTGCTCATTATAATTTATTGTTTAGTTTTTGGTATATTTTCTACTTTACATTACATTATTGCAAATTAATTGTATTTATATTTCGTAATATTTAATACAAAAATAACATTTTCTTTTGATGTCATTAATGAATACGTAATGGAACAATATGTGGGAGTTTTATTGGCAATCAAGGTGGACAATTCTTCAAATATATGGCAGTACAAAAAAGTCAAGTAAGAAGTAAGAGATTATCAGTCAGCTGTGCTGAGGGAGATATACACTCAGCCTATGACCAAAAAGGAGGAAACACAATAATTATCTATACTTATAAAAGAGTTGAGTGATGATGACTCACTGACTCACTGATTCACTGACTGACTGACTGATTCATAATCAACGCCCAGGCTAAACGCTAGGAGCTAGAATCTTGAAATTTTGGGTGAGGGTCACTCTTGGTCCGAAGGTGTCAGATAAGGCTGGGTTTTTGGAAATTCGACCTAGAAGGGTACGAAAAGTACTAAAAGGTACTAAATATGGTGCCATTTGTATATGGCGAACCGGTAGAGCTGGAACTCTGAAATTTGGAATGAGGGTCACTGCTGGAGAGTTAGATGTACCAAAGGGTTTTTGGAAATTCGACATATAAGTGTACGAAAAGTACTAAAAGTTACGAAATTTGGTACCAATTGCATATTTTGAACGGATACAGCTAGAGTCTTGAAATTTGGCATGGAAATCGAAGTTGGGAAGTGGTGCTGATATAAGGAAATGGTTTTGGAAATTCGTATATATGTGTACGAAAAGTACCAAATATTACTAAATTTAGTATAATTTGGATTTGGATTAACGGATACAGGTGGAAACCTGAAATGTGGAATTTATATTACTGTTGAAGTGTAGAATTCAGATATGAGTACGTTTTGGAGATTCGTACTTATGTGTACGAAAAGTACTAAATGGTACTAAATTTGGTACAATTTGGATTTGGGTGAACGAATCGAGCTAGAATCCTCAAATTTGGAGTTAAGATAAATTTGGAGTGTAGAATGGAAGTAGTTTTGAAAATTCGTACTTATGGATACGAATAGTACTAAATGGTACTAAATTTGGTACAACTTGGATTTGGGTGAACGGATAGAGCTGAAATCCTGTAATTTAGAATTAAGGTGATTACTGGAATGTGGAATGGAAGTAATTTAGAAAATGCGTTTTTATGGGTACGAAATGTGCTAAATGGTACTAAATTTGGAACAAATTGGATTTGTGTAAACAGATAGACCTAGAATCCTGGAACTTGGAATTTAGATGCTGTTCGCGTGAAGGACTGAGGTAGTTTTGCAAATTCGTACTTATGTGTACGAAAAGTACTAAATGGTACTAAAGATGGTACAATTTGGATTTAGCTGAACGCTTAGAGATGGAATCCTAAAATTTGGAACTAAGTTTACTGTTGGAGTGAAGAATTGAGATAGTTTTGGAAATTCGTACTTATGTGTACGAAAAATACTAAATGGTATTAAATTTGGTACAATAGGGATTTGGGTAAACGGATAGAGATGGAATCCTGCAATTCGAAATTGAGATTACTGTTGGAGTGTAAAATTGATGTAGTTTTGGAAATTCGTACTTATGTGTACGAAAAGTACTAAATGGTACAAAATTGTGTACGATAGGGATTTTCGTGAACTGATAGAGCCGGGATCCTGAATTCGTAACTGAGATTAATGTTGAAGTGTATGATTGACTTAGTTTTGGAAATTCGTACTTATGTGTACGAACAGTACTAAATGGTACAAAATTTAGTACAATTTGGATTTGGGTGAAAGGATAGAGCTTGATTCCCCAAAATTGGACTTAGGGTCACTGATGAAATTTGCAATTAAGGTTACTGTTGAAGTGTACGACTGAAGAAGTTGTGGAAATTCATACTTATTGTTACGGAAAGTACAAAATATGGTACAATGTGGATATAGAGTTGAAATTTGGAATTAAGATTGCTGTTGGAGTTTAGGATTGAGGAAGTTTTAATAATTCGTACTTATGAGTAAGAGAAGACTAAATGGTACTAAATATTGTACAATATGGATTTGGATGAACAAATAAAGCTGGAATCCTGATATTTGGAATTAATATTACTGTCGAAATATAGGATTCAGGAAGTTTTGGGAAGTCGTACTTATGGGTACGAAAAGTACTAAATGGTACTAAATTTGGTACAACTTGCATTTGGGTGTATTAATAGAGCTAGAATCCTGAAATTGGGAATCACAGTTGAAGAGTAGGATTAAGGTAGTTTTGAAAAAATCGTACTTATGGGTACGAAAAGTACTACGTGGTACTAAATTTGGTAAAATTTGGATTTAGGTGAACGGATAGCGGTGGAATCCTGAAATTTGAAATTATGATTATTGTAGGCCTGTTAGATTGAGGAAGGAAAATTCGTACTTATGGGTACGAAAGTTCTAAATTGTTCTAAATTTGGTACAATTTGGATTTGAGCTAACGGATAGAGCTGGAGTCCAGAAATTCGGAATTAAGATTACTGTTAAAGTGAAGCTTCCGAAAATCTTACTTATGGGTACGAGGAGTACGAAATGGTACTAAGTTTGGTACAATTTGAAATCTTGAGATTTGGAATTACGATTACTGTTATTATTTTGTATTAATTTCAGTGTAGGTTTGAGATATGTCGTCGAAATACGTACCATAAGTATACGAAAAGTGCCTAATGGTACTCGATTTGTTGTTGAGTGTAGGGACAGTGCTGGATTTTGTGTTTTTTGGATTTAGGGTGAGTATTTGGGTGCAACTTTGGCCTTGTTGGTAATGTGTATTTTTTTTTTTTTTTTTTTAGTTTATTTTTTATTCATTTAATATATATTTACAAATTCTATAAAATAAACTGAAAAATAGAAACATATTATATAGATTTTATGTACTACATAGCCCTACAAAAGGGGACTCAAATAGTTTTTATATACATATAATTTTCTGTTTGTTTTATTATCTACATTTTTACATATTTTGATTTTATGTTATTTTATATTATGATATGATTTTATATTATGTAATGGTGAGATAAGGGTGATCTTTTTGAAAATCAAACTAAAGGGTACAAATAGTACTTAAATAAAACAAATATTGATTAAAATTGGTATTATTCCATATTATATATTATTTATTTGTTTTTTTATATCATTTCCGCATACGAAGTAGCGGGCACTTTGCTAGTACCGTATATAAAAAATATTGATTTTGTATAACGACTTTGCTTCAAAATACGTGGAATCTGTTGGTATAGTCATGTGGGCTATACCAAATCATTACATATACCAATAATTTTTAGTAAGCAAACTTTCAGAAAGAGCTCGAAATATTAAATTACGTTAAACTAAGTTTGGAAGACATTTTTGAAAGTATTGATAGTTATATTCCACACTATCCATTTTAATATGTCCCAGCAGGGTTTTTGGAGCTTTTGACCATTATCTCAGGAAGTATGGACTTACACCGGAAAAAATTGTACCGTTGTAATAGGGACCGTGAAACCAACCTTCTGCAACTGCTCTTTTCCAAAATTTTGTGCGGGAGGTACCCAAAGGACGGGACCGATATAGTCCATATTACAAACTTTTAACCTAGAGTAATCTTGCGGATTTTAATTTTAGTTGATGCTGTCCGGGTTTCTTGGAGCTTTTAGGCCATTATCTCAGAAAGTATGGACTTGCGCCCGAAAACAGTTGTAACGTTGTAAAGGCGTTTGCAAGGACAACCTGTGAAAAAAATTCAAAACGATCCGAGAGAAGCTCTTTGACTTTTTCCGATTTTTTTCGAACCCGATCTATATCTGGGAGGAAGTTTGGACCAAATCTATTGTTCCATTCGAGCGTTTTCATTCACGCCATTTCACTGCATATTTTGAACTTTTGTGAGGGAGATACCCGAAGGAGTGGACCCATCTTCTAAGTTTGCGGAAAATATTACAAAGTACCAAATTTGGTTGAATCGGTTGATCCGTTCGAGATTTATCGTATGAATTAGACGGACGGACAGACAGACGGACGGACATGGCATAATCGACTCCAAATTGTCTGAGACGAATTTCGTCCAAACATGATTGGGGTCTAAAACCGTTATTTCCTCGTTAGCTTTAAGACTGAAGGTATAAAAAACGCGTAAAGTTCCGAGCTAAACTTTGCCTATACCACACCATGAAATATTGTGAGCTAAAATGGAATAACTAGTTTCCTTTCGTGTCCACAATTTTAGGAGGGTAAGCTTCTTTACCACGAATAATGCCTTAATTATGGAAATAATTTGTGTAAAAATTTATAGAATCGGGCGTTACCGTTAAGTGGAGGATATATCAAAACCGATATATGCTGTAAATTTTTAGTGGAACGGTATTATTTTAGTGGAACGGTATATTTTTAGTGAACGGTATTGGAAAAGTGTTGCCGACAGGATGTTTGGAGATTTTGTGCCATAATCTCAGGAAGTTTGGTCGCGAGGATAATTTGCTGAAGTCTTTATACTTAACTTTTACGAACAATATTGAAATATTGTTGTGGGACTTCACGTCATAAACCGGTAAAATTTAAACAAATTGAACGAAAAGTCACAATAAAACATTGCAGCTATCCGTAGGACCCACTATGGGCCCAATGACAGGTTTTTGAGGCAACAAGTCACTGGAAGCTGCTGGACCTTTCAAATTTCGTACTGATTTTTATAGTGAGCATCAAAATATATCTGCAAAATTTGGAAGGAATCGGTTCAGATATAGATATAGCTTTCGTATATATGTTTCAACCGATTTTATATTTAAGCCGCACAAAGGTCACAATTTGCATCCGATGGCTTTAAAATTTTCTATGGTACATCATGATCAATTAAGAATCACGTCCAGAAAATTTGGTTCTGATCGGTTCAGGTATATATATCTACATATATATAGAAAATTATTCAGGTCTGCCATGATGTTCGAAATATAAATCCTCTGAAATGGCTGGACCGAATTTGATAAATTTTTGACTGTAGATTCTTTTTGTCTTAGAATAGATCGTAAGGTAGTTTTTATACCGAAAAATGGAGGGGGCGGGGGACCTCCACCACAACGGGGTTTAGCCAAACACGAAATCTCAAAGATCATTTGACGTATTGGGATACAATACAATAGTAATTGTGACCTACATCATTAATTGATGATTTGGAAGTAGAATACCGCAATCGCGTTCAATTTTTGAATACTTATAATAATAATTACAGGTCAAGATTTTAAAATTTAGTAGGTTTTTGTAGTCCCAATTACTAAATTAAGAGATCTTGAACATAAAAGATTTCAATGCTTGGTATAACTCGATTAAGATAACTATCAAATTTCGCGACTTGAGTCATATTGACAAGTCCAACTCCCAGCCCAATACTTAAAAATATCCAAATTTTTAAGTGTCACGCTATCAGTAAGTATTTTTCTATAAGTTTTTGGATCCGTACGGACATGAAATTTTCTACACGTATAGTACTCACTATTACCTTCTACCACATATATATAGTTTCGACAATACGTCGCAATAACGAGAGTTCTATTCCAAAAACAATGTAAAGTACACAAAAAATACTCCACAAGTCTACATCAAATATTCCTTACCAAATCTATTTTTTTTTTAATTGTTAATCAGAATATTAATTAACATACCTTTACACTTGTTATCCATTAAAAAAACTGTTTATTATGTTAGCGTTTTTTAATTGTCGAGCGAAACAAATTTGTTCTTCGTTTGATAGATTTTTATAAAATTTTAGAATGTAAGATGCAATATCTTTGACAGCCCGGTATGTGGTCATGAAGCGTTGCCAGGTTGAAATGATTTCGTTTCTAAATGGCTCAAAGTGTTAAGAATCTAATCCCGTTACTATTTTATCCAAATATATGACTTCAAAAATAGACTTTTTGCCTCAGAAACCTGCCATTGCAATGCATTGGGCCTATTGTGGGAACTAGCGAAACTTTATTTGGTCCAAAAATTTCGCTACAAATTTTTTTCGGTAACAGAAAGATGAGTTCGAGAACACCACTACTGTAGTAGGTTATATTCAATGTCTTATGAAGTCAGAAGACTCACACACAAAACAATTTTTATAAGCTCCAAGGACCTTTTCGTACTTATATTGAAAAATTTGCTAAATTTTCAAATCAATCAATAATTAGTATATGTTCACGAAACTTCCTGCAAGATTTCAGTTTTATTCATATAGACCATTGCTATGGTGGAAAGTTTCAAAAGTTCGGGGCTGACCAACTTAACACTATTTTATACCCTCCACCATTCATTAAAGTTTTTAGCTTTAATATCGCACCAGTCTTCATTGGATGTATAAAACTCTTCCCCAGAATTTTGTCAGTACAGCTTCACACCTTAATATAGCCATACAGCGGCCCCTCCAGATTTCCGGAATTTTAGAGTTGTGGCCTCAATATTTCACCGAAATGGCTGAAATGTAGTATTCAGTCTTTTTTTTTGGGTATAAAACCTTCCATATGAAATTTGTCGGTATAGGTCCACGCCTTCATATAGCACCCATAGAACGGTACTACCCGATTTTCGGTATTTTTAAGGTTGTGGCCTCAATATTCCTCCGAAATGGCTAAAATTTGGTATTTAGTCTTCGTTGGGGGAAGAAAGCCCTCCTCCAGAAATTTTCGTAATTCTGAAGGTTATGATGTAAATATCCCACCGAAATGTATGAAATTTGTTATTTAGTCTTCCATGGGGTTATTAAATATTCCAGAAGAGAATTATCAGTATAGATCCACGTCTTCCTATAACCCCAATTAAAGCCTATCACTTGATTTTCGGTATTTTGAAGGTTTTAGCCACATTATCTTAGCGAAATATCGGAAATTTGGTATTTACCCCCGAATTTCAGTATTTTGAAGGAAAGACACATTGTTTTACCGACTTTGCTGAAATTTGGTATTTAGTCTTCTTCATAAATGAAAGAAACCAATTGTTCCATTTTAGTTCAATTCAACTCGTGGTGGAGGGTAGAACAAGTTCGGCCAGGCCGAACTTAGCGCCGTTCTTACTTGTTTAACTTGTTTTCCTATTATTTAAAAAGTTGTACAAGTTTTGAGTGCGGAAAATAAAATAAATAAAATTCATGGACAAATATTAATTCTGGCACATGTAAATTTTTAAGCAAATCAATCCACTTTTTTCATGTATTTTTTGCATCAATTAAAAAACGATAAATATAATATTATTTATTCTCTTTTTGTAATTTTAATGTTTGTGCTTTCAATTTACACACAATTGTTTTTGTTTCATGACATGTAACTTGCTTATTTAAATTTTATTTTATTATACCCTACACCACTATGTGAAAGGGTATTATAAGTTTGTTTTGGTAAAAATTCATGTAACACCGCGAAATAAAGCGATTTTGAGATGTGTGTCCGTCCGTCCGTGTGTCCGTCTGTCTATTATAAATTGTAATCAAACTACAGGCCGCAATTATGGACCGATCGTCACGAAATTTGGTATGGTTTCACTATTCGCTATTTTAATTGGTGATGATCGTGAAATATTTAGCGGGTGCAATGGACCAAAAACATAATTTTTATCCGATTTTGTAGCTGCTCTGTAGGTCGCAATAATAGTCCGATCGCCTCGAAATTTTAAATAAGGTAAGAGTATATGACAAAGAAGAAGTTTGCAATTTGAGATGGCGATCAGATAATATTTAGAGGGAGAAGTGACAACTCATATGTAAAAAACGGTGCCGTGACATAACTCCCAACGGACATAACTCCCAAAACGATTTTGGGAGTTATGTCCGCCTTGGTTTGAGGACATAACTCCCAAATTTTTTGGGAGCTATGTCCGACCCCCTTAGCGGACATAAGTCCCAATGGGATTTATGTCCGTTTTTAAAATTTAAGTGATTTTTATTTAAATACAATTTTTATTTCAAATGTATAAGAAAAAAATTAAAAATTAACTTTAAGTTCATATGCATTTTTCATTTCATAAAATAATTAATTGATTTAAAATTTTTAAGAAAATTAAGTACAAAATAAGTAGTAGCAATCTCAACTTCCAACATAAACGAAAAATGCTGCCTACAGAAAATAAAAAGTTTTTGTTAAAACTCGCAGATACCTTCTGAAAATATTTTTAAAAAATCGAGCGAGTTTTTACAAAAATATTTGTACAATTTAAGAAGATAAAAAGCTTCTTTTAATTTTTTAAATACTTTCTGAAAAACGAAAAGCTCCGCAGGCGCGCGAGTTTTTTTTACAAAAATATTTTCACAACTTAAGAAAATAATTTTTTTTTGCAAAAATATTCAAATACTTTCTGAAAAACGAAAAGCGCCGCAGGCGAAAATATTTTTGAAAAAATCGCTCGATTTTTTACAAAAATATTTTCACAGTTTAAGAAGATAAAAATTTTTATAAAAAATATTCAAATACTTTCTGAAAAACGAAAAGCGCCGCAGAAAATCTTGCGATTTTTACAAAAATATTTTCACAATTTAAGAAGATAAAATGTTTTTGTAGAAATATTCAAATTCTTTCTGAAAACCGAAACAGGCAAAAATATTAAAAAAAAAAAATAGCGCGATTTTTTACAAAAATATTTTCAAAATTTAAGAAGATGAAAAGTTTTTGTAAAAATATTCGCGATTTTTTACAAAAATATTTTCACAATTTAAGAAAATAAAAAGTTTTTTAAAGGTAATTTAAGAAGATAAAAAGTATTTGTACAAATATTCTAATAATTTCTGAAAAACGAAAATATTTTTGAATAAATAGCTCGATTTTCTTAACAAATATTTTTTCAATTTAAAACTTCTCCTAACTGCTACTTACATCATTTCGGGCATAATTTCGGTTTCAACTAATTTTATGAAATCAGGAGGATTTTGTGGATACTTCGGTATTGTTTGGCACTTCTAACTAATATATAATTCTCAAATATATAATTCCGCTTACATTATAACTTCTACTCTAAAATTTAAAAAATTTATAACTATAAATTTCCAAATTAAGCAAAGAAATAATTTATAAATTAAGAAAAAATCGTTGGGAGTTATGTCCGCGATTTTTTTGGGTGTTATGTCCGCTTTGCTTTACCGACATACCTCCCAACGAATTTTGGGAGTTATGTCCGCAAAGCACAGCGGACATAACGCCCAAAATCAATTTGGGAGTTATGTCCGGGCACCGTAAAAAACATATCGTGTAAGGTACCCATTACTTGTCAAATTATAACTAATTCGTTCCAGAAATGTATCTAAAAACCTTAAAATAGCTGAAATCGGACGGTACTGCTATATGGAGGCTATAAAAAAACGTAGACCTATATCCATATTTTTTTGTGGAGACGTTTCTTGGTGATTGACTAAATTATACCTAATTCGGCCTGGAAATGTAGCTAATAACCACAAATTAGCTGAAATAGGGCGGTATATGGGGCTATAATAAAAGATGGGCCTATGTCGGTAAGTTTTGGAAGTATATTAAAACTAATTCGTTCTGAAAATGTATCTAAAAGCCTTAAAATAGCTGAAATCGACGGCACTGCTATATGGGGGCTATAACAAAGCTCAACTTCCAACTATATTTAAGACACGTGTGAACAGCATTTCATCCCCCTATCTCAACTCGTTCGGAAGATAGCGTGATTACAACAGACGGACGGATGTGGTTAAATCAACTTAGAATTTTACGCTGATCAAAAATATATGTATATTCCTTATAGGGTCGCAAATGATTATTTCAATGAGTTACAAATGAAATATTATGGTGGAAGGTATAGTAATAAATAAAAATAGTCTCTCAAATAGAGTTTAGTTTAAATGTAAAATCGAGAAACATCGATTTGTGAGGTTGTTCGCAGGGTGGAAGTTCGGAATGGGGTTGTTCGTAGGGTGGAATTTCGGATAGTGAGAGTTCGAAGTAGGATGGTTGGTTCAGAGGGTAGAAGTTCGGAAAAATCTTTACAATTTCTTGTCATAACCGTGTTTTCAGTATTTCCGAACAAAATCTCGCTTTAACAATGTACATTGGCAAAGAGAACGTTTACCTCGCAAATTTAAGGCAAACTTATCAAAATTTGATCTGCAAAATCAAAATGCAGAGTTTTCTGTGGAACGAAAGAGCAAATTTTTTTGCAAAATCTTAGCAAAATACGCTTTGCCGTTACAACTTTTCACTTAGCAGAAATAACGTTTGTGGAACAGAAATCAAAAAAAGAGCTACATTATTTTGAAAAGTAAGCAAACTCACTTTATAATTAACAACTTATCACTTATCAAAAAATAATGGTTCTGTGGAACACTTAACTTTAAGCATTGTCAAAAATATTGATAAGTGCAAAATGAAAAGTTGATAAGTTGTTTCGTGGAATAGGGCCCTGGTCCTAAACTGAACTTTTCCGAAATTTTGTGGTGGAGGTACCCGAAGGCGTGGACCGATTGAGTCCATATTGGAACCTCAACTAAGTTTGTTAGAAATTTCACGATGTGCAAACTTTGGACCAAGTCGGTTACTCCTTTCAAGAATTATCGTGCGCATAAAATTTCTTCAAACATAGCCTATGTTTGGACAAAATTTGGAAAAATCGGTTCATCCGTTCGAGAGTTATCGTGCGCACAAGCCAGCCAGCTAGACAGGCAGATTGCTAAATCGACTCCAATTTTTCGAAAAACAAACTTATAATACCAGCCAGCCAGACAGGCAGATTGCTAAATCGACTCCAATTTTTCGAAAAACAAACTTATAATACCCTTTCCAAATGGTGGTGTAGGGTATTACAAACTAAATATACTATGGTGGAGGATATATAAAAAATACTTATTACTCTCTAACATATAAATACACAAGTATGTAAGTAAATATTTCTGCTGAAAAAGTGTCACGAAAGCAAATAAAATGAAAACAACAACCATAACTCCGTAACAGCATAACTCTTCGCAACACTTTTCCTATATAGGCATATCCTTCTAATTGTTATTCTATTTTTTTTTTTTTTCAACCACTAAAAGTTCTTGATATGCGAGTAGTTAAGTGTGTCCTCTTAAACAATTTCATCCTTGTTTTGTTTACCAATTTATCATTTGTGTTTATCAAACGTCAACATTTATTTTGTTTTCATTTTTATTTCACACAAAACAGCACCTTCTACATGAAAAACAAACAGTGACAACACACAAGGTTGGTATACATACATCCAAATACAAGAAACTTTCTTCAGTGTTTTTTTGTTTACTTTTCTCTTCAAAAAATATTACCTTCTAACACATAAAGGAAACAAAGAGCTATTCAAATATTGTCTAAACATTTGTTATCGTTTGTTGTTAACAAAAAATAAAATGAACGTTATCACATGCAGACAGCTTACATGTTAAACATGTAAAAGTCCAGTCGGATTTTGTAATGACAAATGCATTTTTTGTAAAGAAACTTGGCAACAATGTGCTTGTGGATGTGTAAGCCAGTAAGCAATATTTATGCACTATATTGAAACTACGATTATCTAGAATACCTTCAAATATTTTGTATTTTTAGATTTCAAATATTTATATTGAACTTACTGTTTGAATTAAATGGAAATCTTTTTTACTCTCTATTTTTCTGCTACTTAAATTGTTTTCTATTTCATGCTTCACAATCAGTATATAACATTTACTTGCAGATAATAAAGTTTGGTTTGAAACAGACATCTGGGAAGTTTCCCAGATGAACGTTTTCATTGGAAATTTGAGTTTTCTTAAAAGAAAACTTCAAAACATTCTCCTTTAAACCATGCGGCGTACTGCGTCAAAACCAGAGTTGAATGGAATAATGGAAAATGAAAATTAATTATTTTGTTGAATGTTGAACAGTGCGTTGAAATCGAAGAAAGTTAAAAAACATTTAAGTTAGGTAGATTTGTGTAAAAGTTGTATTGTTGTCCATTTATGTAAGCTATGTTAGCAGGTTCATATTCAAATGACGTTTTTGCTACCAGCACCGTCATTCAATTCAAAGTAACTGGTAGATTAAAGTAAATTAGATACTTTTGTACGTTTATTTGTTTATCGGTTATAATTTCGTGTGATCATTGCGAAACATTCTACATTAAGGATGCAAGAACACTCCGCGCATCAATGGGCGACTATACCCAGCAAAAATTTGGATCCGGTAGTCATTACGTAACCCATTACAAAGTAATGTAAACAAGCTTTTTTCGCATTACAAGTAATCTGAAAAGTAATGGGTTACTTCTTAAAAAATGTACAAGGTAAACCTACTTACTTTACCCTCACTAAGTAATGACGACGGTGGCACAGAGAGAGTGTGTCAGTATAATCTAAGGACAATGAAGTAGATCGTGAATTTAGTAAGTTGTAAACTAAGTAGCTTAAAGTCTTGTGTGAATAACGTAATAAAGCATTACAGAATCCTAATCTAAACCGAACCCTCGTTGTTTTGGTACAACTTGTATCTGGGAATAAAACAGCGGCTACACGGGCACAAACCATACCGTTGAATAAAACAGCGTCTACACGGGATTAAGTTAAACCTTAACTCCATAACAATTGGTGTCAGCAGTGTGATTACCAAAAATCCTACAATGAAGTTCTAGGAGCTACGAGTGGAAGACTTGAAGATGTAGCTTCGCCAGTTTGACTTCGACTACCGGAAATAAGGCTGAGATACAAAAGAGACATTTGGAGGGGTTCGAGAGACGCGACATGGACATCGATACATATCGTCAGTGTCATACTTAGGTGTTCCATACACAATTTTTTAATTTTTGGGATATAGATGATTTCCAAGGTTTTCGCGTATGCTCTTTCTGAATTATCCGCTCTAGTTTTCAAGATATCCATCTTTCGGCCCCAAAGGTTAAGTTCATTACATGTATTAATTTAGTTTTTCTGTTTAGAAGGTTTGAATTTATTGAGACAAAGTTGAGAATTTTTTTGTCTGTCACTTTGTTTCATGTGATTTACAATATTTTGCATTTATGTCACAGGTGTGTATATAGAACAATTCAACAAAAATAATATTTTTAAAAAATTCTCTATAACTATTTATACCCTATACCACAATGTGGAAAAGGGTATTATAAGTTTGTTTTGGTAAAAATTCATATAACACCGCGAAATATTCGTCGGAGACCCCCAATGTGGTATACCAATCTTCATATCTCGACGAGATAAAGCGATTTTGAGATGTGTGTCCGTCCGTCAGTCCGTCCGTCTGTCCATTATAAATTTTAAACACGCTCTAGGCCGCAATTATGGACCGATCGTCATGAAATTTTGTATGGAGGTCGGGTTCAGATCAGAATAGATCCCTATTCTTATTGGTGATGATCGTGAAATATTTTGCGGGTGAAATGGACCAAAAACATAATATTTATCCAATTTTCTAGAGGCTCTCTAGGTCTCAATAATAGTCCGATCAACGCGTAATTTTAAATAAGGTAAGAGTATATCACAAAGGAGAAGCTTGCAATTTGAGATGGCGATCGGATAATATTTAGAGGGTTAAATGGACCAAAACTTTTGTGTGAAAATTGTGAAAATTTTTAATATACAGCTTATATCTTAATTCCTGGAAGTGACATTCCGGACAAGTGAGATATACTTGAAAGTGGAACGCTTGACCTTTCAATTGATGCCAATTATGTTGGTGTGCATGATCAGATAACAGAGTTACAGCCTAATATATTCCGTTATTTGTTTGTAGTGTAATAATAAACTCGCTAGAAGTCGCAATTATACATCAATAGTCACGAAATTTTGCACCGGGTAAGAGTATAGGTCGAAAAAGATGCCTACAATTTTGAATGATGATCTGATATTCTTTAGCGGGTGAAATGGACCATTACTTTTGTATGAAAAATATAAAAATTTTATTTTTGGTCGATATTTTAATTCCTTGAGGACATATATATTTCGCAAAGTAGCCTACATATGGAAAAAAACTACTGACCTTTCCTCTGATGTGAATTGCAATAAAGTGTTTGCTAGATAACGGGCCTACTGCCTAATATAAAATGGGTTCTGTGTAGAGAACCACATTTTTATCCCATGCTACATATTGTCTCTCCAAAAGTTTATGTAACACCACGAAATATTCGTCCTAGACCCCTTATTTGGTATGCCAAAATTCATATCTCGACGAGATAAAGCGATTTAGCGATGTGTGTCCGTCAATTAAAAATTGTAAACAAGCTTAAGGACGCAATTATGGACCGATTGTAACGATTTTTTTAAGGAGGTTGGGTTCGGGCCGGAATGGAAATGATTAGTTTTTGCTGATGATCGTGAAATTTTCAGGGAATGAAATGTACCAAAAACAAAATTTTAACCAATTTTGTAGCGGCTCTGTAGGTCAAAATTGGTTAAAACCCGGAAAATTTTAAACAAAGTTTGAGTTTATGTTGAAGAAGAAGCGTACAAACCAACGTGAAGATCAGATAATACTTAGCGGGTTAAATGGACTGAAACTTTTGTGTGAAATTGGTAAAAATTTCAATAACGTAGCGGTTAAACAATGGAAGTAGTAGTACTACATAAGTGGGTTTCATTACTTTTTAGTTTGTGTGAACTAAATTTTCCTTTCCTGCTACAAAAATGTCTTTGTCATGCTAGATAACTTTTTGGTTTTGGTCATAAGTATTATACATTACATCTCTGATATTTGATAATTAAATGTTAAGAATCATTGAAAAGAAGTTCCGTGGAGAGCGATTGTCCAGGGATAGTGGTATAGGGTATCCCATAGTCGGCTCCGTCCGACTATAGACTTTTCTTACTTGTTTTTCTAACAGATATTTCACTAACTTTTGGTAGAGATTTTCTATATACTATTACTTATAAATCTTGTCACAAATATAAATATTTTCTTTATTTGAAAATGTTTGCCTATTAGGGCTAAGATCATTTTTAATATTAATTTTTTTAAATTAATTTCTCGTTGGAATCAAACTTAATGACCGTTTATTTTTGCAAGTTAAAAAGGAAAGCCGAAGATTAGAACCTTCACAACCAACACTATGTGACATGCATGTTTCGCCGTTAGTAGAGCGGCTCATCAGACATATCGGCTGTGAAGTGGCTTCTCTGTCATTGAACTTTTCTTCATGCAGTTTTTATACCCTACACCACTATATGGGGAGGGTGTTATAATTTGGTTTTGGACAAAAAGTTTGTAACAATCGAAATAATGGTCGTAGACCCATACATACATATATATACCAAAATGAATGTCTCGACGAGCTTAGTCTACCTTGTAATCACGCTACAGGTCCCAATATTAATCCGATGAAGGTCCCGGAGAAGACGAAGCCTATTGACTTTGGATAATATTCAGGGGTTCAAGTATTTGGAGAAAAAGTCAAAATTTTATTTCAAAGCGAATGTCTCAGCTTCTATATAGGATATATCAAAAGCAAAACGTGCTAATGAAAGTAGAAAATATCACCGTTGCAACGATGTTACGTAGGTTGTCGTAGGTGGTCAAACAACGAAGATACCGCAATAGCCGCTAATTAAACCCAACTTTTCATTTTTGCGATTTTAATAATAATGCCGAATATCACAGCTTTGGTTGGTGACCTTCCAAAAACAAAGTCTGACTATGAAAGTAGAATATCCCATCTTTTCAATGATGTAAAGCAGGTTGGCATAGGTGGTCAAATAACGGAGATATCGTAATAGTCGGTAATACATCCCATTTTTTTTTTTGTAATCACGCTACACGTCGCAATTTTGATTGGATCCTCACGAAATTTTGGGTGTTAATGGGGCTCCCACTGAGGAAAAAACCTATTGATTTTGTTCATGGTCGGATATTATTCAGGGGTCGGAATGTGAAAAAAATTATTTGGAGAAAGGTCAACGTTTTATTTCAAAGCGATCTCTCTTCTGTATTTTGTGTATTTAAAAAACGTTTGTGTTTTTAGCTCCCTTTTCTATGTGTTTTCAGAGTACTGTGTCCCAGTCATGAATAATTGTTCGTGTTATAAAACAGATGTTTGATTTCCATTTCCGCTTGTAAGTTCAGCTGAATACACGGAATGCATATTTTATCTACTACTACTACTACAAATGCAACTAAATCTTCATGAAAATTGAATAGAACTTGTATATGAATTCGACAAGCTACTTTGTAAGTATTTTCTTCTTATATTTTCAAAAGAAATATTTTAAGTTTTGATAAAAACCTTCTGATTTGCTTAAGCAATTATTGACGGTATGAAGGATGTAGAAATATTAACAATTCACAAAATGGAGTTTAAATACAAGAATTATAAGAATTGTAAAACTATTAAAGTGGAGTGATGTTTAAATGTTAACACTTAAAGTTAGTTTCATCCAAGGCAACATTTGTAAGTGCATTGATGCCATGTTCTACACGTAGTTCGGACAAGCCAAAAATAAATATACCCCATCGCAATATTTTCTATAGCTAGATGCTTCACTTAAGAGCGATATTTCTCTTATTTGTAGTATATACTTTGGAGTTAATAACAATAAACATCAACTTTAATCTCATTTCAATAGGACTTGCGGTTTTCAAAATCGCGAAAACCTAAAAAACTATTAATTTAAAAAGCGTTCCGGCGATTTTTTGTTTTTTTTTCTCATCTATGAACATTTTAGTTCCATAATCCGCCAAACTTCGTAGGTGTAAGCACCTTCCATTTAAGGTTGGTTCAGGCGCACAGTGACATATAAGTTTGTTTTCCTTTATCATTTAGGTTTGTTTATAAAGAACTGCGTTTACCTTCCATTAAAATCACTAAAGTTTTTTTTTTAAACTGATGCAATATACGGGGTTTTAAAGTTTTAATGCTACCTTTGATTAAACTGAAATATTGATTTCTTTCATTAATCGAATCGGATAAAGTCACCAAAAGCTATTTGGTATTTTGTCTTTCTTAACAGAAATTGTTAATTATTTGAAGAAATATGTATGTACTAGCAAAATGCCCGCTACTTCGTATGCGGAAAAGGAATAATATACAAATAAACAATATTTAATATGAACACTGAAAATTGTATGTACTAATACCTATTTGAATTGATATTTAATTTCATTCAAGTACTGTTCGTACACGTTTTGATCGAGTTTCAAAAAAATACCTCTACACTTCACATCCATAAATACGAATTTTCAAAACTTACTCAATCCTACACTCCAACAATAACCTTAACTCGAAATTTCAAAATTCCAGCTCTATCCGTACTAATTTTGGTACGAAAAGTACTAAATTTGGTACAATTTGGATTTGGGGGAACGAATAGAGCTGGAATCCTGAAATTTGGAATTAAGATTACTATTGTACTGTAGAACTGAATTATATATATATATATATGTATATGGTAACATGGGGCGGCTTCGCCACTGGGGCGCCTTCGCCAGCACCGATTTTCTTGATAATTATTAGTTACAGAAATGCCGTTAAAGGGAAAATTGTGAGTTTAATGAAGATCTTTCATCTCCCAAAAATTGGCATTTCTATCAAATATATGATTGCTGATGCACGCGGTTTCATGTTTTTGGGGTATTGCGAAAAATATTCATGGTAAGTATATTTTGTGATATCTTGTATACCTTTAGTGATATCAAAATTATATTTTATACCGTTAATATACAACTACTGAAGAATATAAATCCAAATAATTTGCATGATAAAAGTAATTATAAGTGTCAATATATTCATATTATGAACTATGTAGGGGGTGGGGCGGCTACGCCATGATAGGGGTGTTGTGGGTTAATGTGAGAAATATGTCAGGTTTAACTTAAATTGTTTATGCTATTGATATACCACGCTATAATGTGAAGTTGAAATCAAGTATTGTGCTAAACCTATCTAATTTGGCAAAAAGTTCCTTTTTATGCGTAAATTCAAGGTACCTACTTCAATTAACGGCTAGAATATGTTTCTTTTTGTAAATTTTAGAATCATTTTTGATTATTAAATAGAAAACATGTTCCTTTTATGCATTATGTTGATATTTGGGAAGGAAGTATGTATGGTAAATGCCAGTTTTAGAGTCCGTTGATGTATATCCTATGTCGCCACTTTTTAGACATTTTGTAAATTCTCAAAAATAATATTTTAAAAACAAAATTATAATCATTTACACATGAAAACTTATAGTCAAGACATGCTAATATTCTTACCAAAAATAATATTTGGAAAAACTTTAATGATGTCGATATGAGAACATTTTGAAAAAAACGTGGCGAAGGCGCCCCATGTTACCATATATATATTTCCAAAACTGCTTCAATCTTTCACTCAATCAGTAATCTTAATTCCAAATTTCAGGTTTCTAGGTCTATCCAAATCCATATTGTACCATTTAGTACGTTTCGTACACATAAGTATGAATTTCCAAAAGTACCCACATACATATCTCAATCGTGCACTTCGACGGTAATCTAAATTACAAATTTCAGATTTTCAGCTCTATCCGTTTATACAAATTGTACCAAATTTAGTACCATTTAGTACTTTTCGTACACATGAATACGACTTTCTAAAACCATTACCTTTCATAAAAACCACTTACCAACCTTGATTTCCATACCAAATTCCATGTTTCTAGCTAAATCCGAACAAAATATACAATTTGTACTAAATTTGGTAACTTTTAGTACTTTTTGTACACTTAGAGGTCGAATTTCCAAAAACCTTTTGGTACATCTTTCTAACTCTCCATCAGTTACCCTCATTCTAAATTTCAGAATTCTAGCTCTTCCGGTTTGCCTAATACAAAAGGTACCGTATTTAGTACATTTTAGTACCCTTCTAGATCGAATTTCCAAAAACCCAGCCTTATCTCACCCCTACACACCGACCACAACCCACAGTCAAAATTTCAGCGATCTAGCTTCAGTGGTTTCGTCTGGGCGATGATATGTCTGTCACTCACTCACTCACTCACTCACTCACTCACTAAGCTCTTTTATATACATATATAGATATGTAGCAAAAATGGTCCATCAGTCCATTACGAAATAATGAAAATAATATATAACGTGTCGAAATTATACATACATATATTACCACAACACACAAGTGACAAGGGAGACTTCGCAATCATATAAATAAATTCCGCGGAAAGCTAGTACCCAGGGGAAGTGGTGTAGGGTATTACATGGTCGGCCCGTCCGACTATAGCCCTCTTTTGCTTGTTGTCTTGATCAAATTGGGTCACATTTTATCAGAATGTCTATCCAATATTGTGTTTGGTGCTTCAACTACAATAAATAGGGTTAAACATATATGGGAGCTATATCCAAATCTGAACCTTTTTCAAAATACTTAGAGCGAAATGACTTCTAGTCAAAATTCCGTCACACTTTTAAAATTTCATCCAAATTGGACATACATAGCCAGATTGGTCCTCCAAATCCCTAAAATCGGGCGAAAATATATATGGGAGCTATAACCAAATCTGAACCGAATTTTACCAAAATAAGTAGCGAAAAAATCTACCTTCCGAAATGTTCGTGCGATTCGGACAATAAATGCGACCTGTGCTCTGTTTACAAAAATAAATGGACAGACCGACGTGCGTAAACCGAATCAGAAATTTATTCTATGTTTATACCTAAAAGCACCTATGGGTATAACTCGTTTTGTTTTGCATATTACAAAGTAATTCACAGAAACATAATACCCAAAACCTACCACAGTGTGGTGGGTGTATGGTATAATGATGAAAAAACAAGTAGAAAAGTATCAGTCGGCTGAATTGAAACACTTTTTGGATATTTGAACTTGCCGACAAAAATGTGGATTAGGATTAAAGTTCAAAAGTGTTGCGGAGGAGGTACTTAAAGGAATGGACCGACATAGTCCATTATCGAAGTGGATCTTATTTTAGGAGTCCTATCTTTTCGATAGATATCGAAGCATGGACGTGTCCACGGAAAACATAATATCGCTGTAAACAGGATCGGTATGCATTCCCAAAGGATTTTCGAACAGACCCTAAACTGCACTTGGACACAAATGTTGAACCTTTGGGGGGTGGTATCCTAAGGAGAGGACCGATATGGGCCATTTTAGAAGTTTAACTAAATTTGGAAAAAAAATGTTAGAAGATCCAAAGTTGACCCGTTCACGAGACATAGTGCATACCATTTCAGTGATATTTTTTTAAATATAGGGGGAAGTGCCGGAAGCTGTGGAACGATATTGCCCATCTGCGAACTAAAACTGAAGTTTGGACAAAATATGACGAAGGCCAAATTTTCGACCAAATCGGTTTATCAGTTCGAGAGTTATTGTGCTCTCCAGCCACTACATATGTTGCCATATGGGTTTTTACACCTTTCGGGCTGTTTTCTCAAGAAATATGGACTTGTCCCTAAAATGCTTCAACAAAAATCAATGCGTTTTGGACGCAGGTCTTAAAGTGAACTTATCAAAAACTTTGTGTGATAGGTACCCGAAGGAGTGGACAAATAAAGTCCGTATTCGGACCTGATCTATATCTGGTAGATATATTTGGATGTGTAAAGTATGGACCAAATCAGTCACTCTCTTCAAATAAAGTCCATATTCGAACCTGATCTATATCTGGTAGATATATTTGGATGTGTAAAGTATGGACCATCTCGGTCACTCCCTTCAAGAGTTATTGTGCGCACAATTTTTCCGAATATTTTTGAACATTTGTGGTGGAGGTACCTGAAGCAGTGGACCGATATGGCTTATCTTCGAACTTAGACTATGTTTGAACAAAATATTACGAAGGCCAAATTTTGAACCCAATCGGCAGATTCGTTCGAGATTTATCTTGCGCTCCAACCACTACACACTGATGAAACTTGTACTGTCGTATTGGGGGCAGTGAATACAAGTTGTGGCAACTAAAATCAAAGCGATTCGAGAGCAGGCTCTAATCTGAACTTATCTGAAATTTTGTGAGGAAGTTACCCGAAGGAGTTGACCGATTGAGTCCATATTAAAACCTCATCTAAGTCTGTTAGAAATTGCAGGATGTGCAAAGTTTGGATCACATCGGTTCCTCCCTTCAGGAGTTATTGCGCGCACTAATTTTCCGAACATCTTCGAACTTTTGAGGGGAGGTACCGGAAGGAGTTGACCGATATAGCCCATCTTCGAATTTAAACTAAGTTTGGACAAAATATTACGAAAGCCAAATTTTGTACCGAATCGGTTGATCCATTCGGGAGTTATCGTGCACTCCAGCCAGACATACAGACGGACATTACTAAATCGACTCCAAATTGTCTGAAACGGACTTCGTCCAAGCATACTTGTGGTCTAAGACCCTTATTTCGATGAGACATATTTTGCCCGTATATAAGTGTATATACCCTCGTTAGCATAAATGCTGAGGGTATAAAAACGGTCACATTCCTGCCTCGTGGTTTAAGTATTAGGAAAACTATTAGCAATGAAAAGAAAATAATCACCATTATCCCTTACCGGGCAATATATGAAAATAATGACAATTTATCTAAATTTAAGAAAAACGGAAATTAGAAATTATTGCAGTATTGAAAGTTATATGTTGCCGTATTAATAAATTTCTTCATATTATTACATTATTGAGCTCTAAGTGGTAATAGATTTCGTTAATGTAATACCTGATATCCATTGTCATCACGTTAGCCTTTTTAAATGACCACATAAGGGAAACATTAAAAGTAGGTATGGTGACAGGATAAGACATTTGTTCCAGTACTTAAGATATTGTTGACCGTGTAATAAATTTTAGCGGGCATTATTAGAAAGAATGCTATAAACATAAACAAAGTATAATACATTTTATTTTCCCATATATACAAATATGTAGTAACATTTGTTCTTACAACGTTAAGTCCAATAATACAAGTGTTAACACAATGAAATGTGAAAATAAAAACCACTATTTTTCAATGCCGCACATTTTTTGTTTGTTATTTCGATTCATATAAGGTATTTTATTCATTTTTGATTTTTAAGTAAACAAAATACAGGAAAGCGTAGTAGAGATTTTATAAGTTTTCTGAATTATATATGTATATTTTGGTTAATATCAAAAATTCACAAAATGTGTTCCCTAGAATCTTTTACAAATCACGCGTTTGTTTATTATAACCTATCCCACAATGTGGTAAGTTCGTTTTCGGAAAAGGCATGTTACATCACGAAATGTTCGTCGTAGAACCCCCCTGTGGTATACCAAAATGCATATCTCGACGAGATAAAGCGATTTTGAGATGTGTGTCCGTCCGTTCATTAAAAATTGTAATCAAACTCCAGGCCGCAATTATGGACCAATCGTCTCAACATTTTAAAAGGAAGTCGTGTTTTGATCACAACAGAAACGATTAGCCTGAAATATTTAGGGGATGAAATGGACCATAAAAAAAGTATCAGTCGGCTTTGCCGGCAAGCTGTGTGAATTGAAACACCTTTTTCCCAAAACGGGCTAATGGAAATTGACTTAACGTGGGCTGAAGGATCAAAACACACAAATTTATGAGATACCAATCATTATACATATTATTTTATTTTTATTTATTTATTCAAGTAGTAAAATATTATAATTACAATTGTATTATATAGTAAACAGGTAAGAAACGGTTTAACCTTAATTCTATAACATTATATAAAGCATTAAAGCAGAAAAATGTGTATAAATATAAATTTTTATAAGGAAAATACTACAAATAAAAAACCTTTGTATATAAGACTCTAAAAAATATATATAACTTCTATGAAATTAAATATGTTTTTAGAGATGTTTGCATAATGGCAAAAACATTTTAATTTTTATCCTTAAAAGCAAAGTTAAATGTACATGTAAGTATAAATTAAGCAGTACTATTGTTGTATAAATTACATATGAATTTTAAATCTTTCCTGAGCTTCTGAAATTTTTTGTGGTAACATTTTAACTCCAGCTTGAAAATGGAGTCTATTTGTAGAATAATGCCAGGGCAATCTCATGATGGGCGAACCATACATAAGTATGGCTTGAAGAATAGATTTATAAATCAGTATTTTGTTGCTAAACGATAATTTGAGAATTTCTATTAATTAATGTGTACATCAATTTGATAGCGATATTGAATTTGTTCTTGGTAAATTTTATATGATCACGAAAGAGTAATTTAGTATCTAAAATTATACCTAGATATTTTACACTTGGTAACCAAGGAATGGAATGATTTGATATACAGAGAGGTGCATTTGGTAAATTGCAGGATTTTCTTTTTCTAGTAAAAAAAGATGGAATCATTTTACATATATTGTTCGAGGTAACAGCCAGAGTGTTGAACAACTCTAATCACTTTGTCTATAAAATCTAGTGAATTACACAATAATTGCTCAATTTACGGGACAATAACCTGTTTTTGGCCCCCAAGGGACTTTTTTCAAACTAAAATATTTACAGTAAATTCGACTAAAAATATTTTTATTGTCCTTTTTCTTCAACAGTCCCATTTTTTATTAACAAATAAATTAAAGACGATTTAAAATGTTAGTGTAAACATTAAATAATTTAAAACAAATTGCTACATTTCTGGCATGGATCATAATATTTCTTGAACACAGCTGTATGTATTTAGGGGATCTTCAGAATTTTGGGCGTATAAACTTGCCGACAAAGATATGAATTATGATAAAATCTCAAAAGTTTTGCGGGGGAGGCACCTAGTCCATTTTGGAGGTGTGTCTTATTTTGGGAATCATTCCTCTCGATGGGACCATTACAACAGGAAACATGGACCTGCCCTCGACAAATATCATATCGCTGTAAAGAGGGCTACTAGACTGACTACCTTTGGTAAAAATTCCCAAAGAATTTTCGCGCAGACCTAACCACATTTAAACAAAAATGCTGATCATTTGGGTGGATGGTACCCTAAAGAATGAATCCAAAGGGCCCACTTTTGATCATGAACTAAGTTGAACCTAAATATTTGGAGATCCAAAGTTTGAAGCAACTCGGTTGCTCGGTTTATGAGATATTGCGATTACCAGTTAGCGAATATTTGCGAACTTTTATGGGGGAGGTACGGGAAGGAGTGACCTATAAACACCATCATCGAATTTCATCTAATATTAGAAGAAATATTACGATATGCAAAGTGTGGACCAAGGCAGTATTCGTTTCACGCACCAGCCACTACACATGCTGGCCGTAACACCTTTTCCCAAAAAGGTATGTAAGTTCATTTTGGAAGTGTGTCTTATTTTGCGAGTCAATTCTCTCGATAAGACCATTATATCACGAAACATGGACTTGTCTACGAAAAACAACCCATCACTGTAAGCAGGGCTACTAGGAGTACCTTCGGTAAAAATTTCCAAAGGCTTCTTGCACAGAACCTTACCGGACTTAAACAAAAATGCTGATAATTCGTGTGGGTGGTACCCTAGGGAATGGACCGATAGGTCCCACTTTAGATCATGAACTAAGTTTGGAAAACAAATTTGAGATCCAAAGTTTGAACTAAATCGGTTGCTCGGCTTATGAGATATTGCGCTTACCATTTAGCGAATATATCTAACTTTTGTGGGGAAGACACGGGAAGGAGTGACCTATAAACACCATCATCGAATTTCATATTATATTCGAAGGAATATTACGATATGCAAAGGGTGGACCAAGGCAGTATTCGGTTCGGTAGTTGTCAAATCCACGCACCAGCCACTACAAATGCTGGCCGTAGGGGTTTTTTACAGTTTTCGGGTCATTTGCCACTGAAAAAACTTGTACCATCATAATAGGGGCCTTGAGTGCAACCTGTTGTAAATAAAATTGGAGATGATTGGAGAGGAGGTCCTAACCTGTACTTTTGCGAAATTTGGTGTGGAAGCTATCCGAATGAGTTGACATATATAGTCCATATTCTAACCTGATCTATGTATTGTAGAAATATTACGTGTCCAAAGTATTGACCAAATCGATTACTGCCTTCGAGAGTTAACATGCGCACTATTTTAGCGAAAAGTTTTGAAGTTTTGTATCCCATCTTAGAACTTGCTAAGTTTGGGCAAAATATTACGACTGCGAAATTTTGGATAGAATCGGTTTAGCCGTTCGAGAGTTAACGCACTCCATTTACAACACATGGTGCCATAGCCGGTTTTTACAGTTTTCAGGTCATTTTCTCAGGAAGTATGGACTTGCCCCTGACGAAACTTGTACCGTCGTATGGGGGGCAGTGAATAAAAGATGTCTTAAACTGCACTTTTTCGAAATTTTGTGTGGGATGTACCCGAAGGAGTGAAGCGATATAGTCAATATTCGAACTTTATCTATGTCTGGTAGTAAAATTACGATGTGCAAAGCATGGACCAAATCGGCTAGTCCCTTCGAGAGTTATCATGCGCATAATTTTTGCGAAACAAATTTGAATTTTTGTGGGGGAGGTAACCGAGGGAGTGGGTCGATATGGTCCATCTTCGAACTTAAACTAATTTTGGACAAAATATTACGAAAGCCAAATTTTGGACTAAATCGGTTAATCCGTTCGAGAATTATCGTGCGCTCCAGCCAGACAAACAGACGGACGGACATTTCTAAATCGACTCCAAATTGTCTGAAACAGTTTTCGTCCAAATATAGTTGGGGTCTGAAACCATTATTTCGATAAGGCACATTTTGAATGAAAGTATATGGCAAAAAACAAAAAACTAAATTCACGCGGGTTTCAAACGAAATTGAATGACAGTTGTAAATTTTACACGCAAAAATATGTTTTGTAAGAAAATTCACGCATGAAATTTTGGCCTTTCGACTCCAATTACTAGGATGCTGTAAGGAGCACACTCATGAGATATGCACCAAACGACGTAAAATCACGAGTTCTATAATCGTGTTATGAGTTTGGAATACCACCTTCTTGCGCGTCCGGATTATTAAAAAAAATTAAAAAAACCCCGAAATTCCGGCTTCAAAATGTCAGCATCAATTTTAGGTGGATGCAGTTGATAGATCTAAAAATCATACACAGCTATCTTATTGCCCATGGAGTATTCTGTGATTCATTCTTTGGGAATAGGTCTATAAAATGTAAGGTTAAGCCAGCTTCAACCCATTTTTACCCATTTTTCTACATTGATGCCAACACAGCTTCCACGAAAATTAATTTTAATGGTCGACATTATGGGATCCCTCCTAAAACACTTCATTTTAAAGAATTGTAGTCATACTTTAAAGAATATGTTAAGAGTTCGCGAATTCTGAAAGGGTGAAACTCGGATTCATCGATTGCAAAAAATTTTTGTTATTTACCATATATGGTAAAACTAAATTTCTTTTGAAAATCCATTTGGTACATACTTTGCACATCGTGAAATATCTTCCAGACTTAGATGAGGTTCCAATATGGTCTTAATTGGTCGACTTATTCCACAAAAAAATTCGGAAATGTTGAGTATAGGACCTGCCCTCGAATCACTATGATTTCAGTTGAAGCAACTTGCATTAGCTGCCTCAATAACGACGGTAAAAGTTTTTTCAGGGGCAAGTCTAAACATCTAGAGAACAGCCCAAAAGGTGTAAAGAACCCCTATTGCACCATATTTTGTGACGGGAGAGCACGATCCTCCGATTTGGCCTTCGTGATATTTTGTACAGACTAGGTTTCAGATAGATGATGGGCAATACCGTTCCACAACTTCCGTTACTTTCCCCCAGTATTTGAAAATGTCACTAAAATGGTATGCCCCATATCTCTTGTACGGAGCAACCAAATTGGTCTAAGCTTTGGATATCCCAAAATATATTGTATATTTAGTTTAACTTCTAAAATGGTCCATATCGGTCCGCTGCTTCAGGTACATCCCCCACTAAAGTTCGAAAATTTTCGCTAAAACGGTTCGCACAATAACTCGTAGCAAGTAACCTACTATTAGTTTGTTCAAAATTTAGTTTAACTTCGAAAATGGCCTTCTCTTCAAATCGGTCTTCTCCTCTGGTACCATAAAAAAGTTCAACATTTATGTATAGATAGGGTTTAAAGTTTAGGGTATGCTCGAAGATCCGTTGGAAATGTAAACCGATGCTATTCGTTATGGTCCGGTTTACAGCCATGTTATATTTTACTGTGGACTTGTTTATGCTTCCTGACATACTGGCCCAAACGTTATACGATGACCCACTGAAATTAATAGTTGGGGCGATATCTATCCAAAAGATTTCGGCAAGTTCAAATGTCCAAAAAGTGCCACAAAATTCTGAAAAGATCGATCCGGTATATCTCGGTCGCAAATGCCAAATGATACTGTTTTACTTGTTCTTTACACGCTTTAAATCAATATTTATTCTAAATAAACCTTAATAATTCTCCAATAATTCCATTAACTAACCCTTCATGGTGTCATTAGTAATTTAGAGCTTTTGAAAAAAAAAAAATACAACAACTATCAAAACCCTGTAGAAGTTTACAATACAAAGCTTCAAAACTTATCTCCAAATACTATATGGTATCATAATATGGTTAGGGTTTATTGCAAAACAAACTTGAATTGTTGCTGCGACAGTCATGGCAACCAACCGAATGAACAACCAACCTCAATACCACAAAGCCCCGGAAGCCAAAAACAACAGCACTACACGAACTAAGACTCCACAAAAAGTACAAGAGTGAGTGTGAATTGTAATGAATACTGGTTTGTTTTCCAACTTTGCTTACCATAAACTGAGGAGGGTGTAGTTGTGTTGCATTGTAATACTGTAAAATTGTTCCATACACTCACTCAGTCATGTGTGAAACAATGCTATTGAGGATACTTGGAAAATTCTAGAGTACACTAGTGTTTCCTACAACCGCTACCGCAAACACAGCATCCCACCCTAGTTTTAGGGTAAAGAAAAACGTTTTCTGTAGACACAAACTTCTTCAAACAAGTAAATGTATGCGTCTTTTTTGTTTGTTGAATAAATAGTAATTTTTGCATATCGCCGCCAAAGGCGAATGTGTCTTGTTATTTCTTAAAAGTGTTTCGTTTCCAATATATTTTCCAGACATTTGAATGCAAATGGTATCTATGGAGCTTACTAAAACGGATTTTTTTTACGATTTTTAAAAAATTGTGTATGGAAGGTAGTCACGATTATATCTTGAATATTGTATCAATATCAGTTATTAAATTTTTTGACCACTGAGAACCTTTAAAACAAGATTATAGCCAATTTTGGCCGAAAATGTAGTTAAAAACTGTAAAATGCCTGAAATCCTGTGGTACCGTTATATAAGGGCTATACCAAAACCTGAACTTATGTCCAAAATTTTTGGTGGGAAAGTTTCTGTTCCAGTGGGAACTCCAAATGCCAAGTTTCAGCAAATTTGGGTTGAAAATGAGGATAAATCATTAAAATATATGAAATCGGGTGGTACCGATTCGGCTATGGGGGCTATAAGAAAAAATGGACCCATATTGGTTTTGGTTACATATTAATGTATTGTCGTCCAAATGTGAAAAGTGTGCAAAGTTTCAGTTCGATTGGTCAACTGCAACTGTGTTAATAATGAGTTACTAGATTTGACCTTAATCGGGTGGTACCGCTATATGGGGGTTATAGAAAACAAGTAAAAAAGTATCAGTCGGCTTTGCCGACAGAGATATACCCTAAGCCTGTGTATATTGAAACATTTTTTTTTTTCCAAAAAATGTATTTACGGGGTTTAAAAATTTTGGGCGTTTGAACCTACAAAAATGTTGATTAGGATTAAAGATCAAAAGTTTTGCGGAGGAGATACTAAAAGGAATGGATCAGCATTGACCATTATGGAAGTGGATCTCCAGCCACAACATATGGTGCCATAGGGGGTTTTTACACTCTTCCGGCTATTTGCTCAAGAAGTATGGACTTGCCCCTAAAAAAACTTTTACCATCGTAATTGAGGCAGCGAATGCAAATAGCTTCAACAAAAATCAAAGTGAGTCGATATCAGGTCTTAAAGTGAACTTATCCGAAATTTTGTGTGGGAGGTACCGGATGGAGTGGACAAATACAGTCCATATTTGAACCTAATCTATATCTGGTAGCTATATTAGGATGTGTAAAGTATGGACCAATTCGGCCACTCCCTTCAAGAGTTACCGTACGAACAATTTTTCCGAAAATTTTTGAAATTTTGTGGGGGAGGTACCTGAAGTAGTGGACCGATATGGCTTATCTTCGAACTTAAACTATGTTTGGACAAAATATTACTAAGGCCAAATGTTGGACCGAATCGGCAGATCCGTTCTAGAGTGTCATAGGGGTTTTTTGCAACTTTCATGCTTTTTTCTCTGGAAGTATGGACTTGCCCTTAATGAAACTTTTACCGTCGTATGGGGGACAGTGAATACAAGTTGCTAAAACAAAAATTAAAGCGATTTGAGAGATGGCCCAAAACTGAACTTTTCTGAAATTTTGTGTGGGAGGTACCAGAAGGAGTGGACCGATTGAAACCTTATCTAAGTCTGGTTAACAGTTCACGATTTGCAAAGTATGGACCAAATCGGTTACTCCTTTCAAGAGTTATCGTGCGCACGAATTTTCCGAACATTTTCGAATTTTTGTTTGGGAGGTACCGGAAGGAGCCCATTTTCGAACTTAAACTAAGTTTGGGCAAAATATTACGAAAGCCAAAATTTGAACCGAATCGGTTCATCCGTTCGAGAGTTATCGTGCGCTCCAGCCAGCCAGCCAGACAGGCAGACAGACGGACGGACATTGCTCAATCCACTCCAAATTGTCTGAAACACATTTCGTCCAAACATACTAGGGTCTAAAACCATTATTTCGATGAGGCACATTTTGCCCGTATGAACGTGTATATGCCCTCGTTAGCATAAATGCTGAGGGTATAAAAATGGACCCATATTGGTTTTGGTTTCATATTCATGTATTGTCATCCAAATCTGAAATGTGTGCAAAGTTTCAGTTCGATTGCAACTGTGTTAAAAATTAGTTACTAAATTTGAGCTAAACGGACACCAAAGCTAGTTAAATAAAACACTGTAAAAACAATTCAACATAGGTCCCACTTTACATATAACCCCCATAGAACGGTACCCCCTGATTTCTGGTATTTTGGGGATCGTGACCACTTCATTCTATGAAACTGACTGAAATTTGGCTATCGGTTTTCCCTAGTGTTAGAAAACCTTTTTGCAAAAAATATTTGAATTGTGTCCTCGTTTTGATTGTGTCCCCATATAATTTTACCGCCCGATTTTCGGAATTTTGAAAGTTTTATATAAATTATTAATTCGAAATGGCCGAAATGCCACTAGGTCTACCCTTTGATGTTGTCCCCATAAATCGGTACCGCCCAATATTCGGTATTTTTAGGGTTCTAGCCGTAATAATCCATCAAAATGGTTGTATTTTCCAAATTTTACATTGGGGACCATATTTTGACGTATCCTTCACATATATGAGCCGCACAATATCTTCTATATATTTAAAAATCTGAAATATAGCCTAAACAACATGAAATAAGTATTTTAGAGTTTCAGAATGTTCTGAAGAATTGCTGAGTACATTGTTTGGAAAAATTTTGCGAAAGGTTACTTGGATGAACTCCCAACAGTTTAGCTGCTACTGACCATAATTCCAGAAATTATGTAAACTTCGATATATTTTATCGATTTTGATGCGCTAGATGCAGTTTTTCCTAGTTCTTCTTTTTTATACGTAAGTTCTTCTACTTTAGGGCTATAATGTTGCTGAAGACCGCGAAGTAAAATTCTTTTTAGTTTCTGAGACAAAGCCCCGATAAATGGAAAAAAATGTAGTTTTAGCCAGGTTTAGATGCGGCTAAAAAATCCAAACCCGATCTAACAACACGAAACCCAATTAGGGGTTTTGTAGCCTCAGTATTTACTTTCAGAAAATGCCCATTAGAAGTTGTTTGCATTTTCTGTGTTGCACAGTGTAATGAATCCAAAAAATTAACAAACACAAAACTGCATAAAAATTAAATTAATAAATTGTTTTTCAATATTCGAATTAAGTTTGGTCAATATAGAGTTCATATAGTTTGATATTTTTATTTGATATATATTTTTTTTGATATATTTTACTTTGGCGTAACTTCTGCACTAAATTTCTTCGTTATTCAACATGTTAAATTTTCTATTTTTAGACTTCCGTTTTTTAATTTTGGCCAATTGCAGCGTCCGCTGTGCAATGGATTTATAAAACGGAGTAAAACCAACTGTGGTTTCTATAAAGTGGAATATGAAATAAATATTAGATTGATGGTTGCACGTTGTACCAAGGGTGCACGTTAACTTTCCGGCATAAAAATGAAAACGCGAATATTTACCCTTAAAAGTAGTTTGTCTGTTTTCTGACATGAATTATTAAAGCACTCTGCGAAGACCTCCACGGTCGATTGCTGTTTTGTTTCGTTTTCTGTGACGATCTTATAAACGTCGTTCGAAGCACCGTGATCGTATTTATTTACAAGATCATTGCACCAATCGACAAGAGCATTGTTTGAGCGTTTGTCAAATTGGGCTGAATCTAGCGAGAAAAACCCATTTTTTGTGGCCAGGTGTTCATGCAGTATAAAATGTTAGTTTGCGGAAGAAATGCTCAAGGATAACTTTTTCTCACGGTATATAACATGGCGATTTTGCATTATCCTTTCACGCACGGCTTAATTTTTTGCTACAACGGCCGTTTTTATACAACCTTAACGACCTGTTTTTGTTTTATCGAGTATCGGCCACAATTTATAACGTGATTAAATTCCGTATTTTTGCAAAATGATTTTTTGTAAGGAAAAACCTTACAACAGAATGAGAGCGAAAGACTTCGTGACGGCAATAATATAGGAACTAATTAAATTTATGGGGCAAACTGAAATCAGTCAGGAATCAACCACCATAGAAATAGAGAGTAGTCTATCTGCAAAATAAAAAAAATACTCGGCTTATATGTGTGCTGACCACTGACCGAACATTATACATCAGTGCCATCTTCTATGATTGATTCTGTGCTATCGTTATAATCGCCTACAACTTGAAAAATGTTTCTTTCCGTACACAGGCTACACTATCAGAATAACATATTTATATTGGAAATGGTAGATTTAAGTAAATTTAGATGCATTTGTGCTAATTTAAGAATTTAAATACTAACCTAAATTTTCATTAAACATTTAGTTTATTCATATCAAATTTACAACAACAATTATTGTATAGAATTCCAATCACTACCCGCTAGCAATGAAAACTCCAATTGTGGCAATTAAGCCCAGAACTAGTTCTATGCCGTACTAATACAAAACATTCCTCCAAGAATTAAGTAAATTTAGATGAGTTACTGCTAATTTAAGAATTTGAATCCTAATGTAAATTTTCAATAACCGCCTGTTTTTGTAAAAAAAAAAAAATTATTGTTCTCACACGAATTGTCAAATTTTGTAGATCGATTTACTCGCCTTTGCGCAAATATGGAACGCTGATTTTAGAATAAGGACTTCTTAACTATATATAGAACGTGTCTACGAAGATTTAGTTCTGAACGTCGCACGGTGGTCGAAAGCACTGACCTAGCGGCGCGAAATTAATAAATTGCAAACGAATTGATATAGGTCACTGAAATTTGGCACGGACTCAGCTTGTACTTGTGGGTAATAATAGGCCAAATATGAACAATATCGGCTGATGTTTTGGTATAGCCCCCATATGACGGTACCTTAAGATTTTCGGTATTTTGAGGATTTAAACCACAATTTCGTAGCAAATTACCTGTAATTTGGTACTTAGGGTTCTTAGTGGTCACAAAATATTGTCACCAAAAATTATGGATATAGGTGCACGTTTTGATATAGCCCCCATGTAACCGTACCTCCAAATTTAAGGTATTTTGAATATCATGACCACATTTTTAAACCAACTTGGCTGTAGTTTTGCATTCCGTGTTCTCACTGCGTATAAAATCTTCTTACAAACATTTTCAACACGGATTTATGTTTCGACGTAGCCCCTTTTATGGTACCCCCGATTCGTTGAATTTTTACTTGTTATCCCATATTTAATAACATATTTAGCTATAATATAGTATTATAGTGTCTCCGGGGGTAGAAATCCTCCTTGGAAACATTTCTCAAGATAGATCCATATTTTGATTTAGCTCCCATACAAATGCACAGCTAAATTTGTATAAATTTTATGCAAAATCTCTTATTTTAAAAGTGCAGTCATCAAAAGATTTGCAAATATTTGCAGCGCTAATGTGGTTATTCCGTATCCAGAGAGTCCAATTTCATTCTCCAAAAAAATAATCGAAACTAAGTTCGGCTAAGTTTACAAGATGCACTCTATGGAACAAGCGCGTACAACCCATAAAAACACAAAAAAATTAAATTTTTTGAAAATTTATTGCTATATAACTAAATGCCACCAGACCCCAAACTAATTTTTAAAATTTAGGTCTCACCCTCTGCTATTAATTGAATATAAATCTTGTCCAGTTTTATTACGAATGCATTTAACATTTAAACAAATATGAAGTTAATTTTTTTGCAAAAATTTTTAAAATATGATGCAACAAAAACTCTTGTATTTGATTGTGAATAACTGAGTGAATATTTACAACAACAAAAATTAAAAAAACAAAATCTTTGTCTGCAAAGTGTCTGTAATCGATACAATGGAAAATATTTCGCAATTTTATAGTTCCATTTTTTGACCTTCGCGCCGCTAGATCAGTGGTTTCGACCAGTGTGCGTCTAGGGGCTGAGCTATGGTTGCCTAATAATACGAATACATACGAACGAACAAAAAATAGTTACAAAAACAGGGGGCAATTTTCATTCGCGGACATTGCCTTGTAAAAGTTTACATTTTATTGCAGTGTGAAGGATCTAAAGTGAAACTAGTTACTGTAACACATAGAATCAACGAGTTTCCGATACCGATGTAGTTCACATCTTAATCGTGCAGTTATGCTTCTACATTGTGACGTCATTCAATGTAACCCCTCCTACTCCCTCGTATTTATTAACACTGCCACAGTAGTTGTTTACATTAATTAATTCGTCTTTTCGTATACGATCTCGTTTGAAAATTTGAGAACCTCCCAGATGAAGGATGCTAGAATAGTCTATGGATACGCAGCTGAGTATAAATACGGGTGCATGGCTGGTGGGCGATGGAGTTATAAATCAAATCAAATAAAGTCGTGCGTGAATAAGTGAATAACGTCAAAAAAACATTGTAGAATCGTAATTCAGAACATACCCTCGGTTTATTTGGTACAAATCAAATCGGGGAATAAAACAATGTCTACACGTGATTAAGTTAAACCCTAATTTCATAACAATATGCACCAACTACATTTTCTTTGCCTTTTGCTCTCCCGACATCTCTCAGGAGGTACATTCTGCTACTGGTAACTTTATAACGCGCATACTTCTATTCTTTAGCGGCGCGATAATGCAAGGATTGGTATCATATTAAGCATGTTTCGGTTGTTTACATAAAGTGGACTGTATTTTGCTATATCGCACACATACTCAAAGAGTGACATAACTCAAAGAATGTGTTTTGCATTTTTTCTATGACTTTTGTTTTAACATGCGTCAAATTTTCATGTTGATATCTCTAAAACTCAACGAGTTTCAGCTTTTACACGGCTCAACAAAGTTTTTTAAGTTTATGATGCAAACACTTCGAGTCATGTATTATCTTGCACAGAAATTTAACTTTGGCTAGCTTTCTTGCAAAATATTGTCCAAGTAATTAATTTATTTTTTGTGTAGCTATCTTTTTAACTCAAATTTCAATTGGAAAATTAAAACGCGTTTTTCTTGAAACTGATTGTTTTTGAGCAAATGTTAAAGGAATGTGGACTGATTTCATGAAGCAATTGAATAAGTCGAGTGGCTTTTTCTGCAGGCTTTCTGTAGTGTTTACAACTCTCCGATGTTTCGCTGTCGTGATATGCTAGTTTGCACTTTATTCCCTTTGTTTATTCGGTTGGAATCGATCGATTTAAGCAGCAAACATCGATTTGTATCACTATCTTGTAACAGTAAACGGTTTACAGAATTTAATTTTCATCGAATGTTTCTATACCGCCCGATTCATGGTATTTTGAAGGTAGCTAAATTTTTGACTAAAATACCCGTAATTTGACATTTGAAGTTCCCAGTGGTCACAAACTTCGGTATTTTAATTGTTCTAGCTACAAGATTCGGCCGAACTGCCATTTTAGTATACCCCCCATATAACAGTATCTCCCCATATTTGGTAATTCGAGTGTTTTTGCTACATTTTTTCCCGAAATAGCGATAATTTGACATGTGATGTAACCAGTGGTCACAAAACTTCTCCACCAAAAATGTTCAATTGTCAGGAGTTTATGTGAGTATGTTGTCTGAACTATCTGTAATTTGACATTTGTTCACAATATTTCTTCACCAAAAATTTGCAACATAGGTCAACATTTTGGTGTAGTCCCCAACTGTACTTCCCCATGTTCGGTATTCGGAAGTTTGAGCTACATTTTTTATTTAACTACCTATATTTTGACAAAAGATGTTTCCTGTAGTCTCGAAACTTCTCCACCAAAAATGTTTAAGATATGTCCATGTTTACGTATAGCCCCCCATATAACCGTAACTCCAGATGATCGGTATTTTGAGGGTTTAAGCTATTTTTTTTTACCGAAATCACTGTAATTTGACATTTGAGTTTCCCATTGGTATCGAAACTTCTACATCTAAAATTGTCAACATAGTTTTGGTATAGCCTCCATATAACACTACCTCCCAATTTTAGGTATTTAGAGGATTTTAGCTAAATTTTTTACCTACGATTTTCAGTTGTGGCCTCAATATTCCTCCGAAATGGCTGAAATTTCGTTTAAGTCTTCGTTGGGGGTATTTATCATTCCCTTCTAAATATGTCGGTATAGGTCCACGCCATCATATAGCCCCCTTAGAACGGTACATCTTAGTTTTCGGTATTTTAAAGGTTGTGGCCTCAATATTCCAACTAAATGGCTGAAACTTCTTATTTAGTCTTCGATGGGGGTGCACAACTTTCCACCTGAAATTTGTGAAGGTTTGCGCTTTCATATTGCCCCCATAGAACTGTATCTCCCGATTTTGGGTATTTTAAAAGTAGTGGCTTAATTATTCCACCAAAATGGCTGAAATTTGGTATTTAGTCTTCGTTGGTGGTCTGAAACTTTCCCCCAACAAGTGTACAGGTCCACCCCTTCATATAGTGCCCATAGAACCGTACCTCCCGAATTTCGGTACTTTGAAAGTTAGTCACATGGATTTACCGAAATTGCTGGAATTTGGTATTTAGTCTTCTTCATAAACGAAAGGAAACTAATTGTTCTGAAGTAAAATTGAACAATTAGTTTCCTTTCGTTTGGAGGGTATAACAAGTTCGGTCGTATGATAATAATGTATAATAATGTGCTGGTAATGTCTCCTCTAACAGTATTAAAGTCATTTAAATATTTACCGTTTACTAGTAATTGGGTGCACAACATTTTTACGAACAATCAAAACTAATTTGTGATCAAAAGCAAAATTCAAGGACATAAATTCTTGCCTTAACAAAACTGCAGCAATTTAGCCAAAAAAGTACAAAAGGATCATTCTTTACAACGTTGACAAAATAAAATGAATTTTCTTCTGATTAGGTCACAAGAAAAAGAAATCTAGTGAATGAATGAAAAGACGAATGAATAGCTGAAGGAAGTTCATTGTTGAACTAAATGGCACGGACATTATTAAAATAAGATGGAAGCATGTTAAACCGGATAGTATAAAAATAACTATGGACAATTGTTTAACGAAGTGAAAGGGGACTTCAACTATCCACTGCATCCATTTTAGAATAAATTGTGTGAATAGAAGAATGGTATGAAGTTGAATTTTGGTGCAGCGTGCTCTACCAGGTAATGTAAGGTAAAGGAAGATACTGCTTTACAAAATTTACTACGAAAATATGGAGTCTACTTGTGTGCAAATTATTATGGGCAAAGTATTTTAGGAATATCTTGTATACAAGCAACTGCTTTGAATTTTTTAGGTAACAGTGTGAATTTGTTGTATTGTTTAACGGGTTGCTGTTGTAGTCGGAATTGTATTAGATATAAACTTAACATTTCCCTTAGTATTAGAAATGGTAAATTACGCTAACTGAAAAACAATTTTTTTGTTTTATTTTCGGAATGCTTCGAAAAGAAAATCACAGTTACAGGAAAATTAAAAAAATCAATCTATGTAGCAGTTTACGTCCAAAAAAATGCGAAAATTTTCTAACAAACTTTGCACAAACAATTGTTTTGAAAATTAGCTACAATTGTAAAGGAAGTCTAATTAGGTTGTGTAATTTATTAGAAACTCAAAGCATAGCATAGCAAAACGACCGAAGTTGTTGTTAAATCAGTTGTTGGCATTTGTTAACATCGTCTTAATACAAACTAGAAGATAGCAACATAGACAACAAAGGGACGTACTTTTATTTGTTAAAAAATTGGATTACGGATAATAGAGATATGGGATAATGGAATGACTCAGATAATGGGAATGACTCAGCCCAGTCAAACCTTTAAAGTTTTTGGTTAATAGAAACATTAGAAATGAATAAAGTAAAATTTGTTGAATTTGCCTACAAACATATACACTTAGCCTGTGCACAACTTTTAGTAAAGATATTTCCTGACCATAGGAAAAATAAAAAGACGGGTTTTTGTAAACGTAAAAACCTTCAAAATACTTGAAATGGTGCACAGTCACCATTATATAAAGGCAATAACAAAACGTCAAAAAATTTTGTGAATTATCAGATGGAAAATATTCCTAAGCTCTTCAAATTACCTGAAATCGATAGGTATCTTTATATGGGGCTTGTAACAAAACAGATGATATATACATGAAAAAATAGACAGATTTGTTCCATCTTCGAAGTTAAATTAAGTTTGGATGTACAAAGTTCAAGACTTATCGTGCTGTTCAGACAGCCGTACATACAACCAAAATCCTTCACCCAACAAATTACGTATTTAGGAGGTCGTATAAACATGTCCCTTGGAAAAAATTCTACGAAAAAACCAAGCAGGATTCAGAGCTGGTAACTCATGCATAGATCATATATGCACAACCAGGATTATAATTGAGCAATCGATTGAATACAATGCAAGTTTGTATCTGGCCTTCGTTGATTACGAGAAAGCATTCGATGCCATTAATAGAAGCTACATCTGGGAAGCACTCTCATCAAAAGGAATACCCAAGAAAATTGTGAATATCATAGAAAAAAGCTACGAGGGAACAACGTCTAGAGTCTTGCACGATGGCAATGTGAGTGAAGCCTTCGTTACCACCAGTGGAGTACGTCAAGGCTGTACACTATCACCTTTACTCTTTATAACAGTTCTTGACACAATATTCGAAAACCTAGATTCCGCCCCAACTGGTATTAATTGGAGAATGTTTGACAAACTTGGTGATTTGGAATATGCAGACGACGCCGTATTACTGACAACAACATTTTCGGATATGCAGACAAAGTTAAATGCACTATCTGAGGAGTCTCTCAAAATCGGGCTTAGGATAAACTGTGGAAAAACAAAAACGATGAGAGTCAACGCAAACAATAATACCCCGTTTAAAATCTATGACAAAGAAATTGAAAATGTAGACCGATTCGAATACCTCGGTAGCATTTTATCTATATCGGGAGGAACAATTGAAGACGTTGAAAGCCGCATACGAAAAGCGCAAGGTACTTTTGCGTCTCTTGCTAATATCTGGTCTTCGGAAACGATAGATCTAAAAACAAAAATAGACATTTTCAATGCGTGTGTAAAATCTACACTATTATATGGCTCCGAAACTTGGCTCGTCACCAGCAGCATCACTAACAAATTGCAGGTTTTCATAAACAGATGCCTCCGTAGACTTTTGAAAATATGGTGGCCGCAAACCATATCTAATGAGCGACTGTGGATAGTTACAAGGCAGCATGGAATAGGATCCGATATGACCAGAAGAAAATACGGTTGGCTTGGTCATACTTTAAGGAAAAGCGAGGACGAAATTTCCCACTTAGATGGAATCCACAAGGACGTCGCAATAGAGGCAGACCAAGAACTACATGGAGAATGTCATGTCAGAAACTAATCAAACTCTTGATCAATTACAGTATTTAGCGAACGATAGAAACACATGGCGAAACTTTGTAAATAGACTAAGTTTGTAATATGTAAATCATTTATAAACATGTCATAATAATAATAAATAATAAACATGTCGAAAAAATTCAGAAATTGTTGGGGTATTTATCTTAACAGTTGTGGACTTTCCGAACAATATATCCATATATTCTGCTAATAAATTTGGTGTGGATTAACTTTTTCGAAGAAGGTACCTGAAGCAATGAACCGACCTTTTGAAGGTGAAACTAATTTTGATGGTCACTCTTTTTCGATAGCTATCGTGCAAAACCATCCATCCATTGGAAACAAGGACTTGCCCGCGAAAAAATATTTTCACAGATGAACATTTGAAAATAGTTCTCGAACAGTTTTTAATCAGCATTTAAATTTTTAGTGGGTACAAACATCGAATTTTTAAAGATTTTTAATGGACTCAAACGTGGATTTTTTTAGGATTTCTATGTAGACTCCAATGTTATTTTTTGACCAGTTTTCTGTTGATCCAAATTTGCTGTTTTAAATTTTAGGTCGACCCAAACCTGGATTTTAGTTGGCCCAAACGTGGATTTTTCAATGATATTTAGGTGGACACAAACGAGGAGTTTTTAAAGATTGTAGGGGTACACAAATGAGGATTTTTTTTAAGATTTTTAGGTAGACACAAACGTGGATTTTTTAAAAATTTTTAGGTGGTCACAAATGCGGATGTGTTAAAGTATTTTAAGTTGACACTAATGTAGATATTTTAAGTTTTTTTCAGGTGGACACAAACGTGGATTTTTCTTAAATTTTTATGTGGACATAAACATGGATATTTTAAAGATTTTAAGGTGGACGCAAACGTGGATTTTCTAAAGATTTTTAGGTAGGCACAAGCGTGATTTTTTTCTAAGATTCGTAGATGGACCCAGACGTGAATATTTTCTAAGTTTTGTAGGTGAACCCAAGCGTGGATTTTTCTAAGATTTATAGGTGACCCATACGTGGCATTTTTCTCAGATTTGGTGGTGGACCCAAGTGTGAATTTTTTAAAGGTTTTTTGGTGGACCCAAACTTGGATTTTTTCTAAGATTTGTCGGTGGATCCAAGAGCGGATATTTTAAAGATTTTTTGTTACTGGAATTTTGTAATAAAATATTCTTAAAAAATCCACGGACTGGAAAAACATTCTTTAAAAAATTAACGGCTTGAAAAATATTCTTTAAAATCTCTCCGGGCTCGAAAAATATACTTAAAAAATCACCGGCTCCATAAATATTATTTAAAAAATCCTCGGCCTCCTATATTTTTCTTCACAGTATCCATGGGCTCGAAAAATATTCTTAAAAAATCCACGGGCTCTATAATTTTTCTTTAAAAAATCCAAAGACTCGAAAAAATATTCTTTAAAATATCCATGGGCTCAAAAAATATTCCCAAAAAAATTAACGGACTCCAAAAATATTCTTTAAAAATACGCGGGCTCGGAAAATATTCATTAAAAAAGTTCTTAGGCTCAAAAAATATGCTTCGAAAAATCGATGGGCTCGATGAGCATTCTTTTAAAAAATCCACGGGCTTGAAAAATAGTCTTAAAAAACTCCACGGGCTCGAAAAATATTCTTTAAAAAATCCACGGGCTCGAAAAATATTTATAAAAATATCCATGGCTCGAAAAGTATATTTTTAAAAAAAATCAAGGGCTCGAAAATATTCTTTAAAAATCTATATGCTGAAAAAATATTCTTAAAAAATCTACGGGCTCGAAAAATATTCTTTGAAAAGTCCGTGTGCTCGAAAAATATTCTTTTAACAATCCACGGGCTCAAAAAATAATCTTTAAATAACCCAAGGTGTCGAAAAGTATACTTTAAAAATTTCGAAATATTTTTTATTTATTTTTTTTTTTTTAAATCCAATGTCTCAAAAAATATTCTTTATAAAACCTAAGAGCTCGACAAATATTCTTTGGAAAATCCAAAGACTCGAAGAATATTCTTTAAATAAAAATAGGTAAAAAAAACTTTTTAAGTTAAACGGTTTTATGTTAAACATACATTGCAATGTTTAAGATAAATGTACAAAAAACAAAAAAATAATAAAATAGATACAGTCGTGGGAATTATAAACATATGCATAGACTAGACTAAAATAAAACCGTGGGGCACGTCAATTGTCTACAATCGTTGATTAAAATGTTTGTTTTGTAATGTTACACCATAATTAGGCAGTTGTTCAACCGACAACGATGGACGTGTGATAAGTAGGGCTAGAATGTGGAAACAAGCTAGCAAGCTCGATTATAATCGAGTTTTAGGGTTTCATAGTGGTGAGCGAGTAGTACTTTGTCGATTAAAGACAAACTACGAGCAGTGAAACGATTCCTCGCCAGCCAGCAGTGTGAATGTCCAACGATAAACTAGTTGAAACATCTCTTTTATTTACATGGAGTGTATAACTTTTGGAATTTTCATGAGCAAGAAATAGTAAGTAATTTCCTCACCGTCTCGAATCACTTCGATTTTTGTTGAAGCAACTTGCATTCGCTGCCTCAATTACGATTGTAAAAGTTTTTTTAGGGGCAAGTCCATACTTCTTGAGCAAACAGCCCGAAAGGTGTGAAAACCCCCTATGGCACCATATGTTGTGGCTGGAGATCCACTTCCATAACGGTCAATGTCGATCCATTCCTTTTAGATCCTTAATCCTAATCAACATTTTTGTCGTTTCATACGCCCAAAATTTTTAAAGCCCTCTAAATACATACGTTTTTTGGGAAAAAATTGTTTTAATATACACAGGCTGAGCGTATATCTCTGTCGGCCAAGCCGACTGATACTTTTTTACTTGTTACAATTATTTTTTCTTAAAAGCAGAAGTAAAACCGCGATAACATTTGTCCGAAACAACCAAAAATTTGCTCGCGAGCGGATTTGTACTGGAATTTTTTCTTAACCTATGTACCAAAAATCGTTAATGTAGCGCGAAAAGACAAAATTCAATTTTTTGGAAATGGAATATGAAATAATTGGCAACATTTCCTATATATAGATCTATTATATAAAACCGAAATGACGTTCGTTCGTGAATCAAAAACTCGACCAATTCACAACCGATTTGTTCCGCGTTTGTTCTAAAATATTTGTATTTATCTAAGGAAGGTTTTGACATATTTTATTTTTTGATATCGCGAAAAAATCCGCGGATATTTGCAAAAAATATATTTTGAAGAAAAATGTTCAGCGTTTATTAGTACATCGCCTGAAAGTAACATTGGCTATATAAATCCTTGAAATTCCACGTTCATCGGGAGATATAGCATCTGATTCGGAGGTACAATAACAAATATATATGATGAGTGCGAATATCTATAGAACGGTAAAGGATATTGCCTCCAAATTTGGAGTGTGTGATGGAAATTGTTCAAGGAATACATTTGCCAAATTATACTGAAATCGGTTCAGATTTGGATATAGCTCCCATATATATTTTCGGCCGATTTTAGGTATTTGATGCACCAAACACGCTATGTATATCCAATTTCTATAAAATTTGGAATGTGTGATGGAATTGTACGTAGAGATAAGCGTACCAAATTATATAGAAATCGGTTCAGATTTGGATATAGCTCCCATATATATTTTCGGCCGATTTCAGGTATTTGCTGCACGAATCATGCAGTGTTTATCCAATTTCTATTTAATTTGGCATATGTGGCGAAATTGGATGTGGAAATAAGTATGCCAAATTATATTGAAATCAGTATAGATTTGTATATGACTCCCATATATATTTTTGGCCGATATCATGTATTTGATGTACCAACCACTCGAAATTTGGTTCGTGTTACAGAATTTGGAGTAGAAATAAATTTTCAAAATTATATTGAAATCGGTGCAGATTTGAATACAGCGCCCACATATATTTTTTAGCCGATTTCATGTACTGGATACACCTAAAACCATATATATATATAGCTTTCTCAGAAAGATTTCCCTTCTTAATGAAGAATGAAAAGAAATAACTGCAATTGAAATGTTGCATGCAATCCCTGCGGGAACTTTTTAACGGTAATGCAAAAGTGACAACACATTTCTTAATATATAAACCATACAATTATAAAAGTAGCCGATATAAATTCAATTAACATTCCAAAAAGTTTATGTTTTTCTAATTGTGTTTCCTTTCAAATAATGGAAATGTATAAAATACTGAATGTCATAGATGAAAAGTTTAATTTTTATGTGTGTCTGCGTACTTCCTAATTTTTTCTTTATATAACTGTCAAAATTGGAAACATTTGTAATACGTATTACAAATTATCGTGTACGCAAATTATAGAAGGGAAACATTCATTGAAATATCCGATTTATTGTGAACAACAACAAAACAACAATCTTAATAGAATGCCCAGACGAAGTAGAAATCACAACTTTGGTCGACGTACGAATAGTGCGAGATTAACAGCTGCCGTAAGATCTGCACTAAGCGATGAAGAACGTTCGCAACAAAGTCAAGCTGCACGAGAACGAATGGCACGATCGCGTTCTCGATTAAATGAAGAACAGCTACAAGTACGGAATATCGAAGATCGAGAAAGAATGAGACGTAATCGGTCAGGTGGACGATCATATCTGGACAATTTGTCGCAACGAGTACGTAGACAATCGCGTGTTAGATTAGAATTGAATCGTGCGGCATTCAATTATGATAGCACGATTGATTATAGCTCGCTTCCGGATGTTGCGATTGGAACAATGAACAACTTTTGTGTACATTGCAATGCAGTTAAATTCAAAACGGAAGCGCCAGGTTTATGTTGTGCAAATGGTAAAGTTAAATTACCTGCCTTAAATCAACCACCAGAACCATTACGAACGTTAGTTTCGGGTACAACACCAGAATCGAAACATTTTCTTAAGAATATTCAGTCATACAATTCCAGTTTCCAAATGACTTCTTTCGGCGCAACAAATATAATTAGTGAGGACAATTTCATGCCAACATTTAAGGTAATTAATTAGTTCTGAGAAATGTGCAATTATTGTGATTCTCATTCTGATTATTATTCTTTAATGCAGATTCAAGGTCAGGTTTATCATCAAGTGGGGTCATTGTTGCCATTTGCTGATGCCAATTATCAATTTTTGCAAATATATTTTATTGGAAATCAAGCCGAAGAACTAAATCAACGATGCTCTATCTTTCAAATGTTAGAAGACAGATAGTTTCAGAACTGCAAGATCTATTTCATCAACACAATGAATTAGTTAGATTGTTTAAAACGGCATTGAATAGAATACCATCTGATGATCACAGAATTGTTATTAGAGCTGATAAAACACCGGTTGGGCAACATGAACGAAGATTCAATGCACCGACTATCGACGATGTGGCAATTGTAATTGTTGGAGAACAGTTTCACCAAAGAGATATTGTTATTCATCGCAGAAATGATCAACTTCAACGCGTTTCTGAGCTTCACCGCTGTTACGATGCTTTGCAATATCCAATTTTGTTTTGGGAAGGTGAAGACGGTTATAATATCAATGTCAGAATGCATGATCCTTTAACTGGTAATAACTGAAAATATAACGTTACAAATAACAACTGAAACATCATAAAGTTCGGCCGGGCCGATCATTTATACACTACACCATCGGGCGGTACCGTTATGAAAGTATATACTAAAACGTGGACCTTTGCCAATATCTAATAGTTATAATGGAGACTGAATGACTAATGTGTGTGACATAAAATATCGAACATCGGGAGGTACAGTTCTATGGGGAGTATATTAAAACGTGCACCTAGATCAACAAATTACTGGGGAAAAACCCAATCGAAGACTAACAGCGTGTTTTTGTAAAACGTTTTTGCCCATTCGTTCGTCGATTTCATGAACGAAGACACAATTTGGTTTTCATAGCGCTTGACGTTTGTATTCGTGTGACAAACAAATGAAAGCTTTTTAATTTCGTAATTTTTTTGGTTTTCGTAACAAAATCAGACGAACGAATACGTCAAAAATAAACGAATGGAAAAGACACATCGTTTTGAATGAAAATTAAATAATTTGAGTAATAAATGGCACAAAACACACGAAAACTGGAAGGAAATGCAATTTTATTTATTTCCATAGAAGCACACGCGTATATGTACATCCGTTTCTTCATATTATCACAATTATTTTTGGACAAATTTGATTACATTTTTTTCTTATTTTTTGTTTGTCATCTGTTTATCGGGGTTGCCATCAAGTAACACATTTTACGTGCAGATGCCTATGCAAAATTCATAAAATAAGTATCATGGAAACCCTGAAATATAAAAGCTTTTATGAAATAGACGAAAGCTTTCAGATAAAAACGAATGGTTCGTAAAATTTTACAAGAACCAAATTTTTAACGTATACGTTTTAGTACGAACGGTTCGTGTGACAGGCAAGCATTTTTACAAAAACACCCTGTAACACCAAATTCAGCCATTTTGATAGTATAATGAGACAAAAAAAAAACAAAGATATCGAGTTACCGCTTATGGGGTGTTATTGAATCGCACTACAGGAATATATATACTTTGCGGGATTTAAAATGATTATTTTGAGGAGTTACAGGAGGAATGACAATCTTTATATACCGTCCATAATATGGTGGAGGGAATACAAATAAAATTTTAATGGTTCTTTAAAATTCAATTTCAGGATTGGAAACAAACAAAAAGGTCAGTGCAATGAACTATTATGCATACAGATTAATGATACGTAGGAATGAGAATAATCACATTTTGAAATGTCAGAGATTGTTTCATCAATATGTAGTTGACATGTATGCCAAAATTGAATCTGAGCGCTTAAACTATATTCGATTTAATCAAGCAAAATTACGTGTGGAGGAGTATATACATTTGCGTGACGCTGTGAACAATGATGCTAATATTAACCCAAATGACATTGGTTCGGTAACAATTTTGCCGTCTTCATATACAGGTAGCCCACGACATATGCATGAGTATGCACAGGACGCAATGACTTATGTTAGAAACTACGGTCGTCCGGATTTGTTTATAACGTTCACCTGCAATCCACAGTGGACCGAAATTAAAGAACATTTATTGCCAGGTCAAACACCTATAGATCGGCACGATATAACGGCACGCGTATTCAAACAGAAGCTAAAAGTTTTAATGGATATGATTGTGAAACATAAGGTGTTTGGTGAAGTACGATGCTGGATGTATTCAGTAGAATGGGAGAAAAGAGGTCTTCCACATGCTCACATCTTAATTTGGAACGTGAATAAAATAAGACAGGATGAAATTGATGCCATAATATCCGCCGAAATTCCTGATCAAGCTACCGATCCAGAATTATTTGAAGTTGTCACCAAAAATATGATACACGGTCCGTGTGGACAACTAAATATCAATTCGCCGTGTATGGTTGACGGAAAATGTTCTAAACGTTATCCAAGAGATTTGATTGCTGAAACTATTACCGGCAATGATGGTTATCCGTTATATAGGCGACGATCTACTGATGATAATGGCAAATCGACAACTGTGCATATTCAAAATCAGGAAGTTGAAGTTGACAATCGATGGATCGTTCCTTATTCCCCGCTGTTATCGAAGACATTCAAAGCTCATATCAACGTTGAATTTTGCAATTCAGTAAAATCCATTAAATATATTTGTAAATACATAAACAAAGGAAGCGATATGGCTGTTTTTGGTGTAGCTGACCCCAATCAAAATGATGAAATAACTCAATTTCAATTAGGACGATTCGTTAGCACTAACGAAGCTGTGTGGCGGATTTTTTCATTCGCAATCCATGATAAACACCCCACTGTTGTTCAATTAGCGGTACATCTTGAAAATGGTCAACGTGTGTACTTTACAAATCAAACTGCATTGCAAAGAGCAGCATCACCACCACCTACAACATTGACCGCCTTTTTAATTTATGCGAAAGTGACACCTTTGCAAGAGGATTGTTGTATTATGAAGTTCCAAAATACTACACGTGGAATAAATCACTAAAAGTTTTTCAAAGGCGTAAACAAGGAACACCAGTTGAAGGTCATACAAATCTGTTTTCAACAGATGCATTAGGACGGCTATATACAGTTCATCCCAATCATAATGAATGTTTCTATTTACGATTACTATTGATCAATGTTCGTGGACCAACATCATTTGATAATTTAAAGACAATTCATGGACTTATGTGTGCAACATTTCGCGAAGCATGCCAACAATTGCATTTACTTGAGGATGACACTCATTGGGATGCTACACTTGCCGAATCATCCATTATTGCTCCACCTCATCAAATTAGGACATTATTTTCTATAATAATAGCAACATGTAGTCCATCAAATCCTCTTGAATTATGGAGAAATTATGCAGACTTTATGTGTGAGGATATTTTGAATCGAATGCGTAGATCCACTTTCAATCCGAATTATCCAATGTCATCAGAAATCCACAATGAAGCATTGATAATGATTGAAGACATTTGTCTTGCAATTGCAAATAAAGCATTATCACAATTGGGTATGGTATCGCCAAACCGCCCAATGCACAATCTGTTAAACCGAGATTTGCAACGTGAACATAATTTTGACTTTAATGAGTTAGGTGCATTTGTTGAATCAAATTTGCCGAAGTTAAATGCACAGCAAAGAAACATTTACAACACACTGATGCAAACAGTTACAAATAATAACGGTGGATTTTATTTTTTAGATGCACCTGGTGGAACAGGGAAAACATTCCTCATTTCAATAATTTTGGCAACAATCCGTTCACAAAATAAGATAGCATTGGCTCTTGCATCATCTGGAATAGCTGCCACATTGTTAGATGGTGGTAGAACAGCACATTCCGCACTTAAGCTGCCTTTGGATATGAAATTCAATGAGAATCCCACATGTAATATCAGTAAGTCATCTGGAATGGCAAAAGTTTTGCAACAGTGTGCTATTGTCGTGTGGGATGAATGTCCAATGGCACATAAAAAATCATTGGAAGCTTTTGACAGAACCATGAAAGATCTAAGAACGAATGGACAATTATTCGGTGGAGCCTTGGTATTGTTGGCAGGGGATTTTAGACAAACTTTACCTGTCATTCCCCGATCGACTGCTGCTGACGAATTGAACGCGTCTTTAAAATCTTCAATTTTGTGGAAATATGTAAAGAAATTAACGCTAACAACAAATGTACGTGTTCAATTACAAAACGACGTATCGGCTGCTGAATTTTCTGAGCAGTTGCTTAAAATTGGAGATGGAAAAATGCCGATAGATAATGAAACAGGGCTAATCACGCTACCAACTGATTTTTGTCGCATCATTCAATCAAAACAAGAGCTAATTGAAAGAGTTTTTCCAGATATTGCACAACAACACAAAAATCATCGTTGGTTGAGTGAACGAGCTATATTAGCGGCAAAAAATAAAGATGTCAGTGAAATTAATGAGGCTGTTTTAAAGGAGATACCAGGCCAATTATTCACATTTAAATCAGTGGACACCGTTATGAATGAAGATGAGGTGGTCAATTATCCCACAGAATTTTTAAATTCACTTGATCTACCAGGACTTCCACCACACAATCTACAATTGAAAGTTGGAGCACCTATTATTATGTTGCGGAATCTGAATCAACCAAAATTGTGTAATGGTACAAGACTTGTGGTAAAGAAATTAATGACCAATGTTATTGAAGCCACTATTTTGAACGGAAAATTTAAAGGTGAAGACGTCTTAATTCCACGTATTCCAATAATACCAACAGACATGCCTTTTGAATTTAAACGTTTGCAGTTCCCAATTCGACTTGCTTTTGCTATGACAATCAACAAATCACAAGGACAATCATTGCAAGCGTGTGGTTTAAATTTAGAGAATTATTGTTTTTCACATGGACAATTGTATGTAGCCTGTTCACGTGTAGGGAAACCTTCAGATTTGTTTGTGTACGCACCTAATGGTAAAACCAAAAATTTTGTTTACCAAAGAGCTTTACAATAAATTAATTTAAAAGAAAAATTTGGTGTTTTTGTAGTTATTCGATTAATTTGATCGATTGATTCGTTCGCATACATTTCGATTTCTTCAGCATCTGCATATTGGTATCCGTTCACGTGGTTGTACATGTTTCTATGGTACCCGATACGGTTTACAAATTCAGATTTAACGTCTAGCGAAGCAGACGGGGTCCGCTAGTACATAATAAAAATCATCGAGTTTTGCTAAAAATTTCATGGAAATTGGTTCAGTGGTATTGGAGATATAACATTTAAAAAAACAGGCGTGGTCGGATCTTTAGGCCCCAAGGTAGAGTGATACATGCGGAATTTTTGCAAATATAGCGTTTTTTAAAAATATCGAAATGGTAGGTAACCCGCCCCCTCTGGAATTCAATAAAATATGAAGCATGTTTTCGGGGTCCATCCCTGTACATTCCCTGATAATTTTAGGAAAATCAGTTCAGTTTTAAATTAAAAAAAGTGGTCGCCATAAAATGTTCTTTTCATAAAAACCCAAAGTTGGGTTATGACGGCATTTGATTTGTATTCATAAAGATATTGCGTTTTTTTAAATATGGCAAAGGGAAGTTCTCCGTCCCCTTCGAAATTCAAGAAAAGATGCATCTTATTTCCGCCGAAGGCCATCCCTGTACATTCCCTGAAAATTTCAGGAATATCTTTTCAGTAATTTTGTAGATGTAACATTTTTTAAAAAGTGGGCATGTTCTTTGGATCCTAAAAAAGTGGGTAAGGTCGGAGACTCAAATTAAAAAAAAATTGGCGTAAAAGTGGGCTTGGTCAACACCTAAGTCTGGCTATGGCGAACATTTCACAAAAAGAATTATCCAAATCGGTCCAGCCGTTCTCAACTGATGCCATTACCAACGAACGACATTTGATTTTTACAGTGTTGTATTTAACTTGCTTTGATGTCCGTTTAGTTCAAATCTGGTAGCTCATTTCTAACACAGTTGTAGTTGACCAATATAACTGAAGCTTTGCATACTTTTCAGATTTGGATGACAATACATGAGTATGGGCCCATTTTTTCCTACAGCCCCCATATAGCGGTACCACCCGATTTCACGTATTTTGAGGATTTAGGTCCAGGTTTTGGTATATCCCCCTTATAGCGGTACCACCCGATTTCAAGTATTATGAGAATTGACTGTAACTGGGCAATGGGACCTCCCAATGGTGCAGAAACTTCCTCACTAAAAATTATGGACATAGTACCAGGGTACCACGTGATTTCAAGTGTTTTAAGCACTCTACCATGATGAACACAATGGACCATAAGGTCTCCGAGTGGAGCGGCTGTCTATTATGACAGCCGCGCGTCCTTTAACCTAACCTATCTTACGCATGTATGATTGCAATGTGTAAGTTGCAATCATATAAACAAATTCCGTGAACAACTAGTTGGCAGTGGTTGTGGTGTAGTGTATGTCCGCCCCTTCCGACTATAGCCCTCTCTTTTTTGAATTTCTTAATGTTGGTAAAATTTGGTTCAAATTCTTAACCTTCGATAGCTATTGGGACAATATTAATGATGTGTACTGTTCCATAAATTTTCAAACCCTAAGTACATTTTTTCTTTGAAAAATGGTTATTAAAACTTTATTGCAATGAATTTTAAAACCCGGCTTTTATTCTACCAAACTGCGTATCATGTACTTTTATAGGTAATTTAGGCGTATACGTTACATAATGTTATTTTATGGATTATCATACGCCCCCATAAACAGATACCTGACAGATACAGTCAATACATTGTCCCAATTTGAACTTCCATATCTCAATAACGGTAAAACCTACGAAATTATCATAAAGGTCAATCATGTAGAGAATTTTCATACCTACAGAATTTTCTTTAGTCCCATTGCGGCTTCCAAGCAAAATCGTTAAAACCAATAAAACCCCTAAAAATGTCAACTTGAATCGCGATTTATTTAAAAAGCGCTCCTGCTATTTTTTGTGTTTTTTTTTTTGATTTTTCTCATCTATGAACATTGTAGTTTCAGAATCCACAAAAACTTCCCTTCCATTTAAAGTTGCTTCGAGGGCACCGTGCCAGGCATAGATGAGGTCCCAATATGGGTACCTCTCACACAAAATTTCGAATCGCGTTGATGACGGTAAAAGTTTTATCAGGGGAATGTCCATACTTCCTGAGAAAATAGCCCGAAAGATGTAAAAAACCTCTATGGCACCATGTGTAATGTTTGGAAATGCTGATTTGGTTTAAACGTTGGCCATTGTAATTTTTTGTACGACTTTAGTTTAGTTCGATGATGAGCCACATCGATCCACGCCTTTAAGTACCTCCCCTACAAAAGATCAACATTTTTCACTAAAATGGTGCGGACGATAACTCTCGAAGGTAGTAACCAATTTGTACCACTTCTACGAGATATATATTAGGTTCGAATATGGACTGTATATGTCAACTCCTTCGGGTATCTCCCACACCAAATTTAGGGCCTGTTCTCGAATCGCTTCCATTTGTTTAATTGAATTAATTGAGCTATCATGACCTAAGGAGTATCTAGCGAAGTTCACATATATGCAACCAATACGCTACGATCGTTTCGGTGGTGGTTTAATTCAGTTAAATAGGCATAACAGATGTGTGCTAGACAATGGCTGGGATTGAAAACTTGTATATATACCATACTTGGCTCCAAACTTTGGATCACCTAATATTTTGTCAAAATGTAGTTTAGCTTCAAAAATGGTCCATATCGGTCTTCTCCACCAAAGTTCAGCATTTTTGTTTAAGTGCAGTTTGGGATCATTTCGAAAAACTTTTGGAAAATTATAGTAATTGTTTACAAGAACATAGTGGTCCATAAACTCTAAATTATGCGGTGACCAACTGAAAGGAATAACTCCCAAAATGAACTATGTCGGTCCATTCCGTCAAGTACGTCCTCCGCAACACTTTTGAGCTTCAATCCAAATACATTTTTTTTCGGCAAGTTCATACATTCAATAAGGGCCCAAAATCTGGATTTTGGTTGCGTAGCCGGTAATCGATTCGATATTGTTAAGGAATGAAAGTTTGAAGTCAAACAGGATGAGGGAATATCTCTGTCGGCAAAGCCGACTGATACTATTTTACTTGTTTGTTTCAATATTAATTTGACCGAAGACTTTTTGCAAGTGCAAAAAAACATATGAAAACAGTTTTAACAAATCGTGTTTGCGTTCAGAACCAAACACATAACTTCCGAGTGTTACAAACAGCGAAACCGGTCACATAATGATCGTAGTTGGGGTTCACATCTTCGGCTTTTTCTTCACTTGCAATAAATCTTCGGTCATTATACTCGATTCCAATGCGAAATTTATTAAAATAAATATTCAAATGACCTTGCTTATTTATTGTTTCTTTGTATGTTTATTCAAACAAAGTGCAGGTAAACATTTGACATTTTGAGTGCATTTTGTTATTTACTCACTTTTCTGATAGAAAATAATGTATTTGTGCGTATTTACAAATGTGTAAAGAAATTTAGCTTGCTTTCAACATATTTTTTTTTGCACAGAAAAAAGTAAATAAATTTGTTGCAATTTTTTGTTTGCTTGATAAATATTGCTTTGTTAGATTCATTGCTGTCAGATTATTTTTTATAAATGTTCAGTTCTTTGTGACTGTTGCTGGCACTTTTTGTAAAAAATAGCAATTGTTGGCCTTTTACGGACTTGTTTGAAGCTATTTTTTCTCACATTTTAATATTTTTTGCAACAAAATAAATATTTAATATTTTATATAACATGATTGTAATTGTAAAACGTTCAAATGAATTGCTAATAGATTGCAAATAAATTCCGATATTTATTATTCAATTTTAATAATGAGAATTTACTGTTGTTGGCTATGAAATGGTCATTGAATTCTATGTAATATCTTTTGTTTAAATTTATTGCACAATTAAAATAAAATTTATGCCCCTGAATATTTAAAAGAAAAGCAAATTTTGATTCCAAACTAAAAGAATAAAGCAAAAAAAATTGTCCATTTCCTTTATTAAATTATTCCAAATTAATTGTATACCAATTTTTGAGATCATTTTGCGCTATATTAAGTTATGGGAATGGGAGGGTAGATTGACTGATTTGAACGTGGCATAGTTCAGTAGAGCTAGACACTAGGTACTTTTGGAGGAAATGCGTTTCGCATAATTTGGATTCGTACGATAACTTTTGAACTGTTTAACCGATTATTCCAAATATTTTATACAAAACTTAGTTTAAGTTCGAAGATGGGTCATATTGGTCCACTCCTTCGAGTATATAATATACCAAATTACATATAGCACATACGTATACCGTTATTACTGGAAATGTAAGGTGTTAATTGCCTTATTTTATAATGGACAATCAGGCCTGTTTGGCTATTTCTTATTATAAAACAATATTTAAAGATTTTTAGAAATATCTTTCACTGATTCTATGTTTTGGTTACACTACACACGAATAAAACTGTTGGATCCCTGTATATAGTAGGATGTGTGACTAGGTACATCAACATAATTGGCATCAATGAAAAGGTCGAGAGATCGTCTTCCAAATACAGCTTACTTGGGCGGAATGAGTCCACCGGGAATAAAGATATAAAATATATATTAAAAAGTTTACCAATTTTCACACAAAATCGTCGGCCCATTATACCCGTTTGGTACTATCTGATCATCATACTAAGATACAAGTTTCTTTTCCATTATTTGGAGCTGATCGGACTGCGACTTACAGAATCGGATAAAAATTTTGTTTTTGGTCTATTTCACCGCCTTGATATATCACGATCTTCACCAACAACATTAGGAGTTTATCCAGGTCTGAAGCTACCACCATTCAAAATTTTATGACCATCGGTCCGTAATTGCGGCCTGGAGTTTGATTATAATTTATAATGACATTTAAGCAAAACAAACTTATAATACTCGTCCCACCTTGTGGAGTACATCAAAGAGTGGGGGCTGTAGCAATATTCTTCTGGCTGCGTTCAAGCTTGACTGACCACATGGCCAAGTGGTCTGCGTAGAGGTCTACCGACCTCAGAACCAAATCTGGGCCCTATCAGTGCACCCCGTTTTTGGGCTGAACGGACGCATGCGACCTGTGCGTAGACTATGACGAATGCGCCGTCATAACAAGGCATTGTTATAATCATCTGGCAGCCCTTGTGTCAAATCCGCTTAGTGGTTCAGGAATCGCTTTTTCTGGCCAAAACTAAAATTTTTTGTCGTCACCGACTGTTAATTTATATATGGGATTCGATAGTAAACATATTGAAACTAAGAATACAAAAAAAAACAAGTAAGCAAACCACCATGTGATACCCTACACCACAACTTGTCGGAATTAGGTATGTGCAACCGCCTTGCACGACGAATGTCCGGGTTCGATTCCCATCAAATTGTCAACGGTGGCAAAATACTCCTTAGTAATGTTCGCGATATTTGCTGAGTATTTCAGCCATGAAAAACTTCTCTACAAGTGGCAACTTAGGGCACTATCAATAACTTAATATGAATCCATTGATATAAGAGAAACCTCTCTTGTCTTTACTGCGATGTTTGTGGAAAAATATATAAATTATACATTTCTAAATAATATTCGAAAATTGAAAAATTCACATTGATTAGCCCCTCCTGCTACATCTTCAAATTGTCTTTGAGTAACAGGTTCCTCTTTGGAATACACCTAAAATAAATACATATTTTTTTTCCTTTATTACTCCTCTTGGGAGCATAGGGCTTCTACAAGATGTTTCCACTTATTTCTATCATTACAATATGTTTTTAATTCATCAAAGGATATATTAAGTTTCTTCATGTCTGTGAGGATTGTTCGTCGCCATGTTGTTATCGGCCTTCCTCGCCTTCTACTGCCTTGGGGGTTCCATTCAAGAGCTTCTCTGCATATACTTTGTGGCGGTTTGCGTAGAGTGTGTCCGATCCATGACCACTTTTTCTTCATAATTTGTATATTTATTGGCGTCTCGTTTGTTTTCCTCCATAGATCAGCGTTGGAGATTGTATTTGGCCAAAATATTCTGCATATTCTTCGTAAAAATTTGTTGATCTGGGTTTGAATTTTTTGATTAATTGCATTAGTTGTTAGCCACGTTTCACTTCCGTATAATAGCGTCGGTTTGACGCATGCATTGAAAATATGCAATTTAGTTTGAAGGGATATCTGCGTTGAACGCCATATATGGTTTAATCTACCAAAGACTGAGCGAGCTTTCCCTAACTTGTATTGGACGTCGTCATATATGCCGCCATTGTCCGACATTATACACCCCAGATAGCAAAAGGAGGTCACCCATTCAATTTCTCCTTGTCCGTTCACAAGAAATTTATTGGTATTGTTGTGGTAAATATGCATGGCTTTAGTTTTTTTATGTTGAATGTTAAACCGGCTTGTGCAGACAACTTCACTATCTCGTCCAGTTTGGATTGCATATCACTGTGTCTATGAGACATAAGACATATGTCATCGGCGAAATCAAGATCTTCGAGGTGGTTTTGAAGATTCCAAACTATCCCCCTTTTCTTTTTACTAACTTCACCCATTATGTTGTCTAGTGTGACGGCGAAGAGTAGAGGTGATAATGGGCAGCCTTGTTTCACTCCAGCGTTAGTGGAAAAGGTTTCGCTGTACGTTGTGCCATGTCGAACCCTTAGTGTGGCTCCTTCGTACATTGCTTTTATTAAGTTGACAATTTTAGGGGGTACTCCTTTGGCTTCCAGTGCTGTCCATATTACGCTTCGGCGGATGGAGTCAAATGCCTTCTGGAAATCAATAAATACCAGGTAGAGTGGAGAGCGCCATTCGATTGACTGGTCTATGATAATTCGAAGCGTGTTAGCTTGGTCTACGCAACTGCGGTGGGGACGGAACCCAGCTTGTTTGTCTCGTAGAGTTCTTTCTATTTGCTGGAGCCTTGTGTTTATTATGACTGCAATTAGTTTGTATATTGTATTAAGTAATGTTATTCCTCTCCAGTTATTGCAGTCAGTTAGGTTGCCATTTTTTGGCAATTTTATAATAATCCCCGTTTTCCAACTTTCTGGGAGTTGTTCCTGTTGCCAGGTTTCCACTATGAATGGGAGAAGGATTTCAGCTGAAACTAGTGGGTCGACTTGGAGAATTTCGGATGGTATGCCATCGTCTCCGGGTGCTTTGTTTCGTTTCATGGCTTTTATTGCTGTTGCGATTTCGCCAACACAGGGCGGATCGATGTTTATAGCTTCTGTCGCCGATGGTGATTGATATGTATTACCAGTTGCGACTTCACTTTCCTCATTTGGATTTATGTTGCTGGTTGTTTCGAAATGTTCCTTCCAACGCTGGGTTTGTTGTTCAGTTGATGTCAGAAGTTGTCCATTGACATCCATAATAGGTTTGTTTTGATTAAAGTTTTGTTTTCCTAGTCGTCCTATGATTTGGAATAGTTGACGCATATTATTTGATCCTGCGGCTTTCTCTGCTTCGTCTGCGAGGGATTCCAGATATTTTCTCTTGTCAGCGCGAGCAGAGCGTTTAACTGCTTTGGCTATTGCTCTATATTCAGCCCTTAGGCCGTTGTCTACGTTGCTCTGCATTTTGAGGATGTTTCGCCTTTGAATAAGATTCCAAGTATTGTCGCTTATCCAAATTTTACGTTCATTTTTACTTGCGTATCCTAGATTTGCTTCTGCTATATTGTTTATGGATTTACAAGTTTCTTCCCACCCTATGCGTTGGTCCGCACTCAGCATTTCTCTCATTGAGTCCGCAATATCTTTTTTCTTCCATTCATTAGAAAGCATTTTTAGGTCATATCGTTTGGTTGTTGCTTGTTTATTGTGCTGTTTATACAATTTGTTTAATTTGAGTTTTATGAGAGCTAGTACTAGTTCATGATCGGAGTCTATGTCTGCGCCGCGTTTAGTGCGCACCAATTAAGGATGATTTCCAACGTTGGCGTATGCAAATGTGGTCTATTTGGTTTTTAGTGTAGCCATTTGGCGATGTCCACGTATATTTGTGTATATCTTTGTGGGGAAATAGTGAGCCTCCGATAACTAGGCTAAATTCCTGACAGAATCCAACAAAACGCTCACCGTTGTCGTTTCTACTTCCCATGCCATGTTTGCCCATTATATTTTTTGCGTCGTCATTATTTGCACCAATTTTTGCATTAAAATCACCTGACAGGATCAGGACGTCACTTTGTGGTACTTTATTCATTACCGCTGTTAGTTCATTATAAAAAGTGTCTTTCGTGGTATCATCCGCATCTTCAGTAGGCGCATAACATTGAACTATCGTTATGGATTTCTTTATAGAACTGTAGAATCGTGCGGTTATGATCCGTTCATTAATGGGTTCCCAGTTTCTTAACGCCTTTTTAGTTTGTTTTGAAATCATGATTCCTACACCCCTCTCACATCGGCCTTTATTTCCGCTGAACAATATTATGTTGCCATTTGATGATAAGTGTATAAATACATATATACCACGCAATTTGGTATATTTGATAATTGGGAAAATTGGGAGTTTTTTGAAGATCTATCGTCCAAAATTGTGCACTTGTACCTCACATATGCTTCGCAAATAGTTCATTGTGGGCATAAATTGTGATATCTAAAATATATTTTATACCGGTAGAAATAACTAACAATGAGTAGAAATTCAAAAAATTTGCTTGCAAACAAATTTATAAATCCCAAAATTATTCATATTCAATTAAACAGCAAAGAAGGGAGTATAAGTCAGCGGCGCTAACGGTGATGTACCTTTAGCCTCTAAAAATATATTTATTTTGTAACACGAGTTTGCTTCAAAATACGTGGAATCTGTACGTATCGTAATATGGGGATATACCAAATCAATTTTAGGCCGGCAGGTGTTTTTGGAACTTCTGAACTATTATCTCAGGAAGTATGACTTACCCCGGGAAAGGGACCAGAATACGGAACGTAAAAAGAACCTTCTTCAAAAAGAAAATAATAATCAAATAGATCCGATACGGGTCTTCAAACTGCACTTTTCCCAAATTTTGTGTGGGAGGTACTCGAAGGACGGACAGATATAGTCCATATTTCGACCTGACACATGACTGGATGAAATAATACTATGTGTAAAGTTTCGACCAATCAGAAAATCCTCTTTGAGAGTTAACTTGCGGATTTACGGCGCAAGTACAATCTGCTGAAAAAAATTCATAACGATTCAAAGGGAGTCTTAAATTTCACTTCGCTAGTTATCGTTCACACAAATTTTCGAAAACAATTTTGAACTTTTTGGGGGAGGTGTGGACCAACATAGCCTACATTCGAACTTATACAAAGCTTGGGCAAAATATTACGAAGTATAAAATTTGGTTCTAATCGGTTCTAATCTAATCCGTTCGAGAGTTATCGTGAGTACCAACCAGCTAGACATTAAGAGAGACAGATGAACGGACTAAATAGACTCCAAATTGTCTGAAACGAATTTTGTCCAAATATACCTGGGGTCTAAAACCTATATTTCGATTAGACACATCTTTGGTCGTATTTTGTTTGTAACCCCTTTACCCTATATCCTGAGGTATAAAGTAGGTGGCGAGGCGACCCCATGTTGCAATATTTGTATAAAAATCCAATTTCACAACTGAACTGAAAATTTCTCTGTCATGATAGATACAATTTGTAGCATGGGAGGAAATTGTGGTTCTCTACACAAAACACATTATATATTACGCAGTAGGCCCATTATCTAGCAGACACGTTATTGCCAAAAATAAAATTTGTATATTTTTCATACAAAAGTAATGGTCTATGTCAACCGCTAAATAATATCAGATATTCATGCAAACCTATAGGCATTTTCTTCAACCTAAACTCTTACCACGTGCAAAATTTCATGACTATTGAACTATAATTGCGACCTCTAGCGGGTTTATGATTACACTACAAACAAAAAACTCGATATATTAGGCTGTAACTCTGTTATCTGATCACGTACATCAACATAATTGACATCAATTGCGGCCTGGAGTTTGATTACAATTTATAATGGACAGACGGACACACGGACGGACGGACACACATCTCAAAATCGCTTTATCTCGCCGAGATATGAAGATTGGTATACCACATTAGGGGTCTCCGACGATTATTTCGCGGTGTTACATGAATTTTTCCCAAAACAAACTTATAATACCCTTTCCACATACTGGTGTAGGGTATAAAAACGGCATGCTCATAAAAAAGGAATAATTTCCCCCTTTTTTGGAAAACGAGTAATTTTTGGAAAATTTCTGTAGAAATAAATAGCTAGATATTGTGTTTATTCTTTTTGTACCTTAATACACATTTTATTTTTGATCTATATTTTAATTCCTTGAGGACATATACCCGCAAAGTAGCCTACATATGGAAAAATAACTACTGAACTTTCACCTTCCTCTTCAAGGTCAAAATCGTCGAGGTAAAATTCTTTTTACAATTTTCTGTGGTTTTCGACGGTAGAAATGGTTTTTTCAACAACTTTGAAAAATGTGATAAATCCTTCAAAGTATCGAAAATCAGGCTGTACCGTTCTATGGGGTTATATCAGAACATAGACGGATACAGACATCTTCATGCTTTATAGAATTTCCGACGCATAATTTAATGTGTTGCAAACGGAATGACAAGTTTAGCATCTTATAATGAAAAAATACAAGTAAAACCAAAGAGACAATCGAAAAGAATTTAAGAAGACTTTAGATTTTCTCATACAAATTCAGCAAGGTCTTTCATAGAAGTTCAACAGAAAACGAGAGGAGAAGACCAGTGAGATTTCTATGACAGGACCAGTAAATCTTTTAGAAGATCTTCCCCATGAATATGTTGGATATGAAACAATTATTCCGAAATGTATTATAAACAGTCCAATGACCAAAAAAATATGTCCGATATGATTTTTTTAACAGAATTTTTGATAAATGTAGAATTAATCGTTGCCCGGAGTCGGAGTCAAGGTTTTTTCACGACTCTGGCTGCGACTCCGACTCCAGCAAAATTTGCTAGACTCCAGACTCCGAATCCAACTCCGACTCCGAAACCCTGCTTACGATAACTAAACTTGCAAACCAACTATTGACCTCTCACTTGATGCAAATTCTATCAATGTAGCAGTTAGATAAATGAATTACTGCCTAACATCACAGTGAGCCTGCACGAACTTTATATGTAAGGTACATACACCTGGAAGTTTTTACAGATTCTGAATCTACAATGTTCATAGATGAGAAAAATCAAAAAAAAAAAACAAAAATCGTTGGATGGATTTTTAATTAAATCGCGGTCAATGTTCACATTTTTAAGTTTTTTTAAATTTTTATGATTTTGCATGGAAACCGTAAGCCTTATTTAAATGGGACTAACAAAATTTTGTAGAGAATTTTCAAGTCTACGACAATTTCTTTAGTCCCCTTTCGATAGGACTTGCGGCTTCCAAGCTAAATCGTGAAAACCTAAAAAAACTATAAATGTGAATTTTGGTCACGATCCCGCTATTTTTTGTTTTTTTGTTTTTATTTTTCTCCTCAATGAACATTGTAGTTTCAGATTCCGCAAAAACTTCCAAGGTGTAAGAACCTTCCGTTTAATGTTGGTTCAGGCGCACCGAGACATATAAGTGTGTTTTCTTTATAGTTTTGGTTTGTTTCTAAAAAACTTCATTTACCTTTCATGCTACAAAATTTCGCACCATGATAGAAAGATATTAAAATCATGATAGTGGAATTCTAATTGTTTTTATGCTACCTTTGATTAGATGTACTGCTCTCTTTTATTGATCCAATCGGATAAAGTCACCAAAAGCTATTCTTCTATAGCCAAAATGGTCCATCAGTCCATTACGAAGTAATGAAAAAAATATATAACGTGCCACAATAATAAATACATACATACATACAGGGGAATTGGTGTAGGGTATCACATGGTCGGTCCCGTTCGACTATAGCCCTCTTTTACTTATTTTTTATAGTTTCATTAGGGTTTGACCTTTTTTTATCAGATCAGAACATATCGCTCATTTACTCAGAGAGCGACACATACCAAAAAGCAGTTAAAGTTGCCTTTTGACTTCCCAATTTCTAAAGATTATTACATAATAATAAACATAATAAATAAACGCCTGGCCTAATATCAGTCCTAAATTGCTGTACAGGACCAAACATGATTTGAAGTGCTTTAGTGAGGCATAAATTAAAAAAATTGGAATTATGTCAATCTCGTAGTAGATGACCTGTAACTCGTTGAGTTTTAGAAATATCAGCATAAAAATTTGGCACTAGATAAAATAGAAGTCGTAGAAAAAATGGAAATTGATATCGATATAATGAAGAATCATATTTTGATGCAAAGTATGAAAAAAATTTTTTTGACCTTGAATTCCTCTGCAACTTCCCAGCAAAATTTGAAGGAACGGGTTCTATGCGATGACGTGATTTCATGTCATATTTTGCATTGGTTCAAAGGCAGTCGTGAAAGATCCGATCTTTTCATCACCATTTGAACCCATTCCATCGATGCAATAGAGATGATGTTTGTGTTTTTTTACAGACTTATATATTTTCTTTTATTTATGTTAATATGTTTAAAGCTATATAAGGTTTATTATTTGCAATAGGCTTGATGTTGTCGTAGATCCAAATCACGACCAAAGTTGTTAAAACTCTCGTTGTAATGTTGTCTTACATTTCCTGCATATCATACAAGTAAAACTACTAAACAATTGTGTTGTACCTAGCTCGAAACGCCGTTCACACTCAGCAATAACAATAGAATCGGAGTGGTATTACAAAAGTTTCCTTGTCTGTTCTAAATCTGACACAGAATGAAATCAATCAAATCACGCTTCTCGAAATTTGACAAAAAGTCCAAAACGAAAAGGAACAAGAATCTGAAAAGAAGGAAGTAACGACTTTTGGAAAGAAAATGTTATATGTATATTAAAAATTAATTAATAATTTCCTGAAAAAGTCTCTTTTCTCCGTTCTTTACATTTGTCTCTCTCTAGAGATCCCTTAAAGCAAGACGATTTGTAGGTATCAGCGATATCATTTCTACCCGCAACAAAAGAGTATAAATTTCTAAAATGTTTGGTCTGTAGATTCTAGAAAATTGTTTGTACGTTTGCTTGTTCGTTTGTTTGTTTGTGCCTTATAGACTCAAAAATCGCTGAACCAATCATTCTGAAGTTTTTAGCGTATATTGCTACATCGCCTGGAATGAAAATAGGCTATATCATTTTTTTGAAATTCCGCGTTGATCTGGAGATATAACATCAAAACCGGAGATACCTCAAAAAAGTGTAGATTTTGTATCCAAATATCTTTAGAACTGTTACAGATACAATCTCCAAATTTAGTATGTGTAACTGTACAAATTATTTGTACATGATTTAATAATGGTTGTGCTGTTGGAGAACTTCGTGTAATATTAGAAAATATTTTAATCAGTCAGTTTTCCAGCAGCAACATTTTCTTTTAATATGTTCGATCATAAAATATTTAAGTACAATGGGAGATAACAGTTTATGTGAACAGCTGGGGTGCATTGATAATAAAGGCATCGCCCAAGAGATAATGCACTCAGCAAGGGAGCAGGTTCTTGTAGTGATAAGAGCATAGAATAAGAGAAGATAGGCTAAGAATTATTTTGTTACTTAGTTAATAAGATTCATTTTATCATGAATAAAATTAGAATAGAATTTACAACCCAACGAGACGGTTGTAGTTTTATTACTCAACATTTCGGTCCTTCGAGCCGGATTATAAATAAAAATATAAACAGTAACGGAATTTGATGTAGAAATAAACTTACCAAATAATATTCAATCCCATTACATATATTTCGGCCGACTTCCTTATTTTATGCACTAAACCCGCTATTTATATCCAATTTCCATAAAAAATGGAATGTGTGACAGAACTTGGTCTAGAAATAAATGTGCTAAATTATATCGAGATCGGTTCAGATTTGAATATAGCTCCCATATATATTTTCGGCCGATTTCCTGTATTTCATGCACCAAGCACGCCATATATATCCAATTGCGCTGAAATTTGAAATGTGTGATGGATATTGGCCTAGAAATATATGTGCCAATTTATATCGAAATCGGTTAAGATTTGGATATAGCTCCCTTATATATTTTCGGTCGATTTCCTGTATTTTATGCACAAAATACGCTGTTTATGTCCAATTTCAATAGAATTTAGAATATGTGACGGATATTGGCATAGAAATAGATGTGCCAATTTATATCGAAAACGATTCAGATTTGGATATAGGTCCCATATATATTTTCGGCAGATTTCCTTATTTTATGTGCCAAACATGCTATTTATGTTCAATTTCAATGAAATTTGGAATATGTGTCGAAATTTGTTTTGGAAATAAATGTGCCAAATTATATCGAGTTTGGTTCAGATTTGTATATAGCTCCCATATACCTACATTTTCGGCCGATTTCTTTATTTTATGCACCAAACAAGCTATATATGTCTAATTTCGCTGAAATTTAGAATGTGTGATGGATACTGGTCTAGAAATATATGTGCCAATTTATATAGAAATCGGTTCGGATTTGGATATATATATATATATATATATATATATATATATATATATATAAATTTGGAATGTGTTTTAGAACTTGGTCTAGAAATAAATGTGCCAAATTATATCGACATCGGTTCAGATTTGAATATAGCTCCCATATATATTATCGGCCGATTTCATTTATTTGATGCACCAATCACGCTGTATATGTCCGATTTCAAGCGTTGTTCCTACTTTAATTATCTTCTTTAAAGGAGAGAGTGGACTCAGGAGTGTTAGAGTATATATCATTTGTAAATGTGACCTACGTAGGACTCATTCATTTATTTTTCACTTAGTAGGGGTAGCGAAGCGCACCGGGTTAAGCTAGTAATAATAATAATAATAATAATAATAATAATAATAATAATAATAATAATAATAATAATAATAATAATAATAATAATAATAATAATAATAATAATAATAATAATAATAATAATAATAATAATAATAATAATAATAATAATAATAATAATAATAATAATAATAATAATAATAATAATAATAATAATAATAATAATAATAATAATAATAATAATAATAATAATAATAATAATAATAATAATAATAATAATAATAATAATAATAATAATAATAATAATAATAATAATAATAATAATAATAATAATAATAATAATAATAATAATAATAATAATAATAATAATAATAATAATAATAATAATAATAATAATAATAATAATAATAATAATAATAATAATAATAATAATAATAATAATAATAATAATAATAATAATAATAATAATAATAATAATAATAATAATAATAATAATAATAATAATAATAATAATAATAATAATTCTATCCGTGCAAAAGTTGACCAGGAAAAACGATTCTGAGCCACCGTGCGCCGGAGCTCTGTCAAAACTCTTCCCAAGTCTTAGTGTGGTGTAGTGATTGTGTTTGTGCAAATAAATAGGAATATAACAGAGTGAGATTCTTACCTTTCCATCCAATATCAAAAATAAATTCTTTCGATTACCCTGGCCCTCTCTGAACCTACTATAGCTTTAAACTGAAAACGATTCGTTACAATTCTGTTCTTCTATTATTACTTATTAGCACATATGTATATACTTCTATATACAAATCTGTAGTCACGTACTCTACAACAATCAATTACAACATATCTTGATCTTGCTATAAAATTTCAATTAATTCCATTTTTGCAGCAAAAGTTTGCTATGTATTGATTTCCTAAGAATCACAGAAGATTTGTAACTAACTTTGTTTTATTGCAATCCAAAATTTATATTTCTTTTTCTTAGCTTTTCAAGTTTTCCTTCTTCCAATCGAAACATTGTATTCGATTTCAGTGCGCAGCGAAAAGAGAATATTAATTGTATCCACAATAACTTTCTTCAGCCACCAGCCTTGGTTGAGTATCGAATATCGTTGACATAATTATTCACTGCATGGGGTAATTAGGAAAGGAAACAGTTGTTTAGAAAATAAAACTTATTGGATATTAGTTTCTCTATGAAGAAAACATATTAAAAGTTGTATCATACTGTAATTGAATTAACAGAATAAAAGTTTTTGATCCATTAATATCTTGTTTTCCTTTTGAATAAAATCTCAAATTGTTTACTGATTGAACTTATTGAAGATGATATCAATGTTAAGATTTGATATTTCGACTTTGGAAAAGAAATTAAGACGTTAATTACATAAATTGCTTGTTGTTTCTTCTTTTAATTGGCAATGTATTTTTCTTCGAAAAGTTAGTTCATACATAAGTTGCATAGGTTGGTACTGCGAGAAAAAATATTTATAAAAAAATTTAGATTGTTTATCAGATAATATTAAGGATTTATCAGTACAATGACAATGAATGTTTTTATACACTATACCACAATGTGGTATTATAAGTTTGTTTTGGTAAAAATTCATGTAACACCGCGAAATATTCGTCGGAGACCCCCAATGTGGTACACCAATCTTCATATCTCGACGAGATAAAGCGATTTTGAGATGTGTGTCTGTCCATTATAAATTGTAAACACGCTCCAGGCCGCAATTATGGACCGATCGTCACGAAATTTTGTATGGAGGTCGGGTTCAGATCAGATTAGATCCCTATTCTTATTGGTGATGATCGTGAAATATTTAGCGGGTGAAATGGACCAAAAACATAATATTTATCCAATTTTCTAGCGGCCCTGTAGGTCTCAATAATAGTCCGATCAACGCGTAATTTTAAATAAGGTAAGAGTATATCACAAAGGAGAAGCTTGCAATTTGAGATGGCGATCGGATAATATTTAGAGGGTTAAGTGGACCAAAACTTTTGTGTGAAAATTGTGAAAATTTTTAATATACAGCTTATATCTTAATTCCTGGAAGTGACATTCCGGACAAGTGAGATATACTTGAAAGTGGAACGCTTGACCTTTCAATTGATGCCAATTATGTTGGTGTGCATGATCAGATAACAGAGTTACAGCCTAATATATTCCGTTATTTGTTTGTAGTGCAATAATAAACTCGCTAGAAGTTGCAATTATACATCAATAGTCAGGAAATTTTGCACCGGGTTAAAGTATAGGTCGAAAAAGATGCCTACAATTTTGAATTTAGCGGGTGAAATGGACCATTACTTTTGTATGAAAAATATAAAAATTTTATTTTTGGTCGATATTTTAATTCCTCGAGGGCATATATATTTCGCAAAGTAGCCTACATATGGGGAAAAACTACTGACCTTTCCTCTGCTGTAAATTGCAATAAAGTGTTTGCTTGATAACGGGCCTACTGCCTAATATATAATGGGTTCTGTGTAGAGAATCACATTTTTATCCTATGCAACACATTGTCTCTCCAAAAGTTTATGTAACACCACGAAATATTCGTCCTAGACCCCTTATTTGGTATGCCAAAATTCATATCTCGACGAGATAAAGCGATTTAGCGATGTGTGTCCGTCCATTAAAAATTGTAAACAAGCTTAAGGCCGCAATTATGGACCGATTGTAACGAATTTTTTAAGGAGGTTGGGTTCGGCCCAGAATAGATATGATTAGTTTTTCTGATGATCGTGAAATGTTCAGGGAATGAAATGGACCAAAAACAAAATTTTAACCAATTTTGTAGCGGCTCTGTAGGTCAAAATAATGACCCGCAAAATTTTAAACAAAGTTTGAGTTTATGATGAAGAGGAAGCGTACAAACCAACGTACAAACCACCTTAGCGGGTTAAATGGACTGAAACTTTTGTTTGAAATCGGTAAAAATTTCAATAACGTAGCGGTTAAACAACGGAAGTAGTATTACTACATAAGTGGGTTTCATTACATTTTAGTTTGTGTGAACTAAATTTTCCTTTCCTGCTACAAAAATGTCTTTGTCATGCTAGATAACCTTTTGGTTTTGGTCATAAGTATTATACATTACATCTCTGATATTTGATAATTAAATTTTCAAAATCATTGAAAAGAAGTTCCGTGGAGAGCGATTGCACATGGATAGTGGTATAGGGTATCCCATGGTCGGCTCCGTCCGACTATAGACTTTTCTTACTTGTTTAAGTATGTTTTGGTTCTATGCTTACTTCCATGCAATAACAGAGTCACAGTTGTTTCTTTTCCCTAGAAATTATTTACAATCCGTTATTGTTTAAAAAATAAATTTTCCCTTACATCTAAATTTCTGCTTATATAAATGGGATTTATAAGGTACTTCGCTTTCTTACATATATGTTTTTTCACTCGAAGACAATTATTGCTAGGTTACATTTTAAATTGCATGTATAAGGCCCACGAAGACATGCTTAGGTAACGTACATCTATCCATTGCTGGATACGCATAAGTATACTTGAATTTAATGCTTTGGCATATTTATTTCTGGAGAAAGTTAACTTTAATGATTTTGCAGAAAATTTCAGCAATAAAAAACGATACCCAACACTAGTTCCCCTGGATACTTGTTTTCCGCGGAATTTATTTATATGATTGCCCTTGTTCCTTCAGGGATGTTCTGGGAATACATGTATGTATGTACGATTGCGACACGTTATATATGATTTTCATTATTTCGTATTGGACAGATGCACCATTTTACCTACATATACATATGATATTTCTTCAAAAAAATTCAATACAAACATATTTAAAACAAGTAAACAAAGACTGTAGTCGGACGGGGCCGACCATGTGATACCCTACACCACTACCCCTGGAAATTAGCTTTCAGCAAATCAAAATTCATTTATGGAACAAATAAACTTATTGTAAGAAATTAGTTTGTGGATTCTGCCACCTTATCACATCAAGCTTAAATAATAATATAATAATTGTTCCACAAACATCCCATAAGGGACAAAGGAGACTTCTCTCATATCAATGAGTACACCCCGATTCACATTTCCTGATATGGGGATCTACAGTTTATCGCCGAGTGCGAACGGTGTGCCCTAAGCCACCACTTGTAGAGAAGTTTTACATGACTGAAATACTCGGAAAATGTCGCCAAGATTACTGAGGGGTATGGTAAATCTCCTAAGCTTCTTTTTCCTACTTATAAGAACTCCTCTAATCTTCAAGGGTTAACCAATATTTTTGTTTTAATATTGGTCAAAATGAAAATATTTAATATAGATGTATGCGTTTCCTTAAAGTTTTACTTACTTTCCAAGCGTATGCAAGAATCGCCACTAGTACTAAAAAAAAACAATGGTCTTTAGATTTTAAAACTGTTTTAGCGGTTATGACCAAAAGTTTAGTCCGGTTTTTATGTGCTGAATTTATATTTTTTGAATATTTTATTTATTATTTTTAACATGGTAACTTGGACCCGCACTGAAAACTCGTGACAAAAAAAAAAAATAAAAAGTTTGGGGGAATACATTTTAATAAATATTCTTCTTGTTTGGGACACTCTAATATTGTAACACGCCAAAACGTTTAAATGTTAACCGCACTGAGAACCAAAAATACGTTATTAAAGGTAATTCTGCAAAAAGGTCATTAAATCTTATAAAGTACCAAAAAGTGGATGGTAACCCTACATGGAGGCTGTGGTCAATAGTGTATCGGTATCACATTTCTTTACAACGTGGTTTTCTGAACTCTGAGTTCATTATTAAAACCAATTGGGTTTGAATATTTGGTAAACATCTGCCGAAATAAATCGAGATATACATAAATCATATGGGTGTACATCAAATCATGGACAATTATTGATAAGTTTTTTTCGCGTGGAAGTTTACTGTGCAATAAAAACTCCTGGTACCGGATTACAGCAATTTCGATTGAACAAAGCGTTGGTAACAGAAAAATACTTCAATTCTGGATGATTCGTTACATGATTCGTCACGCAAAAACTTCGACATAGTACTTCAATATTTTTGTTAGATTGTATGAAGGCCACTAGGACCCATTAATTTAAAATTTCAATTTGATATATTATCTAGAAGTATATTTGTCACACCTTCAGAGCATCACAATTATGCAGGTAACAATTTGAAAACAACCAGCGCGAAAATTTTCTTTAGAGGTACCAAGATAAGAGGAACGAACGAGGAAATATATTTGTATAAGGCTATAAAACGTTTACACCAAATCTGTTACTCCGCACATAATTATTGTGCCGAAAAGCCAGACAGACGGACGGACAATGCTAAATCGACTACAAATTGTCTGGAACGAATTTCATCCAAACATAATTGACATCAGAAATCATTATTTTGATGAGGAATGTTTTGATTGTTTTAGAGATAAGTCTGAGGGTATAAAAACAATGCTACCGAGCTATTAAGGCCTGGGTACATAAGCAGCCTTGCCTGGTTGCATTAATTGCTTAATTTCTGACATAATATAAATAAAAGAATAAAGAAGGCCGAAGGCCCTTTTCTTTTCTATAAATTTATCAGAAGCAAGCAGCCGAGATAGCTTATGTACCCAGGCCTTTAATGCTAGCTACTTTGAACAAAACAAATGGTGACTCATAAGGGTAAGATCATTATTTAGAGTGGCTTAAAATTGTTTAATAAATGTACAAGTACATTTTATAGTTCAACCTCAATTATTTTTGTTAAAATTTATAATTACAAAATTCCAGATATGGCACCACCACCACTTAGATTTCCCCAATCAAATTTCTTTTTTTTCCAAAATAAATGTTTATACCACAAAAATGTTTTCCACCAACAAATGTAGTCACTAACTTTTTAAATCATTCTTGTCAAGAAAGTTTTTTTGTTAATCCCTCTTATGTGAAAGCTAACCTTGAATTTCAATTTCGCTTTCGCGAACAGCACAAAAGAAAAATTCATCATTTAAGCTGTTTAAATAAAAATCCCATCATTTTCAGGTACTTAACGAAGAAAGTTAACTTCTTTAATACTTTGTTATAAAGTATATTTGATGGGGGAAGAAAATATTTGATATAAAAGATTTGTTTTTTTTTTTTGGTTTAGCAAAAAGACTCTTAATTGTTAATCTTCCAGTCGTTGACGTGTTGACATTCAAATTAATGTATTCTGGAACAAAAAAATACAGAAATTTATTCATTGAAATAATGATTTTAAACGCCTCATACATATGAAATCGGCCGAAAATATATATGGAAGCTATATCAAAATCTGAACCGATTCGAAAAGTGATTCTAGAAGGAACTATGGGTATATCTCGTTTACTTTTGTATGTTACATACAAATGTACAAAGACGTAATACTCCTTACCACAGTGTGGTGTAGGGTATAGATAGGAAATTGCACTGTGGACTTAAGTGAAATTTTCGCTAGTTAATATTAAAAATCAATTTTATCAATGATTGTATTATTGAATTTTCTTGAAATTTGAACTGGTCTGATTTTAATTAGAAATACTATAAAAATTGTTATAAAACAAACGAAAAATATATATTTTGTGTTTGTAAACCTGTTTCGTTTTCGTTGGATGTTAAAGAGAAGTATGAAAGAGAACCGATCGTATAAACCATGAGCTGTACCAAGCCGACGACATCAATATACAGAACTTGGAAGAGCTACTAATTTTCACTACGGTAAAAAAATTTTTTTATGTTATCGAAAAAGTAAAAATTCTTAGATTCTTGCATTGGTATGATCCAATAATAAAAAGTATGGCTGGGTCATGTCAACAGGATGGATAAAGCCATTTGATGCCCCAAGGGAAGGCCAAAACTCTGAAAGACCAAGTTGAAGATGACATCAAAAATATTGCATCCAAAATTGGATAAGCAAACTTGAACATCGGTGCGTTTGGATATGCTTATGGAACAAAACGTTGTTTATAAAAGACATTTAAGTATTAATGAGACCCGCCAAAACATGGTAACAATTACAGAATAAGTTGTTTAATGATATAATAACAGAATTCAAATTATTACTAGATTTCCCAAATGACGAGTCTGGCGCTGAGATTGACAGATAATTCACCGAATGTTGGAAAAACGGAAATAAAGAAAAATAACATATGGGGCTCAATTCGGTATCTGTGAAAATGTGAAATAAAAACATGTATAAAGAAAAAAAATTTCAAATGAAAAAATTGTTAAAAACAAAGATAGAAATCATCTGTTGATTGAATTTTTATTTGCTTACAAATTACACAATTGCACTGCAATTGGTATTCCTGACTGGTGAAAATCCGGATCCAAAGCATTGGTGCAAAATGCCATGACAAAGAAGTGGTGCAAGATACCAAGACAATGAACTGGTCCTAAATGTCTTGACTTGACAATGGAATGGTGAAATATGTCATGACAATGAACTGGTGCTAAATGCTATGAAAGCGTATGTCATTCCCTTGTAAATGTCATCTGTCATTCACCCGAATTTTCACTTTCACCCATGATTCAACTCATGATTTGTCATCGAACAATTTTCTGGGTCGAGGTATTGCATGCTTTTTACCAAAGGTGGTACACACACTTCAACCCCGTGCAGCATTGTAACTTCCATAAATTAAAAAAAAAAAAACTGAAAATTTCTCTATCATGGTTTAATAAAAAATAAGTAGAAAAATTAAGTTACAGTGTTTTATTTATAAATGTACTTAAAACTAGAAAATTACTTTTCTTGATGGAATCTCTCAAATAAAACGCTTGCATTTGAATTGAAAATTGTGACAATATTAAACGGCAAGCGTTTAATTTGAGAGATTCCATCATGAAAAATTATTTTCTAGTTTTAAGCACATTTATAAATAAAACACTGTAACTTAATTTTTATACCCTACACCACTATGTGGGGAGGGTATTATAAGTTGTTTTTGGCCAAAAAGTTTGTAACGCATCGAAATAATGGTCGTAGACCCATACTTATATTTACCAAAATGAATGTCTCGACGAGCTGAGTCGATCTGGCTATGTGTGTCCGTCCGTCTGTCCATCTAAACCTTGTAATCACGCTACAGGTCGCAATTTTGATCGGAAATTTTAGATGATGATGGGGGTCTCGGAGGGGAAGAAGCCTATTGATTTTGGTGATGGTCTGATAATATTTAGGGGTCGTAAAGGGCAGAAAACTTAGGTGGATAAAAAGACAACGTTTTTTTCCAAAGCGAATATCTCAGCTTCTGTATGAAGTATACCAAAAGCAAAACCTGACAATGAAAGTAGAAAATATCACCTTTCTAATGATGTAAAGTAGGTGCTCGTAGGTGATCAAACAACTAAGATATCACAATAGTAGCAAATAAAACCCCAATTTTCATTTTTGCGATTTTAATTATATTGACGAATATCACAGCTTTGGTTGAAATTTTTCCAAAAGCAAAGCCTGACTATGAAAGTAGAGGATTCCGTCTTTACAATAATACAAACTAGGTCGGTGTAGGTAACAAAATAACGGAGATATCGGAATAGTCGGTAATACATCCAATTTTTTATTTTTTTGGAAATCACGCTACAGATCGCAATTTTGATCGAATCGTCACGAAAATTTGAGGGGTCTCACAGATGAACAAGCCTATTGATTTTTGTGATGGTCGGATAATATTTGGGGGTCGGAATGGGCAAACACTTATTTGGAGAAAAGTCAACATTTTATTTCAAAGCCAATATCTCTGTTTCTTTAAGAGGTATATCTAAAGCAAAACCTGGCAAGGAAAGTAGAAAATATCACCTTTACAACGATGTAAAGTAGGTTGTCGTAGCTGCTCAAACAAGAGAGATATCGCAATAGTCGGTAATGCATCCCATTTTCCAATTTGTTTGTAATCACGCTACAGGTCGCAATTTTGATCGGATCGTCACGAATTTTTTTGGGATTGGATGCGGGTCCCACAGAGGAAGAAGACTATTTAGTTTGGTGATGGTCGGATAATATTCAGGAGTCGGAATAAGCGAAAAGCTTATGTGGAGAAAAGCCAACGTTTTTTTTTTTATGCGAATATATCCGCTTCTGGTTGGAGTATTCCAAAAGGAATACCCGTCAATGGAAGAAGAAAAGATCTCGTTTATATTGATGCAAAGTATGTTGGTGTAAGTGAGCAAGCCGAGATATTGCAAAATTCAATAATATACCCAATTTTTCCGTTTTTTGTAATCACGCTACAAGTTGGAATTTTGATCGGGTAGTGACGAAATTTTTGGGGGTAGATGGGGGCCCACACAAGAAGAAGCCTATTGATTTTGGTGATAGACGGATAATATTTAGGGGTCGGAATGGGGAAAAACTCATTTGGAGACAAATTCAAAGTTTTATTCTTTGTGAATATATCGGCTTCTAGTAGGGTATTCCAACGGCAAAGCCTGTCAATGGAAGAAGAAAATATTACCTTTACATTGGTGTAAAGCAGGTAGGCGAAGGTCGTCAAACCAGGGAGATACCACAATAGTCGGTAATCCATCCAATTCTTCCATTTTTTGCAATCAAGCTTTAGGTCGTAATTTTGATCGGATGGTCACAAAATTTTGGTTGCTTATGGGGGTCCCAGAGAGAAAGAGGCATATTATTTTTGGTGGTAGTCGGATTATATTCCCTTAAAGAAATGTTTACCAGTGAAAAGCTTATGCACAGGGGTAGTGGTGTAGGGTATCACATGGTCGGCCCCGTCCCGACTATAGCCTTTGCTCACTTATTAATTAATTAATTAATTAATTTTTATTTATAATTAAACTATGCAAAAATATAAAACTTCCTAAAATATCAAACGTTTTATGTAAAATTCAATATTTTCTTTGTCTTCATTTGTAGTATTAGGCTGGTTTTAACTTAAAGAGAACAAATCGATGTGCGATTTTTTTAGCCAGGGGTGCCGCCTAAACCTTTTAGTTTTGTTAGATTTTAAGATTGCCAAAGTTTGAGCACAATTGGGATATTTAAACATGTGCCACTGGGACCTCGAAGTTATGAAAATCTAGATTTTTTGGCTATTTGGCTACTTCAGCGACGCATATCTCTGTAATGGTTAAAGCTATTTGCCCATGTTATGCATTAAATTAAAGGCCATTCTGTTCTTCACCTTAGTCTAGGAGTCTGTGGTAAAAAAATCTTTTTTCTTCCTATATTAGCAATGTTTGGGAATGAAAACAAATGTCTTTTACTTTATTTAAAGATTTTGCCTACTAGGGCTAATTTTTAATATTAATTTTAAAATATTTCTCGTTGGAGTCGAGCTTAATGACCGCTGACTTTTGCAAGTGAAAAAGGAAAGCCGAAGATTCGAACTCAAACAACCACCACTATGTGACATGTTTCGCCTCTGTTAGAGGCTTATCAGACATGTCGGCTGTGGAATGGCTTCGCTATCATCAAACTTTTCCTCTTTTCACAGATGGATATTTGTCCATTCATTGTATGGCTTCCGTGACAAACGATTACATTTTGTTCATATTTAAATTTATTTAAGGGACTGGCATAATGTGGTTTTGGATCCATCTGGGGACTAGGGTTATGACTTTTCACATTTTTTCTCAAACATGAAATGATGAATGAACTTTTGCCTATTAATCACTAAAACAACGTTTTGATCACTGAGAACAAAATTATAGTCAATTTAGGCCGAAAATTTAGATAAAAACATTAAAATGCCTGAAATCGTGTGGTACCGTTATATAAACATTATACCAAAACCTGGACTTATCGCCATAATTTTTAGTAGAGAGGTTTCTGTACCATTATGAACTCCAAATGCCAAGTTACTCGTACAGCCAATTCGGCCTAAAAATGAAGATAAAATCCTTAAAACACTTGAAATCGGACCGTACCGCTATATGGGGCTATACCAAAACCTGGACCTATGTCCACAATTTTTCGTGGTGAAGTTTCTGTACCATTGCGAACCCTAGATGCTAAATTACTGCCTATTCGTATTAAAAATTAAGAACACTTGGCTATACCAAAACCTGTACCTATGTCCATCATTTTTAGTGAGGAAGTTTATGTACCAATGGGGTCCCGTTGCCAAGTTACAGCCAAATCGGGCTAAAAATTAAGATAAAAATCCTCATAATACTTGAAATCGGGAGGTACCGCTACAAGGGGGCTATTCAAAACCTGGACCTATGTTCACAATTTTTGGTGAGGAAATGTCTGTATCATTGGAAATCCCAAATGCCAAATGACAGCTAATTCGGGCAAAAAATGGAGATAAAATTCTCAAAATACCTGAAATCGGGTGGTACCGCTAAATTGGGGCTGTAGGAAATAATGGGCCCATATTCATGTATTGTCATCCAAATCTGAAAAGTGTGCAAAATTTCAGTTCGATTGGTCAACTGCAACTGTGTTAAAAATGAGTTACCAGATTTTAACTAAACGGACACCAATGCAAGTTAAGTAAAACACTATATAAACATTTCTATGATGATTGCGACATTTTCTAGCATGTAGTTACTTACAAACAGCCCATAATGATAAAAGAACCCACTTATGTATATGTTCGACAGTAGTTCTGTTATTAAACAGCTATATTGCTATAATTTCCATCAAGGGAGAGGTCAAGGGTTTTCAAGTTCCGCGTTCCTAATTTTGTCGGAATATGCTCCCAAGAATTCAAACTATGGGACAAAAACTAAATTTAAATATTTTCCCAAAAAATATTTCCTATTTCACCTCTAAAAACTATGCTATTATTATCTAAGATGATTGACATTTTCCTTGACGAATACTCTTATCTTGTCCAAAAATTTGTCAGCGTTGAACTACAACTGCAACCTCTAGCTTGGTTATGGTTAGACTACATATATTTACATATGTTTGGATGCCACCGTGGTGCAATGGTGTGCAATCTCGCCTTGTACGCTGAAGGCTGTGGGTTCGACCAGGCAGCATCAAATTTTCACGGTGGCAAAATACCCTCAGAAATGTTCCCGATATGAGGTGTTTTAAGGACTTTATCTTCATTTTTAGGCCGAATTGGCTGTAACTTGGCATATGGAGTCCCCAATGGCACATAAACTTTTCCACCAAAAATTGTTGACATAGGTCCAGGTTTTGGTATAGCCTTTATATAACGGTACTACACGATTTCAGGCATTTTAAAGTTTTTATCTAAGTTTTCGGCCTAAATTGACTATAATTTTGTTCTCTGTAGTCAAAAAATGTATTTACTAAAAAGTTAAAAATAAAAAAAAATTAGTTTCAGGGTTTTATTTAGAAATTCACTTAAAACTAGAAAATAATCTGTCGCTTAGCTTCAATAAATATATTCTTTCTCATGATGGAATCTCCCAAATAAAACGCTGGCATTTAAATTATAAATGGAGGCAAAATTAAATGGCAAGCGTTTTATTTAAGAGATACCATCATGAGAAAGAATATATTTAGTGAGGCTAAGCAACAAATTATTTTCTAGTTTTAAGTGCATTTCTGAATAAAAAACTCAAACTTAATTTTTAAATTTTTTTTTTATAATTGTTATTTATTTCCTCAAACCAAACTTCCACAATTTTAATAGCTTTTATTGAGAAGTAACCTAAAAAACCGGGTGCCACCGTGGTGCAATGGTATGCACGCCCGCCTTGCACGCAGAAGGTCGGGGGTTCGATTCCCCGGCCAGGCAACATCAAACATTTTTCAACGGTGGCAAAATACCCCTCAGTGATGTTGGCGACATTTCCTGAATATTTCAGCCTTGAAAAACTTCTCTACAAGTGGTGTCTTAGGACACGCCGTTCGGACTCGGCAATAAACAGTAGGTCCCATATCATTGAGCTAAATATGAATCGGGCTGCATTTATTGATATGAGAGAAGTCTCCCTTGTCCCGTATGGGATGTTGTGGAACAATGTTTTTTGTTAACCTAAAAAACCAGATAAATATCAAAAAATGGGCAAAATTGGGTTTTGAAATGCAGTAATACCAATGTAGAAGGCTCTCAGTTATGTGATCTAGGCGGCAAAATCGCGACCAAACACGGCCAATTTGACTGCAATGTAGACCGCGATAATGGCGCTATTTTGAAAAATGTTATTCATATTAGTAAATTTTGATATGTTCTTTTTTCACTGCCCACTAAAGAATTATTATTAAAAGCTGCAAAATCCACATTTTACCTCAAAAACTGGTCAAATTACCTATAGTGCAATGGAAAGGTTAAGAGTTCGTCTTCCGAATATAACTTACGTGGGCGGAATCTATCTTCCAGGAATAAAGATATAAAATGTATATTAAAAATGTTACCAATTTTCACACAAAAGTTGGCTCCATTTAACTCACTAAATATTAGTTTATTATCATGTTAAATCGCAAGCTTCTTCTTTATTGTAAATTCAACCTTACTTAAAATTTTGCGCAGATCGGACTTTTATTGTGTCCTACAGGACAACTACAAAATCGTGTCTATTCTGGTTTATTGGGGTTATGATTCTCTAATTAATATCGTTTTAATTACAATTTAAGTAGTTTTTAGTTTCATTTTTAATGAACTTAATAAATTTCCTGATTTGACATTTCAAACCACCAGCTTCCCATAAATTAACAGAAATATTAGATTACGCCAAAAAAAAACGAAATAAATATTTAATATACTTTTACCCGGAAATGTTAATTTAAGCAGTTCGAAGAGAAGCCATGCAGCTATCGTGTTGTATGCCCCACAATTTAAATTCCACTCAGACATCGAACGAAAATGAAAAAAGGTAGCCAACCACAAAGCCTCCTTCAAATGTTGATAGCCGCCAATTGGCACTAACACTAACCAAACCGACCCAGCCATTCAACCAGCCAGCCATAAACACTTAAGTTTCCCTGGGTAAACATTTTAATACTCACTTTAACAGTTATGCATCGTTTCTGTTGGGTCAGAACTCCAACAAATAGAACACTTAACAATCCTATGCTCCATATACCAGAGAGGTGTTTACTTAACTTATGTTGTTTAATGGCCAGAGTTTTACTTTGGATAAAAGCTTACTTCCTCAAACGCATTGTTGGCTTAGCAATAACAATAGCTGTGTTATGTTTCTTGTGGTGCGTCGTAATGCGGTTATAGAAGAGAAAGTTTTTGCTTCTGTTTTATGTTTGTTGAACATACGAATGTCTGAATAGTGTTTACATAAATTATGTTAAAACGGAACGGACATTTGTGCTAACAACTTTATAGTCAATTAGATGATATTTGCATTTCAATAAGTTAAGGGATTTGATTACATTTGGCGACACATTAATGACGCATTTGTTATCACTGACATTTAGTTACATATTGTAGAATGTTTGCTTTCCCAGATTTCCTAGCATCCCGGTACTCTCACCTACTTCTTCTCCTTACAACTGGTTTCCTTCCTTCCATTTATTCAGGTTCACTTTTATATGTCTTTCCCTTGTTCATTCAAATGACGTGACTAGTTGAAATTCGTTGCAATTAACTATGTCAATATCCTAACAATGCCGATAATTAACGTCAGACACCAGGTACTGTCGTATTTGTCTGTGCATATATAAATGCCTCTGATCCATACATTAGGGCGCTAAAAGTAAATAAATTAGGATGGGGAGTGAATATAAACAATGACTTATGGCTAGACATTGGATTTTGCACATTTGCATATTTTTAATTGATAAAGATAAGAAGATTCTGATTGGACGAGAAATCATTTCAAAGAAAACTAGAATCAGTAACGGGTCATATTTTTGCATTTTTTGCATATTTTCATATGCAAACAATATGGAAACTGTTTTTGGACGAAAATCGTCATAAAAATCGTACAATTGGTTATCGAAGTTGGCAAATCCTCAAAAAATCTTCAAATAATTGTAAATTAAGATTGTTGGCTGTTTAACGTCACCGTTTAGCAGGTAATTATGTTATTGAGACTTTCCACAGAATGTATTGCCTCAAAGCCGAAGATATTCTCGAATAAAACTTTAATATATAGACATAAATGCAGGCATTCTCGGGAAATTGAAATTGTCCTTACCTTAGTGTTGTCGAATTTGACGATTTACTGTCATTTTGACGATTGTCTAAAATGATGATTTTCACTTAAGACAAAATTGCATAAAGCGGCATTTCGAATATTTTTTTCTATAGAAGCTTTTTGACCACAGAAAAGAAACCTTCCCTTTGCGCTTCTCTCTAAACAAAAATTACCATGAATGTGTCTCTCGCCATATTTTCAGTTAGACAATATTGACCGAGTAGAAACTAGGAGCATAGTTGCCTGATAATTTGATTTTGACATTTCTCCTTGAGTTGTTCGCAATTTGCAATGTTTGCGTTACCGTACTTTTTGAACAAATTTGAATAGGAAAGTGATTTGTGCTGTAGTAGAAAGGATGGGTCAAATCGTGGAGCTTTGCCGATAACACTGGTAACAAAATGAAATAAGTTGTCTGTTTCATATATTGTTTTTTCTGTTTCTAACTCAAATTGCCGAGTTATTTTCCAACCCGGAAGTAGTTTATCTCTATCAGATCTTGTTTTATCCCGGGTCAGTAAATATATTTTTCGGAGTTTTGTAAACATGGATTTGTTAAAAATCGATGCGATCGATCTTAATAGTTTTTGTTATATTCATAGTGAACATACATGGAAAAATATGGAAGAACCACATAAAACCTTGTAAAAATTGCGTATTTTCAGTACTTCAACCAGAATAACGAGATCAAGACAAGCAAAGGGTGTCTCATATTGTATGTCAAATAGCGTGGGATGCCAGTCTAAGGCTATCGTTCAGTGAAGGTCTAAAAATTGTGGACAAGGTTGGGTATAGCCCCCATATAGCGGTACCACCCGATTTAATTCAAATCTAGTAACTCATTTTTAACACAGTTGCAGTTGACCAATCGAAAAACGTTGCACACTTTTCAGATTTGGATGACAATACATGATTATGAAACCAAAAACAATATGGGTCCATATTTTCCTATACCCCCATATAGCGGTACCACCCGATTCAGTTCAAATCTAGTAACTCATTTTTAACAAAGTTGCAGTTGACCAATCGAACTAAAACTTTGCACACTTTTCAGATTTGGGTGACAATACATGAATATGAAACCAAAACCAATATTGGTCCATCTTTTCATAGCCCCCATATAGCTGTACCACCCGATTTCAGGTGTTTTGAGGATTTTGTCTTCATTTTTATTCCGAATTGGCTGTAACTTGGCATTTGGAGTTCTTAATTTTACAGAAACTCCGCCACCAAAAATTGTGGACATGGTTTCAGCCAATTTAAAGATTTTATCTACATTTTCGATCTAAAATTTCATTATGGAATCAAATAAAACGCTTGCCGTTTAATATTGTCACAATTTTAAATTCAAATGCAAGCAATTTATATGAGAGATTCCATCCCGAAAAATTATTTTCAAGTTTTAAATGCATTTATAAATAAAACACAGTACCTTAATTTTTTAATTATTTTTTATTTCCAATATTTTCCACTCTAGAATGCATGTGAAAACTGTTTTTTTCACACAAAATTTTATATTTTGTTACTCAAATATGTGTATTTTGTTTTGGCTATATAACCTCCACCGTGGTGCAGTGGTTGCACACCCGCCTTGCACGCAGAAGGTCGTGGGTTCGATTCCACGAATATCGGGAGGTACCATTCTATGGGGGCTATATGAATGCGTGGACTTATACAAACAAATTTCAGGTGGAAAGTTTTATACACCCAACGATAACTAAATACCAAATTGCAGCCATTTTGGTAGGATAATGAAGCTAAAACCTTAAAAATACCGAAAATCGGGAGGTACCGTTCTGTGGGGGCTATATCAAAACATGGACCGATATATCCAATTTTCAATACCAACCATCCTGCATGTAATAAAAACTTCTGTACCAAATATTGACTCTCTATCATTAAAATTACGAGCTGTATCTTGATTTCAACAGACAGACAGACGGACATGGAATTTTACGCTGATCAATAATATACATACTTTATAGAGTCTCCGACGAATGTTTCGATGTGTTACAAACGGAATGACAAATTTAATTATACCCTCCATATGGTGGAGGGTATAAAAATAAAGGACGTAGGTTAACAAAATATTGCAAGAATGTTTCCTATTTAACTGGTTGGCATGAGACTCAATATGGACAAGATAGACCCGCGGTTTCTTGTAGCGCTCATGTAACGGTGCTGCTATTTTTATACCCTACACCACTATGTGGGGAGGGTATTATAAGTTGGTTTTGGCCAAAAAGTTTGTAACGCATCGAAATAATGGTCGTAGACCCATACTTATATATATCAAAATGAATGTCTCGACGAGCTGAGTCGATCTGGCTATGTGTGTCCGTCCGTCAGTCCGTCCGTCCGTCCGTCCGTCCGTCTGTCCGTCTGTCCATCTAAACCTTGTAATCACGCTACAGGCCGCAATTTTGATCGGATCGTCACGAAATTTTGGATGTTGATGGGGGTCCCGGAGGGGAAGAAGCCTATTGATTTTGGTGATGGTCGGATAATATTTAGGGGTCGGAAAGGGCAAAAAACTTAGGTGGATAAAAAGACAACGTTTTTTTTTCAAAGCCAATATCTCAGCTTCTATATGGGGTATACCAAAAGCAAAACCTGACAATCAAAGCCGAAAATATCACCTTTCTAATGATGTAAAGTAGGTGCTCGTAGGTGATCAAACAACGATGATATCGCAATAGTAGCAAAAAAAACCCCAATTTTCATTTTTGCGATTTTAATTATATTGACAAATATCACAGCTTTAGTTGAAAATTTTCCAAAAGCGAAGAATGTCTATGAAAGTAGAAGATCCCGTCTTTACAATGATGCAAACTAGGTCGGCGTAGGTAACCAAATAGCAAAGATATGGCAATAGCCGATATTGCATCCCATTTTCCGATTTTTTTGTAATCACGCTACAAGTTGCAATTTTGATCGGATGGCCACGAAATTTTGGGGGTTAATAGGGGTCCCAAAAAGAAAGAAGCCTATTGATTTTGATGATGGTCGGATAATAATCAGGGGTCGGAATGGGCAAACACTTATTTTAAGAAAGGTCAACGTTTTATTTCAAAGCCAATATCTCTGTTTCTTCACGAGGTATATCAAAAGCAAAATCTGGCAAGCAAAGTAGAAAATATCACCTTTACAACGATGTAAATTAGGTTGTCATAGGTGGTCAAATAGCAGAGATATGGCAATAGTCGATAATGCATCCCATTTCCGATTTTTTTGTAATCACGCCACAGGTCGCACTTTTGATTGGATCGTCACGAAAGTTTAGGGGTTAATGGGGGTCCCACAGAGGAAGAACCCTACTGATTTTATTGATGGTCGGATAATATTCAAGGGTCGGAATGGGCAAAAACTTATTTGGAGAAAATATCTCCCAATATCTCTGTTTCTTTAAGAGGTATATCAAAAGCAAAACCTGGCAAGGAAAGTAGAAAATATCACCTTTACAACGATGTAAAGTAGCTGTTGTCGTAGCTGCTCAAACAACAGAGATATCGCAATAGTCGGTAATGCATCCCATTTTCCGATTTGTTTGTAATCACGCTACAGGTCGCAATTTTAATCGGATCGTCACGAATTTTTGGGAGTTGATGCGGTTCCCACATAGGAAGAATCCTATTGATTTTGGTGATAGCCGGATAATATTTAGGGGTCGGAATGGGAAAAAACTCATTTGGAGACAAATTCAAAGTTTTATTCTTTGTGAATATATTGGCTTCTAGTAGGGGTATTCCAACGACAAAGCCTGTCAATGGAAGAAGAAAATATTACCTTTACATTGGCGTAAAGCAGGTTGGCGATGGTGGTCAAACAAGGGAGATACCACAATAGTCGGTAATGCATCCAATTTTTCCCTTTTTTTGCAATCAAGCTACAGGTCGTAATTTTGATCGGATGGCCACGAAATTTTGGTTGCTCATGGGGGTCCCAGAGACAAAGAGGCATATTATTTTTGGTGGTAGTCGGTTTATATTCCCTAAAAGAAATGTTTACCAGTGAAAAGCTTATGCACAGGGGTAGTGGTGTAGGGTATCACATGGTCGGCCCCGTCCCGACTATAGCCTTTGCTCACTTGTTACATTTTACATTTATTTTTGAAGCGATTTAGCTGAAAATTGGTATGTTGAGGTTTCAGTGGATAGGAAACTTGTGTACAAACTATTTTCAATATATGTTCTCGTTTTAATATAGCCTCCCATTGAGTGGTACCGACCGATATGACATATTTTGAAGGTTCCAAGCACATTTACCATCCTGTTTAGTTGTATTTTGGCATTTTATGTTCTTCGTAGGTAGAAAACCACTTTGCAAAGTACTATCAACGTATATTCTTGTTTTGCTATATCCCCAATATGAAGGGGAAGGTGTTAGGTAACTATTGTCAACCGAGTTTGGTTTAAGTGAAAATTTTTATTCATTGAATGGAAAATGTTCTAATTTACAACATATGTCCTTGCTTTGGCCCTAACCGCCCCATTAAAACTTTAAATTCAAAAATATATATTTTTGAGACTTTTATAATTAATTAAGTTTGTTTTGGTAAAAATTCATGGAACACCTCGAAATATTCGTCGGATACCCCCAATGTGGTATACCAATCTTCATAACTCGACGAGATAAAGCGATGTGTGTCCGTCCGTCTGTCCATTATAAATTGTAATCAAACACCATGCCGCATTTATGGGCCTATCGTCACGAAATTCTGTATGGAGGTCGGGTTCAGACCGGAATAAATTCCTATTTTTATTGGTGATAATCGTGAAATATTTAGTGGGTGAAATGGACCAAATTTATAATATTTATCCAAATTTTAAGTATATGACAAAGTAGAAGCTTGCAATTCTAGATAGAGATCAGATAATATTTAGAGGGTTAAATGGACCACAACTTTTGTGTGAAAATTGTGAAAATGTTTAATATAGAGTCCATGGTAGAATAAAGTAAAGGTAGGCCACAGCTAACAGCTGATTACAATTTTTTTCTTTTTATGGCCTAATCTGTCAAAAGCAGGGTTGACATTTTGTACTGTTTTTGACATTATGCAATCATAAAGGTAGATGTATCGCTGAATTGTTCCAACAAAAAACTTCTGCTGTAACACTATATCTTAAAATTGAAAACAAGGACAAAAAATGTGTATTCGCGTGGCAAAATAAAATTGTTGATTTTTTTTAGCAAAACTTACGAATGAACCATTTATCAAATATTGATATTAATTTAAATTTGTTCCAAAAGTACAGGAATGTAAAATTACAATTTTTGTAAAAATTCTGCTGACATTTATCTGCAAATCGGATGCCAGCAATCACGATGTCAGATTAGTCAAACTTGTCAAGTAGAAAAAAAGTGAATGACATTTTTTCACTGTCATAAGTTTGGGAAGAACTTTTGCTATTTTTGGAACACTTTTCCAACGAGAATATTCTGGAGCCTAACTAAAGAAATGTTTTTACACTATATGGCACTTTTAACATATAAAAAGTGAAGCTCTAAGTTCCATATGTTTTTGTAATACGGGATAGCTATGCAGGTCATCTACCATTATTATTGTACCATGCCATTTGACGTTTTAAGCCATGGCTGCAGGGTGACATTTCTCAGTGATTTTCATACCTGGCCTACCTCCACTTTATTGTACCATGATAGAGTCTATATCTTTATTCCTAGAAGAGACATTCCAGGCAATTAAGCTATGCTTGAAAGAGGAACGCTTGACCTTTCTACTGATGTCATGATAAGATAACAGAGTTACAGCCTAATATATCCAGTTATTTCTTTGTAGTGTAATCGTAAACACGCTAGATGTCGCAATTATAGCTCAATAATCACGAAATTTTGCGCAAGGTAAGTGTTTGAGTAGAAGAAGATGCCTACAATTTTGTATGATGATCTGATATTATTTAGCGGGTGTATAAAAAAATATTTTTGGTCTATATTTTATTTCCTAAAGGGCATATACTGGCAAAGTAGCCTAAAAAGAACTACTGACCTTACCCCCTGATGCAAATAGCAATAGTGTGTCTACTAGATAACGGGCCTACTGCCTAACATATAATGGGTTTTGTGTAGATAACCACATTTTCCCATTCGCAGTTTTTGAATCATTGCAAATTACATGGTGCCCTAGCGTATTAATTGTCCAATTGGATTTTAATACATACATTGCAGCATGGGTCGCTTTGCCATCTTTTTTGAAAACGAATCCCAGGCCAGGCAACAATGGACCTATGTATATTTTGAACAAATGGATAATTACATTTAAAATTTTGAAATTCCGCGAATATTGAGTAACATTTTAGTAACAATTATGCTGATTAAAATAATTAGCGTTTTTATAATAATTCATTATTAAAAGCAAAAGTAAAACCGCGATAACTTTTGTCTGCAACAACCAACAATTTGCGCTCGAGCGGATTTGTACAGAGGAATTTTTGCTTAACCTTTTTTTACACAAAAATTTTCGATGTATCGCGAAAAGAAAATTTTATTTTTTTGAAAATGGAATATGAAGGAATTTGTAACATTTCCAATATAAGCTCGATAACATAAATGCTGAAGGTATAAAAATGGTTGACTGTAAAAGTCAAAATTTAAATTTTTATACCCTACACCACTATGTGGGGAGGGTATTATAAGTTGGTTTTGGCCAAAAAGTTTGTAACGCATCGAAATAATGGTCGTAGACCCATACTTATATATATCAAAATGAATGTCACGACGAGCTGAGTCGATCTGGCTATGTGTGTCCGTCCGTCAGTCCGTCCGTCCGTCCGTCTGTCCGTCTGTCCATCTAAACCTTGTAATCACGCTACAGGCCGCAATTTTGATGGGATCGTCACGAAATTTTGGGTGTTGATGGGGGTCCCGGAGGGGAAGAAGCCTATTGATTTTGGTGATGGTCGGATAATATTTAGGGGTCGGAATGGGCAAAAAACGTATGTGGATAAAAAGACAACGTTTTTGTCCAAAGCAAATATCTCAGCTTCTATATGGGGTATACCAAAAGCAAAACCTGACAATGAAAGTAGAAAATATCACCTTTCTAACGATGTAAAGTAGGTTTTCGTAGGTGATCAAACAACGAAGATGTCACAATAGTCGCAAATAAACCCCAAATTTTCATGTTTGCGATTTTAGTTATAATGACGAATATCACAGCTTTGGCTGGGGACTTTCCAAAAGCAACGCCTGACTATGAAAGTAGAAGATTCCACCTTTACAATGATGCAAACTAGGTCGGCGTAGGTGACCAAATAGCGGAGATATCATAATAGTCGGTAATTCATCCCATTTTTCCATTTTTTTTTGGAAATCACGCTACAGGCCGCAATTTTGATCGGATCGTCACGAAATTTTGAGAGTTAATGGGGATCTCAAAGAGGAAGAAGCCTGTTGATTTTGGTGAGGTTTGAATAATATTTAGGGGTCGGAACTTATTTGGATAAAAAGACAACATTTTTTTTCCAAAGCTAATATCTCAGCTTCTATAAAGGGGTATACCAAAAGCAAAACCTGACAATGAAAGTAGAAAATATCACCTTTCTAACGATGTAAAGTAGGTTCTCGTAGGTGATCAAACAACGAAGATGTCACAATAGTCGCAAATAAAACCCAAATTTTCAGTTTTGCGATTTTAATTATAATGACGAATATCACAGCTTTTGCTGGGGACTTTCCAAAAGCAAAGCCTTACTATGAAAGTAGAAGATCCCATCTTTACAATGATGCAAACTAGGTCGGCGTAGGTGACCAAATAACGGAGATATCGCAATATTCGATAATACATCCCATTTTTCCATTTTTTTGGAAATCACGCTACAGGTCGCAATTTTGATCGGATCGTCACGAAATTTCGAGGGTTAATGAAAGTCTCACAGAGGAAGAAGCATATTGATTTTGATGATGGTCGGATAATATTTAGGGGTCGGAATGAGCAAAAACTTTATTTGGAGAAAATGTCAACATTTTATTCCAAAGCAAATATCTCAGTGTGTATAAGGGGTCTACAAAAAGCAAAACCTGGCAATGAAAGTATAAAATATCACCTTTACAACAATATAACGTTGGTTGTCGTAGCTGGTCTAACAACGAAGATATCGCAATAGTCGCTAATAAAGCCCAACTTCTCATTTTTGCGATTTTAATAATAATGACGGATATCACACCTTTGGTTTGGGGACCTTCTAAAAGCAAAGCCTGACTAAGAAAGTAGAAAATCCCATCTTTGAAATTATGCAAAGTAGGTTGGCGTAGGTAGTCAAATAATAGAGATATCGCAATAGTCGTTAAGGCATCCATTTTTTCCACTTTTTCTGCAATCACACTACAGGTCGGAATTTTGATCGGATCTTCACGAAATTTTCGCACAGAGATAGAAGCCTATTGATGTTGGTGATGTCGACAGTAGTCAAATATAAAATTAAATATTAATTATTTTGGTTCAGTTCGCCTTAAGTCATCTATATATATAAAAGAGCTTAGTGATGAGTGAGTGAGTGAGTGAGTGAGTGACTGACTGACATATCATCGCCCAGACGAAACGGCTGAAGCTAGAAAGTTGAAATTTTTACTGTAGGTTGCTGTTGGTGTGTAGGGGTGAGATAAGGCTGGGTTTTTGGAAATTCGACCTAGAAGGGTACGAAAAGTACTAAAAGGTACTAAATATGGTACCCTTTGTATTAGGCAAACGGGAAGAGCTAGAATTCTGAAATTTGGAATGAGGGTAACTGATGGAGAGTTAGAAAGATGTACTAAAGGGTTTTTGGAAATTCAAGCTCTACGTGTACGAAAAGTACTAAAATTTACAAAATTTAGTACCAATTATATATTTTGAACGGATATAGCAAGAATCATGGAATTTGGTATGGAAATCAATGTTGGGAAGTGGTGCTTCTAAACGAAAATGGTTTGGAAAATTCGTAATCATGTGTAAGAAAAGTACTAAATGGTACTAAATTTGGATTTGGGTGAACGTACAGAGCTGGAAGCCTGAAATTTGGAATTAAGATTACTGTTGAAGTGTAGGATTGAGATATGGGTGAGGTTTTGGCAATTCGTACTTATTTGTACGAAAAGTACTAAATGGTACTAAATTTGATACAATAGGGATTTGGGTGAACGGACAGAGCTGGAATCCTTAAATTTGGAATTGAGATTACTGTTGGAGTGCAGGATTGGGGAAGTTTTGGAATTTCGTACTTATGTGTATGAAAAGTACTAAATTTTGTACAATGGGGATTTGGGTGAACGGATAGAGCTGGAATCTCGAAATGTGGAACTGAAATTACTGGTGGAGTTTAGGATTGTGGAAGTTTTGGAAATTCATTCTTATGGGTACCAAAAGTACTAAATAGTACTAAATTAAGTACAGTTTGGATTTGGGTGAACGGACAGAGCTTGATTCCTCAAATTTGGACTGACGGTCACTGATGAAGAATAAGAAAAATGTAACAAAGGGGTTTTGGAAACTCATAGTACGAAAGTACTAAATTGTACTAAATATAGTACAATTTGGATTTGGGTGGACGGATAGAGCTGGAATCCTGAAATTAGGAATTGATATTACTATTGGAGTGTAAGACTAAGATAGTTTTGGAAATTCATACTTATGGATATGAAAAGTACTAAATGGTACTAAATGTGATACAATTTGGATTTGAGCGACGGAAAGCGCTTGAGTCCTGAAATTTGAAATTAGGATTACTGTTGGAGTGTAGGACTGAGGTAGTTTTGGAAATTCGTAGTTATGTGTACGAAAAGTACTAGGTGGTACTACCTTTGGTACAATTTGGAGATGACGTAGTTTTTGAAATTCGTACTTGGTACGATATGTACCAAATGGTACTAAATGGTACAATTTGGATTTGAGTGCACGGATAGCGCTGGATTCCTGTTATTTGGAATTACGGTTACTGTTGAAGTGAACGGTACGAAGAGTACTTAATGGTACTAAGTTTGGTAAATTTTTTATTGGACGAACGGAAATTAATATTACTGTTATACTTTGGTATTAATTTCAGTGTAGGTTTGATATATGTGGTTGTCGAAATACGTACCATATGTATACGAAAATTACGAAATTACGCTCAATTTTTTATTGGAGTCAGGGAGAGTGTTGGTGTGTAGCGTTGGTATATGGAAGTGGTTTAAGAAATACGTGTATACCATAAATATTCGAAAAGTACTAAATCGTTCTAAATTTGAGCTGGAATTCTACAATTTGTTCTTAGAGCCACTGTTTGTGTGTGGGGTTAATACATGCAGATAGATGAATTTGGAAATACGTACTATGAAAAGTACTAAATGGTACAGAATTTGGTACAATTTGTTTTTGTGTAAAGGGGTTTTTGCAAATTCGTTCTAGAAAGGTACGAAAAGTACTAAAGGGTGCTAAATTCTGAAATTTTGAACGAGGGGTCACTGGTGGAGAGTTATAGAGATGTACCAAAGGGGTTTTTGAAATTCGACCGATAAGTGTACGAAAAGTACTAAAAGTTTCTAAATTTGGTACTAATTGTACATTTTAAACGGATATAGCTACAATCTTCAAATTTGGTATGGAATCAAGGTTGGGAAGTGGCGTTGAAATAAGGAAATGGTTTTGGAAGTTCGTATTTATGAGTACGAGCAGTACTACTACTGTAGAATTGAGGTAGATTTGGAATTTCGTGCTTATGGGTACGGAAAGCACTAAATTTGGTACAATTTGGATTTTAGTAAAGTTGGAATTAGGAATTAAGTTTACTGTTGTAGTGAAGGATTGAGGAAAAATCGTACGTGTGGATACGAGAAGTTCTAAATGTTACTAAATATGGTGCAATATGGATTTGGGTGAACGGATAGAGCTTTAATCCAGAAATTTGGAATAATTATGACTGTATAAGTGTAGGATTCAGGTAGTATCGGAAATTCGTACTTATGGGTACGAAAAGTATTGAATGGTACAAAATTTTGTGCAATTTGGATTTGTATGGATTAGTGGAGCTGGAATCCTGTCGAAGAGCAGGATTCCGGTAGATTTGAAAAATCATACTTATAGGTACGAAAAGTACTAAATGATACTAAATTTAGTACAATTTGGATCTAGATGAACGGATAGCGGTGGAATCCTGCAATATGAAATTATGATTATTATAGCCCTGTTGCATTAAGGAAGTTTTGAAAATTCGTACTTACGGGTACGAAAGTTCTAAATTGTTCTAAATTTGGTACAATTTGGATTTGGTTCTATTCGTTAGATAGAGCTGTAATCCTGAAATTTTGAATTAAAGTTGCTGTCAAAGTGAAGGATTGAGGTAGTTTTGGAAAATATTACTTATGGGTACGAAAAGTACGAAATGATACAGCTGGAATCTTGAGACTTGAAATTACTGATTTGAAATAACTGTAATTATTTTGTATTAATGTCAGTGTATGGTTGAGATATGTCGTCGAAATACGTACCATAAGTATACGAAAAGTACTTAATGGTACTCACTCTGTTTTTGGGTATAGGGAAAGTGTTGGAATCTGTATTTTTTGGAGTTAGGGTGAGTATTGGTGTGCAACGTTGATCTCGCTGCTAATGTGTAAGAGAGAGATACGGCTGATAATAAAAATAAATATTGATTAAAATTGGCATTAGTGCAACAAATTTTTCAGTGTTTGCCATTTCCATATTATATATTGTTTATTTGTTTTTTAAATCCTTTCCGCATACGAAGTAGCGGGCATTTTGCTAGTTTGGTATAAAAGCCAGATAGGTGAAAACTTTCGTATCTCCATAAAAGAAATGTTTACGAGTGAAAAGATTATTCACAGAGGTAGTGGTGTAGGGTATCACATAGTCGGCCCCGTACCGACTATAGCCTTTTCTCACTTGTTTTCTATAAAAAGACAAATAAAAGTCAGTTTTTGTCATTGAACGTCATAAATGCTACATAGTAGTCGCCAAAAAGAATTACACAAAGGGCATATCAAATAAAAGGGATTCATTCGCTATGTTGGAAAATCGAATGCGCATGATATCATTTCCATTATTTCGCGGTTTATATGCGTTTCAAGTGTTATCATATTCAATATAACTTTATTTTAATTTAATGTCACGATTGGAATTCATTGTAATTTAATATAATGATAATGTTCCCCAAGAGGAAAACAATAAATTAAAAATTGGTGAATCCGAATATCATCATTATCGCACAAAATATTGACAAAAAAGCTAAAGAACTTGAAACATTTTTTCTTTTACTTTACATAAAATCAGAAAATAAGAAAATTAGAATAATAAAATGTTTATTTTTATCCCAAAATTTTCTTCGTATTTTTGCAAGTAACATGAATATTATAGTTCCGACCTTCCCGACATAGGCTTAACTTTGTTTCTCACGAAGTCTGGATTCTGTTGTAATTTGCTTATATATATGTTGTATGCATATATGCTTCTATTTCAAAATTATGTCTGCACATACGTAAAATTCCGGAAGTATTTTTGATATATAACACGATACTATATGAAGCCGCGATTTTTTTAAATTGTTTTCTAAACATTCAAATTAAAACGGTCACATCTTTTGCGAGCAACTATGAATGTTAGTTACAAAAGCAGATTTAGATTGCCGATTTTTATACCCTCAGCATTTATGCTAACGAGGGTATAAACACTTTCATTCGGGCAAAATGTGCCTCATCGAAATAATGGTTTTAGACCCCAAGTATGTTTGGACGAAATGTGTTTCAGACAATTTGGAGTTAATTTAGCCATGTCCGTCTGTCTGTCTGGCTGGAGCGCACGATAACTCTCGAACGGATCAACCAATTAGGTCCAAAATTTGGCTTTCGTTATTTTTTGTCCAAATTTAGTTTAAGTTCGAAGATGGGTTATATCGGTCCACTCCTTACGGTACCTCCCCCCAAAAGTTCGGAAATGTTCGGAAAATTTGTGCGCACGATAACTCTTGAAGGAATTAACCGATTTGGTCCATACTTTGGTTCATTCTTTGCACATCATGAAATTTCTACCAGACATAGATGATGTTCCAATATGGACTCAATCGGGTACCTTGGGGTACCTCCCACACAAAATTTCGGAAATGTTCAGTTTATCACTCTCGAATCGCTTTGATTTTTGTTGTAGCAACTTGTATTCACTGCCCCCATACGACGAAATAAGTTTCATCAGGGGCAAGTCCATACTTCCTGAAATGTGCAAATGTGCAAAAAATCCCTTTGACACCGTGTGTAGTGGTTGGGGCGCAAGATAACTCTTGAACGGATCTGCCGATTCGGTCCAACAGGTGGCCTTCGTAATATTTTGTGCAACCTTAGTTTAAGTTCGAAGTTAAGCTATATACATATATCCACTCCTTCAGGTACCTCCCCACAAAAATTCAAAAATGTTCGAAAAAATTGTGCTCACGATAACTCTTGATGGGAGACACCGATTTGGTCCATACTTTACACATCCTAATATATCTACCAGATATAGGTCAGATTCGAATATGGACTATATTTGTCCACTCCTTCGGGTACCCCCACACACATTTTTGGATAAATTCACTTTAAGACCTGCTCTCGAATCACTTTGATTTTTGTTGAAGCAACTTGCATTCACAGCCTCAATTACGACAGTAAAAGTTTTTTCAGGGGCAAGTCCATACTTATTATAATTAACAGTAATAATACAAAAGCCTATAATGTAGGGTATAACATTTAGTATCCTCTTCATAATTTAATGAAGTGTGTAATATATTTGGAACAATAATATTTCTGATTATATTCATTATTCTCCACAAATGAAAAATTGTTGCTAAGTTTATTATCATTGTGTGAGTGTATATATGACATAGACAATAAAGTGTGAATACATTTTGGTACGCTATTATAATGAATGAAAGGAAAGGATGTAAGGACACGAAATATAACTAAGGGTACTGCAATCAGTTGGGAAATAAAATTGTTGTATGCTTGTATTAAAATTCTCAGGCATTTTGATTCTTCCATGAAATACATGTTTGAAAATGATTTAAATTAGAATTATATGAATACTTTGGCTGACATGTAGTTGTGACGAAGATATTACTACATGCTTTGGAAATCTACCTCATACAATTTTTTTTTTAATTGTGAAACTCCCGTGTTGTTGATATTACGTTTATATTATTATTTACCACTACTCCGGAATATGAAGCTTAACCACCACACTCAGCTCACATGTAATGTTGTTATACAACTTTTAATTAATACACAGATAAATAGATATTAAGGAGTAAAAACTAATTAACAATGTAATTAAAAATTAATACTAGCAATACCGTCATACATAAAAGCATATCATGGTTTATAGATAGGTATATCAATAAAAGGGTTATAACCACCGTGTTAACACACATTTTAAGAATATTTGTATTTAATTAATAAGGTAATCGTGAAAACGTGCTTACGAATATAAACCGATTTAATTTAATTGTGAAATATCACATTCAAAATTTAACTGATGTGAAAATTATTAATCTCAAATATGCTTTTTAAGATATATTGTATAAGTTCGATACATTGGTTACGCCAATGTATATGTTCGATACTTTGTTTCCCCTTCCGAGCATTCCAATTACCCACGCTAATTGGCCGCTCTTATGAGCCCTATGGGGATAACTTCTCTGCACTTCTTCCAGGAGCCGTATTCGCCTAGTTCGGATTGTAGAAGAGAGCTTGCTCTTTTCTACTCACTCTCCTGGAAGCCTTATTCGCTTAGTTCGGATGCAGAGGGGCGCTTTCCAATGCTGCGGTCGTAGTTGATGTCACGGCCTTGTGAACGTTATTCTGCCCACCTGCAACTACACTTGCTATTTAACTTTCGAAGGAGTCACACTCCTTTTGCAATCATTTCGTTGTCGAGTCATACAAAAGGTAATGTTTCTCATTCGCAGAAACCCTATACCAACAATAAACCGAAAATATATTTGAAACTGATACACTCGTGTTTGTCTTTTTTATTTCTTCTCTTTTCATCCCTGAGCTATCGACGGTCAGTGGTATCACGCCAACATTTTGGTCCTTCGAGCCGGATCTGTTCCAGTCGAAGCCATTTGTTGTTGCCCGCAAAACCAATTTCATTTGTTCAAGAAGAGAAGAAACTCGGACATTGGATTCTTTGTTGTTGCCATCAGAGCAATTTGCAATAGTTGTGGTGGATCTAACTCATCATTTCACATGATTATCCATCCACCCATCATCATACATTCCATCAACAAAACACAGGTACGTAAATCAGTTTCTGTGCAAAAAATAGAGCATACGCGAGTGTTTGTTTTTCAGAAAAAATAATCTCTCGAAAATATTAAATTTTTCGGTTTAAAATTGTTCGCTACATCGCGCATTGGTCGCCTTGATATTGTCCTTTTGTTTGTACATCGTCATTTCTTTGCTTTCATCGCATAAAATACAGTCCACTCACTTAGTCGTAGCAGTAATTGTAGTGATCCTCGCCAACAGTGCTGCTTATTTCAATTTGTTGCTGTCCCTTAATTATTTTGGTTCTATTTTCGAAAATAAAACTCTTTAATAGTTAACACAACAACAAATTTCCATTTGTCGTTGATCTTTTCAGAGATCATTTCTAGCAGTGCTGTTCCTTTGAATTTGTTGTTTTCTACTTTTCTCGTTTTGGTTCTGCTTTCTAAGACAGAACCCTTTTAGAGAAATAATTACAACAACATCACTACAATTATTCGCTATTCATTTCGCAGTGTTTATTTATTTCTCACTTAAAGGCTTCATAGACCCCCCCGCTTTCTTGTTGATATCCACAGCCAGCAGTGAGAAATAACGACACCCCTTTCTTCCAATAACTTTGCGGCTACATTTGAAATCACGTTTCTAACACAACCGATCTTTTTTCTTAGTAGTTATTGTTGTTGTTATTGCCCAAGGTCTTTTCTAACGAAGCCCTTTAGTTGAGAATTTGCATTGGCAAATTTACCATAACACACATTGCTACTGTCATACATTGTCGTTTGGTTTATTTTGTTGTTTCAATCCTCTCCAACCAAAAAATATTTGACGTTGTTATTCCCCTCGTTTTACTAAAAACACTTTGAAAATTTGCATTCCCAAATTTGCAATAACAACACTCATTCTCGCACCTTTGGTTTATTCGTTGTATAGATCATTCTTCACCAACCGAAGGCATTCGTTTTTATTCTCCTGGAAGTAATATTCCTATTTGAGAATTTGCATTCTAATTGCAAACAACGTACATCTTTCCACGCACAATTATAAAGCGTCGGTTAGATTACATTGTAAATATACCAACAAAGTTCTGTCGATCACTGCTTGACCGTTTGTAGCGTCGGTACTTGAGTGGGAGCTTCGCTGCCCACACAGAGCCATTTCTCTGCTTGTGTTTTATTACGTTTTGTGCGGATATTCGTAGTAGACACTCGCACAGTGGGACATATCGTCTCAAAATATTTATTTTTTCTTATATTTTTTGTTGAATATTTTCGATTCGATTTTTTTGCTTTTTACTTCGTGTGGTGCTACAATACCATTTGTTGTTGTTTATCTTCGGTTAAGGCACCCTACTTTCGGCATTTTTGCAGTTTATAAATAAAATTATATTAAATTTGGTTGAATTGAATTGCAAATAATATCGATATTATTTATCTATATCGTTTATACAAATTAGTCGTTTTTGAAAAAAAATCTTGCATCTACAAATCGTGTACCCTACAGTCGGTACTGGTACCCTTTATCATTGGTCAAAGCAAATAACTTTAAAAAATCCACCAATTTAATCATTTTTCGATTTTTACCCGCTGCTTTTGTTTAGAAATCTCGTTCTTGAAATTTGTTTGGCTTTTTTGACGTCTTGTTCATTGTACCCCCTACACCCTTCAAGCTAGGTTTGAAATTTTTTGGAAATTTTCTTCTTGTTTTTTTGTTTGTTGCTCTAAATTCTCCTTTCGAATTACATATCTGTCGTTATTCTTCAATTCTTTTAGAAACAATATTGATAATTTCTATATTCTCTAGTCGGCAAATTGTCCCAGTTCGGTACTTGTGTTCAATTTCTTATCCATCTTGCAACTTTGCTGTCTACTCACGTACTCTACTGGTGGAATTTTGCATTTTACAATTCATTGTCGCAAATTAGAATAGTTTTCGACCCTTTCATTGGTTGAGTATTCACACTCGTTTGTACTTCCTTTGTTTTGCATCCCCATTGTTTGGATTGGTATTGATCATACCTTCAACTTCTTTTACAGCATTTCGCTCGTTATCGCCTTTCTAAATTTGCGACGCTTGGATTTAATTAGTCTTGTCCTAAACTTCTGAGCCCACATTCCTTTTTGGAACTGATTCGTTTCCCTCTTTCGTCCCCATTCTCTTATTCGTTGAAATCATGTCCATAAATCCCCTCGTGCGTTTCATTCGAGCTGCCGACGCTCTTGTTAAATATGACTCGTTTTTCGAACGTATAAATTCTGAGAAGCACACCGTATTTAGTCTCGAAATACACGGTTCCGAGCTTTCTCAGTTATGGACAACATTCCAAAGCACTCATCAGAAGTGTCTTGACCATCTGGCGACATCCCAGAGTCCTCAACCCTCTGACAAAAATGTCGTCGACGGTAAATACGACAGCTCCTTTCGGGCTTATCAACATTGCCTTTCGGCAATAAACCAGAAGCTAGACAAGCTAAAATCGTCCAAGCCCTCTCCATCATTGAATGGACCAACTCGACAAAACAGTCCACCAATGGTTCCTCAACCACTTTCACCTTCGGAGGAACTCCCAGTGAGTACGTCTGTTCCCCCATCGACTTGTTTGAACACAAAACCCTTTGTGTCAAATAATTGTAAAGAAAGCCAAAAGTCTCCTTTGCATCCCAGCGAATCACTCGCATCGATTTCAACCCAACCACACTCCATTAGTCGTCTACCTCATGTTGATCCACCTTCTCACAATTTACTTTTGCCTCCTATCGACATCGAAGTCTTTAGTGGAGATTTCATTTCATGGCCAACCTTTCGAGATCTTTTTAGTACAATTTTTATCAAAAATTCTCGCTTGAGTGACATTGAGAAATTATGTCACTTGGTTCAAAAAACCAGCGGTGAGGCTCGAGAAATTGTTTCGAAATTTCCACTCACCCATCGTAGTTTTGAATTAGCTTGGAAGGCGTTGGAGGATGTGTATGATAATAAACGTATCCTCGTACACAATCACCTCAATCTTCTTTTCGGCCTTCCAACAATAGAAAAAGAATCGATCTCTGGCCTAAAAGTTCTTCAGCGCGGAATAAATAGTTGTATTTCCACTATGTCTGTTTACGACGTTGTAACGGATCATTGGGATCCAATTCTTGTTCATCTTTGCTTGCAACGTCTTCCTCAACATACAATCGCTCTGTGGGAACAAAGTGTCAAAGAGAAGTCGTCTCTTTCGACATGGAAACAATTAGATTCGTTCCTAACAGATAGAATACAAACTTTGTTGTGCATCGAAAACTTTACTGCTATGGAAAATCCCAAAACATCATATTCGCAAAATTGTCGATCTCCGCTAAAATCATCTTCTCCAATTAGTCGTCCAAATTATAAAACTAACTCATCTAAACTGAAATCGTTGTTGAACCATACATGTGTGATGTGTCCAAATTACGGGCATCTACTTCGAAACTGTTCTCGATTTATAAAACTTTCGTTCGAGGACAAGTTTTCTATTGTTAAAAAACATCGTCTTTGCATTAACTGCCTCTCGAATGGGCACCAAGTTAAAAAATGCAATAGCAACCACAATTGTTCAGTTTGTAAAGGTAGACATCACACTCTACTCCATCGTAGCAAAAATAGTAAGAATTCCTCAAGCTCGTTGAAAAACTCTTCTCCTTTATCGTCCAATGTTAGTTCTAATTCGAATAAACGGCAAGTTCTGCACACAACACAAAATAGAGATGTGCTCCTAGGAACTGCCGTCGTTAATGTCGTTCATAATCACAAAAATTATGCTGTTCGAGCTATAATTGACCCTTCGTCGGAGGTCTCTATTGTCACAAAGAGACTACAAAGAACAATTGGAGTTAAAACTCGTTCATCTAATGCCACTCTGTCTGGCGTAAATAGTAATAGCAATTCAAAAGAAATTTGTTATTTGACTTTATCGTCCCCTCAGAATTCGGAAAGTATCCTACATGCTGATGTGTTAGTCTCACCTAACATTTCGAAAAACTTGTTGTCGTTGTCTTCCATATCGAGTCTGCGTTCTAATTTGTCTCACCTCGAACTAGCAGATACATCCGAAGACAAGCCAATTGATTTGTTATTGGGCGCAGATCTATACTCCAAAATTTTGTCGGCTGAGTCGCCTCAAATTGTTTCGAATGCATTGGTGGCTCAGAAAACTATATTCGGTTACATCATTACCGGTCCAATACCTCGTAGTAAAATTATATAGCACATAGTCGATCAAAGCGAACACTTTTAACTAAATCGTAGTTTAATTGCATTTGAAAATCTTACACATTATTTGACCATGCTCAATAGAAACTTGATTTGCGTACCTCTAATTTGAAACACAACCCACTAACTCTAGTTTAAGTTTGCTCGCGAATTTAGTCTAACCCTGTTGCCTTGCAGATAGCGCGTCAAGGTGGGCGGCAAATGTATAAGTTCGATACATTGGTTACGCCAATGTATATGTTCGATACTTTGTTTCCCCTTCCGAGCATTCCAATTACCCACGCTAATTGGCCGCTCTTATGAGCCCTATGGGGATAACTTCTCTGCACTTCTTCCAGGAGCCGTATTCGCCTAGTTCGGATTGTAGAAGAGAGCTTGCTCTTTTCTACTCACTCTCCTGGAAGCCTTATTCGCTTAGTTCGGATGCAGAGGGGCGCTTTCCAATGCTGCGGTCGTAGTTGATGTCACGGCCTTGTGAACGTTATTCTGCCCACCTGCAACTACACTTGCTATTTAACTTTCGAAGGAGTCACACTCCTTTTGCAATCATTTCGTTGTCGAGTCATACAAAAGGTAATGTTTCTCATTCGCAGAAACCCTATACCAACAATAAACCGAAAATATATTTGAAACTGATACACTCGTGTTTGTCTTTTTTATTTCTTCTCTTTTCATCCCTGAGCTATCGACGGTCAGTGGTATCACGCCAACATATATTAACATATTGTACCGATGCATAGTGAGAATTATGAGCACTTTTGCGAAACATTATTAATAACTATAAACGTTATATTACTAAAATATAGGAAATGCGTCTTATGTTAATGAAAATAATGGTGGCACGTACGTACGTACCTACGCAGATGCATTTTTCAACCCATTTTGCTGCAAATTTGTACAAAGTGGTTTCAGTGAATAGGAAACACGTGTACATACAATTTGTATATATTAAGTTTGTCTTTCTGCTTGTAACTTTTTTTGTATATCCCCCACCGGTTTAGAGCAAATTTGAGGATTTTACCTATACTTTCCGCCCAAATAATCTCCAATTTGGCACTTGGAGTTTCATGTTTTGGTATAGACCACATATAACGGTATCACGATTTTCGGTATTTTGAGGATTTCGGCTACAATTTTTAACCGAACTAGCTGTAATATGACACTTGAGTTTTTCAGCGGTCATGAAACTTCCCACCAAAAGTCGTCCACATCAAATTTATGGTATAACACCCATATAAAGGTACCAACAGATTGAAGAAATTTTTAGACACATTTGTATACCCTATGCCATAGTATGGAGGGTATATAAAGTTTTTTTTTTTTTGTTTGGAACACATTGAAATAATCATTTGCGACCATATAAAGTATATGTTAACATGGGGCGCCTTCGCAAAATACAAATGCTAGAAAAATCCGTAAAGGCAAAATTGTGAGTTTAATGAAGATATATCATCTCCCAAAAGTTCGCAGTTGTGTCATAGGTAAGATAGGTGTGTGTGTTTTCAGGGTATTGGGAAAAATAATTATTGTAGGTATTTTTTGTGATATCTTCTGTACTTTTTTGATATCAAAAACACATTTTATACCGTTAGAAGACGACTATTGAAGAATATAAATTCAAATAACTCGTATGAAAAAAACAATTGCAAATGTCAATATATTAATAGTGGGGCACCTACGCCATGATAGGGGCGTGGTGGGTTAATGTTAGACAATTTTCATGTTTAACTTAAATTCTTTATACCATAGATATACCACACTATAATGTGAAGTTAAAATCAAATATTATGCTAAACGTATCCTGTTTTAGTTATATTATGATTTTTGTACCTAAATTCAAGGTAGTACTATTTAAAATCATTTTAGATTATTAAATAGGAAACATGTTCCTTGTTTGCATAATGTTGATATTTAAGAAAGAAGTATGGTAAATTGCAGTTTTAGGGTCCGTTGGAGAAAGTTCCATCTCGATGCCCCATGGGTGGAGAAGCTTCGCCACTTTTTAAACATTTTGTAAATCCTCAAAAATAATATTTTAAAAACAAAATTATAACCATTTATGTATCAAAACTTATGGTCAATATATGCATATCATACTTTGAAAAACAATAAAACAGTTTTTGATGAGAAATATTCGCGTTCGATGTGTCGATAATCGAGAGCTTGTTGCGTTGATGCCGGTCGTGAATTCGATGTATTCGTCGTTCATGCGCAAATGATTGGCATATGGGAAATATTGCAAATTCTTTCATATTCCATTTCCAAAAAATTAAATGTTTCTTTTTGCGCTAAGAAAAAATTCCCCCGGTTTTACTTCTGCTTTTAAGAATAAATTATAATAAAAACGCTAATCATTTTAATGAGCACAGTTGTCACTAAAAAGTTATCACGAAGAGACGTCAGTGAATAGATTGCATAATATTTGTAAAATTTTACTCAGTATTCACGGAATTGACAAAATTTTAAATATAATCCGACTTTTTCAAAATATAGGTCCATTTAATCGTCAAAAATTACAACAAAAAATTAGTTCTAAATAAAAACTTCAAGGGGAATCAAATGAAACCAAAACTATAACGATCGCGATAATAAACACTTATTTTGGCAATAAAAAATAAATTTTGGTTTGAAAAAATAGTTTTTCATGCATTATATTTTTCTTGAAACTCTTAAGAAAATGTGCGGATTTTGCTTTATCTACCTTCACATAGAAGGCTTCCCATTGAGGAAAATTATCGGATTGTTGAGATAAACCATTAGGCTTCTTAAACGTAATTAGAGCTCAAATAAACCGTTTTAAATTATATGCATTTTTAAAATATGTGTAGAAGGCTAGAAGCTTTTCTAGTTCAGCATCTTCTTAATTTCCCGAGTTGCCAGTTCAAGTATAACCATACCTGATCTCGCTCCTACCACCATCAACGACGAGCACCTTCCATTTAAGCTCTCATTTATCCAAAAGGTATCTGATCGTATATGTCATAAGTCCGCGCATACGTCGATTCTGTAGGAATTCCAAACATCCATTCAGTTTTCCCAAGCTACATTCACATGAAGGTTATGTAACAATCTACACCATTGTAATCCAGGCTATCGCATTAAACACGAATAGGTTGAAAACTAAACCACCTGTTAAACTATACACTTATACCATCTCGATATATTTGTCATACATTTTATGAAAGTGACTAGATTTGCTAAATTCATCATAGTCTAAATATACAGTAATACTTGATCAATAAAAGTCCGATTTAATCCACAAGAACGAAAAAGAAACAAGTGAGCAAAAGCTGTAGTCGGGACGGGGCCGACTATGGGATATCCTGCACCACTACTCCTGTGCATAAGCTTTTCACTCGTAAACATTTCTGTTAGGAAGATACTAAAGTTTGCACCAATCTGGCTTTTACACCATATGACTGAAGGTGAACTGTGCCAAACTAATTAATATTTAATTTGATATTTGACTACTACATCTACTAGGTGCTGATTGAAAGGTTTGCTGGTCTTCTTGATAAGCATTTTACATGTCTTTTATACACCCAATATAAGCAGAAGTATTTATCATTAAAGTGAAAATTTCAAAATATTTAAATTGTGATAGCTTAGTGCCTTTTACAATAGGTCCGATATTTTACCAGAAATACCACATTTTGTATTAATTTAAAGCTCAGATGAATAAGTTTCATTATCAGGCTCTCTGATTGGAATATGTCCAACAGAAGCAAAAATATCTGACATGGAAATAAAATTCCATAAATTGGAAATTGAGATATCCCCGCGTCTTTTTCAACATCACAAGCATTTCACCAATTTTGGTAACGCAATTGGGAAAATTTTAAAGTTCAGATTGTTGAAACGCTTCCAACGCATTGTTGATGCGCATATAACCAAAGCTGATATACTCGTCAGTATAATTCCAATAAAAAATGGGTATGTGGAATGTGCGCCAACCTATTTTGCATCATAATAAAGGTGATATTTTCCTCATACATTGACGGCCTTTCCTTTTGGAATATGATTAGGGACGGGAATTCCCGTATTTCCCGCTCATTTTTCACTCCCGCAATCCCGCTGCCAATCCCGGGAATTCCCGGGAAATTTTATATACTAAAAACGGGCTGTAAAAAATATATATTCAAACATAAATTGCAAATATTTTTCAATATTTATTTAATTTTTTTCTTTAAATTAAAATTACTACATTCTTTATAGTTCTATTGAAAAAATTTTTAAGAAGTAAGTATCTGAAGTTATTACAGGTTAGAAGTTAAAACATATACATACTTTAAAATAACATCTTTACTAGGTCGGCCAGTTAGAATACTTTGTTAGTAAACTTGATAGATCTTACATTAGCAGTTATTATTATTTTAACATTTCGAAACCGTAGTAGATTCAACCCAGACACATACATACCAAAATAAGGCTTAGAATCTCATGTTTTATTCTTGTTTACATTAGTCCTTGCTTTGATAAAAATTGTGTGGTATACGGGAAGACTTTTGTGTATTTTGACATTTTGTGTATAAATAAACAGCTAATATCGAAAAAATGAAAGTGGAAGAAAAATATACAGTTTTAAGTCCTCGGTACATAAACGGCTTTTTTGCTTAAATCATTTATGGTAAAATTCTTAGAAGCAACATAGTTCGAATTTGGCTCGACTCTTTTTTATTATTTTATCAGAAATGATTTAAGCAAAAAAGCCATGCCTTATCCATCGAGTCCTTTAATTCAAAACAAATAACAAATTTAAAAACACAATGAAGTTTCGTATTTTTCTTTTGTTTTTATTTTCTTCTCGACATTGTGATAATCGAGCGGTGTCTACCAGAACGGTGGTTTTAAATGTATTTATTTGCTCAGAAGCTCCACAAAGATTGTTTTTATTTGTAATAATTCTAAAAATTGTAGACATAAACAGTAAGCTAACTGAAGAGCTATAATTTACTTAGGTATATTTTTGTCCTCGATAATACCTTTTTATTGCCTTTATACTGTAATTTATCATGATAGTATATTTGAGCGGGAATTCCCGGGAATTCCCGGGATTGACAAATATTTCCCGATTTCCCGGAGATTGAAAAAGTCCGGGAAAAGAAAAACCCTAAATATGATTAATAAAAGTGGAGGTATTCGCATAAGAATAAAACTTTGAATTTTTGTCCACATAAGTTTTTTGCCCATTCCAACTCTTGAATATTATCCGACCGTCACCAAATTCAATACGCTTTTTCCTCTCTGGGAGCCTATCAACCACAAAAATTTCGTGACGATCCTACCAAAAAATGGAAAAATGGGATGCATTAGAGACTTATGCGATATCTCCGTTGTTTGGCCACCTATACACACACAGAGAAGAGATATTGTTGGAACAATCATATTCTAAGAGCAAAATAGTGTATTTTAAAAATCTGAAAATTTATATTGTTCTTTCAACCATATATTTTTTATTAGCAAACATGATGACACAAAATATATTGTTGCGCCAACAATACATATTTTAAGAATTTTAAAATACACTATTTTGCTCTTAGAATATGATTGTTCGAACAATATTTTTTCTCTGCGTGCAGGCTTTGATTCGTGACGATGAAAATTGCGACCTGTAGCGTAACTTCCACCAAAATGGAAAAAATGGGATTTATTACCGATGTCTCCCTTATTTGACCACTACGTCAACCTACTTTACATCATTGGAAAAATGGTACTTTCTGCTTTCATAGTCAGGCTTTGCTTTTACTAAGTCTCCAACCAAAGCTGTGATATCGAACAAATAAAAATTTGGGTTTTATTTATTTATTTATTTATTTATTTATTTATTTATTTATTTATTTATTTATTTATTTATTTATTTATTTATTTATTTATTTATTTATTTATTTATTTATTTATTTATTTATTTATTTATTTATTTATTTATTTATTTATTTATTTATTTATTTATTTATTTATTTATTTATTTATTTATTTATTTATTTATTTATTTATTTATTTATTTATTTATTTATTTATTTATTTATTTATTTATTTATTTATTTATTTATTTATTTATTTATTTATTTATTTATTTATTTATTTATTTATTTATTTATTTATTTATTTATTTATTTATTTATTTATTTATTTATTTATTTATTTATTTATTTATTTATTTATTTATTTATTTATTTATTTATTTATTTATTTATTTATTTATTTATTTATTTATTTATTTATTTATTTATTTATTTATTTATTTATTTATTTATTTATTTATTTATTTATTTATTTATTTATTTATTTATTTATTTATTTATTTATTTATTTATTTATTTATTTATTTATTTATTTATTTATTTATTTATTTATTTATTTATTTATTTATTTATTTATTTATTTATTTATTTATTTATTTATTTATTTATTTATTTATTTATTTATTTATTTATTTATTTATTTATTTATTTATTTATTTATTTATTTATTTATTTATTTATTTATTTATTTATTTATTTATTTATTTATTTATTTATTTATTTATTTATTTATTTATTTATTTATTTATTTATTTATTTATTTATTTATTTATTTATTTATTTATTTATTTATTTATTTATTTATTTATTTATTTATTTATTTATTTATTTATTTATTTATTTATTTATTTATTTATTTATTTATTTATTTATTTATTTATTTATTTATTTATTTATTTATTTATTTATTTATTTATTTATTTATTTATTTATTTATTTATTTATTTATTTATTTATTTATTTATTTATTTATTTATTTATTTATTTATTTATTTATTTATTTATTTATTTATTTATTTATTTATTTATTTATTTATTTATTTATTTATTTATTTATTTATTTATTTATTTATTTATTTATTTATTTATTTATTTATTTATTTATTTATTTATTTATTTATTTATTTATTTATTTATTTATTTATTTATTTATTTATTTATTTATTTATTTATTTATTTATTTATTTTTATTTTTATTTTAATTTTTATTTTTATTTTTATTTATTTATTTTTTTATTTTATTATATATTTTACTTGCGACTATTGCGATATCTTCGTTCTTTGACCACCTACGACATGATATTTTCTACTTTCATTGTCAGGGTTTGCTTTGGTATATATATTTAAGGGGATTTGGAAATTTTGGGCCTATGAACCGACAAAAATATGGATTTGAAAAGAGGCTCAAAAAGTTTTGCGGGGAAGGTATCTAAAGGAATGGACCGACATATTCCATTTTGAAAGTGCGTCTTATTTGGGTGTCATTCCCCTCGATATAATTCAGATGTTTTGGACCATTATATCAGAAAGCATGTACTTGCCTATGAATAATATGATATCGCTGTAAATAGGACCACTAGGTACACATTTTCAAGGGATCGTCGCACAGACCCTTAGTCGGGTTGCTCTGTTTATGAGCACGTACTCTTTTAGCTAATATTTTCAAATTTTTATGGGGGAGGTACCGGAAGAAGTGAACCTACAAGCACCACTTTCAAATTTCATCCAATATAATATTGTTTTCTCAAGACGTACGGACTTGCCCCTGAAAAAGGCAGCGAATGAAAGTTGCTTCAACAAAAATCAAAGTGATTCTAGAGCAGTTCTTATCCAAAATTTTGTGTGAGAAGTACCTGAAGGTTTGGACAAATATAGTCCATATTTGAACCTGATATATATTTGGTAGATATATTTAGATGTGTAGAGTATGAACCTAATCGGTCACTACCATCAAGAGTTATCATGCGCAACATTTTTCCGAACATTTTTGAACTCTTGGGGGGAGGTACCTGAAGGAGTGGACTGATATGGTTTATTTTCGAATTTAAACTAAGTTTGGGCAAAATATTACGAAGGCCAAATTTGGACCGAATCGGCAGAACCGTTCAAGAGTTATCTTACCCTCCAACCACTACATACAGTGACATAGGGGTTTTTCTGCATCTATCAAGCTATTTTCTCAGGAAGTGTAGACGTGCCCCTGCTGAAACATGTACTGTTGTATAGAGGGCAGCGAATAGAAGTTGCTACAACAAATATCAAAGCGATTCGAAGCAGGACCTAAATTGAACTTTTCCGAAATTTTGTGTGGGAGGTACCCGAAGGAGTGGACGGATTGGGTTTATATTGGAACCAAATCTAAGTCTAGTGAAAATTTCACAATGTGCAAAATAGGGACCAAATCGGCTACTCCCTTCAATAGTTATCATGCGCACAAATTTTCCAAACATTTCCGAACTTCTGTGGGGGAGGTACCGGAAGGAGTGGACAAATATAACTCATCTCCGAACTTAAACTAAGTTTGGACAAAATATTACGAAAGCCAAATATTAAACCGAATCGGTTGATCCGTTCGAGAGTTACCGTGCGCTTCAGCCAGACAGACAGACGGACGGACGGTCAAAGATATTCTACTTTTCATTTTGACACTAAATCGCGTGGAGGTAGCTTACACAATCTATCTATGTCATATGCGGTAATGTGGACAATGTTGGGGATTTTGCTTACGCCATTTCCTTTTTGCTTCCACACCAGCAAAAATGCCGTGAAATTACGTCCCCATATTGCCTGCGTGGCCACGCGTGGTTAGATATGGAATGTTTTTATTTATTTTGTGTCATATGACATTGATAGCTAGTCGGTGCGTAGCCGACTTGTAGCAAATCTTTCATACATGGGCGTGAAACTGGGAACCCGATGCTTTAACCTTAAAATCCACAAATAAACGCGTACTTCACGTCATGGCAGCTTTATTGCAGTGCGACACGTTAAGGTGGTTTTGTGATGTTTTTCACAATTAATATCGGTCTTGTACTTTGAAAATACATGTGTCAATGTGTAAATTATATACGTTTACATTTTTGTCGGCTTTCTAGCAACATTTCCTGACTGTCTTGTTTAAATTGTAATATGACGCATTTTTTAGCTACCATTGCCCCAAAACTTAACTAACCATTGTGAGTATTAAAATTTAAATTTAACATTCCAAAACTTCCTGTTTTTAGTATATCCCCAAGGAAAATATTGAATTAAAAGTACAATTTTAATGGCTTTTCAGTTTGTTTGTTCCTGGTGCTGCTCTGTTATTGCCCCTAAGACATTATTTTTACGAATTCAATATACGAAACCAGGAAACATTTTGTTGTTGTTGTCATTGTTGCTGTAACATAATCTTTATTAATATTTAAATTTATGTTCTTTGTTATTATTTATTTATTTACTTAAAACAGAAACGAATTTATTTTCAGTGTTGAAATACATAAGCGATGATATTTTCACTTTGGTCCATGCGAAATTTTTTATGTTTCCCCTGACAATTTGTGCTGTGAAGTTTATGTTAACCTATGTGAAACATGTGCGTCGGAAGAGGTGAATGCCACATAAGCTCTAAATATAAATGTTGTGAAAAGTTAAAAAAAGAAATCCTATTAATTATGGGATTTGTTATAGAATTTGGATTAAAAAACTTTTAATGTCATGCGGATTTGTGTGTGCGTTAATGTTTGTACAATGTGTGGTATAAGCTATTTAAATAAATGGGTATTATACATCATACGTCCCAGTTACCGCTACGGTATGAAGTTTTAACAAGTAAAAAAGCATAGGTCGACTTAGCCGAGAGAGACATACCCTCAGCCTGTGTGAATTGAAAGACTTTTTCCAAACAACTTATGTATTTAGGGGTTTTTCAGAATTTTGGGTGTATAAACATCCCGACAAAAACATGGATTTTTATCCTCAAAAGTTTTGTGGAGGAGGTACATAAAGGAATGTTCCGACAAAGTCCATTTTGGAAGTATGTCTTATTTTGGGAGTTTTGGGCCATTATATCAGGAAACATGGGCTTACACACGAAAAACATAATATATCTGTAAACAGGACCACCAGAGGTACCGTCGGTAAAAATTTTGGAAGGATCATCTAACATCTTGTCTGGGTAGTACCCTAAGGAGTAGACCGAAAGGGACCACTTTTAAACATAAACTAAGTTTGCTCAAAATATTTCGAAATCCAAAGTTAAGTCTAAATCGGTTGCTCCGTTTATGAGCTATTTTATGGAATATTTTCGAAGTTTTGGTGGGGATGTACCGGAAGGAATGGAACTATAAGCACCATCTTCGAATTACATCTAATATTCGAAAGATATTTCGATATGCAAATCGTGGACCAACGCAGTATTCTCTTCGAGAGTTGTCGTGCGTACAGCCACTACACATTCTGACCGTAGGGGTATTTTACAGCTTTCGGATCATTTTCTCAAGAAGTATTGGCTTGCCACTGAAAAAAACTTGTACCATAGTAATAGAGGCATTAAGGGAAACCTGGTTCCAAAAAAGTCAAAACGATTCGAAAGAGGTCCTAAACAAAAATTTTCCGAAATTTTGTGTGGGAGGTACCCGAAGGAGTTGACATATATAGCCCATATGCTAACCTGATCTATGTTTCGTAGAAATATTACGATGTGCAAAGTATGGACCAAATCAGATACTGTCTTCGAGTGTCATCGTGCGAGCCATTTTAGCGAAAAGTATTTAAATTTTGTGGGGTAGGTATCCAAAGGAGTGGACCGATAAGATCTGTTTTAGACCATGAATTAGGTTGGGCATAAAATGACTACTACCGAATCAGTTTATCCGTTCGGGAGTAACCGTGCACTCCATCCACTACACATGGTGCCATAGCGGGTTTTTACAGCTTTCGGGTCATTTTCTCCGGAAGTAAGGACTTGCATTTGAAAAAACTTGTACAGTCGTAATGGGGACATCGAACATAAGTTGCTACAATAAAAATTGAAACGAATCGAGAGGACGTCTCAAACTCAATTTTTCCCAAATTTTGTGTGGGGGTATCCGAAGGAGTGAACCGACATGTTCCATATTCCAACTTGATCTATGTCTGGTAGAAATATTACGATGGCAAGGTTTGAACCAGGTCGGTTAGTCCCTTCGAGAGTTATCGTGCGTTCCAAAAAAAAAAAATCGATTCGAAAGGAGGTCCTAACCTGCACTTTTCCGAAATTTTGTATACGAGGTACCCGAAGAAGTTGACATATATTTATCTATGTTTCGTAGAAATCTTCCAGGACCTGCTTTAACATGGTAAAGCCCAGGATTTATCTTGGTCCCTCTTTCATCTCAAGTGGACACTGACCTCCCCGTGGTGTCGTCTGGGGAGCTGCAATTAACACCCGTTAAAGATAGTGAGCTAACATGCGCCGCGCGTTCGCCCATAAGAACGTTAAGAACTTGTGTTTGGGCGACGGGTTAGTAACCCTCCCCTAGAAAAAACAGCCTACTATGAAAAAACGAAAGAAAAGAAAAACAAACCCCTCTAAACGTTTTAAGGACCATGATCTGTGAATCTGCACCTGGAATGTGCGCACTCTTTATAGAGAAGCTACAGTTTACGCATTGGCAGATGTACTTGAAAAGTACAAGGCCGACATTACTGCGTCACAACAACACCTAAAGGTGACGCACTGTATTACAGCTGCCATGACACAAAGCATGAGTTTGGTTGCGGATTTGTAGTTGGTCGGAGGTAAAAACATCTGGTCACCGGCTTCACCCCAGTGCAATTCGATTAAAAGCAAAATTCTTTATTTGCGCTCATGCTCCCACTGACGACAAGGACGAACAGACAAAAGATATATTTTACGAACGCTTAGAAGAAACTTATGACCATTGCCCTGCCCATGACATTAAAATTATTCTAGGCGATTTTAATGCCAAGCTTGGAAAGGAGAATATCTTTGGGCCAACAGTCGGGAAATTCAGTCTCCGCTGTGAAACATCTGACATCTACCTTGTTGCAGCAAAGTTACGTACCGATCTAAACGTTGCAAATAAAGCACGAACAGATACAACGCGGAAATTGGACGTCGGTAAGCTGTAAACACAACAGATATCCACAGCATATTCTACTCAATTAGCCCAACTGCATAATGAAAGCACTCCTCGTCCCGATAACATATCAGCACAATGGCAACATATTGCCCACCCAATGCAAACAGCCGCAAAATCCATACTTAACCAGGATTGTCGTGCTGCTACCTAAGAGAAAAATGCGGCATATAGGGCTACTCTGCAATCAGTAGCAACGCGTAGCGCACGAGAGTGGTATCGGGAGAAAATGAGAGAGGAGAAACGTATTTTCCGCAGGAAAAAGAGAGAAATGGAAAGACGGGAGTGTGAAAAAAGTCGAGATGTACAGGAGCCAGAATGAAGTCCGAGAGTTCTGCCAAAGAGTGAAACATCAAACTGATGGCTTTGGAACTGGCACATCCTCCGGTAGAGACCAGCAAGGTAATCTGGTAACTGATACAGATAGTATGCTCAGGATATGGAAAGAGCATTTCTCCTAACTGTTGGTATCCGATAGTAGCGAAGACGGCGAAGATACCACAGATGCAATCCCAGAAGATGGTATTGAAAATATACCGCCCAGCCAAGATGAGGTAAAGACAGCAATAAATCGGCTGAAGAATAATAAGGCAGCAGGAGCCGATGGCTTACCAGCAGCGCTGTTCAAAACTGGAAGCGACACTCTGATAAGGTGTATTCATCAGCTAGTTAGCACCTGGCAGGAAGAACGAGTACCCGATGATTGGAACCTGAGCATCCTCTGCCCTGTCCACAAGAAAGGAGATAAGACTATATGCTCCAACTATAGGGGCATAAGTCTTCTCCCTATTGCCTACAAGATAGTGTCAGGGATAATGTGCGAACGACTAAAGCCTATGGTCAATGAAATAATTGGGCCATACCAATGCGGCTTTAGACCTGCCAAATCTACCATTGACCAGATATTTACCCTGCGGCAAATCCTGGAGAAGACCCAAGAGATGCAGATCGACACTTACCACCTTTTTGTTGATTACAAAGCAGCCTTCGACAGCTCCCTACTTTCAAAGGTATTCCAAGCCATGTCTGAATTTGGTATCCCTGCAAAGCTCATCCGGCTTTGAGGATTGACATTAACTGATACCCGCCATAAGTTACTTGCTTATGCCGATGAAATACGAATAAGAATAGCGTTGGCCAACAGATGCTACTTCGGGCTGAGTAAGCAGTTTAGCAATAAAGCCACATATCGTTAAACAAAAACAACGCTTTACAAAACACTGATACTACCCGTGCTGATGTATGGTTTAGAAGCCTGGGTACTTGCGCAAGCAGACAAGGCAGTGCTTGGTGTGTTTGAGAGAAAAATTCTTTGAAAGATCTATGGACCAATCTGCGTTGACGGTGAATATCGACGTCGTATGAACCACGAGCTGTATCTGCTATACAACGACATCAGTATAGATAAACGTATCGAGATGAAACGATTGCGTTGGCTAGGTCATATCATAATAATGAGCGATGATGAACCCGGTAAAAAGGCGTATAAATATGGACCGCTTGGCGGTGCACGCAGAATTGGCAGGCCAAGGAATAGATGGCGCAAACAAGTGGATGAAGATATGAAAAGGAGCGGTTTTGCAGAAAGCGAAGCAGTAAACAGAGAGAGAGAGTTGGAGATCTTCTCTTAGTTCGGCTTATGGAACAAATGTTCTGTAATGGGCCAGCTAAGTAAGTAAGTAAGTTTCGTAGAGATATTACGATGTGCAATGTATGGACCAAATCAGATACTGCCTTCGAGATTTATCATGCGCGCCATTTTAGCGAAAAGTTTTGAAATTTTGTGCGGGAGATACCCATAGGAGTGGACCGATAAGATCCATCCTAGAACATGATTTAGGTTTGGGCATAGTATGACTACTGCCAAAATTTGGACCGAATCGGTTTGTACGTTCGAGAGTTACCGGCGTTCCATCCACTACACTTGCAGCCATATCGGGTTTTTACAGGTTTGGACAAAATATCACGTAAACCATATTTTGGACCAAATCGGTTAATCCGTTCGAGAGTTATTATGCGATCCAGCCAGATACACAGACGGACGGACAGGACTAAATCGTCTCCAAATTGTCTGAAATGGATTTCGTCCACACATACTTTGAGTCTTAATCCATTATTTCGATGAGACACATTCTGCCCGTATGAAAATGTGTATACCCTCTTTAGATTAAATGCTGGTGGTATAAAAACTGGTGTAAGTCAAAATATTATCAATAACGCAGTGAAATTGGCAGGATACTTGTTGTTATTAGTATTTTCAACTTTCATTAGAATTTAACATTTATTTTAAACCAATTCAATTACTGAGGTGCTGGGACTTGGCATTTAAAAAAGGGTACCATGTAATTAAGTTAAAAATATAATAGGGCAGTAATCATTAATATCACTGTGTGTAATTTTTTGAGTCATGTTTTATTAACCATATTCTGAGTCCACAGTGTGATAGAACACAAAAAACGAGAAGACACGTGTCTCGCCGTTTTTCCCTATCTCATCATCTCATCTTGTCTTAAAGAACAAAAACATATAACAACTTTTTAGAACATATGATTCTAGGAATGATTCTTAGGGCTGAAATGCACGAATAATTAAATTACTTTTAACATTCCCCCTGCTCAGGTTTGGAAATAACAAACTGTTAAAAACTCAAGGAAATTTGAAAGGTTTGTTATTTACGGATCTGAACAGGAAAGAATGATCCAAAATAATCGAATTTTGAGCTTGAAGAATCGTTCCTAGAATCTTCAATTGTTCTAGAAACTTGTTTGTTGAAATCTGAGGTACATTTTAGTAGTTGAATGTATCCTTAATTTTTGGGCGGTTGCGTATCTTTGGACCAGAGCCGGAGAAAAAAAGTATAAAAATTGGATATTTTCAAAAGATGTTTGCTATTTTTACCATTATGAACCGTTCATAGACATTTCGCATGTTCCAGAAAGTTGTTTATTGATACCTATCCTATAATATTGTGGTGGTTTATTTTTTTGTTGAATTTTGAACGGTTTAGTATCTATGGAGCAGAAGCCGAGAAAAGAGGATAAAAATCGCAATTGTTTTGCTGTTTTGACCATTAAGATCCGTTTCTACAGAGTTCGTATATTCTAGAAAGATGTTTATTGAGATCTGAGGTACATTTTTGTAGTTGGTTGTTTGCTTCAAATTTGATCTGTTTGATAACTGTATAACAAAACTTAGGACAAAATTTTAAAAGAAATTTGACCATAGCGATTTTGACCTTGCATATGAAGTTTGTTGTATTATATGTGTTCACAATTTTTGTTCCTTAAGACAAGATCTACAACTTTGCCTCTGAGATAAATTCAAATTTCCTAACGGAAAATCCATTAAATCCATTTCATTCTTACAAAGAAAACAAGTAAGCAAAGGCTATAGTCGGACGGGGCCGACCATGTGATACCCTACACCACAACCTGTAGGAATTAGCTATGTGCAACCGCCTTGCACGATGAATGTCCGGCTTCTATTCCCATCAAATTGTCTACGGTGGCAAAATGCCTCTTAGTAATGTTGGCGATATTTCCTGAGTATTTCAGCCATGAAAAACGTCGCTATAAGTGACAACTTAGGACACGCCGTTCGGACTCGGCGATAAAAACTAGGTCACATATCAATAACATAATATGAATCCATTGATATAAGAGAAGCCTCCCTTGTCTTTACTGGGATGTTTGTGGAAAATTATATAAATTATACATTTCTAAATAATATTCGAAAATTGGAAAATTCACATTGATTAGCCCCTCCTGCTACATCTTCAAATTGTCTTTGAATATCAGGTTCCTTTTTGGAATACACCTAAAATAAATATAAATACCACGCAATTTGGTATATTTGATAATTGGGAAATTTGCAAGTTTATTGAAGATCTATCGTCCAAAAACTGTGCACTTGTACCTCACATATGCTTCGAAAATAGTTCATTGTGTGATATCAAAAATATATTTTATACCGGTAGAAATAACTAGCAATGAATAGAAATTCAAAAATTTTGCATGCAAACAAATTTATAAATCAAAATTATTCATATTCAATTACACTATGCAACACTTAAAATGCAAACAACTTCTAGTATGCATTTTTTGAAAGTACATATTGAGACTACAAAAATCCTAGTAGGGTTTTGTCCTGTCAGATCCAGTTCGGATTTTATGGCCTCATCTAAACCGGGTTAAAACTACAGTTTTTTGCATATATCGGGCCTTTATCTCAGAAACGAAAAGGAATTTGGCCTTGCTGTCTTTTGTAATATTGTAACCCTAAGCTAGTAGAACTTATCTTTGGAAAAGAGCACATAAGAAAAATTCCATCTAGGGCATCAAAATCGATAAAATATAGAAAATTTTATATAATTGCTGAAATTCTGGTCAGTATCAGCTAAACTATTGGGAGTTGAACCAAGTAACCCTTTGCAAAAATCTTCCAAACAGCAATTCTTCAGAACATTATGAAACTCTAAAATGCTTACTTCATGTTGTTTCGGCGGTATTTTGCATCACATCTTTTGCAACAAATACTTCAAACACAGTTCACACCAACAGTTTATTCTTGCATTTCGTATTTCACCATATTATTGACATATTTATTAAATTGCCGTTGCAAAATATACTGACAACAACGTGATAGAAGTATTTTACAACAATAGCATGGTCTGAAGAGTTGTGTATTACATTCCAGCGAATATTTTCCAAAAAAACCTTAAGAAAAAATTAACGGTTTTGGAGATATGGTTCGAAATGTATACAAATTATGAAAATGTTCGATATTTTATAAAATTTGAGGCAATAGATGTAGTTTTTCGAGCTCATTGTTTCTACAAATATTTTATTCTTGCCCATATCTACAAATTTGTTTTAGAGGTGAGATGAAAATTCACATAGGTTTCAGAGATATAACCCAAAATTGCTTTAAAAAGTCAATATTTAACCATGTTTAGATGGGGCCATAAAATCCAAGCTGGATCTGACACAACAAAACCCAACTAGGGTTTTTGTAGTTTGGGTCTGAACTTTCAAAAAATCCTCAGCTCAAATTGTTTGCACAAGATTACCTTGAAAATGTTTCACAGTGTTATACAGCAAAGAAGATGGTATAAGTCAAATGCGCTAACTGTGATATACCTTCAGCCTCTACAAATATATTTATTTTTAACACGAGTTTGCTTCAAAATGCGTGGAATCTGTAGGTATAGTAATATACCAAATCAATTTTAGTAATCTAAAATCTGAATTTTGGAAATATTTGAGAATTATTTTTTCAGATTTGTAATTTTAGTTGGAGCCGGGGCAGGGGTTTTTGGAACTTCTGGACTATTATCTCAGGAAGTATGTCTTACCCCTGGAAAGGGACCAGAATAGGGACCGTAAAAAGAACCTTCTTAAAAAAAAAATAATCAAATAGATCCGATACGGGTTCTCAAACTGCACTTTTCCCAAATTTTGTGTGGGAGGTACTCGAAGGACGGACCGATATAGTCCATATTCCGACTTGACACATGACTGGATGAAATAATACGATGTGTAAAGTTTCGACCAATCAGAAAATCCCCTTGAGAGTTAACTTACGGATAGGCGGCGCAAGTACAATCTGCTGAAAAAAAATTCAAAACCATTCGAGAGGACTCTTAAATTTTAATTTTCCGAATTTTGTGTGGGAGGTTCCCTAAGGACCGATATAGTCTTATCCGATCTATATCTAGAAGGAATAATAATATATGGAAAGTTTGGAGCAAATCGATTGCTCACTTCGCTAGTTATCGTTCACACAATTTTTCGAAAACAAATTTGAACTTTTTTGGGGGAGGTGTGGACCGGCATAGCCTACATTCGAAATTAAACAAATTTTGAGCAAAATATTACGTTGTATAAAATTTGGTTCTAATCGGTAGATCCGTTCGAGAGTTATCGTGCGCACCAGCCAGTTAGACATTAAGAAGGACAGATGAACGGACAGCGCTAAAAAGACTCCAAATTGTCTGAAACGAATTTCGTCCATATATACTTGGGTTCTAAAACCAATATTTCGATGAGGCACATCTTTGATCGTATTTTGTTTGTATCCCCTTTACCCTAAATCCTGAGGTATAAAATAGTTGGCGAGGCGACCCAATAATATTTGTATAAAAATCAAATTTGACAACTGAACTGAAAATTTCTCTGTCATGATAGAGACAATTTGTAGCATGGGAGGAACTTGTGGTTCTCTACACAAAACACATTATATATCAAGCAGTACGTGCGTTATGTAGCAGACACATTATTGCAGTTTGCATCAGGGGAAAGATCAGTAGTTATTTTTCCATATGTAGGCTACTTTGGCAATATATGCCCTCCAAGAATGAAAATATGGACCAAAAATAAAATTTGTATATTTTTCATACAAAAGTAATGGTCTTTGTCAACCGCTAAATAATATCAGATCATCATGCAAAATAATAGGCATTTTCGTTAACCTGAATTCTTACCTCGTGCAAAATTTCGTGACTATTGAGCTATAATTGCGACCTCTAGCGGCTTTACGATTACACTACAAACAAAAAACTGGATATATCAGGCTGTAACTCTGTTATCTGATCACGCACACCAATATAATTGACATCAATTAAATGGTCAAGAGATCGCCTTCTAAATATAACTCACGAGTGGGGAATGTGTCTTTCAGGAACAAAGATATAAGATGTTTATTAAAAATTTTCACAATTTTCACACAAAAGTTGTGGTCCATTTAACCCTCTAAATATTATCTGATCGCCATCTCAAATTGCAAGCTTTATGTTTGTCATATACTCATGCATTACTTAAAATTTCGAGGCCATCGGACTGTTATTGCGACCAACAGAGCAGCTACAAAATCGGATAATAATTATGTTTTTTGTCCATTTCACCCGCTAAATATTTCACGATCATCACCAATTAAAATAGCGATCTATTCTGATGTGAAACCGACCACCATACCAAATTTCGTGACGATCGGTCCATAATTGCGGCCTGGAGTTTGATTACAATTTATAATGGACAGACGGACACACGGACGGACGGACGGACGGACGGACACACATCTCAAAATCGCTTTATCTCGCAGAGATATGAAGATTGGTATACCACATTGGGGGTCTCCGACGAATATTTTGCGGTGTTACATGAATTTTTCCCAAAACAAACTTATAATACCCTTTCCACATAGTGGTGTAGGGTATAAATATTGGCTTATTTTTAAATCAGTAAATATAATGCTTCGGATTATAGAAAAATATCTTAAGCCTAGAAGATATAGTCCTGACTAAATGACCCTTTTTACATCAAAGCCTCAAACCTTTGAAGGCCTATAACCGCGAAAGTTGATGAGATACGAAAAAACGGCGAGACACGTGTTCTCTCTTTTTTGACTTTTATCACGCTGCGGTGTTAGAATATGGTTAATAATTTTCGTGTTGCACAGTGTGTAAGAGCTATCACCAATATCGTATTTTTCCTTTAGCTCCGTTTTCTATCTTTCGCATAACATTTTTGCATAATCTTTCTGAAGGAAGCTTTTCCAACATATACTGTTCTGAGTTTCTAACGTAATTTCTATTTGTTTATTTCACCCATCTATTCGATAAAATTTCTCATTTATTAAGCCACTTATCAAACAATAAAACTTACCAATCATTTGCACGAATATTAATTAAAATCAATAAAAGTTCTTATAGTAGGGCAACTGCATCCAACAGATACCACCATCACTATAATCAACATTCACTACTAAACTACCGATCAGCATTAATTACTAACTGATGTTATCATCATTCAATTGGCATTCAATTACTTAATAAAGTGGCCTCAGTAACAACACATCGTACTCCTGTTTATAATTGTTAGTTAAGCTTTGTATTATTAAGACGTCATCTCATTTTATAACCAGACGAACAATTAAGAATATTCCTTCCGGCTATGTATTAAACCAGCAAAAAAAGAGATAAATAGAGAGGGAGAGCGAGGCAAGCACCAAACAAAAAAAGCTGGCGAACATAATAAGGCTACAGACATTACCTAATAATTTTCCCATTAACACGAAAATGAATAATAATTTGCCCATCATATTACACACATGTATGCATGTGTGTTTGTATGGATGGTATATTATCTGTTAACTGATTAATATTAACACAAAGCACGGCACTCACGACTGTATGCTGCTGTTATGTTCTGAATTCGAGCGACCTGTAGTTGGAATTTTGTGGCAAAAGCCATTGAAATAATAACATGAACAAGCGAAAGCATACAGTCACGTTCACACATGCACACAGGTACGTGTGTATGTGTCTTGTCCGCATTTTGGTTTATATTTTAAGTGCCGTAAATACATATTACACAGAGTGGACGGTGGAAGTGAAATTATAATACAGTGATTTTTAGGTCAAAAAATAGCGGTATATATTGATATATTATATTTTATATTTTATATTATATTTTATATTATTTATATAAAATAGACAAAATTTTGAACGTTTGTTTGTGCCTTAATATCTTAAAAACCGCTGAACAGATTTTCTTGAAATGTTGAGAGTATTTTAAATATTTTTGGATAAAATGAAATGTTTTTGGAAGTGGCAAAAAAAAAAAAATATTGGTCTTTAAAGATAATTTGCGTGGAAGCTGTCGCTATGTTTATTTAAAAAATGGGTAAAAATTGGTTGAAGCCTGTATTTATTTGTTTTCTCCCGCTTTGTGATTAAACCACACATTCCACGAGTTTGCTGTCAAAGTAAAAGTAGAAGCAAACTAAATAAGGATCATCTCACTAATGTATTACTTTTCAAAATTTGATCTTCTTCTACCATTAAATGATGCTGACATTTTGAAGCCAAATTTAGTGACATTTCCTTCTATTTGCCTTCCGCAAACAGGTATTACAAACAATTACTTATAGGATTGTAGTACTTGCGATTCCGAATTATTTGATACGTTTATTGTAAATGTAGTGCACAGCTTCATAGAAATCTACATCCAAATGCGGAAATTTTGTGCGAACATTTTTCTAAAAGTCTTATTTCTCGGGTCTAATATTTGCAAGTACTCCACTGCACATTTTATTTTTTTTCTTTACCTTCCGAGTCTAATAAATCATTCCCCGAGAAAATCCATTTACTAAGACGCGAGTTACGAGAAATTCCAAAGGAAAATCACATAAAATTGTTTTTGAAAATATCGCGTTTTCTGCTGCTCATTCCCACAGCAATGAAAAAACGGATACAGCATTTTCATTTTTGCGGAAACAGAGATTTAAAAACTTAACTGATAAAGGAGCTAAATTTTATCCCAAAAATAGTGCTTGATGCTACATCCACGGTTCTTCATTAACCGCCTTGAAATAGATATATATCGAAGTAGACAAAAATTGTATCCACTCTGCGCAAATTAGCGATGTTTTATAGCTTTTGGAAGACAATGATGCAGCCGATGCACTGTGATCTCTGTCATTGGCCAAAATTAAAAAAAATGGAAGTATAATTTTAGGTACCAAATGTGTTCATATCTTCTCCTAACATGTTAAATTTCTCTAAAATAAATTTGTTATGGATTACTTCTTACTGTACTCATTGAGAATAGCAAAAAAAAGAGAAATTTTAACAGGTTGGATTTCGAGGTGAATTCAATTCAAAAGTTAGGTGACAGTAAAATATGAATATCAAACTAAATGAACTCTATATAGACCAAACTTAATTCGAATATTAAAAAAAAGCAATGTATTAACTTAATTTTTATGCAGTTTTGCATTTGTTAATTTTTGTGATTAATTATTGAAAACGTGTTTTGACTGAAGGACTTTTGTAATGTCATTTCTTCAGTATAATTAAATTTCATGTAAAGTTTTAGTTATGTTCCCCCACTTTCCCCCCAACGAAATTTTTTAGAAGATAAATAGTAGTCTATAGATTCTATTTTTAAAATATCAGCTGCAACTTTCCGCAACTTTGGAACTTGTTCCCATAATACTACTTCAGGGTGTTTTTGTAATTTTTTTGAAATGTGCAGGTGATAAATTTCAGCTTTTTAAGTATATAGAAGAGATACTGTGCACTTCAGTTATATGAAGGATGCGTCAAAATATGGTCCTCAATGTAAATTGTGGAAAATTCAGCCATTTTGATTGACTATTACGGCTAGAACCCTACAAATACCGAATATTGGGCGGTACCGATTTATGGGGACAACATCAAAGGTAGCTTACTTCCAGGAAAGATGTAATGGCATTTCGGCAATTTCGAATTAATAATTTATATAAAACCTTCCAAATTCCGAAAATCGGGCGGTACCATTATATGGGGACCCTATCAAAACGTGGACCCAATTCAAAGCTTTAATGTGAATGTCTATAAAGCAAAATCCATCTATTTTATTGGGAGATTTAAGCAAAAAGAAGGAAGTATTCCTATAGATTTTTCCAATATTTTCAAAAAAATATTTTTTGATGAAAATTTTGTGTTTATTTTGGCTGTAACATCGAAACTATAATATCAATCTGTATGATTTTAGTCTCTTTTGATTCGCCGTGAAGTTTTGATCCACAACAAATTTGTATGTAATTTTATGATCGTTAAATGGACCTTTATTTTGAAAAAAGTTGACTTCTATTCAATAATATATCCATCTACAACAATTGTGCTCATTAAAATAATTAGCTTTTTTATAATATTTTTTTCTTAAAAGCCAAAATAAAACATCCATAACTTTTGTCAGAAAAAACCAAAAATTGGCTAGCGAGCAGATTCCTACTGGAGAATTTTTATACCCTCAGCATTTATGCTAATGACATTTTCATACGGGAAAAATGTGCCTCATCGAAATAATGGTTTTAGACCCAAAGTATGTTTGGACGAAATGTGTTTCAGACAATTTGGAGTCGATTGAGCAATGTCCGTCCGTCTGCCTGTCTGGCTGGAGCGCACGATAACTCTCGAACGGATAAACCGATTCGGTTCAAATTTTTGCTTTCGCAATATTTTACCCAAACTTAGTTTAATTTCGAAGATGTGCCATATCGGCCCACTCCTTCCGGTACCTCCAACACAAAAGTTCGAAAATGTTCGGAAAATTTGTGTGCACGATAACTCTTGAAGGGAGTAACCGATTTGGTCCATACTTTGCCCATCGTTAAACGTGTACCAGACTTAAATAAGGTTTCAATATGGACTCAATCGGTCCACTCCATCGGCTACCTCCCACACAAAATTTCGGAAAAGTTCAGTTTAGGGCCATCTCTCGAATGGCTTTGATTTTTGTTTTAGCAACTTGTATTTACTGCCCTTCATACGACGGTACAAGTTTCATCAGGGGCAAATCCATACTTCCTGAGAAAAAGCTTGAAAGTTGCAAAAAACCCTATGACACCGTGTGATGTGGTTGGAGCGCAAGATAACTCTCGATCGGATCTGCCGATTCGGTCCAAAATTTGGCCTTAGTAATATTTTGTCCAAACATAGTTTAAGTTTGAAGATAAGCCATATCGGTCCACTCCTTCAGGTACCTGTCCCACAAAAGTTCAAACACGTTCGGAAAAATTGTTCGTACTCTTGAAGGGAGTGGCCGAATTGGTCTACACTTTACACGTTCTAATATATCTACCAGATATAGATCAGGTTCAAATATGGACTATATTTGTCCACACCATTCGGTACCTCCCACACAAAATTGCGGATAAGATCGCTTTAAGACTTGATATCGAATCACTTTGATTTTTGTTGAAGCAACTTGCATTCGCTGCATCAATTACGATGGTAAAAGTTTTTTTAGGGGTAAGTCCATACTTCTTGAGCAAACATCCCGAAGAGTGTAAAAACCCCCTATGGCACCATGTGTTGTGGTTGGAGATCCACTTCCATAACGGTCAATGTCGATCCATTCCTTTTAGTATCTCCTCCGCAAAACTTTTGATCTTTAATCCTAATCAACATTTTTGTCGGTTCAAACGCCCAACATTTTTAAAACCTCCTAAATACATACGTATTTTGGGAAAAAATTGTTTCAATATACCAGGGTTTCGGAGTCGGAGTCTACGAGTCGGAGTCGAGCAATTTTGCTAAAGTCGGAGTCGGAGTCGAAAAAATTAACTCGACACCGACTCCGGGCAAAATATAGAATATATAGAATAGAAATATAACATTAAATTTGGAACAAGAACATTTTTTAAAAATCATTATTTATTTTAAAAGAAAGGTACTAAGTTAAAGGACAATTCACAGGATATTTATTATCCTCTGAAGTGTAGTCTATTCATCTCTATTTTGTTGTTCCAATCGTTTCTTTACATTTTTGCAAGCAAAAGTAAAGTTCTATGACAATCGAATTAAGATTGGACCTTTAACCTCTTTCGTCAGAAGTCTTACTGGTCTTCTCACAAAGGTCTGCTGGTATTCTCATCTTGTTTTTTTATGAGAAGTCATCCTTGTCTTCTATTAAAGACATTGTGGTCTCTATGGGAAATCTTACTGAATACCCTGTGACACAAAATGGAAATCAAAATCTGGGGGTTGAAAAATTCCTTTTCGGAATGAAAGCCCCAATTAAGAACCCCAAAGGACAATGAAAACATGACAATATCGATTTCTTGTCCTAGTGAACCGACCCTACATAAAATTTTCCTAGCAACATTTTTGTAGATAATTTTCATGCACGAAATCTCATCGTTTCCTAATTTTTCAGTTCCAGAAAACATCCATCTGCCTACGTGCTGAGTGGTGTACACAATATATCTCAAGTATTTCAATAAAATTATCCACACCAAACCAAAGTTCAAAATGTGAGCGCTGAATTTTAGTTTAAGGGGTGATCCATACTTACAAATTTCAGAAAAAAGTATAAAGTATAAGTTGCGTAGAATATGTGGCCAAATGTTTAAGTCGATCGGAATAGTATTGCCTCAGTATGAGCGTTGGATGGGAACAATTTATTTTAATTTTGTATGCAGCATATAAACTGTGTTTTTCTCGAAATCGGCCACAAAAATATATGACAATTGGTTTATTAGTTTTCGAGATAAAGTTGGCACCGCAAATTGCTTTAATAAAAACAAGGTTTCGTAGACGACCTCAAAACTTGGTAATATTTTTCTCTTTTAAATGAAAAAAAAAATCTGGCAAAAAGTTACGTAGTTTTATCGGAAAAAATCATGAAAAATGGCTTTTATTGAGCTTTACAACTGGGGGTCTCCTTTTAAGGCTAAGCACACTAAAATGTTGGCTTACATCCAGTTTGGAACTTGGTCGTGAATTGCTTTTATTTCATTTAGTCCTTACGATTTGTATTGCCCCATTATTTTCACACATTTTGAAGGCTTAAAGATTTTCTCACGCGGAAGCGTTCTCGTGCATAAAAAGGAAAACCGACACAAACTTTCTAACTTTGCTATTTTTCAATGTAAGATTCGGTAGAAACAGTATTGATATGTTCGAATGTATTCGAAAGAATGTCCTTTCTAATGAATATGTAAGGAAAAACTAACACATTAGCCTATATAGGCCAAAATATAGGAAAAAGTTAAAAATTTGTGCACATATTATTCATTTTTAGTGGTATAGGAATTCACTCTCGGAGTCGACCCGGAGTCGGAGCCGGAGTCGTGAAAAAAATTTTTCTGGAGTCGGTGTCGGAGTCGAGCCAAAAATTCCTCGACTCCGAAACCCTGCAATATACACAGGCTGAGGGTATATCTCTGTCGGCAAAGCCGACTGATACTTTTTTGCTTGTTTTCTTTACCTTTAACCTCTTTTAAATGGAATAAGAAATAATTGACAATATTTGTGATATCTATAGAACGGTGGCCGATATAGTCTCCAGATTTTGTCAACATAAGCGAAGTAAGTGCACGTTATATCTTACAAAATAAGGCGGGAGGGGTCAAGGGGGCAGTCATCCCCTTTGTGCTGCTAATCAAATGTCATCTATTTGAATCACTATAAGCTTGAAAAGCTTTAACCTCATAAGAAGTTATGGTCAAACCAATTTTATTTGTAACGAGCAAGAAATCTTTTTATGAATTGGCGGGGAAGTAACATCATAGAATCAATCTACAAAAATTAATATTCTGCCTTATTATCAAGAATTGTGAGATGTTAACAGTTTATAATGTCCACGTTATAGTTAATAATGTCACTAATGAAAAGGTAAGAGAGTAGTGACATGGGGAAGGTACCCCATAATGCATTAAAATAATAAATTTAATATATCAGACTCAGTTCATGTTTGAGAAATATCAACCTCGATAAGGATCAATCTTATAGCAATATATGAAGTCGCGAAAAAATAAGACGGGTATACTCAGGGAAGTAACAAAGGACCCAAATATCAAATTTGATAATTTTTATTCATTATTTTATTCCAATACTTAATATTATATTTATTAGGCACTATTTTCGCAGAATCATTCAAAGTTGTAAGAGGTTTTCCCTTCACCAATTACAGTTTTAGGAAAATATAGTAAGGAAGAAATATCCTAAATGGATATGGAGTATATATTTGAATCATTGTTAGTTTTAGAGTTAGACGGTTAGTCAAAGGGAGACAAGTAACACAAATAATATCCAAGTAACTAAAACTTTATATACGATTCGAAACAAAATTTGGTAATTTGAATTTAAATATTTTCACACAACAGTTATGACCAATTTAACACGCTAAACACCATTAGATCATCATCCAAAATTATTTGTATCTTCATTGAACTAAACTCTTACCTCCTGCAAAATTTTGTTAACATTAAACTATAACTACGACATTTTTGTGATTATAATACACTTCGCACTGTGAGATCCCTTTATACATTAGGCTGTAACTCTGTCATCTGGCCACCTACGTCATAATTGACATCAATGGAAAGGTCAAAAGTTTATCTTCCAAATATCACTTACTGGACCAAAATGGGTCTTCCAAAAATAAATACACAGGCTGTACATTAAAATTTTTTACACAAAAGTTTTGTCATGACGTCAAACCTAATTTAAAATTTCTTGTTGATTGGACTATTTTTGCGACCTACAGAGCAGCTACAAAATCGGGCAAACATTTTGTTTTTGGCCCATTTCACCCGCTAAATATTTCACGATCATCACCAATTAAAATAGCGATCTATTCTGATGTGAAACCGACCTCCATACGAAATTTCGTGACGATCGGTCCATAATTGCGGCCTGGAGTTTGATTACAATTTATAATGGACAGACGGACACACGGACCGACGGACACACATCGCTGTATCGCTTTATCTCGTCGAGATATGAAAAATTTTATGTAACATTGGGGTCTACGACGAATATTTCGCGGTGTTACATGAATTTTTAGGAAAACAAACTTATAATACCCTTCCCACATTGTGGGGTAGGGTATAACTATTTTCTATTTTATATATCGTCACCATAAATTCCCGAAGACGTAACCTACATGAAAATCGAAATTCGTTGTTTATAGAATCAGATACGTAAAACTAAAATGCATGCTCTGGCAAAATGTCAAGCCTCAACGTTCAAAAATAACGATCATATTCAAGAAATGGCATTTCGGAAAATGACATAACATTGCAGATTTTGCTGTAATGACGGATCCAAAACCAAGCATTTCCGCGGCTTTTGGTTTCACTACTTACTCCCATTCGTATATGATTGATAATATCCCAGATACTCGCCCTCATAAGATTAATATTTCATAAAATAGATTTTTATTTTATAAAGTTTTTTGCTTCTCCTGTAAAATTTTGGTTTTGTGGGTTACGTCATCGGGCATTTATGGTGACGATACATATATAGATATTTTACTTTTTATATTTTTATACCCTCCACCATAGGATGGGGGTATATTAAGTTTGTCACTACGTTTGTAACTACTCGAAATAATCATTGTAGACCCCACAAAGTATATATATTCTTGAACAGCGTGCAATTCTACATCGATATAGCTATGTCCGTCCGTCTGTCCGTCTGTGGAAATCACTCTAGCGTCCGAACGGATTGACGTAGGTTGATGAAATTTTGGGAACATATGTTATATTTACGTAGGACTTTTGGTATTGAAAGAGGGCTATGTAGGTCCACGCTTTCGTATAGCCCCCATACAAAATGACGCGTGACGCGTCGTCGTTTTAAGGAATTTTTAAGATATTTGGCCCATTTTACCACCGAATTGGTTGTAATTTGGTACTTTGTGTCTCCAGAGGCCAAAAAATATTCCTACCAAAGTTGGGTTATATACGTCCACGTTTTGGTATAGCCCCCATATAAGGTCCCATATAAAGTACGCGTCATTTTAATATATTTTGAATGTATTAGACCCATTTGACCACAGAATTGGTTGTAATTTGGTATTTTGTGTCTTCAGAGGCCAGAAAACATTCCTACTAAAGTTGGGTTATATTGGTCCACGTTTATTTCGGTATTTTGAAGGTTGTGGCCACATTAATCCACCGAAATGGCTGAAATTTGTGGTGGAGGGTATAAAAAGTTCGGCCCGATCGAACTTAACGCTTTTCTTACTTGTTTATTTTATATTTCATATGTTATCACAGTGCCAATGTGTAGGTGGTAATAGAAGCTCATAAAATTTACATATTCGGCCCCATATACCACGACAGTGTGCGTTTTGTACCATGGCACGTAATCTGCATGTAATTACTACTTCATAGTCTGTTGCTTTTATGCTTTCAACGAACACAGATAACGGTAGCGTTTTTTGTCCAGTTTAATGTTGGAAGCCATACCAGTCATAATTTCGGTTGTCTAGTTATGGACGGATAGTAGGATACCCACATAACCATCTATAATTTCATATTCAGGAAAATGCTTAGGTTTTACTACGTTTTCACTAATTTCTGGCCTAGTAGTATTTCAGAATTGAAAATGTTTGCCGGCAGAATGAGTGGCATCATAAGTGGCATAAATCATAATTTCATTCTAAGTGCTGAAGTGATAAAAAGCATGTTGAATACAAAAGTGAGGCTGCAAAGTAGCAGAAAAGAGAAAAAAATATGAACGTAGATTAAGATCTATGATGATGGCGTTCTTTGCGGTAGATTTTAATAATGTGCAGACAAAATAAGGCACTTTTGGGAAAATAATTCCTGTTGTTCAGGGATGGCGCACATACATAAACATTCGTATTTAGATATCAACGGCTTAATTAACGCTGAACACTTTATATACAAATTTAAAATACAAAGTTCTGACCAAATGAGTTACTCTCTTACACTGCATTTTCTCTTCTGCTATTTTGAATGTTGCTTTTGTTGATGTCTGCCTTTTGTTGACATGTTATGTTATATAATTGAATGAAAGAGACTATATTTTTGCTTTAATCCTTTTATTATATCCCTTACAAAATACTGACATTAATAGCTCCAATTATGTCATAAAAATGTGCGATTTTATTGAAAAAACCTTTGATCTTTACTAGACTTTAAATTTAACTCCCTAAATTGTATTGACATTTTCGCAAACAAAAATATAATTTGGTTAGAATAAAAGCTTAAATCTTCACAAATTCATTTGAAGCAATTAAATATCCTAGAGCAAATATTTCTCTGACTTCCATTTATCATTTTCGCCATTATCGTCATCATCATTATTATCGTTAGCGTCTTTGTGTCCGGGTGAGGAGTGTCAGGCTTCCTGCCATCTTCGAGGCTAATCGCCTTCTAATTACAAAAATGAAATGTAAACTTCTTGGCAGCAGCATGCTGCCATGCAAATATACGCAAGCATAGAAAAGATGTATAGATAGGATGGTAGTGGTGCGGTGGTGGAAGATGTACATACTTACATAAATATATATCCAGCAGGAAGACCTGCAATGAAAGGCTGTTGTTGATTTTTGCGGTTGGTTTGGTTTTTCATGTGCAACCGCATTGTGGGCAACAACCTACAACGGGATATTCGTCTTTGTTATGACTTCCTTTGTTTATTCAGCGAATAACGACTGACTAGCTTTGGCTGCTTCACACTGTGTTGCCATGATGTGTTTAAAGAGGGGGAATAGCGTAAAGTTTTTACCCCAAAACAACTTGAGAAAATGTTTATGGATCGAATAAAAAGGGAAGAAGAAATAATAAGAAGGATGTTTTTTTAAAGAAAAATTAAAGTTGATGATGGCTGAATATTGAAATATTATGAAAATATAAAGTAATTTGAATGAAACAATTATTTCCAAAGCAAGAAAAAAATTCGATGGAAATTTGATGGGAACGTTCGGCAACATAAACAGTGAGTGAATATTTAAGATTAAATATTGCTTAACTTCAGGAAGTACAAAGTTTTGCTATTCCATCATACACAATCTCATAACAACAACATTTAAGTGATGTGCACATAAAATGATAATTATGATGTAGAGGTATCTACAAAATAATGCAGTCGCTTTTCTCTGAAAACGTTTGAAGATATTTTGTCAGTTTTTGCAGCAAAACAAATGATTTATGTCATTTGGATTTTGGCCAAACTATAATTGATGCCGTTGTCCCCGTTACAGGATACACATCCGCTTTGTTATTTTTATTAAATATTTATATTGGTGATTTTGAGTGGCATACTTCTGTGACAGTTTATGTGATAGTGAATTCTTGTGTTTTATCAAGCCGTAAATAACCATAAATCAGTAAAGTTGACTATTACCGTTTTCTTTTGATAATTTGAAGCTTAAAGGGGATTTTTGTGGTAAAAAGTTATATTTTCAAAACTAAAGATAAACCACCTATCAATCTAAATTCTTGTTAGGGACATAAGGGAGCATCAGTTTTCTAAGAAAACCTAAATCTGGCATGGTGATATGTTTTAGTTGCCATGAAAAGGCACCCGTATGTGATGTGGATTGCATTGATCATGCCTCTAATTCTAATAGTCCTTTGCAAGATATATTTAATTGAAAATCCAAACCAACCAAAAACGACATACTTTACAAACATAACTTAATCTATTATACAAATTCAGACTATTCATTAAATATTTATACCTCACATCAATAAATTAAAGCCAATGTTTATTATAGAAGCTACTTGTGGGCTAAAATGCAAACACAAAACACACTCATAAACTTTCATCTACAAAAGTAGCACTCAGCCGCAAATAAATTTCACTATTTCGACCACAGGTTCAACATTAAAGTTTATGTTTCGAACATTAGCAGCACCCCATCTGTTGTCATTCAACAAACATTCGAATGTGTTGTCTGAGAGAGCCATAGAATGGCTGTATGCAAAAAATATCCACATTTGCGTTCGTTGGCTTCAAAAGTGAAAATTAATATTTATGTGACAAACAACATTTTATTAAGGTCCCTGTGATAAACAGTGAAACTCATTCTTTTGTGATGGGTATCGTAAGTGATGTTATTGAAAATAATAGTATTTTTATAATTTCCATCATAGTATGGAGGGTACATTAATTAACTACATCGGTTTTGAGTAATCCGAACTACTTGTTGATATAGTTTCACGTTATGGTAGAAAAACGTATTTCTTTAGGCGGTCCGATACGCAAAATGCTGAACCCAACACCAACTTCAAACGAACAACTAATTCAATCCGGTACAGTCTATGGTTCGTTAGACGTTGATGTTCACTGTCAACGCAAATTGGACCGTAGATCTTTTGAGGATGTTTTTCTCCAAACACATCGAGTTCTACCTCATCCACCTTTTTCAGCATTTGAAAAAAACGTGTTATTTTAACTGCTAATTTCACAACTGCAAACCCCCAAACCAAAGACAAAGGGTCCCCAAACCGAACATAAATCCGTTCGGTTCGCTCCACTGACCTGATACGATCATTAGTAGCAATGAGTCCAGAAGTTACCCAAATCCCATAATGTCAACCATTAAAATTAATTTACGTGGAAGCTGTGTTGGCATCAATGTAGAAAAATCGGTAAAAATGGGTTGAAGCCAACAAGGTTTTTTATGTTCCCTTCCGATTTCAGGCTTAACCTTACATTTTATAGAATTATGTCCAAAGAAAGAATCTCAGAATTCTCCACGGGTAACATGATACTAGTGTATCATTTTTCGATATATCCACTGCATCCACCTAAAATTGATGCTGATATTTTGAAGCCGGAATTTCGTTTTTTTTTTAATTTTTTTAATAATCCGGAACCGCAACAAGATAATATTCAAAACTCATAATAAATTATAGAACTCGTGATTTTACGTCTTTTAATGTATACCTCATGAGTGTGCTCCTTACAGTAACGTAGTAATTGTAGTCTAAAGGCCAATGTTTGATTGCGAGAATTTTCTTAAAAAACATATTTTTTGCGTGTAAAATTTACAAGTGTCATTCAATTTCCTTTGAACCCCTCGTGAATTTAGTTTTTCTACGCGACGGATCTAATGAGCCCTTCCGCCATGGATTTCATCCACTAAAACCGCGGATATAGATACCTTGGAAATAGGAAAATCAGCAAAAATACATTTTGACAATTCCGCGTACAAAACCGCGATTTTTATACCCTATCCCCATATTTGGAATATTTGGAAAATCTGTTATATGTACGTAGGACTTTTGGTATTGAAAGCGGGCTATGTAGGTCCACGCTTTCGAATCGCCCCCATACAAAATGACGCGTGACGCGTCTTCGTTTTTAGGAATTTTTAAGATATTTGTCCCATTTTACCACCGAATTGGTTGCAATTTGGTATTTTGGGTCTCCAGAGGCCAAAAAACTTTCCTACCAAAGTTGGTTTATATAGGTCCACGTTTTGGTATAGCCCCCATATAACGCCCCATATAAAGTACGCGTCATTTTAATATATTTTGAACAACAGAATCGGTGGTAACTTTGTATTTTGTGTTTCCAGAGGCTAAGAAACATTTCTACCATAAAATTGTTATATAGGTCCACGTTTTGATATAGCCCCCATAGGACGAGATCTACCGATTTTCGGTATTTTGAAGGTTTTGGCCTCATTATCACACTGAGATGGCTGAAATTTGGTATTTAGTCTTCGTTGGGGTATAAAACTTTCCCCCAGAAATTTGTAGGTATAGGTCTACGCCATCATATAGCCCCTATAAAACGGTACCTTCCGATTTTCGGTATTTTGAAGGTTGTGGCCACATTAATCCACCGAAATGGCTGAAATTTGTGGTGGAGGGTACAAAAAGTTCGGCCCGACCGAACCTAACGCCTTTCATACTTGTCGTTAAAAAGTTTTACATAAATAGAATTCTTTCTACCCGATTATAATACTTGCTAAAAAGCGTGTCATAAATTACAGAGATACGCGAGAAATATGGGTCTTTTAAGCAAAATAGAATGAGGAGGCACATCCGCGGTTCTTAAGAATCTAATTGAAATAGGTGTATATTGACGTATTTTGGGGCTCTAATGAAACCGGATGCGCATCAAAATCGTATGCATATTGCACGACTTTTACCCACTTTATGGTTTTAGACATTGTGAGATGCCACTGACGGCACACAATAACCGCTGAGTGAAACATCGAAATATGCATAGATATTGAAAGATATTGATTCGTTGTATTCAAGATAGGATGCGCATCAACCGACTTTAACTAATTCGCGAATAACAGGCTTTTTAATTTTCATATTTTTTAATGATTGTAATTTCAATATTACTCTTAATTGTCTATCCTTATAAGTTATCAGAGGAAGCAGTTAAGTTGTCGCGATGGTAACCAATATTTCTTGATGAAGTTGTAGCAGTATACATTAATTACACTGTGCTACAAAAGTGGACAAAAATTTTTTGCAGGGTTTCTGATGCATATATTCGGTATTGTGGGAGTCCGTGGAAGACGAAAATACCTTTGGTTTCTTTGGGTCACTTCGTTTTTTGATTTTATAACGGAAATTGTAGTGAAAATGGGGTTTCTTGGATTTTCAACTTAAACGGACATAACATATTTTTTCCACAACGGACATTTACAGCTTATTCTTTATTTAAAAGGTGAGAATCATGTCGTTCGAACAAGCCATAATTTTTAAAAAGCGGGTAAGAAATGGTTATGTTATAGTGATTTGAATGTGACAAAAACGCATTAAAAGACAGGAAAATGCTTTTCCTCGTGCTCTAGGCTGCGTAGAAGACCTTTTAAATAAAAAATAAGCTGTAAATTTCCATTGTGGAAAAAAGAAGTTATGTACATTTAATGTTGAAAATCCAAGAAACCCCGTTTTTCACTACATTTACCGTTATAAAATCAAATAAAAAATAATTTAAAAAAATTAAGTGTCAGTGTTTTATTTAGAAATGCACCTAAAAGTAGAAAATAATTTGTCGCTTAGCCTCAATAAATATATTCTTTCTCATGACGGATTATCTCAATTAAAACGCTTGCATTTAAATTATAAATGGTGGCAAAATTAAACGGCAAGCGTTTTATTTGAGAGATTCCATCATGAGAATATATTTATTGAGGCTAAGCGACAAATTATTTTCTACTTTTAAGTGCATTTCTAAATAAAACACTGAAACTTAATTTTTTTTAATTATTTTTTATTTTTAACTTTTTAGTAAATACATTTTTTGACCACTGAGAACCCCAAATGCCGAATTACAGTCCATTTGAGCAGAAAATGTAGATAAAAATGCTTGAAATTGGGTGGTACCGTTATATGGATGCTATATTAAACATTGACCTACGTCCACAATTTGTAGTGGAGAAGTTCCTGGACTATTGAGAATTCCAAATGCCAAGTTACAGCAAATTCCGGCTAAAAATGAAGACAAAATCCTCAAAATACCAGAAGTCGGGTGGTACCGTTATATGGGGGCTATAGGAAAAAATGGACCCATATTGGATTTGGTTTCATATTCATGTATTGTCATCTAAATCTGAAAAATGTGCAAAGTTTTAGTTCGATTGGTCAACTGCAACCTTTCTAAAAATCAGTTACCAGATTTTAAAAGGGGGTCAAGTTAGACACCGTAAAAACACTGTAAGAATGGACCAATATTAGTTTTGATTTCATATTTATGTATTGTCATCCAAATCTGAAAAGTGTGCAAAGTTTAAGTACGATTGGTCAACCGCAACTATGTGAAAAATGAGTTACCAGATTTGAAAAGCAAAATAACGGAAATCGGGTGGTACCGTTATATGGGGGCTATATGAAACAATGGACCAATATTAGTTTTGATTTCATATTCATGTATTGTCATCCAAATCTAAAAAGTGTTCAAATTTTAAGTGCGATTGGTCAACCGCAACTATGTGAAAAATGAGTTACCAGATTTGAAAAGCAAATTAGATAAAACACTGTAAAACAGTGTAAAAATGGACCAATATTGGTTTTGATTTCATATTCATGTATTGTCATTCACATCTGAAAAGTGTGCAAAGTTTTAGTTCGATTGGTAAACAGCAACAGTGTTAAAATTGAGTTACCAGATTTGAACTAAACACACACCACAGCAAGTTAAATAAAACACTGTAAAAAACGAAGTAACCCAAAGAAACCAAAGGTATTTTCGTCTTCCATTGACTCCCACAATACCGAATTTATGCATCAGAACCCCTACAAATTTTCACTGTAGCACAGTGTTATTGTATGGGATTTTAGCGAAATAGTTGAAGAACTCCCAAATATTTTTTTTTTTAATTTTTCTAATCAAACCAACAAATATATTTGGAATAATATTTTATTAATAAGATTTTTCTCTTTTGTTGTTGCCATAATATGTAATTTATAAAGCCAATTTTGATAATTTTGGTTTCATATTTTTTTACGCGTTGTCTAGATTCTGTACGTATTTTTAATATAGTTTTTAGAGGTTTATATGGACTCTGAGGTAGTATAATTTAGATTTACTCCCAGATTTTTTTCAATTTTTTGGATTTTCCGCGAAAATAAAAAAAAAATATTTTAGAAGTTAAGGTGGATCTACGGATGGATATCAAATGCTGTTACTGATATATGCCTAAATCCTCTCAATACAACAAATAAGAAATTTTAAAATATTTTTTTCTTTATAAGAGAATAAAAACAACTTTAACTTCAGCGCGCATCGGTCAATTTTGTGAACGCGAACAGATTTGAAACCTCAACCTCTAAACCAAAAATCGTAGATGTGCTCGCATAATTTTTTTTTAATTTTTTTTCAAATTGAATTGCAAAGGAAAATTTGTTTTGTGCCATATACCCTTTCTAGCCTAAAGGCTAAGGGTATAACGATACAACAATAAATAGAAGGTTAAGTGTTTCTCTGTCAAATGTATAACCCACAAATTCGATTTCCCATAGTCCCGGGAATTCCAGGAATTGAAAAATTGTCATTCCCGATTTCCCGAGAATGACAAAAATTCGGGAATTCCCAAACTCTAGCCATTTTAGAATTTTTAACAAAGGATGTAATTGCAATGATATATTTGTTTTGTGCGTACTCAGATAATAGTCCAAAAGCGTTAAAAAGCCTTACCGGCGCACACTGGTAAAAACCATTGATCTAGCGGCGCGAAAGTCAAAAAATCAAAGTACAAAATTGCGAAATGTTTTCCATTGTATCGATTACAGACACTCTGCTGACTAAAAATTTGTTTTTACTTCTTATACCCTACACCACACTGTGGCAAGGGGTATTATGTCTTTGTGCATTTTTTTTTTTTTTTTTTTTTTTTTTTTATAGATCCCACGAAGCTAATCTTAGCTTGTCTGTGGGTAACACACAAAAGGAAACGAAATGGACCCATAGTTCCTTTTTGGGATATACATATAATCACTTTCTGAGTCGATTTATGCGTGTCCGTCCGTCTGTCCATGTATTTTTGTTCGCAACGTACAGGTCGCATTTTTTGTCCGATTCAGCTGAAAATTGGGGACTATAACTTTTTGAGCTATAGGAAGAACGCTATTGCTATTGGTGAAAATCGGTTCAGATTTGGATGTAGCTCTCATATATATGTTCGCCCGATTTCACGTATTTGCTGCACCAAAAACGCTATATACGTCCTATTTTGATGAAATTTAGAATGTTTGACTGAATTCGGTCTAGAAATAAGTGTGCCAAATTATATCGAAATCGGTTCAGATTTGGATGTAGCTCCCATATATATGTTCGCCAGATTTCACGTATTTGCTGCACCAAACACGCTATATAAGTCCGATTTCAATGATATTTGGAATGTGTGACTGAATTCGGTATGGAAATAAATGTGCCAAATTATATCGATTTATATTTTACATATTCACAGTGGTGTAGGGTATCATATAGTCGTCCTCGCCCGACTTTGATCCTTTCCTTACTGGTTTGTTGTTGTAAATATTCACTCAGTTATTCGCTGTCAAGTGCAAGAAATTTTGATGCATCAGATTTGAACAAAATTGTTGCTAAAAACCTGGTTTCATATTTGTTTAATAGTTAAATAAATTTGTAATAAAACTAAACAAAATTTATTTTTTATTGATTGAGGAAGGTGTAAGTTAATTTAAAAAAAAATGTTTGCGGCCTGAAGATACATACTTTTACAGAAATAAATTTTCAAAAATTATTATTTGTTTATGTTTTTAGAGCAATATACTTTTATTGAATGGAGCGTAACTACAAAGGTCCTCTAAGGTCCAGTCCAATTTTGGTTTTACTAATTAATTTGGACTTCCTAGATTCCGAATGACCCCAATTTAGCTGCAAATCTTGCTGATAAATGGTCTTGAAAAATAGCCTAAATCCTCAAAATAGCCAAAATCTGTCGGTACAGTTATATGGCGGCTATATCAAAATGTAGGCCTATGTTCACAATTTTTGGTGGAGAATGTTTGTGTCCACTGGGAACCCCAAATACCAAATTACACCTAATTTGGCCGGAAAGTGTAGCTTTAAACCCCCAAAATACTGAAAATCGGATGTACCTTAAAAGGGACCTATATTCAAACGTTGACTTATGTCCACAATTTTTGGTGTTTAGTGATCACTAGAAACCCTAAGTACCAAATTACAACTAATTTGGAACGAAAGGGTGGCTTAAATCCTCAAAATACCGAATATCAAGAGGTACCGTTATATGGTGGTTATACCAAAATATTAGCCGATGTTGTTCATATTTAGTACATTATTACCCACGGACACAGACTGAGTTTGTGCAAAATTTCAGAAAGATATCTCCATTCGTTTCCAAGTTATTAATTTCGCGCCGCTAGATCAGTGATTTCAACCACTGTGCGGCGTCAACTTTTAAATCTCGTGCACACGATAATTTACGAATAGAGGATTTGATTTGACCAACCCTTTGCAAATCGTAAAATATCTTCTGAACGTACATACATACACCAAGTTCGATGATGGTCTATATCGGGTACCTTGTTCACAAAAGTTCAAACTTTTTACACAATTGCGAAATGTCATGTATTAAAGATTTTTTTTTTTTTGAACTTTGAACTCTTTATCTGAGCTTGGAGAAAATATTACCATACCAAAGTTTATTTCAACAGTCGGTATTACATTCTCAGGCAATATCAGGTTACATCGCAAGGTTGGCAGGTGAGTGAAGAGACTACGCATAGTAACCTTATCAAATTTGCACTGCAATTAAATAATACAATTGTATAAAAAGACCAGTGGTATTTTTTCCGAGAGCTCTGGGTCAGCCAGCACCTTACTTTGACCTTCATTTCAAAGTAAGTATTACATTTCACAATCATGGCCCAAGTCCTTTCTGTTGGCATAGTTAACATTTTTTGTCGTAATAATCTTTTGTTGTCACGGCCGTATTCATTACTTTGATTTAGCCTCATATATGATAAACATTTCTTTTACAAAAGGTATTACCTCGTCTCGTCTCCTTGTTGACTTATACATATGTGAAATGCCAAAGTAATTTCTGTTGCGTAGTATCGGATTTATTTCTGTTTTTGTTATTTGTCCGAATCATGATAACATTCCCTAATTGAATGAAGCCTTAATTGAAATTGCATTTGGTTTCGTTGTCAGTGCTGCTGTTAATAGAATTGCTTTTGCGGCTTCGTTTGTTTACCACCATTCGCGGTTACATCATTTAATGCTGTCGATTACTTAATTATCATGGTCAGATAAGGTTTAACAAAAAATTATGCAACTTGGTTTGGTTTTTAGCTGTTGCTGTTGTAAACATTATTTTATGCGCTAAAGCTATAATTACGAACAAATTTGTTAAATAATCAATTAAATAATAACCATAATTAATTGAGTGAATTAAATGCAAACAAAAAACTAATGTTGTAATTAATGGCAAATAATAAAACAACAAATATATGATTGAGAAAAAAAGTAATATAATTTATAAAACTGCGGGTCTATGATTTTGTTGTTATTATTAGACAGACCATAATAAAACAATTTTGCATACAATACTGGGCAAAAAAAAAAATGAACTCAAAGCTAAATATATTACGAACCCAAAAGGACAAAATGTCAATCAATTTGTTTAACGTGACCATTTAGTGTATGAAAATATGACGGTATAATTTAATGTTTAACCTGGAATGTTTGCTCTCTTTATAGAGGTGCAGTTTACGCAATAGCAGATGCGCTGAAAAAAAAACAAGACTGATATTACTGCTATACAGGAAATACGATGGATTGGGAAAGGCGTCACAACAACACCTAAAGCTGATGCACGGTATTATAGCTACCATGACATAATGTATAAGTTTGATTGCGGATTTGTAGTTGGTCGGAGGTTAAAACATCTGGGCTCTAGCTTCACCATAGTTAACTACTTTCAACATCAGCTTTTTTTGCGCTCAAGTTTCCACTGAAGACCAGGACGAACAGACCAAAGATATATTCTACAAGCTCATTGAAGAAACACACGACCGTTGTCCTGCCCATGGCATTAAAATTATTCTATTCGATTTTAATGTCAAATTTGTAGAAGAGAATATCTTTGGTCCAACAGTCGTAAAATTCAGTCTCAACAGTGAAACATTTGACAATTGAATGAGGCTGATATACTTCGCAGCGGCAAAAAAAAATGGTATTTAACATTACCAGATTTAAGTATCTCAACATTCATAAGGGCAACTAACTGTCTCCAAACCAAAAAAAAAGACGAAATCAAAGTGATAACGTTGTGATAGATGGCAGACATTCATCGAGCGTCTTGGATGTACGATCGTTCCGAGGATCAAACTAAGTCTCGCACCACCACTTTCTTGCAGCAAAGGTACGTACCTGATTAAACGTAGCAAAGAAGTACTAGTAACAAAACACGGAAGTTGGACATCGCTAAGCTGCAATCACAATAGCCACAGCATATTGCACTCAACTGGCCAATTGCTTAATTAAAGCACTCCTCGCCTCGATAAAATATCAGCATAGTGGCAAAGTATTGCCCACTTCATGCAAACAGCCACAAAATCGATACATGGATACGAGAGACCTTCACCAAGGAACCCATGGTATGATTCTCTTCCTCATTTTTATAGTTACCGACAAAAATCGGAAAAACGCACAACTTTGAATGAAAAGTTCAAATAAAAGTTGACATCACACTTGCTATTGCTAGAACTTCACGTCTACTTTTTATTGGACGCTTACTTACCCCGAAAAAATTATACCTTTTTTACTAGGGCCACATACAAAACATGTTGCCAAAAATATTAAAACAGTCCCAGGCGAGTCCTTAAACTGCACACTTTCCAAACTTTGCGTGGGAAGAACCCGAAATAGTGGCCCGATGCTGTCGATATTGAGACATAATTAGAGGTTGTAAGGAATAAAACGATATACAACGTTTGGACCAGATCGGTATGTCACTTCGAGGATTATCTTACGTACTACCCAGTTTCGTTGGCGCCTACAGGTATTTTTAGAGCTTTTGGGCCATTATCTCAGTAGGTATGGACTTGCCCCCAAAAAAATGCGCCATCATAACAGGGACAGCAAAAAGAACTGTTTGGAAAAAAATTCAAAACCATCCGAGATGAGCTGTTAAACTGCACTTTTCCCAAACTTTGTGTGGAAGGTACCCGAAAGATGGGACCAATATAGTCCATATTCCAAACTAATTCATAACTATATGAAATAATACGATGTCGAAAGTTTGAAAACTCCCTGCGTAATCTTGCGAATTTGCCATTTTTGTTGGTCATTATCTCAGGAAGTGTGGACTTGCCCCCGAAAAAATTATACCATAGTAAATGGAGCCAATATGCTGAAACAAATTTCAAAACGACCCGGGAGGAGATCTTAAACTTAAATTTTTCCGAGTTTTGTGTAGGAGGTACTTGAAGGAACGGACCGATATAATCCATATTCGAACCGTCATAACGAAAGTTATGACCAATACTATTTTAGCGAAAATTTTTTAACTTTAATGGGGAGGTAATGGAATGTGTAGATCATCATCATCATCATCGAACTTATACTAAATTGGGACAAACTATTACGAATGCCAAATTTTGGACCCGATCGGTTGCTTTGTTTGAGAGTTATCGTGCGCACCAGCCAGACAGACAGACGGGCGGACATTATTCAATCGACTCCAAATTGTCTGAAACATATTTCACCACCACGAGCTATACTAGCCGACTGACATCGATATAGTAAAACGTATCGAACTACAACGATTACGTTGGCTTGGCCATGTCAGCAAGAGGGATAAAGATGCTCCCGCCAAAAAGGCATTTGAATACGAGCCACTCGACGGTATACGCCCCAAGGGAAGGCCAAAACTCCGATGGAAAGACCAAGTTGAAGAAGATATCACAAAACATGGCGTCCAAAATTGGAGAAGTAAGGCAAAAGATCGGTGCGTTTGGAAATATATTCTTAGTTCGGCTTATGGAACCAGAAGTTCTGTTTAGTATAAAAGCCATCTAAGTAAGTAAGTAAGTATCCAATAATAAGGAAGAAGACGAAGTTATCGTAGATCCAATCCTCAACAGGATATTCAATGTATACCACCCCACCAAGATGAGGTAAAAACTGCAAAATCCCGGCTGAGCAATAATAAGGCAGCAGGAGCCAATGGCCTACCAGCAGAGCTGTTCAAAACCGGAGTCTATACGGTGATAGGGTGTATGCATCAGCTAATTACCACCATCTGGCTGGAAGGACGCGTACCCGGGGATTGGAACATCAACTTTCTGTGTACCCTCTAAAAAAGGTTCCGTGTGATATCCTGTTGGATAAGGTTTTACGAGATGTAAACGTCAATCGAAATGACACAATATACAACAATATCGACACTACTTTTTATCGACATAAATTTTTAGTGAAATTCCAAATTTAGTGGACTAGAACTTTTAGAGAACGACATGGAACGACGTTTCTTTTTCGCAAAAAGAAGCCTCCGGTTGTCTTCTTTCAGTCCTTATACACCTTTGTCCACATAACATTCCACCCGTTTAACACTTTTTTAAATTTATTGAAATTACATGTGTAAACATGTGTTTTTCTTATCGTTTTTCCCATATGAATTATGTTTTTTTCACAAATAAACATTTTTGTACCCTCCACCATAGTAGCTAGAGTATATTAAGTTCGTTTTTCTGTTTGTAACACATCGAATTTATCAGTTGGGACCATAAAAATATATACATATATTCTGCATCAATATACAATTATAAGACCCATAGGCTTGTTAACTTCGAAGATGGGCTATATATTGAAACGTTTTGGTATAGTCCTCATATAATGGTACCACCAAATTAAGCGTATTTTGAGGATTTTCTACATTTTCCGACCAAATTCGCACCAATATGGCACTTGGAGTTTCAAGAGGTCTAAAAACATCTCCACCAAAAATGCTGGAGATAGGTCCACGTTTTGGTATAGGTCCCATATAACGGTCCCGATTTAAAGTATTTTGCTAAATTCTCTTATAACCCATCCTAATATTTGTTTTACTTGTGGTACTGCCGACTAAACCACACACAACACACCACACTTGTGACAACAACAAAAAACATAAAGCATTTGCCCATTCGTCTGCACCATCCACCCTAGCATACGTTTGGCACCGAAGACAAACCCCACATACGCACACCACACATCACTTCTGTTGGCAACGCATTTTAATTTCGCACCACCATTCGTACTGCAGGCATTGATCCTGGTGCATTTCTTCACAATTGGCGTCACAAGTGCTTCGCATTTACTTTGCAAACGTATATATAAGATGTTCAGAATTTCATCATAGAGTTCGTCGAGAACTAACCGTAAAAACAGTGAAGGGATGTGTTGCTTGTCCACAATCTAAGTAACCTGTTAGTGATCATAAGTACTCGCACCGCTCTTTGCCAGCTCCCCTGCTCATTGCCAGCTCTATAACCGTAACCAGCTACAACTGCTCTTTGCCAGCTCTATAACCGTAGCCAGCTACCCCGCTCTTTGCTAACTCTATAACCGTAGCCAGCTACCTGCTCTTTGCCAGCTCCCCTGTTCTTTGCTAGCTCTACAACCGTATCCATCTATTTATAGCAGGGGTGCTCGAACTGAAAATATGTTTATCCGTTGCAGGCCAAACAACGACTGATGCTTACTCTCAATTTACGCTACCGTGAAGAAATAAGCACCCCTGATTTATAGCGAGCTACCTGTTCTTTGCCAGCTCTATAACTGTGACCAGCTATGTATAGCCAGATATCCGCTCCTTGCCAGATCACCCGCTCTTTGCCAGATCTTAAACCGTAGTCAGCTACTTGTAGCCAGCTACCCGCTCTTTGCCAGCTTCATAACTGTAGTCAGCTACCCGCTCTTTGCCAGCTCTATGACTGTACCCACTCATTTATAGCCAGCTATCCGATCTTTGCCAGCTCACCCGCTCGTTGCCAGCTCACCCGCTCATTGTCCGCTCCTGATAAAATCCCGCAGCCAAGGTACTCGCTCACCAGTCAACGCACGTAGCCCGCTACTCGCCCGTAATCAATTCACCGTCATCGCTTGCGGCCAGCTACTCGCTCACCAGTTAACGCTCGTAGCCCACTGTTCGCCCGTAACCAATTCACCGTCAACGCTTGCAGCCAGCTACTCACTCACCAGTCAACGCTCGTAGCCCGCTGCTCGCCAAATTCACCGCTCAGCACCGTGAAAGTTTGCGGCCAGCTACTCGCTCACCATTTAACGCACGTAGCTCGCCCGTAACCAATTCACCGTCAACGCTTGCGGCTGGCCGCTCGTTCACCCGTCAACGCCCGTAGCCCACCAATCGATAGTATCCAGTTCATCGCTCAGCACCGTCAACACATGTGGCCAGCTACTCGCTCACCAGTCATCGCCCGTAGCCCGCCACTCGCTCGTGACCAGTTCACCACTCAGCACTGCTACTCACTCGAAACCAGTTCACCGAGCAGTTATCGATAGTTCAGCGCTCATAGTTGCTGGCTCGTGGCAGCCTACCGTTCGTATCCAGCAGCCATATCACCGCTCGCATCCAGCCAAACGCATAGCAAGCTTCTCACACCAGAACCTGAATATTTCACAGCACTCGAGTAAATGGCGTATGCCGAAGCATAGACACCGAGGACCGATATAAGCATATTGACACATACCTACCTCAACTACATCAAACTATACTCGAAATTCCCACATTCATTATACCCACAGCATTTATGCTAAAGAGCCCTGCCAGCAATTGGAAGTGAGTTTCGCACTCCCTCGCCTAAGAGGTCACTCCGGAGACACGCCAAGGAAGATCGTTGGTGAATTACACAAACAATTTCTATAGCCTTATTGTGATTACGTTTTATCGCGTATGTCGACATTTCGGAGTGACTTCCAAGGCGATTGTTTACATTTATTTAATGATTCAACACATTTGAACAAATATAGAACATTTTCTATCTGATGATTATATGAGGCGGTGGTGCAGTGGTAAGCATACTCGCTTTCCACTCTGAAGATCCGGGTTCGCTTCCCAAGTCAGGCAACAAAACATCACATTTTTAAAATTACAAAATTAATGTAGGCGGAAATTGCAAAGAATAATTTCTCTAAAAGAGAAGAAAAATAAATTAAAATAAAAAAATTAAAAAAATAAATAAAAATAAAAAATAGATAAAAATAAAAAAATTTAAATAAAAATAAATAGAAAAAAATATTTTTTTTAATTTCAAGAACTATCGCGGAAATGATCTTCTAGAAGTGTCGCTGGAGTGATTTCCAAGACTACACGCCGGCGTGGTTCATTTCTTCACAACGGAGGTCACTTCAGGGTGACTTCTGCGACTATCGCCGCGACTGTTTTCATCGCCCTGGACGACATGCCTAAGTCACTTCCGCGATAGTTTTTGCTTCAAGGGAGGGTATATACACTTCCATACGGACAAAATGTGACTCATCGAAATAATGTTTTTTGACCCCAAGTATGTTTGGACGAAATTCGTTTCAGACAATTTGGAGTTGATTTAGCCATGTCCGTCCGTCTGTCTGTCTGTCTGGCTGGAGCGCACGAAAACTATCCAATGGATCAACCGATTCGGTCCAAAATTTGGCTTTCGTAATATTTTATTCAAGCTTAGTTTAAGTACGAAGATGGGCTATATCGGTCCACTCCTTCGGGTACCTCCCCCACAAAAGTTCGAAAATGTTCGGAAAATTTGTGCGCACCATAGCTCTTGAAGGGAAAAACCGATATGATCCCAACTTTGCACATCTACAAGACTTAGATGAAGTTCCAATATGGACTCAATGGGTTCACTTCCTTGGGTACCTCCCACACAAAATTTCGGATAAGTTCAGATTAGTACCTGCTCTCTAATCGCATTGATTTTTGTTGCAACAACTTGTATTCACTGCCCCCCATACGACGGTACAAATTTCATCACAGGCAAATCCATACTTCTTGAGAAAATAACCTGAAAGTCGCAGAAAACACCCATGATACAGTGTGTAGTGGCTGGAGCGCAAGATAAATCTCAAACGTATCAGCAGATTCGGTCCAAAATTTGGCTTTCGTAATATATTGTCCAAACGTAGTTTAAGTTCGAAGATAAGCCATATCGGCCCAATCCTTCAGGTACCTCCCCCACAAAAGTTCGAAAATGTTCGATTTGATACCTACTTTACACATCTAAATATATCTACCAGATATAGATCAGGTTCGAATATGGACTTTATTTCGCTGCCTCAATTACGACGGTAAAAGTTTTTTAGGGGCAAGTCCATACTTCTTGAGAAAACAGCCCGAAAGGCCGTGGAGAAGTCCATGCTTCCTGGCATACTGGTCCAAAAGTTATACGATGATTTTGTGGCCCTTTTTGACATTTGAGCTTGCCGAAAAAAATGTGGATTAGGACCAAAGTTCAAAAGTGTGGCGGAGTAGGTACTTAAATGAATGGACCAACTTGGTCCATTATAACAGTGGATCTTATTTTGGGAGTCATATCTTTTCGATAGATATCGCGTACACTAGTCTTTTCAGTGGGTCATCGTATACATTTGGATCATGGCCTTGTCCACGGAAAACATAATATCGCTGTAAACAGGACCACAACGAACATCATCGGAACTTTTGTGGGAGAGGTACCCTAAGAAGAGGACCGATATTGGCCATTCTAGAAGTTATACAAAATATTAGAAGATCTAAAGTTTGGACCAAATCGGTTGCCAACAGATATCGTGCATACCATATTAGTGAAATTTTTCTAGATATTGGGGGATCTATCGGAAGTTGTGAAGTGGGATTGCCCATCTTCGAACAGAAAGTAAGTTCGGACAAAATATGACGAAGGCCAAATTTTGGACCAAATCCGTTGATCAGTCGAGAGTTATGGTGCTCTACAACCACTACTTATGGTTCCATAAGTGTTTTTTACACCTTTCGGTCTGTTTTCATAAGAAGTATGGACTTGCCCCTGAAAAAAATTTAGTGTCGTAATTGAGGCAATGGATGCAAGTTACTTCAACAAAAACCGAATCACTTCGAGAGCAGGTCTTAAAGTGAACTTATCCGAAATTTTGTGTGGGAGGTACCTGAAGGAGTGGACAAATATAGTACATATTTGAACCTGATCTATATCTGGTGGATATATTAGGATGCGTAAAGTATTGATCAAATCGGCCACTCACTTCAAGAGTTATCATGCACACAATTTTTCCGAACATTTTTGCATTTTTTGGGGGAGGTAACTGAAGGCAGGGACGTACGCAGGATTTCATTTCGGGGGGGGGGCACAACTTGACCAAAAATCATGAAAAATTCAAATGTTGTGTAGCGTTACGTAAAGCTATTTTAAGGGGTTATGGCCACTGTAGCAGATTAAGCAAATTCATAAATAGAGATGGACAGTGGGTAAATACCCCAAAAAAATTAAAAATTATTCAAACAGACTGTTACACCACTTATAAGCATGAGAAAAGCATTTCATGCATTTTTTTTATAAAAAATCTATTAAATTTTTTATTTATTTTCTTTTTTTTAATCTTACATTAAATGTCCGCTTATAAAGCAGTGTTTTTACTAAAGCAGTTTGCGGTACACACTGTAGTTTGAAAAAGAATAAACCGATCAGCATATATTTTTGTGGGATCATTAATAATAATAATCTTGTCCATTATGGAAAAGGAATTAAAAAAATCAATTTTTAAAAATTTTGAACAGTTAAAATCAAAATTTCGATTTTAACAAAAACAAAACACTGTACAAAATTGATATTTTTTCTGACTCCGTCAGCAGTTTTTTTAAAGACTCTCTCGGTTAAGCACATGATTTATGTGTACATTAGTCCCACAAAAACATATAAAGTGCCACTTCGAGGAAAAGACGTTTTTAGTTTCTATGCTACATACAAAACACAATAAATGTTTCCCTTCGAAAGCTCATATCTCGGTAAATTTTTGTCTGATGGACTGGAAATTTTGGCACATATTCTATTCTATATTCTATTCTATATAAATAAATTCAATAGAAAGAATTCATAATATTTAGTCCCAATTTACATTAGGCGAGTTTACTTGCGGCAAGTTTCAGTTTGTAGGAGAGACACATAAGGGGTATGGAAGTGGAAAAAAATTTCTTGTACCTGCAATTTTCAGGCAATTCCATTTATATTTTTTCATTTTTGACATTAATTTCATTGTTTTGAAAACAAAACTTGCAGAAACAGAATTGCCTGTATAAACGCAAGAGGCAAGTTTAAAAGAGAACGAGAAAAATTGTCGCAAGAAAAATCGTTTAATGTAAATTGGGACTAAGGATACAATTTTAAATATTTACAGAGTAGGATATTTAGAATTGAAAAAAGAAGATTTTCACTATTTCGATGATCTTAGCCTAATTTTTAAGAATATCGGCTGTCGTTGTCGTTGATATGTTTCCAAATGAAAACATTAAGAAAAATTTAACAGTTTTGGAGATATGGTGCGAAATGTATACAAATTATGGAATTTTTAGATATATTATAAATTTTATTTTTTTTTTTATTTCTCCAAATATTTTATTTTGGCCCTTATTTACAAATTTGCTGCAAAGGTCAGAAGAAGATTTGCGTTGGTTTCAGAGATATAGCCTCGAGTTGCTTAAAAAGTCGATATTTAACAATGTTTAGATGGGGCCATAAAATCCAAGCTGTATCTGACTCAACAAAACGAAACTAGGGCTTTTGTACTTTGGGTCTGACAAACACTTTGATGGACTTAGTTCTATATAGTTTTGACAAATAACAATCGATGCTTATTGAACCCCACATAATTATTCACTAATAACACTGTGCTACAGTGAAAATTTGCAGGGGTTCTAATGCATAAATTCGGTTTTGTGGGAGTCCACAGAAGACGAAAATACCTTTGGTTTCTTTGGGTCACTTCGGTTTTTCATTTTATAACGGTAAATGTAGCGAAAAACGGGGTTTCTTGGATTTTCAACTTTAAACGGACATTACTTCTTTTTTCCACAACCGATTTGCACACACTGTTTTTCATTATAAAGGGGAGAGTAATGACTTTCGAACAAGCCATAGATTTTTAAAATTGGTTAACAAATGGCTAATTAATAGTGGTTTAAGTGTGACAAAAACGCATTAAAAAACAGTAAAATGTTTTTCCTTATGCTCTAGGCTGCGTAAATGACACCTAACAGTACAATTATTTATAGTTAGCAAGTAGGAAATTTAGTTGGCTTTCCAAAATGGGAAAAACCAACAAAATCCGTTGAAAAATGAATGCGTTATGGCATTTTTTGTGTTTCAGCTTTTTGGTTTTTTTTTCATATTTTCCTTTATAAAACATTGATAACTTGTGCGTAATTGTTAAGCAGGATAATCACAATTAGAATCATACATGCTAAGATACCCATCTTTTATAAAGGAAAATATGAAAAAAACCAAAAAGTTGAAACACAAAAAATGCCATAACGCATTCATTTTTTCAACCGATTTCGTTGGTTTTTCCCATTTTGGAAAGCCAACTAAATTTCCTACTTGTTAACAGTAAATAATTGTACTGTTAGGTGTCGTTTACGCAGCCTAGAGCACAGGCAAAAACATTTTACTGTTTTTTAATGCGTTTTTGTCACACTTAAACCACAATTACTTAGCCATTTATTAACCGATTTTAAAAATCTATGGCTTATTCGAAAGGCATTACTCTCCCCTTTATAATGAAAAACAGTGTGTGCAAATCGGTTGTGGAAAAAAGAATTAATGTCCGTTTAAATTTGAAAATCCAAGAAAGCCCACTTTTCACTACATTTACCGTTATAAAATCAAAACCCGAAGTGACCCAAAGAAACCAAAGGTATTTTCGTCTTCTATGGACTCCCACAAAACCAAATTTGTGCATCAGAAATCCTGCAAAAAAATTTTGTCCACTTTTGTATCACAGTGTAATTATTTGAGAGACATTCCTCTCGATAGTTGGCGCGCCCATAAGCTTTTTAGTTGACCACCGTAGTATTTAGAGCTTTGTCAGGAAGCATAAACTTGTCCACAAAAAGTAGGATATCGCTGTAAACAAGACTACAAAATGTCCAAAGAATCATCGAACAGTCTTTAAACTGCAGTTATGTTAGACTTGTATAAGAGACCTGAAGATGTTGTCCAAACATATTCTCTTGGACCTTGATGTACTTTTAGAAGTAATCTTGCGAACCATATTAGGTTCGATTTTAGACCGAATCGGTTAGTCCCTTCGACCATTTTAGTGAACATTTTTGAACTTTTATGACGGAGGTACCGATATGACTTAAATTTAATTTGGACAAAACATTACGAGATCCATAACTTGAACCGAGAGTTATCATGAGTTCCAACCTGCCAGACAAACAGAGATACAGACGGACGGACGGTGGTAAGTACTTCCATCTTGGCTGAAACGAATATCGTCCAAACATATGTGAAGTCTTAAATCATTATTTTGATGAAATCTATACGATACAATCCTAGTGTATATAATGTCGTAATCTAAAGTCTGAGGTTACAATTATACTTCGGTGATGATAAGTAAAACCCAAGTGACGCACAAAAATTCATTTGTCTTCATTATTTTCTCATACTGTTTAGCAGCATATTTGGCGATGGCAGTAAAACAAATTTCTAATTGACTTTCAATATGTAGTCCACGAAGGACCGACACTTCATACATTTTATTCAATAGATTTTTTTTATATATTTCCATTCCCATAATACTGAACTCGTTATTTTTGTTATAACCGAATGAGTTTTAAGCCTCTAGAGACATGGGGTATATTCATTAAGTAATTAGCATTTGATAGTGGTATGATATGACATGAAGAAGTAATTCAGATTTTATTGGAAGTTTCTCTCAAAAACAGCTTACAAACAAAAATTTTTAAAATATTTTCTTACAAAACTTGTTAATGATGTACATTTTCTGTTCAGAAACTTAAGAAAATATAAGTTTTAATTTGAAATCTTCAAATATACAAAAATTTTTATGAGAAAAAAATATAATAACTAGTTACAGTAGCTTAAAAAATTTTGTTCGACCAAACCATTTCGGGGGAGAGCCCGAGAGTTTTGACCGGGAAAAAACGATTCTGAGCCAATGTGCGTCATTTTCTACGGGCTCTATAAGTATAGTTAAACGTATATTATGAAAATTAATCTATCCGTTCAGAAGCTACAGAGTTTTGGCAAGGAAAAACGATTCTGAACCACTGAACCACGATTCTGAACCACTTATAGGACAAATGTTCTTTAAGGACCAACAAAGTAAGTAAGATCAGTTTACAGTATATTTAGGCCCTCCACTAATGTAATTGGTTTTTTGCACAGTCATAGTCTGAGGGCATTAACTGTCGACAAAGGCAACTGATTCTTCACTATTATTGTTCATATGCCTGTACATATTGCATCCCAGCAAAAATACTCATTACAAATTGGCCTACTTTCTCATTATTTTAACATGGGCATGTCATAGGGAGTAAGTACTTACTTTTTGGCCACTAAAAAGTAGATAAATAAGTAGTTACTCCCTGGTTACTTCAAGTCGTAACTACTTATTTAAGTACTTATTTATTTACTTTTAAGTGCCAAAATATAAGTACTTACTCCCTATGACATGCCCATGTTAAAATAATGAGAAAGTAGGCCAATTTGTAATGAGTATTTTTGCTGGGATGCCATTTATACGTCTATTACCTTTAACAGTTGCTACAGGTTTTACTACAAGAATTCAGTTGTCACTGATGCTAGAGAGACCAAGCTAAATCTTTTGTATTGCCAGGTTTAAATCTCTGTTGTTTGGTAACAGCCTAAGATTTTGTCATGGTTTGCGTAGCTTTTGAATTTTATTTGAAATCTAGGAAAAGGCATAAAGTTCACATGCTTCTTTGAAAGGCGATTTCGTCAGAATAAAGAAAGGAAGTTAATAAAAAATGACAACAGATTCCTTCTTCTCTTTACTTACTTACTTAGTTTGCTTCCATTTCTACAATTTTATAGTAAAAAGACAAATAATTTCCGGAAGCATTTATTCGTTCACTGCTGATGATGGCGCTTACACATAACTTTGTGCAGTACTTCTTGTATGTCATAATAGTGTGCTGGTGTGTGTAAGCATGTGTTTGTCCTTTGAACATCAAACTTCATTTAAACATTTCCTCTTTTCTGTTTTTTTTTCTGGTAGTGTTCGTTCCAGTTCCACCAGAGACACAATTCATGCACTTGCTGACTAAAAACCAATTCTCCAGGCAAGCACTTAAGTCGGCTTCTTTTGTTTGAAGGGGTTCATTGTTTGATAAAAGAAGCCAACGATGCAATGCATGAAAGGCAAACATACACACAAAAAAGAATGAGTTTAATTTATGAAGGTGGGTTGAAAATCGCAGAGTGTACAAAGGGACACAAATGCCAAATCAACCCAAAAACTAAAGATTTCCATTAAAGAAATTATGTAAATTGTTTATTTTTTATTTCCTTCTTTTTTAATATCTTCGATCCACACTGATAACCCCCTATAATTTTCTCACATGGCTTGTCTAGTTTCACTGTAAAAAAGTGTTTTTGCTTTTTGTTTTCATTTACTGTTCACATTATGTGAGGGTGGTTTGTGGTTTAACTTTACCACAGTTCATGCGTTAAGCATTCCACAGTTGCCAAATGTACATTGAAAAGTATTCGACTGAAAATAAAAGGCAGAAAAAGAATGAACCACAAAAAAATCAATAACATTCCAATAAGAATTTAATGAAATTTTTTATTGCACTAAAAATTGTTTCCTTACAATTTTGAGAATTTTATGTATGTTCGCCATGAAATTAAATCGAAATTTTTATATTGCATGAATGTTTAAATGAAACTCTTAACGGGTTTGATTCCTTTTAAATGGAAAATTAAATAATATGGTATAGAAGGAGTAAGTAAAGGAAATATATTATTACTCTCTATTGGTATATGATCTTCTACTTGTTGACAAAGTTGTTGATTGTTTTAGACGCTATAAAATCTACGAAATAAGAAAAATTAAAGATTTTCATAATTTTCTTACTTTTAGTGTGTATCTGAAAAACTATTTCAATATTTGTGGAATGGTGTCCAGACTATATATTTGACTAGAGTATAGTACAAACCATAGTGAGGTCATAAGTGTGTTCAACTTGCACACAGAGGGTGTCTGCTTAAATCAGTGGCCATGAAATCATATTTTTCGGTTGGTGATTATTTGGCCCCTCTGCCTACGACACACCCAGAGAAAAAATGACATGATAGTGTAACAACAACGTCTGTGCTCGTGGTCAATTCAAATTCGCCGTGGTCAATTCGACAACGGTTTAGACCGAATTGAGCACGCATGATCTTAGATTGACACCACTCCGTAGTTAGATTGACCCCACACTGGTCCCAACCTGCGACAAAAATCAAAAAATCGATATCATCAAATCTTTGCGACAATTCAGCAAATTGTCTCTAAACATATCATATTTTAATATTCCAGCACTGTTTTTGTAATTTGTAACGGTATTTAAAAAAAAACAGAAGAAGTTGACATTTACGTACGATCTTTTAAAAACTTTAAAAACATCAGTAAGGTTGTGACTTCTTACAAGGCAAGTAACTCAAAATTGCAAAGATAAAATTATTTTTTTCGAAATGGAGTTCTTGTACAAAGATTTCTAATTACTCTTACATAAAAATTTGTACACATTATTCGCATAAAATGTGCTAGAAACCACATTTTTATAATATATACATTTTTTGTATAATTTTTTTTCAAGTCCTAAATATTGAAGTTGAGTTTTACTAACTTCGCCATCCTTCACCACTTTTTTCACCTTTTTTGAGAAATGTTCGAAATAGTGTTAAGTTTACAAACAAGTTGGTTCCAACTACATATATTTGCATTTCCGTGTGTGACATTAAAAATACTGACGATGCCTCTGGTCGTTTTAGTGAATATGCCCTATTACTGTATTCTCAGTTTCTTCTTTGTTTTGTGTTTTAATTGTTTGTTTTGGTTTTTTATACCCTCAGCATTTATGCTAACGAGGGTGTATACACTTTCATACGGGCAAAATGTGCCTCATCGAAATAATGATTTTAGATCCCAAGTATGTTTGGACGAAATGTGTTTCAGACAATTTGGAGTCGATTGAGCAATGTCCGTCCGTCTGTCTGTCTGGCTGGCTGGAGCGCACGATAACTCTCGAAAGGATGAACCGATTCGGTTCAAATTTTGGCTTTCGTAATATTTTACCCAAACGTAGTTTAAGTTCGAAGATGGGCTATATCGGTCCACTCCTTCCGGTACCTCCCCCACAAAAGTTCGATAATGTTTGGAAAATTTGTGCGAACGATAACTCTTGAAGGGTGTAACCGATTTGGTCCAAACTTTGCCCATCGCAAAATGTGTACCAAACTTAGATAAGGTTTCAATGTGGACTCAATCGGTCCACTCCTTCGGGTACCTCCCACACAAAATTTCGGAAAAGTTCAGTTTAGGACCATCTCTCGAATTGCTTTCATTTTTGTTTTAGCAACTTGTATTCACTGTCCCCCATATGACGGTATAAGTTTCATCAGGGGCAAGTCCATACTTCCTGAGAAAACAGCATGAAAATTGCAACAAAAAAAAAAACACTTATGATACCGTGTGAGGTGGTTGGATCTCCTGATTCGGTCCAAAATTTGGCCTTAGTAATATTTTGTCCAAACATAGTTAAAGTTCGAAGATAAGCCATTTAGGTCTACTGCTTCAGGTACCTCCCTCATCTCCCCCGCAAAAGTTCAAAAAGTTCGGATAAATTGTTCGTACGGTAACTCTTGAAGGGAGCGGCCGAAGTGGTCCATACTTTACACATCCTAATATATCTACCAGATAAAGATCAGGTTCAAATATGGACTATATTTGTCCACTCCATCCGGTACCTCCCACACAAAAATTCGGATAAGTTCACTTTAAGACCTGACATCGAATCACTTTGATTTTTGTTGAAGCAACTTGCATTCGCTGCCTCAATTACGACGGCAAAAGTTTTTTAGGGGCAAGTCCATACTTCTTGAGCAAACTGCCCGAAAGGTGTAAAAATCACCAATGGTGCCATATGTAGTGTCTGGAGATCTACTTCCATAATGGTCAATATCGATCCATTCCTTTTAGTATCTCCTCCGCAAAACTTCTGATCTTTAATCTTAATCAAAAATTTTAAAACCCCCTAAGTACATACGTTTCTTGGGAAAAAATTGTTTTAATATACACAGGCTGAGGGTATATCTCAGTCGGCGAAGCCGACTGATACTTTTTTACTTGTTTCTTTAAAGGTTTAGACATTTTTGTTTTGGGATCTACTTATGAGTGTATTTTTTTACATTTGTATATTTATACCCTATACCACAATGTTGAAAAGGGTATTATAAGTTTGTTTTGGTAAAAATTCATGTAACACCGCGAAATATTCGTCGGACACCCCCAATGTGGTATACCAATCTTCATATCTCGACGAGATAAAGCGATTTGGAGATGTGTGTCCGTCCGTCCGTCTGTCCATTATAAATTGTAAACACGCTCCAGGCCGCAATTATGGACCGATCGTCACGAAATTTTGTATGGAGGTCGCGTTCAGATCAGAATAGATCCCTATTCTTATTGGTGATGATCGTGAAATATTTAGAGGGTTAAATGGACCAACACATTTGTGTGAAAATTTTTAATATACAGCTTATATCTTAATTCCTGGAAATGACATTCCGGACAAGTGAGATATACTTGAAAGTGGAACGCTTGACCTTTCAATTGATGCAAATTATGTTGGTGTGCATGATCAGATAACACAGTTACAGTCTAATATATTCCGTTTTTTGTTTGTAGTGTAATAATAAACTCGCTAGAAGTCGCAATTATACATCAATTGTCACGAAATTTTGCACCGGGTCAAAAAAGATACCTACAATTTTGAATGATGATCTGATATTCATTAGCTGGTGAAATGGACCATTACTTTTGTATGAAAAATATATATATTATTTTTGGTCAATATTTTAATTCCTTGAAGACATACATATATATTTCGCTAAGTAGCCTACATATGGAAAAAAACTACTGACGTTTGCTCTGATGTAAATTGCAATAAAGTGTTTGCTGGATAACGGGCTTACTGCCTAATATATAATGGGTTCTGTGTAGAGACCACATTTTTATCCCATGCTACATATTGTCTCTCCAAAAGTTTATGTAACACCACGAAATATTCGTCCTAGACCCCTTATTTGGTATGCCAAAATTCATATCTCGACGAGATAAAGCGATTTAGCGATGTGTGTCCGTCCATTAAAAATTGTTAACAAGCTTAAGGCCGCAATTTTGGACCGATTGTAACGAATTTTTTAAGGAGGTTGGGTTCGGACCAGATCGTGAAATGTTCAGGGGATGAAATGGACCAAAAACAAAATTTTAACCAATTTTGTAGCGGCTCTGTAGGTCAAAATAATTACCCGCAAAATTTTAAAGAAAGTTTGAGTTTATGATGAAGAAGAAGCGTACAAACCAACGTGAAGATCAGATAATACTTAGCGGGTTAAATGGACTGAAACTTTTGTGTGAAATGGGTAAAAATTTCAATAACGTAGCGGTTAAACAACGAAAGTAGTAGTACTACATAAGTGGGTTTCATTTCATTTAAGTTTTTGTGAACTACATTTTCCTTTCCTGCTACAAAAATGTCTTTGTCATGCTAGATAACTTTTTGGTTTTGGTCATAAGTATTATACATTACATCTCTGATATTTGATAATTATATTTTCACAATCATTGAAAAGAAGTTCCGTGGAGAGCGATTGTCCAGGGATAGTGGTATAGGGTATCCCATGGTCAGCTCCTTCCGACTATAGACTTTTCTTACTTGTTTTGATATATGTATGATGCTACATATAATATGAAAAATAAAAAATAATTTAAAAAAATTAAGTTTCAGTGTTTTATTTAGAAATGCACTTAAAACTAGAAAATAATTTGTCGCTTAGCCTCAATAAATATATTCTTTCTCATGATGGAATCTCTCAAATAAAACGCTTGCATTTGAATTAAAAATTGTGAAAATATTGAACGGCAAGCGTTTATATATTTATTGAGGCTAAGCGACAAATTATTTTCTAGTTTTAAGTGCATTTCTAAATAAAACACTGAAACTTAATTTTTTTAAATTATTTTTTATTTTGAACTTTTTAGTAAATACATTTTTTGACCACTGAGAACAAAATTATAGTCAATTTTGGCCGTAAATTTAGATAAAAACTTTAAAATGCCTGAAATCGTGTAGTACCGTTATATAAGGGCTATACCAAAACCAGGACTTATGTCCATAATTTTTTATGGGGAAGTTTCTGTACCATTGGGAACTCCAAATGCCAAGTTACAGTCAATTCTGGCTAAAAATGAAGATAAAATCCCTAAAAAACTTGAAATCGGGTAGTACCGCTATATGGGGGCTATACCAAAACCTGGGCCTATGTCAACAATTTTTGGTGGAGAAGTTTCTGTACCATTGGGGACTCCAAACGCCAAGTTACAGCCAATTCGGCCTAAAAATGAAGATAAAATCCTTAAAACACTTGAAATCAGACCATACCTAGGGTGTCCAAAACCGAAACCGGTTAACCGGTTAACCGGTTTTGAGTTACAAAACCGAAACCGGTTAACCGGTTTTGAGTTACAAAACCGAAACCGGTTAACCGGTTTTGAGTTACAAAACCGAAACCGGTTTTCGCCAAAAACGTCATTTTCGGTTAACCGAAAAAACCGGTTATTTGTGTCAGTTAACCGGTTTTAAAAAAGTAGTAATATTTTTACAATTTCATTACAATTGTATTCTTGAAAGTAAACTAAACTTAACTAACAAAAGGTACGGCTAAATTATATATGTCAGATACCTTTAAACTTGAAAATATTTTGTGTAAAATGGCACAACTTCAGTATAGTTCAATTGAACGATCTATGAAAAAACTGCGTATACGTAATATCACACGGTTGTTTGAATGACGTTATTCATACGTTTTTGAATTATTACATTAAACTAAGAACTTGTCGAATTTAAGGTTGTAAAAGGTAACGATAACAAAGTACATTTTGATTCCGGCACGATAATATGAGGTTCTCAACGCAAAAAGGAGAATCCAGACTTAATAAAATGTAAACTTAATTCCTTTGGTACACAATCGTATATTTGTAAGGGATTTTACTATTCTTAGAGCACAATTTCTGACTTATGTTTGCTGTCTCCACTTTAAGGTTGAATGTTAAATAACAAGGATATTATCAAATAATTATATAATAACGAATTAGTTATACTTAATTTACCCATTGCCGCACATTTTTTTATCAAATATTTATCAATTATGAGCAATTTTGTACGTATTTTACAAAACCGGTTTAAACCGGTTAACCGGTTTTGAATATTTTTGAAAACCGAAAACCGGTTTTTGAAAAAACTGAAAATTTCGGTTAACCGAAAACGTTTTGTTTGGAAAACCCGGTTTTTTGGACACCCTAACCATACCGCTATATGGGGGCTATATCAAAACCTGGACCCATGTTCACAATTTTTGGTGGGGAAATGCCTGTATAATTGGAAATCCCAAATGCCAAATGACAGCTAATTCGGGCAAAAATGAAGATAAAATCCTCAAAATACCTGAAATCGGGTGGTACCGCTATATGGGGGCTGTAGGAAAAATTGGGCCCCTATTTATGTATTGTCTTCCAAATCTGAAAAGTGTGCAAAGTGTCAATTCGATTGGTCAACTGCAACTGCGTTAAAAATGAGTTACTAAATTTGAACTAAGTCGGGTGGTACCGCTATATGGGGGCTATAGGAAAAGATCGACCCATATTGGATTTGGTTTCACATTCATGTATTGTCCTCAAAATCTGAAAACTGTGCTAAGTTTCAGTTCTATTGCTCAACTGCAACTGTGTCAAAATTGAGTTACCAAATTTGAAATGCGAGTTAAATAAAACACCGTTAAAACATTGTAAAATGGACCGATCTTTGTTTTAATTTTATATTCATGTATTGTCATCCAAATCTGAAAAGTGTGCACAGTTTTAGTCCGATTGGTCAACTGCAACCGTGTCAAAATAGAGTTAACAAATTTGAAATGCAATTTAAATAAAACACTGTAAAAATTCTAAAAATGGACCAATATTGGTTTTGATTTCATATTCATACATTGTCATCCAAATTTGAAATGTGTGCAAAATTTAATTCGATTGGTCAACTGCAACTGTGTTAAAAAAGAGTTACCAGATTTGAAAAGCATGTAAAATTGAGCACTGTGCAACACTTTAAAAATGGACCAATATTGGTTTTGATTTCATATGCATGTATTGTCATCCAAATCTGAAAAGTTTGCAAAGTTTTAGTTCGATTGGTCAACTGCATTTGTGTGAAAAATGAGTTACCAGATTTGAAAAGCAAAATACCGGAAATCGGGTGGTACCGTTATATGGGGGCTATAGGAAAAAACGGACCCATATTGATTTCAGTTTCATATTCACGTATTGTCATCTAAATCTGAAAAGTGTGCAAAGTTTTACTTCAATTGGTCAACTGCAACCGTCTTAAAAATCAGTTACCATATTTGAAAAGGGGGATAGGTTAGACACCGTAAAAATACTGTAAGAATGGACCAATATCGGTTTTGATTTCATATTCATGTATTGTCATCCAAATCTGAAATGTGTGCAAATTTTAAGTTCGATTGGTCAACTGCAACTGTGTGAAAAATTAGTTACCAGATTTGAAAAGCAAATTAGATAAAACACTGTAAAACATTGGTTTTGATTTCATATTCGTGTATTGTCATCCAAATCTGAAAAGTGTGCAAAGTTTTAGTTCCATTGGTCAACTGCAACCGTGTTAAAAATGAGTTACCAGATTTGAACTAAACACACACCGAAGCAAGTTAAATAAAACACTGTAATAATAACTTACAACTACTCACTAATTCTGACGCCCTTGTGTCGGACAACAAAAGCCATTCCAGAACAAATGTATGCCTATTTAAATTCCAGATTAAATTAAATTCTTGCGTATTTGAAAGATCTATTGCACTTTTCGTGGACCGATCCAAATCTTCACATTCTCTTATTAGGGAAGCTTATAATGAATTGCCAACTGATTCATCATCTTCGGGAAAATCTAGGCTGGATAAAAATAGGTGGAGTGTGACATGCTTTGAACTTGTAGGTCCTACATTAAAAACTGTTTTATAATTAAAGTTTTTATCTGAAAGAATTCCTCCGTCTTTTGATAAGTTGGAACAGAAGTGCTGGCACGTGTCTACTTTCGTTTCCACCATTCATCTATTTTGGATGGAACTGACATAGTTTCATCATATATTCCAAGCTATTTATAAATACTGAGATAAACAAAGCAATATCAGTAATTCATACTTCTCTTTTTCTCCAATCAAAGAGCTGTTCTCTGAACTCCACACGCAGTCCTAATTGTGGCATTGCTTCCTTTAAATCTTCTTTTTTTTAAGTACGGCAAACTTCGAAATTTTAGTTGTGACACTAAAAGATTGAAAAAGTTAAAATTCAATTTAAATTCCACTACCATATTAAATTCCACTATCATATTTCGTATACAGTTGAACATTTTATTATACCCTACACCACTATGTGGGGAGGGTATTATAAGTTGGTTTTGCCCAAAAAGTTTGTATTTTGCATTTTATTCCAAAGCAAATATCTCAGCGTCTATAAGGAACATATAAAAAGCAAAACATGGCAATGAAAGTAGAAAATATTGCCTTTGAACGATGTAACGTATGTTGTCGTAGGCGGTCACAGAACGAAGATATCGCAATAGTCGCTAATAGAACCCAACTTTTCATTTTTGCGATTTTAATAATAATGACGGATATCACACCTTTGGTTGGGGACCTTCTAAAAGCAAAGCCTGACTAAGAAAGTAGAAAATCCCATCTTTAAAATTATGCAAATTAGGTTGGCGTAGGTAGTCAAATAATAGAGATATCGCAATAGTCGGTAATGTATCCATTTTTCCACTTTTTCTGCATTAACACTACAGGTCGGAAGTTTGATCGGATCATCACGAAATTATCTCAGAGAGATAGAAGCCTATTGGTGTTGGTGATGTCGATAGCAGTCAAATATACAATTAAATATTAATTATTTTGGTTCAGTTCGCCTTAAGTCATTTGGTATAAAAGCCAGATAGGTGAAAACTTTCGTATCTCCCTAAAAGAAATGTTTTCGAGTGAAAAGATTATGCACAGAGGAAGTGGTGTAGGGTATCACATAGTCGGCCCAGTACCGACTATAGCCTTTTCTAACTTGTTTTTATTTATTTACCTTTTAAGTATTCATAAAGCGACTGTATGCCCTTTAAGAATTCCTTAAGCTTATTATGGTCGTCACTGTCTTCTGTTACTTGCGTTCTTGGAAGGCATGTATTGCTGACCATCATAATACCACCATTGATCTCTACTAACTCAGCAATGATATTTTGCGGCTCTTCTGTAAAATTATTTATTCCATTTTTATTATTTTCCATTTTTGATAAATTTTATTTTTTAACGCATCATTTCACTTTCAGCAAATTGACCACGAGCCGTGCTCCTTAAGGTCGACCGAGTCAATGTTTTTGTACAAGTATTTTTAACTATTATGAAACAGTTAGCTTCCTTTCCTGTCCACAAATGTAGGTGCAAAAGTTTTCGAACGGATACCCCAAATTTAATCTAAAAATATGTGTTCAATTAGGTGGTACATATGTATTGGGGCTATATCAAAGCGTGGACCTATGCTGACAATTTTTGGCGGAAGGGTTTTGTTACGGCAGGGAATCTCAAGTGTCAAATTACGGGTAGTTTCATGAAACCATGTAGCTAAAACCAATATAATACCGAAAATCAGGAGATACCGTAATATGGGTGCAATATCAAAACATGGACTTACTTTTAAAATTTTTGGTTGAAAAGTTTCGTGACTGCAGAGAACCTCAAATGTCTAATCTCAGGAAGTTCTGCCAAAAAATTTTACTAAAACCCTGAAAATACCAAAAATCGGGAGGTACCTTTATATGGGGTTTATACCAATGACCGGTACCGTTATGTGGGAGCTATATGAAAGCATGTACCTACATATATTGACAATTTTTGGTGGAGAAGTTTCGTGACCACTAAGAACTTCAGATATCAAATTACAGCTAGTTCGGTTAAAAAAGTGACCAAAATCCTCAAAATACAGAAAATCGGGAGGTACCGTTATATGGGGGCTATATCAAACCATGGACATATGTTGACGATTTTTAGTGGAGAAGTTTCGTGACCACAGAGAACCTCAAATGTCAAATTAGAAATTGTTAAATATCGGGAGGTACCGTAATAAAGGGGCTGTAACATCGAATTTGACCTGCTTGCAAACAAAAAATCTTTGAAAAATTTCAGTGTTCTATCTCTATTTTTGTGGATGCTAGAGTGATTACAACTTGTTTTACCCTGATCAAGAATATACATACGTTATATGGTCGCAAATGATTATATTAATGCGTTACAAACGGAAAAACAAACTTAATATATCCTCCACACTACTGGAATGTTCGGACTCTTTATATATATTTTACGCACTTGCATAGTACAAGGCTTATTTACTGCATTACGAGAAACATATGTATATGATGGATAGGGGCACAGCAGCACTTGGTGATGAGGCACAATTTAAAAGATAAATTCTTCAACAGTTGTCTTATCTGCGCTCAAGCGCTCAGCGAAGACATAGGCGAGCAGATCAAAAATATACTTTACAGCCGATCTAGTTCTCGACGTTTATAGAGAAACGTGGCTGTCACCAGACAAAAAAGTAAACATCGACTAAAGTACGAACAGACACAACGTGGCAATTTGACATCGAATAGCAACCATTTCAACAGAATGCAACAGCATATTCCAATCAACTTACTGACTATCGCAGTTTTGAAGTACAAAGGGGGACACTTTGCGAACATACGTAAGATACATATCGACCAAACCCGTAGTACGACCAACAGTATCGTATTTCTATCGAAGAAAAGAAGGCGGTTTATAGGGCCATACTGCAAAGAAACACCGTATTTTCTCCAGAAAAAAGATGCAAACTGAAAACTGGAGAGCGAAAAAATCTATATGCACAACAGTAGGAATAAAATCCGAAGGCATTCTGCAGAGAACTATCGGCACAAGACCAAGTTTTTAATAACTTCCGTACCACCTATGAACATTTTAACATTTTGTATTTTGTCTTCTTTGGGGATATAAAACATTGCGGCAGATAATTTTCGGTATGTCCACGTTTTTATATAGCCCTTCCCGATAGTACCTACCGATTCTGAGAATTTTGTAGACCAACCAACATACACACATAACGGTTCACGTAAGGAAACTTCGCCATAGAAAATTGTGGACATGAGTTCACATTTTGGAATAGCTCCCATATACGGTACCGCCCTACTTCAGGTACTTAGATTTTTTAGCTGCATTTTCTCACCAATTTAGCTATAATATCGAATTTAATTCAAACTCCGATATACTAGAATTTCGAGCTCCGATTTATACGAATTTCGAGCTCAGATTTACTCGTGAGTGAAAAGTGGGGACGGGGGTGTTGGCAAGTTGTCTTAGGTGCAATTTTTTGTTGGGGGTGGGGCAAGTTTATTTGGTGGTGGGATAAGTTTTTGTTTGATGGGGGAGGGTGCTAGTTGCCCCCTCAAATTGCTCGAATTCGGGAAGCGTTTCACCCGCGAGTGGATTCGAGCGAGTATTCGGAGCTCTGGGTGGAGGGTGTAAAAACTAAAGCCGAAAATAACGCTTTCTTTACTTTAAATCACAAGGACTACCTTCAAAAAAATATAAAAACCCTACTAAATACACACATCATAATAGCGTGCAGGGTATACAAATTGGGATGTGCATCTTTTCGATATCTCCGAAATTTGGCCAATACCATACAGGGAAAATGTTTCATTCTCATTTATTTTCAAAGAAATAAAACCGAAACAATCAACTCTCGTTTTCTTCAAGTGTAACGACCAATATGTGTTTGGGCATTATTTGTCAGTGATATGCTACTCAAGTACATGGAAGCTCTGTCTCTCTTTCACATTTGATTATATTCATTTGCATTTTAAATTACAAATATGACATTATAGAATGCGATTTATATAATCAGATGTGATAGCAATCAATATTGTTTGTTTTGTTACAGCACAATGCGAAAATGAGAGAACGCCAACCAAATTGTTAGTCATTTGAAAGGCAAATGTAATGAAATTCCATACAACAACGAAATGGCAAAGACGAAATTAATGTAAAATTGCCATTGACGCGAAGCAAATTCAATGACAGCTTTATGAATAAAGTAACTTTACATTTTAGATGAAGTAATGCTAATGGGGAGTACTTAATTAGCTAGCTGGCTTTTTTACAGAACATTTGTTCCATAAGTCATTCCTCTCTGTTTGTTCCTGTATTTTCCCAATCTGGGATATGGAGTTTCTGATGTCGCGTTTCACTTGTTCTCTCCAACAAAGCCTTGGGCTCATTATCACTCATTCTTATGACATGGCCTAACCATCGCTATCGTTGTGTCTTGATTCGTTTAACTATACTGATTTTGTTGTTTAGTTGATACAGCTCGTTGCTCATACGACGTCGATATTCGCCGTCAACGCAGATTGGCCCGTAAATCTTTCGAAGAATTTTTTTCTCGAACGCACCAAGCACTGCCCTATTCGCTTGCGCAAGTATCCATGCTTCGGAACCACACATTAGCACGGGCAGTGTCTGTGTTTTGTAAAGAGTTTTGTTTGACGAGATGTGGCATTTTTCCAAAACTGCTTACTTATTCCAAAATAGCACTGTTGGTCAACACAATTCTTCTTCGTATTTCACAACTGATCTTGTTTGTTGCCTTTATGGCGGTGACGAGGTAGTCTTCCCGGACCTATCTCCAAAAATTATTTTGGGCGTTATGACCACTTTGCTTTGCGGACATTACTCCCAAAATTCGTTGGGAGTTATGTCCGTGAAGCAAAACTCGACATAATTCCCAACAATTTTTTTCTTAATTTCAAAATTGTTATAAATTTTAGAGTAGAATTTAGAATTAAGCGGAATTATACATTTGAGAAGGCCTAAGTGCCAACCAATGCCGAAGTATCCAAAAAATCCTCCTGATTTCAAAACTATTTGAACATGAAATTATCCCCGAAATGATGTCAGTAGCAGTTCGGAGAAGTGTAACCATACTACGGTATTCGACGAAGACATTTTGTATACACGATAATGATTTCAATTTTCCAATATAGACATAGTAAATAGAAGGGTTTTTTTTTTAATTCGGAGTAGTAAGAAAAAAATTATTATTTAATCGAGCAATGTTCAAAGCATTTGCATATTTTTACGAAAATTTTGTATTTTTTAAATGTGAAAATATTTGTGAAGAAATTTTTTAAACAATATTTTCGCCTGCGGCGTATTTCATTTTTCAGAAAATATTTGAATATTTTTACAAACATATTTTATCTTCTTAAATGTGAAAATATTTTTGTGGCGCTTTTTTCTCAGAAAGTGCTTGCAAATTTTAACAACACTTTTTATTTTCTTAATTAGTGAAAATATGTTTGTAAAAAATCGCGTGATTTTTTAAAAATATATTGTTGCCTGCGGCGCTTTTCGCATTTCAGAAAGTATGTGCAAATTGAAAAAAAAAAATGGGAGTTATAACAGCTTGACAAATCGTTTTGCGAGTTATGTTATGGCCCCGTCTTTTACTACCTCAAAATTTTAGCACAACTGGTGCGAGATCTGTGGACGAATTACACGTCGATACCATCAACTTGGTTTTATCCCCGTTTGCTGCCAACGGACCGATAAGATTCCATTTGGACTTTTGCAAAGATATCAGTTACTTCTGTCGACCCATGATGTCAATGTCATATGGGTGTTTGTATATATTGAGTGTTTGTATATACTGTTCCACTTCTTTTTACCTTCACATCTCCTAGAACCTTTTCCAACAGGATGTTGAAGATAACACATGAAACCTCTTTTGGTAATAAACTTTTCGGAGAAGTTCTTTCCTATTTTAACTGAGGACTGAGTATCAGTTAATGTCATCATTCAAAGCCGAATGAGCTTTGCTGGGATACCAAAATCAGACACGTCTTGCAACACCTTTGAACGTATAGGATTGTCAAAGGCTGCTTTATAATTGACAAAAAGATGGAAGGTGTCGAACTGCATTTATTGTGTCTTTCCCAGGATTTGTCTGAAGGTAAATATCTGGTCAATGGTGGATTTGCCCGGTCTAAAGTCGCACTGATAGGGTCCAATTATTTCATTGACTACACGCTTTAGTCGCTCACATAATATGTCAGATACTATCTTAATTGCAATAGGAAGCAGGCTTATGCCCCTGTAATTGGAGCACACAGTCTTATCTCCCTTCTTGTGAACGGGTCATATGATGCTCACGTTCCACTCGTCGTGCTAACTAGCTGATGTATATCAGTGTATCGCCCCCGGCTTTGAACAGCTCGGCTGCTAGACCATCGGCTCCTCCTGTCTTATTATTCTTCAGCCGGTTTATTGCTGTCTTTACCTCATCCTGGCTGGGCGGTGTACATTCAATACCATCTTCTGGGATTGGATCTGTGATATCTTCACCGTCATCGCTACTATCGGATACCAACAGTTTGGAAAAATTTTCTTTCCATAACATGAGCACACTATATGTACCAGTTACGAAATTACCTTGCTGGTCTCTACAGGAGGAAGCGCCTGTACCAAAGCCATCAGTTTGTTGTTTTACTCTTTGGTAGAACTTTCAGACTTCATTCTGGTTCCTGTACATCTCGGTTTCTTTTCCACTCCCGCCTTTCCATTTCTCTCTTTTTCCTGCGGATAAGACGTTTCTCTTCTCTCCTTTTCTTTCGATACTTCTCTCGTGCGCTACGCGTTGGTACTGATTGTAGAGTAGTTCTATATGCCGCATTTTTCTCTTCGGTAGTAGCACGACACTCCTGGTCATATCATGGATTTCTTGGTGTAGGTCTCTGGTATCCAAGTATGGATTTTGGGGCTATTTGCATGAAGTGGGCAATGTGCTGATATGTTATCGGGACGACGTGTGTTTTCATTAAGCAATTGGGCTAGTTGAGTGAAATATGCTGTGGCTATCTGTTGTGTTTGCAGCTTACCGATGTTCAACTTCCGCGTTTATCTGCTCGTGCTTTATTTGCAACGTTTGGTCGGGCACGTACTATGCTGCAACAATGTAGGGGTCCAAGTCTATGTTTGCTCCTCGGAACGATCGTTATTGTAGTTGTTCTTTGATCTGGAGACAGCCATGTGGCCTGATGAATATCGAGATGCTTAAATCTGGTACTGCCATGTGTTTTGCCGCTGCGAAGTCTATCATACTCATTCCACAAATATATTCTCCTTTCCAATTTTGGCATTAAAACCGCCCAGAAGAATTTTAATGTCAAGGGCAAGACAACGGCCATGCGTTTCTTTTAAAAGCTTGTAAAATATATCGTTGGTCTGTTCGTCCTTGCCTTCGGTTGGAGCATGAGCGCAAATAAAGCTAATGTTGAAGAATTTTGCCTTCATCCGTATTGTAGCAAGTCTTTAATTCACTGGGTCGAAGCTGGAGACCAGATCTTTTAACCTCCGACCAACTACAAATCCGCATCCAAACTCATGCTTTGTGTCATGGCAGCTTTAGGTGTTGTTGTGACGCCTTTCCCAACAAGGGCTGTTCGAAAACTTTTTTTTGGAAAATTTGACAGTTATAGCCTAAACGTACTCAGGACAGTTTGACATACGACCATGTGTTTTGTTGTTTACAGTGATTTGAAAAAATAACTTTACCAAAGACAAATAAGAACGGCCGAATTTTTACACCCTCCACCACGAGTTGTACTGAAGTAAAATGGAAGAATTAGGTTCCTTTCGTTTATGAAGAAGACTAAATACAAAATTTCAGCAAATTCGGGAACAATGTGGCTAACCTTTGAAATACCGAAATTCGGGAGGTACCGTTCCATGGGGGCTATATCAAAACGTTGATCTATACCTAAAAATTTCTGACGGAAAGTTTTAAGACTGAAAGAATACTAAAAATCTGGGAGAAAGTTTTACACCCCCAACGAAGACTAAGAACCAAATTTCAGCCATGAAGCTAAAACCTTCAAAATACCGAAAACGGTGTCGTACCGTTCTATGGCAGGTATACCAAGGCGTGTACCTATACCGACAAATTTCATATGGAACTTTTAATACCCCAAATGAAGATCAAATACCAAATGCCACTTCGGTGAAATATTGAGGCCACAACCTTCAAAATACGGAGAATGGGGATATACGGTTCTATGGGGTTACCTCTACCGACTAGTTTCTTGGGGGAAGTATTATACCCCCAATGAAAACTGAGGAATATTGAGGCCGCAATCTTCAAAACACGAAAAATCGGGAGGTACGTACACCAAAAATACGGAAGGTACGGCTTATATGAAGGCGTGGACCTATACTGGCAAATTTCTCATGGAACGAATGAAGACCAAATACCAAATTTCAGCCATTTCGGTGGATTATTGTGGCCACAACCTTCAAAATACCGAAACTCGAGTGGTACCGTTCTATGGGTGCTATATGAAGGCGTGGACCTACACCGACAAATTTCTGGGAGAAAGTTGTATAACCCCAACGAAGACAAAGTACCAAATTTCAGCTATTTCGGTGTGATAATGTCGCTAAAATCTTCAAAATATCGGGTGGTAACATTCTATGGGGGCCATATCGAAACGTGAACCGATATAGCCCATTTGCATTTTCGTCCGATAATTTTTCACAACTTTCGACGTGGATAATCACGACAAGAGTACATCGATCAAATTAAATCTTTGTATGTCGACAAACTGGTTTAATATATTCAATCGGGGCCGACACTCGCCAAAAGGCGAAGGTCGTAAGAGACGCCAAAAATTGGCCGTTGTGCCAGAACAAATTAAGCATGTTGTACCCCGAGAGATAGAGGCATCCTTGGGCATTTCTTCCGCAAAAATTGTTTTTTCTCGTTAGAAATTGAAAAATCGCTCAAACAAAATGCTCTTGTGGTTTGGCTAAATAAAATTGTGACTAAAAACGATCGCGGTGCTTCAAACGACGTTCATAAAGAATAGACCGTTTAGGTCTTCAAAGGCGAGCCAAATCTAACGAAAGCTATACATGTAAGAAGCACTTCGAAGCAAATGTTCATCTGTTTCTTCGGTAAAATTGACCAAGTGGCGACTATACCATTTGAGAAATGTAGGACCGTTAATTCTGAGTTGGACAGTCCAATTTGTTTGCCTTAAGTCACCTGAGAAATTCGAAAAACGAGCAATAGAAGACAAATCTTTATGCATCATGACAATGCGAGCTCTCACACATCGATTCAAACCAGCGCCCGTTTGACCGGGCAAAACGTGGAATTGATGGATCATACGCCATACAGCCCTGACTGGGATTATATCGACCTTGTATTTTTCAAGTGGGCTTTGTTATCTTTTACTTTGTTTTTCCATAGTAGATTGCTTTTTTCTAGGGGAGGGTTACTAACCCCACGACCAAACCCAAGTTCTTATCGTTCTTATGGGTCAACGCGCGGCACATGTTAGATCACTACCTTTACAGGCAGCTCCCCAGGTGACACCACGGGGACGTCAGTGGCCACTTGAGATGAGAGAGGGACCGCGATAAATTTTGGGCTTTGCCATGTTAAAGGAGCATTACTTGGCATCTTTCATCCCCTACGTCACCAAATGAGGAATACATACATACATAAAAAAGTTTTATTTCATTATGTCATGGCAAATATTATGTAAAATGAATTTCTCCCGTTTAATTAGCAACGCTATTTAAGAATGGAAATATTATTGGTTGTACAGAAAAAGTGTGCAATTTTCTGTAAATTGTCATCAGTTGGACTATTTCAATAATTTATTAATAACTTCGAAGTTATTCCTATTTTTCCTCTTTTCCCATTCACTATTAATAAAATTGTAAATTAATACTTTGCAAAGGAACGACAAATATTTAGCTATTTTCCTATTATAAAATATTTTTTTCACATCAATAAGTCCATCATTCCCACAGCATTTTCCTGTTATAAAAATTTTTCATTTTATTTTTGCAACTATTAAAACAAATATTTTACCACGACCTCATCAACATTCTTTGGGAGAAGAATGAAGAATAAATCGCATAAAAACTTGCACTACAAATTGCAGAAATTGCAATCATGACAAACTAAAACAAAAAAGATTGATACCAGAATTAAATATTGAACACTAATGGATGGAAAGAATCTGAAGAACTTGCAACAGTGTTGACGTGAAAAAGTAACACTTTTTGTTGCAAACAAATCGTTTAGAGCCGATAGGCTTCAATGTTAGCTGGGGTAGGAGGACTAAATGAGAAAAGTTTGCAGTGAACTTTGTGACAGCTTGCAAAGCGAAAGAATTACTGGTGCACATACTTTAATGGTAAAATTAAGTTTATGCATCAATATTTTTTATTGCACTTGATCGAAGAAGCAAAAATAAAAAATTTCTAAAGAAGTGAAAAACTAGTTATAGTATGAATTACCGGAGAAAAATTAAAGCAAAAGGGAAAGAAGTATAAATTTCTTGAATATATATTTAGACAACAGCTGGGTATTCGATCAAAAATGTGCTTTATGGAAATAATGGTTAGTGACACCAAGCAAGTTTGGACAAAATCTGTTGCACACAATTGTTCGATTTAGTCCTAGGCGTCTTTAGTTCCTCTCTTTGTCTGACTAGGTGTTGCGTACAACCGGAACTCTCTAGCGGATCATTCCATTTTGTCCGAATTTTGCGAAAACCTAGACTTTATTCGAATATGTGACATTGCGACCCAGTCCCTTGGGCAAGTCCATGCTTCCTGACATAATGAACCATAAGCCTTCATACACCTTTTGCATCTAAGTTTTAAGTAGTCTTTGTGGTACAAAGCTCTGAGGTAGAGTTGTAGAGTGTATGAAAAGTGGATAAAATCGGAAGAGAAGTGGATGACCTTAACAAACATCTCCGGACTTGCTAAGAAGACTCCTGCTTTATCACAATATAGTATCTAAGGATCCAAAATCCATATGTAGTATTAAACGGATCGTAGACAAACTCTGGGATAGAGACTCTTGATCTGGTATCAGCGGTTCACGTTCCGGATGTTGATGGTGTAGTCGGCCGAAATAATTAGAACACGTCTGTTATCTTTCACAAATATTTCAAAAGTGAAACTTTATTTTTCATTCATTGATATATTTTCATAATTTGATCTCTTTTATACTAGTTGAGCTTCACCGTTCATATTAGGACAAGCTGCCACACGATGTTTAAAACTTCCACATCCATAACATGCTCCAACAGCATTCTTCGGCTTCTCACAATCTGTTGCCATATGACCCAGAGTATTGCAATTGAAACATTGATTTAGGTTTCTCCAAATTTATTTTTGAAAAAGCTTGCAACAGTTGGGATTTGTCCTTATAACATTGTAAGCTTGTCTATATTTTGAGCTGTTTATCGGGAATGTCGTCTATTATTAATTCAATTAATTCATCATTCGCGATGTCAACGTTGTTAGCAAGTAATATTTTATCATTATAATAATCCATAAAAGATTCTTCATATTGCCACATTCTCACCTCAAACTTACGGCGTATTGACATTTGTTGCCCTTCACGGAGAAAACTTCTTTAATTTCTTCCAACAAACCACCGACATCATGGGTAACGAAGTTCGATTTGTTGTGTAGCCACATCTGGACCTCTACTTTTAGTTTGCTGAACAATAGAGCCTTTGCGGTGTTATCGTTCACATGATAAACATTCACATAATAAAACTCACTACGTTCTTCTTCACAAACATTTTCCGCTTCGTCCGCCACAGGTTTTGCAATAGTATTCTCCATTGCACATGAACACAATCATTTTTATACCCTCAGCCTTTAGGCTATGAAGGGTATATACACTTTCATACGGGCAAAATGTGCCTCATCGAAATAATGGTTTTAGACCCCAAGTATGTTTGGACAAAATGTGTTTCAGACAATTTGGAGTCGATTGAGCAATGTCCGTCCGTCTGTCTGTCTGCCTGTCTGGCTGGCTGGAGCGCACGATAACTCTCGAATGGATTAACCGATTCGTTCCAAAATTTGGCTTCCGTAATATTTTGCCCAAACTTAGTTTAAGTATCGGTCCACTCCTTCCGGTACCTCCCCCACAAAAGTTCGGAAAATTTGTGCGCACGATAACTCTTGAAGGAAGTAACCTATTTGATCCATACTTTGTACATCGTGAAATTTCTACTAGACTTAGATGAGGTTTCAATATGGACCCAATCGGTCCACTCCTTCGGGTACCTCCCACACAAAATTTGGGATAAGTTCAGTTTAGGACCTGCTCTCGAATCGCTTTGATTTTTGTTTTAGCAACTTGTATTTACTGCCATCCATACGCCGGTACAAGTTTCATCAGGGGCAAGTCCATACTTCCTGAGAAAATAGCATGAAAGTTACAAAAAACCACTATGACACCGTGTGAGGTTGTTGGAGCGCAATATAACTCTTGAACGGATCTGCCGATTCGGTCCACAATATGGCCTTAGTAATATTTTGTCCAAACATAGTTTAAGTTTGAAGATAAGCCATATCGGTCCACTCCTTCAGGTACCTCCCCCACAAAAGTTCAAAAATATTCGGAAAATTTGTTCGTACGGTAACTCTTGAAGGGAGTGGCCGAATTGGTCTATACTTTACACATCCTAATATTTCTACCAGATATAGATCAGGTTCAAATATGGATTATATTTGTCCACTCCATCCGGTACCTCCCACACAAAATTTCGGATAAGTTCACTTTAAGACCTGATATCGAATCACTTTGATTTTTGTTCAAGCAACTTGCATTCGCTGCCTCATTTACGATGGTAAACGTATTTTTAGGGCAAGTCCATACTTCTTGAGCAAACAGCCCGAAGAGTGTAAAAAACCCCTATGGCACCATATGTTGTGGCTGGAGATCCACTTCCATAATGGTCTATGTCTATCCATTCCTTTAAGTATATCCTCCGCAAAACGTTTGATCTTTAATCCTAATCAACATTTTTGTCGCTTCATACGCCCAACATTTTAAATACATACGTTTTTGGGAAAAAATTGTTTCAATATACACAGGCTGAGGGTATATCTCTGTCGGCAAAGCCGACTGATACTTTTTTACTTGTTTGAAAGTAGATTAACTAGTCTCCCAAGACTCCAAGTCACTGGAACCGGATGGTATAATACCAGCAATGTATCAGAATGTAGCGGAGCCGATGTTAAGAATCCTGATGGAGATTTTTAAGGTTTACATGCGCTTCTCCTGTACCCTGTAAATGGATAGAGGTATGTATAGATGACCTACATCCCTAAGGCGGGGAAGCCGATGCACATTCTACCTTACGGTTAGATCAATCAGTCTCAAACTTGTGCAACAATAGATTCCAACAAGATCAGTAGATCTCAGCACGCTTACATCAAGGGCAAATCAAATCAGAAACCGCCGTACGTAATGTGGTCGAAAAGAGCATGGAAAATTCCAACTTAACTTTCTAGACAATGTAGAACATAGGTACACCGCATGGTGGGATTCTCTCACCTCTATTCTGGTTTCTGGTGACAAGGTGGTGGCTTATGCTGATGATGTAGTACTGACCAGTTCGATCTGATCTTATGCAAGTTGTGCTTCTATATCGACAATCTTCGTGGTATTTACGTTGGAAAGGCACACCGCAGATATATTCTTTCACTTGATATGTTAAGGTTAATGTTGGAAATATGTAATGAAAACTACTTGTTTATCTTAATTTGAAATTGAACTTTTTGTTTACCAATATTATTTTTCTGGAACATAGTAAGCTTTGATTTGAAATAATGTACACTACATTTCTATTTTGTCAACATTAAATATTTTTCTCATTCTCTTGTTAACTTTTGTGAAATAAACATTAATTGAATTTGTAATATAAATTGTGGTGTTTCTTCTGCGTTTTGCTCTGACAAAGGTTATGGGCCCTTGCACATAAAGAACCAAGGAATACATCAGAATATGGCGTCAACATTCAATATCGAGAAATTGGAAGAAAGCAATTATGATGGATGGCGGATTCATATGAAAAGTCTCCTGATACATTCAGATCTTTGGGGTTATGTTTGCGGAGAAATTGTGAAACCTGAAGATGGTGTGGGGCAAATTGAATGGAATCGGAAGGATCAAAAAGCGCTTTCTTCAATATTCCTGTGCATGAAAAGTGACCAACTTAGTTTAGTCAAAAATTGTGTGACATCTCGAGAAGCATGGGTAAAACTTGAAGAAAAATTCCAACCTCGAGGACCATCAACAAAAGTTTTGCTGTTTAGAAGGATCTTATCAACAAAAATGAATGTGGGCCAAACAATGAATGAACATCTGAAGATTTTTAATGAAACATCAAATAAACTACATGAAATTGATGTCAACATTCCCGATGAAATTTTAGTTATAATATTGTTGAGCAGTTTACCTGAAGACTATGAAAGTTTCGTGGTTGCCATGGAATCCAGAGACTCCTTACCATCCTTAGCAGTATTCAATAATAAGTTACTTGAAGAATTTGAAAGAAGAACATCAAGAATCAGATTGGAAGATAGCCAAGAAGTGTTTTTGTCAAGAAACGTGCAAAAAAGTTTGAAAATAAACGAAGATGGTAAGATATTAAAGAGAATCAAATGTTTCAAATGCGGAAAAGCCGGGCATATAGCAAGGGATTGCTTTAGTAAAAGTTCTAAATCAAATGCAATGTTACATGGATCAAACTCATATAATTTGTCGAGTGAAACCTGGGTGCTGGATAGCGGAGCAACGTGTCACATGTGTTGTACACGGAAAAATGAAGTTACATTTCGAAATCACAAGGAGCGCATTGAATTGGCCGGAGGTTATCATATATTTTCAGAAAACTACAAACTACTTGTTTATCTTAATTTGAAATTGAACTTTTTGTTTACCAATATTATTTTTCTGGAACATAGTAAGCTTTGATTTGAAATAATGTACACTACATTTCTATTTTGTCAACATTAAATATTTTTCTCATTCTCTTGTTAACTTTTGTGAAATAAACATTAATTGAATTTGTAATATAAATTGTGGTGTTTCTTCTGCGTTTTGCTCTGACAAAGGTTATGGGCCCTTGCACATAAAGAACCAAGGAATACATCAGAATATGGCGTCAACATTCAATATCGAGAAATTGGAAGAAAGCAATTATGATGGATGGCGGATTCATATGAAAAGTCTCCTGATACATTCAGATCTTTGGGGTTATGTTTGCGGAGAAATTGTGAAACCTGAAGATGGTGTGGGGCAAATTGAATGGAATCGGAAGGATCAAAAAGCGCTTTCTTCAATATTCCTGTGCATGAAAAGTGACCAACTTAGTTTAGTCAAAAATTGTGTGACATCTCGAGAAGCATGGGTAAAACTTGAAGAAAAATTCCAACCTCGAGGACCATCAACAAAAGTTTTGCTGTTTAGAAGGATCTTATCAACAAAAATGAATGTGGGCCAAACAATGAATGAACATCTGAAGATTTTTAATGAAACATCAAATAAACTACATGAAATTGATGTCAACATTCCCGATGAAATTTTAGTTATAATATTGTTGAGCAGTTTACCTGAAGACTATGAAAGTTTCGTGGTTGCCATGGAATCCAGAGACTCCTTACCATCCTTAGTAGTACTCAATAATAAGTTACTTGAAGAATTTGAAAGAAGAACATCAAGAATCAGATTGGAAGATAGCCAAGAAGTGTTTTTGTCAAGAAACGTGCAAAAAAGTTTGAAAATAAACGAAGATGGTAAGATATTAAAGAGAATCAAATGTTTCAAATGCGGAAAAGCCGGGCATATAGCAAGGGATTGCTTTAGTAAAAGTTCTAAATCAAATGCAATGTTACATGGATCAAACTCATATAATTTGTCAAGTGAAACCTGGGTGCTGGATAGCGGAGCAACGTGTCACATGTGTTGTACACGGAAAAATGAAGTTACATTTCGAAATCACAAGGAGCGCATTGAATTGGCCGGAGGTTATCATATATTTTCAGAGGGAATATGCCATATAAAACTGGAGAAAAATAATGGAGAAACAATTGATCTTAAGGATGTGCTATTCGTACCGGATTTAAAATTCAATTTCATAAGCATTGCAAAGTTGGCCGAGAACAAACAATTTGCGACTTTTGATGACACATATGTTAAAGTTAGAGATATTCAAGAACGTGTCGTTTTGAATGGACATAGAAACGGTAATCTGTATGTTTGTGAAACAAAAGCAAATATGGTACATGGCATGTATTCAGAATCAAATTTCATAAAATGGCACAAACGGTTTGAGCACTTAAATGTTGGAGATATAACTGATTTATCAAAAAAGGGGATGGTTCAAGGAATGAATGCGGTGCAAATGCCAAAGAATTTTGAATGTAAATCATGCTTAAAAGCGAAAATTTGTGTTAAACCATTCCCAAAAGAGGCAACATTTAGAGCTAAAGAACCACTAGAATTAGTTCATACGGACGTTTGTGGTCCAATGAGAGTTACTTCGGCTGGAGGATCCAGATATTTTGTCCTCTTTATTGACGATTATTCCCGCATGATGTTTGTCTATTTTCTAAAGAAAAAAAGTGATGTTTACAGAGCTTTTACCAATTTCATTTCAATTGCTGAAAGGCAGACTTCAAAGAAATTAAAAGCTTTACGTAGCGACAATGGCAAGGAGTATCTTAATTCCGAATTTTCATTTAATCTTGAGAACTTTGGTATCAAACGGCAATTTACAGTTGAATATACTCCACAGCAGAATGGAGTAGCCGAAAGGGCCAATCGCACCGTAGTGGAGATGGCACGATGTATGCTAATTGATTCAAATTTGAACGAAAACTTATGGGGCGAGGCTGTAGATACAGCTGTATATATAAGAAATAGATGTCCTAACAAATCTCTATGTGACAAAACTCCAGTTGAAATGTGGAGCGGAATTAAGCCTACCGTATCGCATTTAAAGATATTCGGATGCAGAGCCATTATGCTTAATAAAAGGCCAGGGAAATCAAAGTTTGCATCCAAAGGTATTGAGTGTATTATGACAGGTTATTCTGCAGAATCAAAAGCATATAGATTGTTGGATATTAAAACTGGAAAGCTGTATAAAAGCAGAGATGTCAAGTTTTTGGAAGATTCGGTTGAAAACAGCTCCGAATATGATATTTTCCCTAAAGTCTGGTTGAGTGAAGATAGTTTTTCAGAATTATCAACAAAAGAAATACAAAAAGAACCTAACCATCAACACATTGTCTTGCCGATTAGTGAAAGTTCTGAAAATAATATTGGTTTAGATCCACGAGAAATAAATGAAGCGGAAGGCGAAAATGAACCAGAAGACGATGTCAATTACAGAGTGCTTAGATCTGGAAAGAGAATACGTTTAAATAATGTACTATCCAAGGAGAGTAATGTTATATATCCAAAAGATTTTGCAGAAGCGGTAGCGGTTCCTGAAAGTGACAAATGGATTAAAGCAATGGAAAATGAATTTCAAGCATTAATGTCCAAAGAAACGTGGGAGTTAGTCAGAAAACCAGAAAATGAACGAGTTCTGAAAAATAAGTGGGTATACACAGTTAAGCAAGATAAGGAGGGGAATTTTGATAGATGTAAGGCAAGGCTCGTAGCAAAGGGATGTGGCCAAATATATGGAATAAACTATACTGAAACGTTTTCCCCAGTAACGAGATATGCAACGGTAAGGACTGTTTTAGCTTTGGCAGTGGAATACAAACTATTTGTTCATCAACTGGATGTCACTACCGCATATCTAAATGGCACAATAGATGAAGATATTTTTATGGAACAACCAAAAGGATTCGAAGATCCCGATAATCCTGATATGGTTTGCAAACTTAAGAAATCTATATATGGATTAAAGCAGTCCGGTCGTATGTGGAACGAAAAACTTGATGCAGTATTGAAAAAGGTTGGTTTTATTCGCTGTACGGTTGAGAGATGTGCATACGTGATGAATAAAGAAGGCCAATATAATATAATTGTCGTATATGTAGACGATATAATGTTGACATGCTCTAATATGAGAACAATGAATTCTATTAAGTCATCTCTTAAAGCAGAGTTTGAAATTATTGACAAAGGTCCAGTTAATTTTTTCTTGGGGATGGAGATTGAAAGAAAAGAATCAACTGGCAGTATAAGCTTATCCCAGAAGAAAATAATAAGAGAGTTATTGGAAGAACAAAAGATGGAAAATACCAGAAAATGTAGCACACCTTTAGATCCTGGATCAAAATATAAAAATTGTCAAGATTGTTCCAATTGTAGCAAAGTAGACGTGACAAAGTATCAATCGCTTATAGGTTCGTTGATGTATATAGGAATTTGCTCGCGTCCTGACATTGTTCATGCAGTCAATAAGCTATCCCAGTTTAATAAAAACCCACATGTCGAACATCTTAAAGGCGCAAAACATATACTTCGTTACTTGGCAAACACTATTGACTACGAAATTTGTTATAAATCGAATGGGAAAGTATTATATGGATTTGCAGATGCTGATTGGGCAAGTAGCTCCGATGACAGAAGATCCTATACGGGATACACATTTATTCTAGCGGGTGCGGCAATTTCGTACGAGTCAAAGAAACAACAGACAGTGTCATTAAGTAGCACGGAAGCAGAATACATGGCTATATCTGCGGCTTCAAAGGAAGCAATATATTTGAGAAACTTACTCACAGAACTTGGATTTGATTATATAATTCGCAATGCAACGGAAATATATGGAGATAATCTGAGTGCTCAACAGTTGGTACGAAATCCTGTGTACCACGCAAGAAGTAAACACATCGATACACGTGTTCATTATGTTCGTGAACTATATGAAAAGGGTCTAGTAAAATTGACTTTCACTCCGTCTACCGAAAATGTGGCTGATATTTTAACCAAATGTTTAAAGCCATTTTCACATAAGAAATTAACAAACATGCTTGGTATTGAGCAGTTTCCATTAAGGGAAGGTGTTGGAAATATGTAATGAAAACTACTTGTTTATCTTAATTTGAAATTGAACTTTTTGTTTACCAATAACATAGTAAGCTTTGATTTGAAATAATGTACACTACATTTCTATTTTGTCAACATTAAATATTTTTCTCATTCTCTTGTTAACTTTTGTGAAATAAACATTAATTGAATTTGTAATATAAATTGTGGTGTTTCTTCTGCGTTTTGCTCTGACAGTTAAAAATCATTGTAAGACTTATTGTGGATCACTGTTGAGATAGATCACTAACGTCAAGATGAGATGACAGTGGTGTCGGTTACTGTTGATTATGTGAAAATGCAGATGAGATAGTGGCGGCAGAACATCTACTGTGCATGTACCCTTTGTTACACATAAGTGTTGGTATAGCTCCCTTATCACGGTACCTCCCGATTTTCGGTATTTTGAGCTAAATTTTTTGACTGAACTACCTGCAGTTTAACGTTTGAGGTTCCCAGAGGTCACAAAAATTTCCACCAACAATATTGTCAACATAGCTCTATGTCCCGGTTTAGCCCCCCACATAACGGTACCCCTGATCTTCGGTAATTTGAAGATTTTAGCTAACTTTTTTAAAGAAGAACCTGCAGATTAACACTTGATGTTCCCAGAGGTCACAAAACTACACATTTTTCACCTATCTATTTGTAATTTAATCTTTGAGGTTCCCAATGTCAACATTTGTCACATAGGTCCATGTTTTGGTATAGCACCTGTATAACAGTACCTCCCGATTTTCGGCGTTTTGAATATTGTGGCCTCCATATTCCTCAGAAATGGCTGAAATTTGGTATTAAGTCTTCGTTGGCTGAAATTTGGTATTTAGTCTTCGTATAAAACTTTCACTCAGAAACTTGTCAGCACAGGTCCACGCTTTAGTATAGCCCCATAGAATGGTACCTCCCCATTTCCGGTATTTTGAAGGTTGCGCCCTCAATATTCCACCGAAATGGCTGAAATTTGGTATTTGGTCTTCATTTGGGGTATTTAACGTTCCATATGAAATTTGTCGGTATAGGTCCACGCCTTCGTATAGCCCACGTAGAACGGTACCACCAGATTTTCGGTATTTTGAAATTTTAGCCTCATTTCCAAATATTCCAGAAGAGAATTATCAATATATCGTACATAGGAACCCGCGGACCTATATTGATAATTATCTTTCTCGATTTCGGTATTTTGAAGGTTTTACTGGAAAATCGGGAATTTGATGTTCAGTCTTCTTTGAGTCTAAAAACTTTCCGCCAAAAATTGTAGGTGTAGATCGACGTTTTGATATACCCCTAATGGAACAGTACCTCCCGAATTTCGGTATTTTGAAGGTTAGCCAAATTGTTTTACCGAACTTGTTTAAATATGGTATTTAGTCTTCCTCATAAACGGAAGGAAATAAATTGTTCCATTTTACTTCTATGCAACTCGTGGTAGAGGGTATAACAAGGTCGGCTTGGCCGAAATTAATGCCGTTCTTACTTGTTATTTATTTAAATGTTTACATCTTAAATCAATATCATTGGCATACCTACCTTAAAATATAAAAATTGTTATTCTGGTGTAGGTTACAAAACGTTCCGTTTTTAGTTTGTTTATTTTTTAGTTTATTTGTTCAAATATTTATTTGAGAACGAATTTTGTTTCAAATATATATAAACACTCTAAATTTGTTTTAAATTTGTTTTATTTATTAAATACTTGAAAAATAAAAATATATTTCCAGTATTTTTAACGAAGCAACAGTTGCTTTGGGTATTTGTTTGTTCATTTACAGTTTTGTTTTTATTTTTGCAAAAACATGATTCGGAAATGTTTATGTTGCTAGTTTTATTTGTTTAGTGTTGATTGCTGTTTAGAAATTGAATCTATTTTAACAACAGCATTTTAATTGGAAACAAATGTACAAGTTATTGATAGTTTTCATACCAATTAAAATTTTGTTCGTTTGTTTACCAAACAACTTTGGCAATAAATTCCATTAATTAAAGTTTTCGAAATTCTGGCACTAAACTGTTGCTAGCAAAGAAAACGTTAAACCGTGGTGTAAAAAATAATAACCCCGGTAACAGTGGGGCACATATATTGGCGATTATTGTAGTCATGAACACAAAGATTGCCCACATAATTTTTTTCAAAAGCGTTGAATTTTTGTGTTGTAGCTGAAGGAATGGACTAAAATTCTCAATAAAGGAACTACATCAACGTTTGGAAGTCACTCCTTTCTGTAGTTATCGTGCCAACCGACAATTTTAGTTGGCCACCATAGGTTTTTGAAAGGATTTGTTGGGCTATTATGCCATTTATTGTGGACTTAGCAACGACGTGCTTTCTAAAGACAACAACATTTTCAAGGTAATCCTCGAACAGCTTCTAAATTGAAGTTACGCTATATTGTCGATGGGTAGTCCTTATACCTCTGAACGATTTTATTATATAGAGTATAGAAACTTATATAGGAACATTTGTGAATTAGAAATTGGTGGCATTTTCATTGGGATAGCTGTTACATGTTTTAATATTCTGGCTTTGTTGTGATCATGTCATTTTGAAATAACTATTGTATCATTTGCCAGCTTTACATTCTGGCGAACAATGCAAAATGTTCTTCACCAATTAATAAACAAACAAACAAAAATTAATAACAAGTACGAACGGCGTTAAGTTCGCCAGGCCGAACTTGTTATACCCTCCACCACGAGTTGTTTTGAAGTAAAATGGAAGAATTAATTTCCTTTCGTTTATGAAGAAGACTAAATGCCAAATTTCAGCAAGTTCGGTAAAACAATGTGGCTAACCTTCAAAATATCGAAATTCGGGAGATACCGTTCCATGGGGGCTATATAAAAACGTCGATCTATACCTACAAATTTCTGGCGGAAAGTTTGTAGACTCAAAGAAGACTAAATATCAAATTTCCGATATTTCGGTAAAAACTTCAAAATACCGAAAAAGGTACGCTTCTATGGGGGCTATATCGAAATGTAGACCTATACCGAAAAATTTCAGTCAGAAAGGCTTTTACCTCCAACAAAGACTAAATACCAAATTTCAGGCATTTCCGTGGGTTACTATGGCCACAACCTTCAAAATACTGAAAATCGTTAGGTACCATTCTATGGGGGCTATATGAAGACGTGGACCTATACCGCAAAATTTGTGGGAGAAAGTTTTGAACTCCCGACGAAGACTAAGTACCAAATTTAAACTTTTTCGGTGTGATAATGAGGTTAAAACCATTAAAATACCAAAAATTCGAAAGTACCGCCCTATGGGGGCTATATAAAGGCGTGGACCTATACCGAAAAATTTCATATGGAACGTTTAATACCCCATATGAAGACCAAATACATAATTTTAGCCATTTCTGAGGAATATGTAACGTGACCGTTTCATACAATTCTCACATCTCATTTGACCCGCATTGATATCCAACTCACCTTAATATTTCCATTATACCGTCAGTACCAAACATACATACACACTTACCCCATACTCAATAGTGGCCTATCATCCATCATATAGCATATGTTGGGTTCAGTGCAGTCAACTACAATCCCATTCAATTATAATTCTCATTCACTTCGTGCAACCACCCGAATATGTATTCTGGTTTTATTCACCCAGGTCGTCGATCACCAGCCGAACAAAGTACGAACAGACGTGTGGCTCGTCCGCAGTCTACCATACTAGTTAGCTACGATTCGACCCAGCTCATAGCAAGCTCTCAGCTCTTAGCAAGCTCCCAGCTCATAACAAGCTCTCAGCGCTTAGCACGCTCCCAGCTCTTAACAAGCTCACAGCTCTTAGCAAGCTCCCAGCTCACAGCAAGCTCTCAGCCCTTACTCGCTCCCAGCTCTTAGCAAGCTCACAGCTCTTAGCAAGCTCCCAGCTCATGGCAAGCTCCCAACTCATAGCAAGCTCTCAGCTCACAGTCAGCTCAAGCTCATAGCCAGCTCCATGCTCTTAGCCAGCTCCCATTAACCGATCTCTTACCCACAGCAACCCGAGCCGAGTCACACACCCGACGACTACCGACAGCAACCCAAATACGACAGAGCCGAGCCACATACCCGACGATTGCCAACGAGCCGACAGCAACACGAATACCACAGGGCCGAGCCACATACCCAACAAGCCGACAGCAATCCGAATGCCACAGAACCGAGCCACATACCCGACGATTGTCAACGAGCCGGCAGCAACCCGAATACTACAGAGACGAGACACACACACGACGATTGTTGACGAGCCGACAGCAATCCGAAAACCACAGAGCCGAGCCACACACCCGACGACTGCCGAGTTGACAGTCACCCGAATAGCCTACAACATCCGAATACATCAGAACCGACGCAAGCATACACGATACACATACAACAACAACAACCCGGCTACCATTGAGCCCACATCTAAAACCCGATCACCATCGAGCCGATTACAACAACCACATTTTCATCTATCCATTGGTTATATAAGATACACCTCATCCATATTCCTCACACATATTGTTCGTCTATCAAACACCAAGAGTTTTATAATAAACATTGAAATGGTAAACACTCGTGTTTTACTTAAGGTTTGTGGGTCCTTAGGTAGACCCTGGCAGCGACTGAGCTTACCTCAGCCCTAGACAAAACCACTCGTTATAAACATTGACGCCAAAACCTTCAAAACACCGAAAATAGGAAGGTGCGTTCTATGCTCTAAGCTCTATCTTATAAATTGCGAGCTGTATCTTGATTTCAACAGACGGACGGCGGGCTGACGGACAGACGGACATGGTTATATCGACTTAGAATTTTACCCTGATCAAGAATACATATACTTCATAGGGTCACCGATGAATATTTCGATATGCTACAAACGAAATGACAAATTGATTTATACCTTCTATATAATGGTGGAGGGTATAAAAATGGGATTAATCGAGACCATTTTGAAAAACAAGTAAACAGTCGTTAAGTTCGATCGGCCCGAACTTTTTATACCCTCCACCATAAAGTAGAAGCTTCAAATGTTAAATTAAAGCAATTTCGGGGAACAAATAAAGCTTAAATTCTCAAAATACATAAAATTGGAAAGTACGCTTAAATGGGATGCATATATACTAAAAAGTGGACTATATTGGAATTTTTTAGTGAGAACATTTTGTGACTATTGTGAACCTCAAATGTCAAATTAATGGTAGTCAAACAATGTAACTAAAACCCTCAAAATACCGAAAATCGGGAGGTACCTTTATATGGAGGCCAGGGACGTACGCAGGGGGGGGGGGGGGGCACGAACAAAATTTGTTAAGCTACTGTAACTAGTTATTGTATTTTTTTCGCATAAAAATGTTTGTATATTTGAAGATTTCAAATTAAAACTTATATTTTCTTAAGTTTCTGAACAGAAAATGTACATCATTAACAAGTTTTGTAAGAAAATATTTTAAAAATTTTTGTTTGTAAGCTGTTTTTGAGAGAAACTTCCAATAAAATCTGAATTACTTCTTCATGTCATATCATACCACTATCAAAAGCTAATTCCTTAATGAATATACCCCATGTCTTTTATTTATTCGAACTGTATAGAGCTTTCGAGGCTTAAAACTCATCCGGTTATAACAAAAATAACGAGTTCAGTATTATGGGAATGGAAATATGTATATAAAAAATCTATTGAATAAAATGTATGAAGGGTCGGTCCTTCGTGGACTACATATTGAAAGCCAATTAGAAATTTGCTTTACTGCCATTGCCAAAATTTTGTTATTCTGTTTTAGACAAATTTGCTGCTAAACAGTATGAGAAAATAATGAAGACAAATGAATTTTTGTGCTTCACTTGATTTACCTTGTGAATACTCGAATCATTTAAATTTCGGCAGTTACAGGTGATTAGTCTCTAAGAGCCTAGCGTGGTGGCAGGTACGCTGCCTTTTCCACGATGCTTTGCATTTCACTTGACCTCCAAGCATGTCATGTGATATGCAATCTTTTACGGTGTCAATGTAAAAGCCACAATAGGTTATTTATTGGCGCCTATGACTCGCCACGACGCTTTGAGTATCGTTGGCACTCAGAATTTACTAGTGATACGGCGTGGCCCGTGTCCCCTCTGAGACCCTCCTCTCAAAACCGCTATATTGTCCGCGACTGCTTATTTAATTCGCAGCTGCCCCATATATCTATGGGGATTTCCACTATCCGCAACCTGTGGACGCGTCCGGTAGCACACAGCTATGCTCCCCTAAGGCGGAGTATTCACAAGGAAAATAAATGAAAATAGAACCGAAAATCAGATGACGACCAGGAAATTACGGAAAAGGACACGATTTGCACAGTGGAATGTTCGCACACTATACCAACTTGGCAACTTTGCTCAGCTCAGTGCCGAGTGTGAAAGATTGAAGATCGATTTGATAGGTTTGAGCGAAGTACGTTGGAATGGTAGTAGTGAATTGAGAGATGACAAAGGTGGACTGCTTTTATACTCAGGTATGCCAAATGAAGATGACCCACATATACGAGGGGTTGGCATTTACTTAAGGCGGCAATTAGCTCAATCCCTTATTAAGTGGCAGCCCATTTCAGAAAGAATAATAACAGCCCAAATAAGAAATAAAAAGCTTATCATATCAATTGTGCAGTGCTATGCACCTACAGAGGATAGCGACCCTGAGCAGAAAGAGGAATTCTACAGCCTTCTAAACTGAACACTCCATGATATACCAAATAACCACATAACTATATTAATGGGAGATTTTAATGCGCAAATTGGGCCGGACAATACCGATTATGAAAATATTATGGGCAAACATGGGATAGGTGTTTGCAATGATAATGGCGAGCTATTTATATATAACTACGACCTTAAGATAGCAGGATCAGTTTTCCCACACAAAAACTGCCATAAGTACACATGGAAATCACCAGCTGGAAACTTTCACTCGCAAATAGACCATATTTGTATATCCAGAAACTTTTTTAATATTTGCTGCGACGTGAGAAACAGACGAAGCGCTGAAATAGGCAGTGACCACTACATGTTAGTGGCTGAACTCCGACTTGACATGTGGTTAAAAAAGAAAAGGTGCCAAAAACAAAGAAGATATGACGTTGACAAACTTCAAAACGAAGAAATACGAAACACTTTTTCTGAAAAAATCGCCGCAATACATTTCGATGAAAATAGATCGCAGAGTCAAAACCAAATGTCCAGCGATTCGAAATGGAGTAACATTCGAGACAACATTCAATGTGCATGTGAAGAAATCTTAGGAGTGCAACAGAGGAAATCACGCAAGTGGATTTCACCGTCTAGCTGGAATCTCATTTCTGCTAGAAGCACAGTAAAACTCGAGCAACTAAAAGCTCCTAGGGGTGATAAAGTTGCGATACTGTCGGGCCAGTATAAATTACTTACCAAATAAATAAAGGAACAACTAAGAAAGGATAAAAATGACCACCACATTAAAATGTCAAGCGAGGCTCAGTTGGCTGCTAATATGGGCAATATGAAGGATCTATATAAAATAATGAGGGAATTAAGTAAGCCAAAAATGCAAAAAACAAAGCCCATTTTAGATGACGATGGAATGTTGAAAACCAACAAAGAAGAACAACTCGTGGTCTGGAAAAAACATTTCGAAAAGACGCTCAACATAATTCATGATGAAAATATCGATGATATCCTCATACGGAGGCAACACAATTCCAATAGAGGCATAAGTGATAGACCGCCTAGCTTGATAGAAGTAAAGAATGCAATACTAGCTCTTAAAAATGGTAAAGCACCTGGCTGCGATGGTCTGCCAGCTGAATGTTTTAAAGTCAACCCAGAGGCTACTGCAACAATACTTCACAACCTGTTTGAGCATGTTTGGGAAACAGAGGACATTCCTACGCAATGGAAAGAATCCATCATTATAAAACTACCGAAGATGGGAAATCTAAGTTTATGTGACAACTGGCGAGGAATATCAATAACACCCACCGTCACAAAAATTTTTAATAAGATTATTTTAGATAGAATTGCGGAGCCCTTGAATAAACCTATATCTCCAACACAAGCCGGATTCATGCCTCATAGAAGCTGTATAGATCATATCAACACTATCCGTATATTGATTGAACAGTCTGTATAGTTCAACTCAACACTCTACATAACGTTTGTGGATTTTACAAAAGCTTTTGATGCCCTTAAGAGAGATTTTATATGGAAAGCACTAGAAGCCAGAGGCATACCAAGTAAGATAAATCGACTAATTAAAAAGAATTATGAAGGAAGTGTTTGCAGAGTTCTTCATGAGGGAAACTTGACTGATCCATTTAGTACCAAAAGTGGTGTAAAACAGGGTTGTGCTTTATCTCCCCTTCTTTTCATTACTGCCCTGGATATAGTTTTCGAAGTAGTTAATGCCAAGCAACTCGGAATTCCCTGGGGACTTACAAATAAGCTTTCAGAGCTAATATACGCGGACGACGTAGCATTAATTGCGGCCAGACATAGTGATATGCAAACCAAAGTTACGTGTTTCGCAAATGAAGCACGTAAAGTTGGACTAAAAGTCAACATAAACAAAACAAAGAATATGTCCATCAACTCTGCAGTTAACATAAGCATATTTTTAGACGACGAGACCCTACAAAATATTAGCGAATTCGAATACCTAGGAAGTCAAATTACGACGGATGGTGGGGCAAGAAAGGATATGGAGGTTAGAATACGCAAAGCCAGAAATGCTTTCGGAATGCTAAACAATGTATGGCGTAATAACAGTCTACGTCTGCACACCAAAATACTAATATTTAATAGTTGCGTCAAAACAGTACTATTGTATGGATGCGAGACATGGCTTGTGACAAAGGCAACGACGAGCAAAATGCAAGCGTTTGTGAATAGATGTCTTCGAGCAATTCTCAAAATATGGTGGCCTAATACCATAACAAATGATAGATTATGGGAAGTAACAAAACAAGATGGCATAGAAAAAGACATTCGAATGAGGAAATATGGCTGGCTTGGGCATACTCTGCGCAAACACACCGATGATATACCACAATCAGCTCTATCATGGAATCCGCAAGGTGCAAGAAGAAGAGGAAGACCAAAAGTTACATGGAAGCGAACAATCCAGAAGGAAACGTCCAAATCAATAAACGAACTCAGATTCATAGCCCGAAATAGGGAAGAATGGAAACAATACATCAAAGAACTAGAATAAGAAACATTCAAAACATATATTATACTAGCGGACCCGGCGAACTTCGTCTCGCTATTAAGGAATAAAATTTCATACAAAAACTCAATTTTCGATTTTTCCAATTTTCCGACTTTTCCAGAGAGATTTTCCAAAATTTTCATCCGTAAAGACCTTCTCCTCGAAAACACGAATAACTGACAACAAATTTTACAGAAATCGGCCTAGCCGTTCTCATTTTATGAATTACTATACATTTTTTACACCATTTTTATACCCTCCACCGTACAAGCCTTACATAACTGCAGTTTAAAGACTGTTCGATGATTCTTTGGACATTTTGTAGTTTTGTTTACAGCGATATCCTACTTTTCGTGGACAAGTTTATGCTTCCTGACAAAGCCCTAAACACTACGGTGGCCAACTAAAAAGCTTATGGGCGCGGTAACTATCGAGAGGAGTGTCTCTCAAATAATTATTAGTGAATAATTATGTGGGGTTCAATAAGGATCGATTGTTATTTGTCAAAACTATATAGAACTAAGTCCATCAAAGTGTTTGTAATCGAGTCCAAAAACTTCTAACCGTACAATTAAGAAAACAAATTATAACGCTTCTTTTGTAACATAATATTAAAAGTAAAAATAATCCTGGTATCAGAATCTATCTCTTTCGGTAAATAACACTGTGCAACATTTTTAAGGTAATCTTGTGCAAATAATTTGAAGTGAGGATTTTTTGAAAGTACAGACCCAAAGTACAAAAGCCCTAGTTCCGTTTTGTTGAGTCAGATACATCTTGGATTTTATGGTCCCATCTAAACATTATTAAATATCGACTTTTTAAAAAACTCGGGGCTATATCTCTGAAACCAATGCAAATCTTCTTCTGACCTTTGCAGCAAATTTGTAGATAAGGGCCAAAATAAAATATTTGGAGAAATGAAAAAAAAAAAATAAATTTTATAATATACTAGCTGAACCCGGTGCGCTTTGCTGCCCCGACTACTATAAAATATAATGGAATGCATAATTATATTAACGTTTTTAATATTTTAACGAATACATATGGGAGATATGAAGGCGTTATATAACTCTTCAGGGTTGTTATGGAGCTACTATGGTATTTTTGTATGTTTCAGGAGGTAACACTCCTCCGAAAGCCTTTCCGCCTATAAGTATTCCTAATGATTTAGATATATCATAACAAAACATAAATCTTAAGAAGTCTCTCAAAGATATGATACTTAACAGCCTTGGTTAATTCCTTCCCAACTATAAGTACTTCTGTAAATAATGATGACTTTTACTGACTGCTAAGTCTTCAAAATTTCATTGAAATTGAACATACGTAACAAAAACATTAAATCGACCGAAAATATATATGGGTAGCTATATTCCTATATCAACCGCTCTCGATATAATTTGTCATATTTATTTTTAGACCAAATCCCGTCTTACATTCACATTTTGTGCATAAAATACGGAAACTCAGCCGAAAATATATATGGGAGCTATATTCTAATCTGAACCGATTTCGGTATAATTTGTCCCATTTATTTCTAGAACGAATTGCGTCATGCTTTCCAAATTTCAGTGAAATTGGACATATGTAGTGTGTCCAAATCTGAACCGATCTCGATAGAATTTGGCACATTTATATTTAGAACAAATTCCGTCAGACATCCCAAATTTCAGCGACATTGGACACATATAGCGCAATATCCAAATCTGAACCGATTTCGATATGATTTGGCACATTTATGTCTAGACCAAATCCCGTTACGCATTCCAAATTTCACAGAAATTGGACATAAATAGCGAGTTTGGTTCATAAAATACAGGAAATCGACCGAAAATATATACAGGAGCTATAACCAAATCTGAACCGATTTCGATATAATTTAGCACATATATTTCTAGACCAAGTTCTGTAACACATTCCAAATTTCAGCGAAATTGGACATATATAGCGTCCTTGGTGCATAAACTGCAGAAAATCGGCCGAAAATATATATGGGAGCTATATTCAAATCTGAACCGATTTTGATATAAATTGGCACGTTTATTTCCAGATCAAGTTCCGTCATATATTCCAAATTTCATCGAAATTGGACATAAATAGCATGTTTGGTACATAAAATAAGGAAATCGGCCGAAAATATATGTATGTGGGAGCTATATCCAAATCTGAACCGATTTAAATATAATTTGGTAAATTTATTTCTACATTAAACTCCGTCACGCATACAAAATTTGGAGATTGTATCTGTAACAGTTCTAAAGATATTTGCATACAAAATCTAAATTTTTTGGAGGTACCTCCGGTTTTGATGCTTTATCTCCAGATCAACGCGAAGTTTCAAAAAATGATATAGCCTATTTTCATTCCAGGCCATGTAGCAATGTACCCTAAACATTTCAGTAAATCTGTTCAGCGGTTTTCGAGTCTATAAGGCACAAACAAACAAACAGACAAACAAATTTCAATTTTATATATCGTCTGTTCCGTCGGAAAAGGTCGTAAGTCCACTTTTTTGGAAATCGCGTTTTTGTTACATGATGATAGTACACGTCAAAACACGTCGTATGATATAAAGAAAATGGTAGTATGTCGCGTTTTTCTACATGTTTTGCCCTTGTCGGAAAAGGTCGTAAGTCCACAAAACGTACAAATTTGAGTACGAAAAGGTCGTAAGTCCACAGGAAAATGTATACTTTAAAAGAATACTACAGCTAATGTAGTTCAGATATAATATTTAACGTCATCCATGGTTGGGGTACAATGTAAAGAACTAGCCTACACCTTTGGAAGATAATCGGATGATATTTGTCGCAGCCTTTGGACCAAACTTTTGAACAAAAAGGTGATAATTTCTATATTGCAACGAAAATTTACATTTGAAATCTATTTTCCCCTATAAACGAACTGATTATGAAAGATGGACTTCTGGCCTTTTCATTGATTCAAATTGGGATGCTGTATGTGTTTAAGTACCTCATATATTGCTAAAATTGTAAAAAAAAACAAGATTTTTACTGTTCTGCTGTCGTATAAATTACTTAACTTTATTAGCTGGTAATTGGTGGTTTCTCTAGGGACATTTATTCACATAACGGGATTAGTTTGTATTCTGAATTGAATAAAGTAATACCTTCTAACGGACGGGTAAGTGCAATGTTTATATTATTAAATGATTCTAAAATAATAATTGATTGAAATGTTATTAAACTAAGAAAACATCATGGTTTTTGCTAACAAAGAGCAGTATGAATTTGGAATGGAATTAGACGATGGTGTCATGGGTCTAGTTTCCTATGGTTTTCACGGTGATTCTGAAAGCTCTGATGATAAACTTCCTAAGCCCAGGAAGACATTACATGCTGAAGATTCGACATGGTTTGCAGACAAAAACAAAACAACCCCAAACGAAGAATAAATACCAAATTTCAGCCATTTCTGAGGAATATTGAGGCCACACCTTCAAAATACCGGAAATCGGGAGGTACCGTTCTATGGGGGCTATATGAAGGCGTCAATACCAAACATCCTAGAAGTAAAAGAAACTTCTATACCAAATCACGAAGATCTATCTTTAAAATTGGTCATGTTTATACCGACTTAGAATTTTACTCTGATCAAGAATATATATAAATTATAGGGTCTCCGCTGAATATATTGATATGTTACAAACTGAATGACAAATTTAATTATACCCTCCATATTATGGTGGAGGGTATAAAAATCTTCAGAAATGTTGATGTCGATATGTAGTTTTAACATACCGCCAAATAACTGATGACTTGAGGCATGCCGACTGTGTCCACCTTCTTAAAATTTATCTTATATACCTGATGAAACTATAGCTATCGATATGTTGCCTTCTAATCTAAACACTTGCTTTCCAATAAGACCAAAGCTTCGTTATGCATAACATCTGGTATTTCCATTGATTTGTAGCATATTTAAGAAAGTGGGGGTGGTCGGGTCTTATTGCTAAAATATGTAGCCAGGATTGGAATCGTTCGTAAGTTTTATATATGTATATAGCGCATTTAAAAAATAGGGCACAGGTGTAACCCGCTCCTCCGAAATTCAACAAAATATATAGCCTACTTCCACCAAGGGACATCCTTGTGCATTATCTGAAAATTACATGGAATAAGTACTTAGGGTCGGAGATTCAACAACAGTTGCCTCGCAAATTAATTTTCTGACCGATATTTTCATAACTTTAGCAAAAAAGCGGTTTTTAAAAAATAGGGCCTGCCCCCGCCCCCTTCCAAATTCAAAAAAATATAGAGCCTATTTTCACTCCGGTTGTTCCTTGTATATTCTCTGAAATTTTCAAAAAAAAATCGGTTCATACACACATTGTATTTTATATATAAGATTTCACCCAAATGTTTTGGTCCATTAAACCCGCTAATAATTATCTCATCACCATGCAAGCTTATTCTTTTCTTAAACTGAAATCATTTTTAAAATTTCGCTCCGATCGAAATAATACTGCGATCTACAGGACAAAGTCGGGTAAAAAATGTGTGTTTGGTCCATTTCACAGCTTTCGATCATAACCAACATCTAATGGGGTCACTTCTGGTCGGAACCCGACCTCTCCACAAAATTTCGTGACGATCGGTCCAAAATTGAGGCCTGGAGTTTTATTACAATTTTTAATGGATGGACGGACACACACAGCTAAATCGCTTTATCTCGTCAAGATATGAAAAAATGGCTAGGGGAGGGGGTCTACGACGAATACTTCGCGATATTACACGAATATTGGACACAACAAACTTATAATACCCTTTCCACATTGTTTTGTAAAGTATAAATACTTTATTTTAAAAACGTCCGTAAATTGTAGGAAAAGGTCCTAAGTCCCAACAAAAATACAAAACTGTACAAGGAAAAGGTCGTAAGTCCAAAGACATCCAATTATCTCCCAAACGCGACGGAACTTTATCAAACAAAATACAGGTATTGAAGCGGAATAAGTAAACCATCATAATAAAATCTTTAATACAGAAAGCGCTGGAATGTTTTTTCTTCCTCCTGAAAAATTTATTGAGAGGGACTTACGACCTTTTCCGATGGAGCAGACGATATATAGATCTAAAAATTCCATAATTTGTATACATTTCGCACCAAATCTCCAAAACTGTTAAATTTTTCTTAATGTTTTCATTTGGAAATATATCAACGACAACGACAGCCGATATTCTTAAAAATTAGGATAAGATCATCGAAATAGTGAAAATCTTGCTATAGCAAAGACAACGGAAATTCTTTGTTGTTGTAAAATTCTGCGATAAACCATAACGTGGACCTGTCTATTTTCAATTCTAAATATCCTACTCTGTAAATATTTAAAATTGTATCCGTAGTCCCAAATTTGCATTAAACGATTTTTCTTGCGGCAATTTTTCTCGTTCTCTTTTAAACTTGCCTCTTGCGTTTATACAGGCAATTCTGTTTCTGCAAGTTTTGTTTTCAAAACAATGAAAATAATGTCAAAAACGAAAAATATAAAAGGAATTGCCGGTACGAGCAATTTTTTTCCACTTCCATACCCCTTACGTGTCTCACCTACAAACTGAGACTTGCCGCAAGTAAACTCGCCTAATGTAAATTGGGACTAAATATTATGAATTCTTTCTATTGAATTTATATACTTTGTACCATTATTTCATATAAAATAAAGAATAGAATGTAGAATAGAATATGTGCCAAAATTTGCAGTCCATCGGACAAAAATTTACCGAGATATGAGCTTTCGAAGGGAAACATTTATTGTGTTTTGTATGTAGCATAGAAACTAAAACGTCTTTTCCTCGAAGTGGCACTTTATATGTTTTTGTGGGACTATTGTACACATAAATCATGTGATTAACCGAGAGAGTCTTAAAAAAACTGCTGACGGAGTCAGAAAAAATATCAATTTTGTACGGTGTTTTGTTTTTGTTAAAATCGAAATTTTGATTTTAACTGTTCAAAATTTTTAAAAATTTATTTTTTTTCTTTTTAGTTTTGTTTGGCTCGAGCCAAGATAATAAAAGTCCAAAGGTCAACAATCATTATTACAATAATTTATTTTTTTAATTCCTTTTCGATAATGGACAAGATTATTAGGTTCGTAATGATCCCACAAAAATATATGCTGATCGGTTTATTCTTTTTCAAACTACAGTGGGTACCGCAAACTGCTTTAGTAAAAACAGTGCTTTATAAGCGGGCATATGAATGCAAGATTTTTCAAAAAAAAAAAAAAAAAATAGAAGGTAACTTAAGGTTTAATAGATTTTTTATAAAAAATGCATGAAAATGGCTTTTCTCATGCTTAAAAGTGGCCATAACCCCTTAAAATAGCTTTACGTAACGCTACACAACATTTGAATTTTTCATGATTTTTGGTCAAGTTGTGTATATACGGTCAAGTTGTGTATACGATAGAGTGATTACGATAGGCGGGCATGGGTAAATCGGTTCAGAATTTTATCCTGATCCAGAATGTAAGTACATTTTAGATTCGCAAATGATTATTTCAATGCGTTACAAACCGAAAAGCAAATTTAATGTACAGTCCATGCTATGTTAGAGGATATAAAACAACTAAAAAGTAAATATTTGTGTTAGAAATCTACATATGTATATAACATTTTTTTGGGATTTTACTCCCACAAGACTCTGATCTATAAATAGAATCTCAATGTTAAATAGAATCATACAACAACCTTTAATGTTGATGTCATATTGGCAATTCGTTTCTTTTACTTTTTAACTTCAACTCAAACAGTTGATGTCACTACTGTTTATATCAATCACTCAACTCTTTCTACAAAAGCATACTTTCCTAAATTCTATGAATGAATAAAACTATGCGTCCAATATTGAAGTACCTATTTGACTTAAAACAAATTCCCTTGTCTTGATACTTGAATATGTGACACACATTTTTATTCGTTCATAGAATTTTGAAATGAAACTGATTTCCTATTCTCTTCTTATGGTCTTATGTTATCTATGTAACAGTTCATCAGTTTTTATCAGACAAATTTTGATGGTCTTTTTTCCGCATATAACATGGAAACTGTTTGTGTTCGTTTTCACATGCTGCTTTTATACTTTAAATCCAACAAGGAAAAATATGTTCACAACATACCACATGATATGAAACGTTCAATTCCAACCAAGTAATGTTAATAACAGTTATGAGTGCTTGAAGTACGGCGAAATGTTATTTAACATTTTGAAGGATTTTAACAGATTACTCCGAAAGAGAGGCACTACGCTCACTAAGCATAAGTAAGTATTTTTCTAAATAGTACAAATGTGAGAAACAACTAAAGTAAATTTCAGTTTTGCATGAATCCTCCATGAAAACGGATGACTAAAGGCATAAATATTGAGTTCCAAACAATGAATTTTTTGCCAAGCATTGTTCTATGAGTCGTCGAATGTAAGTGGGTGTGGTGTTACTTTGGTGTTCTAAACGTATATGGTATTATTAATTTATTTCTGCTCACGTCAATATATATCGGACTAAAATAACACAAAAAAACATTAAGTTTGGCCGGGCCATGAGATATTCTGAAATATTGACCTATGTCGACAATTTTTGGTGGAGAAGGCTTCGAAACTGCAGGAAGCATGAAATGTCAAACTACGGGAAGTTTAGTCAAAAAATTTAGCTAAAACCTCCAAAAAACCGAAAAGCGTGAGGAACCATAATATAGCAGCTATACTGAAACATGTATCTATGTAGACAACTACTTGTGGAGAAGTTTCGTGGTGAAAAATATAAAGAAAATCAAGAGGTACCGTTATATGGGATCTGTACCTACATAAACATCTACATATAACTACCTAGCCTATGTTGATGATTTTTGGTGAAAAAGGGAAGATCAAATGGTCGGGGTCATGCTTAAGTGTTCCATACGCAGTTTTGACTTTTTGAGATGTAGATTCTTTCTAGGGTTTTCGCTTATGTTCTTTCTGATTTTCTAGTCGGCTTTTTCCTATCTGCTCTAGTTTTTGTAGAGATATCTACGTTTCGGTCCGAATGCATTTTAATAACATATATATAAATTTAATAACACATCCCAAAAATCAGAATTTTAATTTTCGATTTAGAAGGTTGGAATTTATTGACGCAAAAATGGGAAAATTTTTTTGTCACTTTGTTCCATGTGATTTACAATATTTTGCATTCGTGTCATAGGTGTGGATATTGAACAAGTCGAAAAAATTATATATAAAAAAATCTCTATAACTATTTTATTCCAACAGATATTCCTTTAACTTTTCGCAAATATGTTCAATATACTATTACTAATTAAATTTAGTCTTAAATATAAATATTTTACTCAGTCAAAACGCGAAAAGAGCGTATGGAACACATAAGCATGACACCGACGAAATGTCAAATTCCTGCCAGTTCAATCTAAAATATAGGAAAAATCTTTATAAAAATACCGCAAATCGGGAGGTACATATGGGAGCTACACCACACATAGACTTATTTTGACATTTTTTTAATAAAGAAGGGTTGTGACCCCTAAACACTCAAATGTCAAATTACAGCTGGTTCGGTTATAAATATTATCTATAATCCTCAAAATACGGAAAATTGGGAGGTACCGTTATATGGGGGCTATACCTAAATATGGATCTATGTTGCCAAATTTTGATGGAGAAATGTCATGACTCTAGGAGCAAATAAATGTGAAATTACTGGTAGTTCAGTCAAAAAAAAAATTTTTTTAAAAATTTAGATTATAACCTTAACCTTAAATTTTTAGGGAAGAAATGTTGTAACCCTAAGAACCTCAATGCAAAGTAGGTTGGTGTTGGTGGCCAAAAAACGGAGATATCGCAATAGCCGCTAATAGATCCCAACTTTTCATATTTGCGTTGGGGACCTTCCAAAAACAAAGTCTGACTATGAAAGTAGAAAATCCCATCTTTACAATGACAGCAATTAACAATATTACATACAAAAAAAACTTTGTTGATATTGAACATAAAATGCCAAAGAAAATATTCAGCAACAGTGTCGATCTTAAAATGTCCTTAAAAAAATATAAATATATTTCGAATATCCTCTAAAATAGAACAGATTTGAATCAAACATTAAAAATAAAGTATTCAGAACTGCCGCAGGTCCTTTTTATTATACGTTTAAAATTAAAAGAAGTATTTTGTTTAGAGCAGCAATTGAATGTTCTTTGTATCAAGCCTTTGTCGTCCCTCTAGGAGGTACGTGACCATTTGAAATGAATGAATGAAGCCTGCATCATAGGAGCAAAGCACTTGAAGATTACACTGGAGCACATGTTTCGCTATTCAGGTCACTTTTAAGGTTCAAAGTCTGATGAACACATCTAAAGAATGTCAGTCTGCTTAAGCGATTTCTCTGATGAGGATACCTTTAACCCACTTAGCGCCGAGAATTTTTTTTGCGAGAAAACTTAAAATACTTTATGACAATTATATTTTTGAGACTTTTTAAGCATTTTTTAATAAATAACTTTTTTCTCTAAAACTTATAGTTTTCCTGCAATCAGGACTTCTTTTAAAAGTGCCAAAAACTTTGGAGGGTAATATTGGTGTATCCTTACATGCCAATCCCTTGGTTTTTGATTGAGAAAATACTCTTACTATATTCCTAACAAATCCCTGACTTTATATGATTCTAACATTTATGATTAAATTTTTATCGCATATTTAAATTTTTCATCAAAAGTCGAAAATTACAATAAAGTCGATTTTTTTGAACAGCTTGGGTTTTAGGCCAATTGCGTGGAAATGCGTAGGTCAAATGAAGCGTTATAAGCGTGAAATGACAGATAACAGACAATACTATAACAAAATGCAAAAAACCCCACAAAAATATTCGAAAAAGCCAGAGATTTACGTCAATTTTTGCAACCATTTTTCGTGGCGTTTAAACGACCAGTGGCTTTATCTGGGTTAAAGCATGTTAACGCCCATTGTTAATTGCACTGTGCTACAAAAGTGGACAACATTTATTTGCAGGGATTCTGATGAATAAATTCGGTACGGTGGGAGTCCATGGAAGATGAATATACCTTTGGTTTCTTTGGGTCACTTCGTTTTTTGATTTTATAACGGAAAATGTAGTGAAAAACGGGGATTCTTGGATTTTCAATTTAAAATGGACATAACTTCTTTTTTCCACAACGGACATATACATCTTATATTTTTATATAAAAGGTAAAAATCATGCTTTTCGAACAAGCTATAATCTTTTAAAACCGGGTTACAAATGATTAAGTTATAGTGATTTAAGTGTGACAGAAACGCATTAAAAAACAGGAAAATGCTTTTCCTCGTGCTCTAGGCTGCGTAGGACACACCAAACAGCTAATTATTAACTTTTATCAAGGAGCTTAGTTAGTTGGCTTTATAAAATGGGGAAAATCGGTTGAAAATGAAATCGGTTGAAAAATGCGTGAGTTATGCCATCTTCAGTGTTTTAACTTTTTGGGTTTTCCTTTATAAAAGATTGGTACCTTGTGCGTAATTATTAACTAGACAAATTCAAACTACACTTATACGCACCAAGGTACCAACTTTTATAAAGGAAAACCCAAAAAGTTAAAACACAAAAAATGCCATAACTCACGCATTTTTCAACCGATTTCATTAGTTAGTTGGCTTTATAAAATGGGGAAAACATTTTATAAAGCCAACTAAAAGCTAACATTTTGTAAAGCTAACAAATTTTCCTTCTTGATAGAAGTAAATAATTACGCAGTTTGGTGTCTCCTACGCAGCCTAGAGCACGAGGAAAAGCATTTTCCTGTTTTAAATGCGTTTTTGTCACACTTAAATCACTATAAGTTACCCATATATCACCCGATTTTTAAAAATTATGGCTTTTTCGAAAGCCATGACTTTTCACCTTTCAAATAAAAGATATGCCGCAAATTTCCGTTGTGGAAAAAAGAAGTTATGTCCGTTTTAAATTGAAAATCCAAGAGACCCCGTTTTTCACTACATTTACTGTTATAAAATCAAAAAACGTAGTGACACAAAGGTATACTCATCTTCCATGGACTCCCACAATACCGAATTTATGCATCAAAACCCCTGAAAATTTTCACTGTAGCACAGTGTTGTTTGTGATCTTTGTGACCAAAATATACGTTTCACAGTCTTTAACCTCAACAAACGTGATTGATGTTGTACAAATTGTTCACTAATCAGCCTCGAATTTATTGCAATTTCCTTTACCAAGGTGTCCGTTACCTGTCTTCCATCACTTTGGGGAGAATTGAGGCGCTCAGCGCCAAAACGGCCTAACCCACAAAGAAATGATTCTGAGAAAATCGAAGTTGAAAGAAAACAAGTTTTTAAAATATTTTTATATTTTTTTTTATAAATCATAAATACATATTAGTTGCAATATTTGTTTTAGGTTAATCATTAGGCATTAGTTTACATAGAAAATACTGTTTTAAACAGTTAATAAAAAATTAAAGTGGCTAAGGCCGTTTTGGCATCCATTTAAAAAAATATATTGATAAGAACTGAGGGTTAGGCCATTTTGTCTCCATTTATTAAAACAACTAAAGTTCTTCAGATGAATAATAAAAATAACTGAGAGCGTTTTAATTGATACATATTAATAATAATTATTGGTCTTCTTCCTGGATATCTTCATCTTCGGCTCTCGAATTTGTTTTTAAATTATTATAGAATGCATGATTTATAGGAGGTATGAACTCTTTGAGTTCCTGTAAATCCTTAAACTTTGCAGCTTCAATGAATCTTCCTCCCGGATAAAGCGGTTCCAATTCAAAATGTACGTACTTGCCGGAGTTCCTTTTTAAAATATCAACTTCTTCAAATAAAGCATTTGTGTCATTTGAATATTTGTATTGAATCATAAATGGCTTCGCATTTTGGAATCGAAGACACTGAATCTGAAACCACTCAACTTTTGAAGTCTTGTCTTAGGAGATTTTTCTGTTTGATACTAGTTTCTCAATTGGGGATATGTTTTTTATTTCATCTGTCGTCATCATTACCAAGTGAAATGGTTCCCTTTTTTGCCGTGAGGACTACACGATCCCTATCATCAGGCGTAAAAATGTCCTTATAATATTTTTTCCTTTTCAATGAGACCAAAATCTTGATCGCATGGTAGGAATGAATGGCCAGACACTAAAAATTGGTGGTCTATATGTTCCACAGAGAAGTTGAATTATTGACCATGTATGTGCAAATAGTTTTCATACTTATGATACGGTTTTGGCCACAACACTGATCACTATACATTAACTTCTCACTCTCTACATTGACGCCAGGGCGTCAAATTCTTCTCGAAAATTTATTTTTATATTACTTGTTGTGTATTTATTTCAGCTAAAGTCCATATTTTGTTGCTTCAAAATTTGAAGAAACAAAATGTTTAACAGTGGGTAATGAAATTGATTACTACGAGCGGAGGCAGAGAAGACTATAGTTTCGGAAGCAGCCAAACTTCCTCATCAGTTCTCTTAACCGCTGACTCTGTATCGATAAACAGGTCAATAAGAGTGACCAGAAAATTAAACAGAACGAGAAATTTTCTGTATCCTCCTAAATCTGTTGACCGCACAATTGAGTCAGAATAATCAAAATCATATACCCACTACTGTTGTTTAATGCTGTCTTTGCATCGCAAAGAAGACAGCTAATTTCATTACCCACTGTTAAACATTTTGTTTCTTCAAATTTTGAAGCAACAAAATATGGACTTTAGCTGAAATAAATACACAACAAGTATTATTTTGCAGTCCAACAATACAAAGCCAACAACTATTTTTATATTATTTTTCAAATATACTCCTGACTTAAACGTAATATGCGTTTTTGGTCTAACCCACACGTATTTTTTATTTCCAGTATTCGATTTTACCTATGTGGCTTAGGCCATTTTGGCGTCCACATTTTTTTCAAACTTTCAGGAAAGGAAAAACAGTTTTCGGCATGTAGAATAGTATAGGGTTAACCTATGTAATAGGGAATTTTTTAGTATATATTTCAATAGGTTCCTGTTCGATCAGCATAGTCAGTTTGATTTTTTTGAAAATGTGGGTTAGGTCGTTTTGGCGCTGAGCGCCTCAATTATCGTTCGATCGAGAAGATCCAATAATACACATTTTACTCCACTTCTTTTATATAATTCCTTATATAACTGAGCTTAAATATAATTTCGTCCACATTTCTTGGGATATAGACGAGAGTATAAGAAGAGCAATGAACGATGATTTTGAAATATATTTGTAGTTAGTATGCAAGGTATTAATATCTTTAAAACTGAAATTTTTGCATTGACCGTCGTTACCAAAGCTGTAATACCCTTTTGAAGATGACTTGAAATTACATCCTGTTATCCATAACAGGTGTGTACATCACAATTACGTTCATATTTTAGGGGCTAACACGCGGGTGACAAATATTTAAAAAATAATAAAATGTTCACACATTGCACAGTGTCCAGTTTTCCGAAAAACCAATTGGCCAAAAACCGAAAAAAATCTAAATTTACACTAAATAGTGTCAAATATTATTTATAGGATTCCACTGCGCGTAGTTATGAAAAATATATTGGTTTCATGTATAGTAACTGGGTATAAAAGCAGGTCAAAGTGGCCCTATTTAGACATTTACTCGCAACGTATCGTAACCTCAATATTTAAGTTGTTTATTAAACTATTGTAAAATCAAAAAAAAAAAAACAATGGTTATTTAATATTATTTTTACCCTACACCACAATGTGGAAAGGGTATTATAAGTTTGTTTTTCCGAAAATTCATGCAACACTGCGGAATATTCGTCGTAGATCCCCTATGTGATATACCAAAATTCATATCTCAACGAGATAAAGCGATTTTGAGATGTGTTTCCGTCTATCTGTCCGTCCAATAAAAATTTCAATCAAACTCCAGGCCGCATTTATGGACCAATCGTCTTTATACCCTCCACCATATGGAGGGTGTAATTAAATTTGTCATTCCGTTTGTAACACATCGAAATATTCGTCGGAGACCCTGCCAAGTATATATATTATTGATCAGCATACAATTCTTTGTCGATTTAACAATGTCCGTCTGTCTTTTGAAATCAAGATACGGCTCGCAATTTTAAAGATTGAGAGGCAATATTTGCTAAAGAAGCTTTAATTACTTGCAGGATGGTTGGTATTGAAAATGGGAACGGGCGGTACCTCCGGTACCTCCCGATTTTCAGTATTTTTAAGGTTTTAGCTTCATTATCCTACCAAACTGGCTGAAATTTGGTATTTATTTATCGCTGGATGTAAAAAATTTTCCACCTGAAATTTGTTGGTATAAGTCCACGCATTCATACAGCCCCCATATAACGGTACCTCCCATAGAACGGTACCTCCCGATATTCGGTATTTTGGAGGTTTCAGCTTCATTATCCCAGCAAAAAGGGCTGAAATTTGGTATATAGTTATCGTTGGGTGTATACTTTCCACCTGAAATTTGTTGGTATAGGTTCACGCCTTCATATAGCCCCCAAAGAATGGTACCTCCCGATATTCGGTATTTTGAAGGTTTTTGCTTAATTATCCCATGAAAGTGGTTGAAATTTGGTAATTAGTCTTCGTTGAGGATATAAAACGTTCCACTTAAAATTTGTTGGTATAGGTTCATGCCTTAATATAGTCTCCATAGAACGGTACCTCCCGATATTCGGTATTTTGAAGGTTTTAGCTTCATTATCCCACCAAAATGGCTGAAATTTGGTATATAGTTATCGTTGGGTCCACCTGAAATTTGTTGGTATAGGTTCACGCCTTCATATAGCCCCCATAGAATGGTACCTCCCGATATTCGGTATTTGGAAAGTTTTAGCTTCTGCATTGCAAGTTTCTTGAGATAATGGCCCAAAAGCTCAAAAAACGCCTGAGGGTGCAAACTAAACTTGGTAGTACGTAAGATAACCCTTGAAGAGAAAAACTGATTTTATCCAAACGTATATGGTAAAAACCAAATTTCCTTTGCAATTCTATTTGATTTTTTTATTTTATCAAGGATTTTTGGTTTAGAGGTTGAGGAAAAAATTCTGCTTTCAAAACTCTTCGGGTTCACAAAATTGGCCGATGCGCGCAAAAGGTATAGAGGTTTTTATACTCTTATAAAGAAAACATATTTTAAAATTTCTTATTGATTGTATTGATAAAATGTATGCAAATATCAGTTACAGCATTTGATATCCATCCGTAGATCCACCATAATTTCTAAAATATTTTTTTTATATTCGCGGAAAATCAAAAAAATCTGGAAGCAAATTTAAATTATTCTTCAAACTAAATTCACTCGGGGTTCAAAGGAAATTGAATGACACTTGTAGGATACTGTAAGGAGCACACTCTTGAGATATACATTCAACGACGTAAATTCACGAATATTTTTTTTCGCGTTCAAAAATTTTTAAAAAACCCAGAAATTCCGGCTTCAAAGTGTCGGCATCAATTTTAGGTGGATGCAGTGTATATATCGAAAAATGATACACTAGTATAATGTTGTACATGGGGTATTCTGTGATTTTTTCCTTGAAATGTAAGATTAAGCCATAAATCGACCCATTTTTACCCATTTTCTACATGAATGCCAACACATCTTCCACGTAAATTAATTTTAATAGTCGACATTATGGGATCCCTCCTAAAACACTTCATTATTAAGAATTTCAGTCATACTATATAGATTATGTTAACGCCTGTTTTTTTAATATGTTATATCTCTAATACTACTGAACCGATTTCCATCAAACCTCAATGTTTGCCGTTGTTGTGTATATTTATGAATTTCGGAGGAGGTGGGGTACCTTTCCCATGCCTTTCTTTTAGACGCTATATCTATAAGCCAAACTTATGATTATATCGGTTTCAGCATAAATTTTGGTAGACAATTGGGTTGTGTGTACCCTAGGAACATATTTGGATGAAAACTTATGACCACTCTTTTCAATGCATTATTTTTTCAAAACTAATGAACCTAATTTCGTACATTTTTCAGAAAATGTTCAGGAATGTTGTTTGGGGGCCACCGTGGTGCAATGGTATGCACACCCTCCTTGCACGCAGAAGGTCAGTGGTTCGATTCCCCGGCCAGGCAACATCAAACATTTTTCAACGGTGGCAAAATACCCCTCAGTAATGTTGGCGATATTTCCTGAGTATATCAGCCTTGAAAAACTTCTCTACAAGTGGTGTCTTAAGGCACGCCGTTCGGACTCGATAAACAGTAGGTCCCATATCATTGAGCTAATATGAATGGGGCTGCACTCATTAATATGAGAGAAGTCTCCCTTGTCCCGTATGGGATGTTGTGGAACAATGTTGTTTTTTTATGTTCAGGAATGTTCCGTGGCCAAAATTCTTATATTTGTAGACGAATTTTGGGGGCCTATTGTTTTATAGTCGCTATGTTTGCTAAACTTATGAGTGAAGCCGACGCACTCAAAGGTTTAGCAAACATAGCAAATTAATTTTCGAGACAACAGTGGTTGCGCCTCCGATCAAGAAAAACGATATATTTACAAATTTCCTTAAATGGTGAGGTTCAACGGTGCATAGGCCATGAAAAACTAAAACATATAAGTCTCAATAAGTGCGAGAATTCGACTTAACGATTTTCTTAACTTTTATAATTGAATTGCTTTAGGATAAAGACAATGGAATTGGACGATAATAAATCCTTAACAGCATCAATGGGCGAAAAAAACCGACAAAGTCGGTAAGAGAAAAGAAAAGTTACGGGCAAAATCTGTTGATTAATTTAAAATCCTCCTCGGTTTGACAATGGTCCGAAGAAGTAAGGCAGAAAATACCTATTTTTGAATTGTCAAGCATAAAGTCTATAAAAAGTTGCCATTAAAACTCATTATCACAGGCCAGCAACGCGGACCGGTGTCATCTAGTAGTGAATAATATGAGCAATGAAATTAGAGATACCATAAACATAAGTACCCAAGATTGGGTCAAAATCCATTAATTGTTAGAGTTTTGTGAAGTTTTTGAGAATATTGGCCACTGTGCCTTGTCACATTAAACAAACAAAATGTACACCGTCGTTATGATGATTAAGCTATCTTTCTTTCTCTCCGATGTTGGCAGCTAATGGATGCAGAATGATGTAAAAACACACCAATTACTATGTCCTGTCATATAATCCATCCATCCATCCATCCACCTAACCATTCATTATATATGCAAAGTGTTAATTGTTCCATTTTGTTGGCAACATTATTTAATTAGCATTTAACACATGAGAGAGTTCACATAGAAGTTGATGTTTAACATGGATTATGCCACCAAAACCACACACAACGAACGGTATTTGTTTGATAGAATACATAATATCTTTTAATGATGAGGTTCAAATTTAAATAAAGAAAATAAGTGTGGTTTATAATTATGTATTTAAATATCTGTGAAATGTGTGCATATGAGGGCGAGCGTGTGGCTATAGTAAGCAGTGATTTATGCTAATATTTTAATGACAACATTTAGTGGGAAATATGATCATTTGATATTTGGAAAATTATAAACATTGTTAAAGGGATTCTACATTTACAACATACATACATACATTTTAAAGCCAATTCTTTTAAATTTACGTATTTTCTTGCAAAAAGGGTTTAATTTTACTAATTGAATTAAACTTAATGTTATGATTTAAACATTTTCTCAATTTCTCTTCGAATTGTATTGTTAATCCTGAATTTTTAGCAGTCGCATTGTCAATTGAAGTTAATGCAATTGTTGAACTTGACTTTTGTTGAAATTTCAAAGGTAATTAATTAATTTTTCGTTGACTTTTGTTCTTTTTTAATGTCTTGTAACAAAGCAGTGGTTTCATGTAAATGACGGACTAAAATAGCTTTGTATTTTTTGGTAGAACTGAATAAAAACACGGTGCTCTTGAAACAAATTTAAATTAAAGGTGCTTACACCTGGGAAGTTTTGCGGATTCTGAAACTACAATGTTTATAGATGAGAAAAATCAAAAAGCAACAAAAAAAATCGCCGGTGCGCTTTTTTAAATAAATCGCGAATCAAATTGACATTTTTAGCGGGTTTTTAGGTTTTCACGATTTGGAAACCGCAAGTCCAATCGAAATGGGACTAAAGAAAATGTTGTAGCTATAAAAATTCTGTACAAGATTGGCTTTTATGATATCTTCACAGTTCTTACCGTTATTGAGATATAGAAGTTCAAATGAGGATAATAGATAGATAGATTGACTGTAGTAAATCAGCTGATTTGTGAAAGCAAGGCGATTTATCCGCCCTTAAAAGAAACAAATCAAGCAAACATGCTGTATATTATTAAAAATAAAACAGAAAATGCCCCAAAAAAAAGGTAAACAATTTTTTTCAAATTGCACAAACATAAATCATCTTTATTTAACTTGCCTTGGTGTGTGTTTAGTTCAAATCTGGTAACTCATTTTTAACACGGTTGCAGTTGACTAATCGAACTAAAACTTTGCACACTTCTCAGATTTGGAAGACAATACACGAATATGAAATCAAAACCAATATTGGTCCATTTTTACACTGTTTTACTGCGTTTTATCTAATTTGCTTTTCAAATCTGGTAACTAATTTTTCACACAGTTGCAGTTGACCAATCGAACTTAAAATTTGCACACATTTTAGAATTGGATGACAATACATGAATATGAAATCAAAACCAATATTGGACCATTCTTACAGTGTTTTTACGGTGTCTAACTTAACCCCCTTTTCAAATCTGGTAACTGATTTTTAAAGCGGTTGCAGTTGACCAATCGAAGTAAAACTTTGCACACTTTTCAGATTTATATGACAATACATGAGTATGAAACCAAAATCAATATGGGTCCATTTTTTCCTATAGCTCCCATATAACGGTACCACCCGATTTCCGGTATTTTGCTTTTCAAATCTGGTAACTCATTTCCCACACAGTTACAGTTGACCAATCGAACTAAAACTTTGCAAACTTTTTAGATGTGAATGACAATACATGAATATGAAATCAAAACCAATATTGGTCCATTTTGACAGTGTTGTACAGTGTTCAATTTTACATGCTTTTCAAATCGGGTAACTCATTTTTAAGACAGTTGTAATTGACCAAGCGAACTAAAACTTTGCACACTTTTCAGATATGAATGACAATACATGAATATGAAATCAAAACCAATATTGGTCCATTTTTACACTGTTTTACAGTTTTTTATCTAATTTGCTTTTCAAATCAGGTAACTCATTTTTCACACAGTTGTAGTTTACCAATCGAACTAAAACTTTGTACACTTTTCAGATTTTGATGACAATACATGAATATGAAACCAAAATCAATATGGGTCCATTTTTTCCTGTAGCTCCCATCAAGCGGTACCACTCGATTTAAGGTATTTTATCGTCATTTTAAGCCCGTATTGGCTGCTTTTTGACAACTAGGTACAGAAACGTACCCATTAAAAATTATGGACATAGGTCCAGATTTTGGTATAGCCCGCATATAGCGGTACCGCCCGATTTCAAGTGTTTTATGGATTTTATCTTCATTTTTATACCGAATTGCGTGTTACTTGCCATTTGGAGATCCCAGTGGTACAGAAATTTCTCCACCAAAAATTGTGACATAGGTCCAGGTGTTGGTATAGCCCCCATATTACGGCTCTACCCGATTTCAAGTGTTTTTTTTCTTAATTTTTGGGCCGAAATGGCTGTAACTTTGATTTCGAGTTCCCAACTTCTCCACCCAAAATTGTGGACATAGGTCCAGGTTTTGATATAGCCCCTTTAAATGGTACCACCCAATTTCAGGTATTTTAAAGTTTGTATCTACATTTTCGGCCTAAATTGGTTATGGGGTTCCGTTGAAAATTGAAAGAGCATGTTGAGAGGGGAAAGTTCGGAGGAGGTAGTTCGGCGGTTGTTTTTCGGTGGTTCGGTGTAAGTTGTTAGGAGTTAAAGTGAATGTTGTTCGGAAGTTCCGAGGAATTTGTTTGAAAGTTCGGATGAGGTTGTCCGGAGGAAATTTTTCGGAAGTTTGGATGAGGTTGTTCGGAAGATCGGTGGAGGTTGTTCGAAGGGGTGGTCTTATGAAGGTGGATGTTAGGAACTTCCACCACCCTCCGAACTTCCAAACAACCTTCTCCGAACTTCCCCTTCTCAACTTGCCTTTTCCACATTCAGTCTAACTTGTTCACTACTACACACATCCACACACACACAAGCACACAAACGGTCAAAAAATAAATACTTATTTCAAAATCTTACATGGGTCAGATTTTGGGGGAGACGTTTCTCGAATTCGAAGACAAAATCCTCAAAACAACTTAAATCGGGTGGTACCGCTATATGGGCACCATCATTAAATATGATTTATAATCTCAAGTATATACAAATAAAATTGAAAATCTTAAAAAAATGTATTTACAAAAAAATTAAAAATAATTATAAAATTAATAAGTTTCAGTGTTCTATTTTTACACAATACAATAAAACGCTTGCCTTTCAATATTATCACAAGTTTTAATTTAAATGCAAGCGTTTTATTTGAGAGATTCCATCATCAAAATTATTTTCTACTTTTAAGTGCATTTATAAATAAAACACTGTTACTTAATTTTTTTAATTACATACTTATTTTCTAGTTTTAAGTGCATGTAAAAATAGAACACTGAAACTTATTAATTTTATAATTATTTTTAATTTTTTGAGGGTTTCTATAGAATAGGGGACCCCAGTTGAGGTCTTCTATAGAATAGAGGACCCCAGTTGAGGGAGGACCTCAGTTGAGGTCTTCTATAGAATAGAGGACCTCAGTTGAGGTCTTCTATAGAATGGAGAACCTCAGTTGAGGTTTTCTATAGAATAGAAGTCCTCATTTGAGGTCTTCTATAGAATAGAGGACCTTAGTGGAGGGAGGACCTCAGTTGAGGTCTTCTATATAATATAGAGGTCATATATAGAATAGATAACTTCAGTTGAGGTGTTCTGTAGAATATAGGACCTCAGTTGATGTCTTCTTTAGAATAGCGGACCTCAGTTGAGGTCGTCTTTAGAATAGAGGAACTCAGTTGAGATCTTCTTTAGAATAGAGGGCCACAATTGAGGTCTTCTATAGAACAGAGGACCTCTGTTGAGGTCTTCTATAGAAGGGAGGACCTCAGTTGAGGTCTCTATAGAATAGGGTATAATTATAAGTTATTTTTTAAAAATTGAACAAGGCCGTAATGAGTACGGTTGCTCACCGTCTGCAAATATTTCTTATTAGAAAAATTGAAAATGGTTGTTAGTGCACATCTAAGCGTGAAAACAACCCATATTGTTTGTATGCGTTGCACATTGTGAAGTTTGTTTGGCTACGAATCAGAAGCTAGCATGTTCAAATCCAGCTGAGATAAAAAATGTGGAGTGTCTTGAAATTAAACACAAACTCACCTCAACTGAAATAGAAAATAAGTTTTCTAACTTATTTTTGAACTATGAAATGTTACGCTATTCAGTTCAACATGCCCTTACTGAAATAATGAGTTAGTAAATTATTTAGAAGTAGTTACTACTGCCTCCATAATATACTACTTACTTAGTTGGCCCATTACAGAACATTTGTTCCATAGACCGAACTAAGAAAAGATCTCCATTCCTCGCTGTTTTTCGCTTGACTTTTGGAATACCGCGCCTTTTGATTTCTTCATCCACTTGTATGCTCCTGCAGATTTTGTGTGCACCGCCATGTGGCATGTATTCATACGCCTTTTTAGCGGGTTCATCATCACTCATTCTCATGATATGGCCTAACCAACGCAATCGTTGCATCTCGATACGTTTAACTATATTCATGTCTTTGTATAGCTGATATAGCTCGTGGTTCATACGACGTCGATATTCACCGTCAACGCAAATCGGCCCGTAGATCTTTCGAAGAAGTTTCCTCTCAAACACACCAAGCACTGCCTTATCTGATTGCGCAAATAACCATGCTTCGGAGCCATACATTAGCACGGGTAGTATCAGCGTTTTGTATAGTGTTATTTTTGTTTGATGAGATGTGGCTTTGTTTTTAAATTGCTTACTTAAACCATAGTAGCATCTGTTGGCCAATACAATTCTTCTTCGTATTTCACAACTGATGTTGTTTGTTGTGTTTATGGCAGTGCCGAGGTAGACGAAGACTTTAACTACCTCAAAATTGTAGGTACCAACTTCCACAGTACGAGCTCTATGGACGCTTTGCGCGTCGACACCATCAATTTTGTCTTTTCGCTGTTTACCGCAAGACCCTCTTTCGCAGATTCTGCTTCGACCTTCCTTAACTGATCGCCCCATGATGTCTATGTCATCAGCATAAGCAAGTAACATGTGGCTATGGTGTAAATTGTGTCATTTCTTTTGACATTTGCATCTCGTATTACCTTTTCCAGCAAAATGTTGAATAGGTCACACAAAAGGATGTCTGCTTGTCTGAAAGATCTTTTGGTACAAAATTCTTCGGAGATGTTCCTTCCAATTTTAACTGAGGACCTAGTATCAGTTAAAGTCATCTTACAAAGCCGGATGAGCTTTGCGGGGATACCAAATTCAGACATTGCATGGAATACCATTGATCGGAGGGGACTGTCGAATGCTGATTTATAATCGACAAAAAGGTGATATGTGTCGATCTGCATCTCTTGAGTCTTCTCTAGGATTTGCCGCAGGGTACATATCTGGTCAATGATGGACTTGCCAGGTCTAAAGCCACATTGGTATGGTCCTATTATTTCGTTGGCCATTGGCTTTAGTCGTTCGCACAATATCCCTGACACTATCTTATAGGCAATAGGGAGAAGACTTATGCCCCTATAGTTTGAGCATACAGTCTTATCTCCTTTCTTGTGACGGGACATGGGATGCTCAGCTCCCAATCGTCGGGTACGCGTTCTTCCTGCCAGATGGTGCTAACTAGCTGATGCATACACCTTATCAGCGCGTCGCCTCCGGTTTTAAACAGCTCAGCTGGTAAGCCATCGGCACCTGCTGCTTTATTATTCTTCAGCCGGTTGATTGCTGTTTTTACCTCATCTTGGCCGGGCGGTATACATTCTATACCATCTTCTGGGATTGGATCAGTGGCATCATCGTCTTCGCCTCCATAATATGGAGGGTATAATTAAATTTGTCATTCCATTTGTAACACATCGAAACATTCGTCGAAGACCCTATGAAGTATATATTCTTTGTCAGCACAAAATTCTAAATCGAAATAAACATCCGTCCGTCCGTCTGTTGATAGAGGCAGAGTATTATAATTTGGTATAGAACTTTCTATCACTCCTAAGTTTTGATATAGCCCCCATAACCACAAATTTTCGGTGTTTTGAGGGTTTTGGTCTCATTGTCCCACCGAAATAATTGAAATTTAGTACGTGGACTTCGGTGAGTGTATACAACTTTCCACCTGAAATTTGTCGGTATAGGTTCACGTCTTCATCTAGCCCCCATAGAACGGTATCTCCCGATTTTCGGTATTTTCAAGGTTTTTGCCTCAATATCCCGCTTAAGTTTGGTATTTAGTCTTCGTTGGAGGTAAAAAACCTTCCACCTGAAATTTCTCGGTATAGGTCCACGTCTGCAGTAGCCTCCATAGGACGGTTACTCCCGATTTTCTGTATTTTCAATGTTTTTGCCTGAATATCTCGCCGAATTGGCTGAAGTTTGGTCTTTAGTCTTTGTTGAAGGTAAAAAACCTTCCACCTAAAATTTCTCTGTATAGGTCCACGTCTTCATATAGCCTCCATAGAACGGTACCTCCCGATTTTCGATATTTTCAATGTTTTTGTCTCAATATCCCACCGAATTGTTTGAAATTTTGTGTTTAGTCTTTGTTGGAGGTAAAAAACTTCCACCTGAAATTTGTCGGTATAGGCCCACGTCTTCATCTAGCCCCATAGAACGGTAACTCCGGATTTTCGATATTTTCAAGGTTTTAGCCTCAATATCCCACCGAATTGGCTGAAGTTTGATCTTTAGTTGGAGTTAAAAAAAACCTTCCACCTGAAATATCTGGGAATAGGTTCACGCCTTAATATAGCCTCCACAGAACTGTGTCTCCAGATTTTCGATATCTTCAAGGTTTTAACTTCAATATCCCACCGAATTGGCTGAAGTTTGGTATTTAGTCTTCGTTTTAGGTAAAAAAAACCTTCCACCTGAAATTTCTCGGTGTAGGTCCACGTCTTCATATAGGCTCCACAGAACGGTAACTCCGGATTTTCGGTATCACCTAAATGGCTGACATTTAATATTAAGTCTTTGTTGGGGTTGTGAAGATTTCCATCTGAAATTTTTCGTTGTGTGCCCACGTCCTCATCTAGCCCCCATAGATCGGTAACTCCCGATTTTCGGTATTTTCAGGGTTTTAGCCTCAATATCCCACTGAATTGGCTGAAGTTTAATCTTTAGTCTTCGTTGTAGGTAAAAAACCTTCCACCTGAAATATCTCGAAATAGGTTCACGCCTTAATATAGCCTCCACAGAACTGTATCTCCATATTTTCGACATCTTCAAGGTTTTAACTTCAATATGCCACCGAATTGGCTGAAGTTTGGTATTTAGTCTTCATTGGAGGTAACCTGAAATGTGTCGATGTAAGTTTACTTCGTCATATAGCCTCCATAGAACGCTACCTCCCGATTATCGGTAATACACCATATTCGTTGGGCTGGGTTCGTCATAACATACTCATTATTAAATCCTTTATCCTCCAAATACGATTTTCGATATTACCCATAAAACCATTTATAATTTTTATGAAAAATTGTTACATCACTTTTCTGACTCTACAAACTTTATCTCCTCAGTTCTCAACCCATTTACAATAACGTTCAGGTTTGTCTTTTGTTTCCAAGCGACAATAATAGTAACACAAAACGATGTCTGTTACCTGGATTTATGCCAAAGAAAATAAAGCTATCATTGTCCATGTTATGGTCATGTTGGACATATTCAAAAGACAATAACCCTCATTAATAATGCCTTGTTCGATGACATTTCGAATCGATTCAATGGAATTCTCATAAATAAGATTTACAACAAATCACATGGAAATACTCTTGAATATAATATTGTCTGGCTGTAAGCACCTCAATAATATATTGAGACTGTGACCAGAGGACTAATGCAACAGGATGGTCACGTCTATATGAATCAAATACCAGTGGTTAAATAAAATTCTTAGAATGTGTCTACAAGAAATATTTTCTTATTCCTAAAAAAGGTTATTACAAATGTATAAAGTACGATATGTAATATCAGTTATGAATTGAATGGTTGTGTATCGATGGTCTTTGGTATTTAAAGGGAAAACGTTTAAGTTTAGTGACCGTTGGATTTTGTCAGAACTTTGATTTGGTCTTCATTTGTTGCTTATTTGATATACTTAGCATCATTATGTTATTGCTGATATTCGTTGATTGTATACCTTGCTTTTTATACCCAACCCCAAAATAATAGGGTGTATTAAGTTCATCATTCCGCTTAAATATTTGTCTTTGTCGACATCTAAATACCCTCAGTCTATGGATGTACAAGGAAGTTTTGGAATTTTGCATTGTAAATTTTTAAGCAAATAATCCATTAAGAAGTCGTGTTTACCCGCTAATAAAAAGTCACCACTTAAACTTGACTAAAGCCCAAAAATATTGAACTTTTCCCGAAGAGGTAATAGACTAGCCTCTCATAAAAATTGTACAGTTTTAATAGCGGTGGCAAGAACTGTCTGTTAGAAATAAATAATTACAATAATCAGAGGCATGTCCTTAAACGGGAATATATCTTCCTCCGCTTACAATTATTCACTCGAGGAAGCATAGTTGTAGCTCTCAGAATATGGTTAATAAACCATGACTCAAAAAAATACACGCACTGTTACCAAATAAGAATAACGGCATTAAGTTCGGCCGGGTCGAACTATTATACACTCCACCATTACTCTATTGAAGTAAATATGAACATTTAGTTACTACTTAGCTCTTTCTCTAAGTTAAATATAATTCCTTGGAGGAGAATAATATCTTGACTTTATACTGATATTTTCTGCTTGGTATTTTCTGCTTATTGAGATTCCAAGCTACCAAGTTACACTCATTTCAGAATTAGCAACACTCTTTTAAAGAGCTCATCGTAGTTAGTTCTATCCTCTGACTACACACAACACTAAATTACAGCAATCTAGGTTCGAAAATCCGTGAGTGCCAACAAAGACTAAATGCCAAATGTCAGCCCTTTCTGTAGGAAATTGAGGCTAAAACCTTGAAAATACCGAAAATCGGGAGGTACCGTTCTATGGGGGCTATATGAAGACGTGAACCTACACCGACAAGTTTCAAATGGAAAGTTGTTTACCCTCAAAGAAGTCTAAATACCAAACTTCAGCCAATTCGGTGGGATATAGATGATAAAACGTTGAAAATACCGAAAATCGGGAGGTACAGTTCTATGGGGGCAATTTGGTTTTTGGTTGAGAAAATAATCTTACTATATTCCTAACAAATCCCTGACTTTATAGGATTCTTTGAATAGCTTGGATTTTTTTGAATAGCTTGGGTTTTAGGCCAATTGCGTGGAAATGCATAGGTCAAATGAATCGTTATAAGCGTGAAATGACAGTTAACAGACAATACTATAAAAATACAAAAAAACTCCACAAATATTCGGAAAATCCAGAGTTTTGCGTCAAATTTTTGCAACCATTTTTGTGGCGTTTAAACGACCAGTGCCTTTATCTGGGTTAAATTAATAAATAATGTCGCAACTATGGTAAAATACCAGAGTTTTTGCAAAAGGCGCTAAGCTATCACAATTTTAATATTTTAAAGTTTTTATTTTAATGACAAATACCTCTGCGTCTATTTGATGTATTAAAGACATGTAACGTGCTAACCAAGAAGACCAGCAAAGCTTTCAATCAGCACCAAGTAGATGTCGACAGTAGTCAAATATAAAATTAAATATTAATCATTTGGTTCAGTTCGCCTTATGTCATTTAGTATAAAAGCCAGATAGGTGAAAATTTAGTATCTCCCTAAAAGAAATGTTTACGAGTGAAAAGCTTATGCAGTGGTGTAGGGAATCACATAATCGGCCCGTCCCGACTATAGCCTTTGCTCACTTGTTTTTACATATACACTGTTTTACATCCCTGGCATTTTATTAGGCCACTAAAATTGAACAATGCCTCTTTTGTATTTAACAAAGCAATTTAAAATTCGTATATTTCGAAAACTAAACAAACTAAGTACAATACAAGGAAATATCCTATTGAATTTTAACTCAGCCATAAAAATATATCTGTTTACAAAAGAACTCATAATCGGTAATGGCTGTCATTGGGATAAAGATACAATATGAAGCTATTAAATTCTGCAATATGAACAGATTGCTTAAGGGGAGTCTATCGATTTTGTATGTATGTATTACATGTACGTTTTTATGATGTCGGTATTAAAATGAATTGTTTTGGAATCCAGTAGCTACCCAGTAAATTGTTAATTGATATTGTGTGGGTTTCAATAGATCGGCACCTATACTATGCATGCCATTGTATTAATAGAAGATATCTTTTATAAATAGACAGCTCATCCCGATATTTTATATTTTTAGGACGATGTATTCTTAGAAGCGTAAAATGCTTTAACTATATATGACTGCTCCACTTATTTTCTATCTATCGGAAACATTTTATAACAATTTTTCATAAAGAAAAAAGCCTTTATATATTCACAAGCCTCTTTTAGAATGACTTTTATTTATAGAATCATATTGCAAAGATCTTTTACGTATATAAGGTATATTTAATGTGTGTCCCAGTACTCGTAGTAGTCATTTTATTTATATAAGACAACCTATAAAGATAAATCTATTTTGCAATTATAACAACTTCTTCCTTCTTTATATTTAAATATGCTAAAATTATTCTGTTTAGGCATCGATCTTTATGGATTTTTATGAATTTAAGCCATGCCAAGTTTTCATACATACTTCGTATCATAAAGTAGCGTCAGCATATCAAGTACATCTGAACCATTAAAGTAACAAAATACATACGCATTTGAAACTTAGCCAACTGTTCTTTCTGTGTGTGTGTGTGCTTTATAAGTTATGATAGTGTCGAGTCAAAGGTTAAGTATATAATGTTCTCCATCAAGCGCAGCCATCTTTATTTCACAACTATACATAAGCCAAAGACCAATGTAATAATACCGATAACCCTTGTAGTAAATTCGTATGTTGAAAAAGAAATATGCTAGTAAGTGTAACATGTGAGCGAATGCAACTATCATTATACCCTCCTCCATAATATGCAGGGTATAATTAAATTTGTCATCCTGTTTGTAACACATCGAAATATTCGTTGGAGACCTTATAAAGTATATATATTCTTGATCAGCATACAATTCTAAGTGAAAATAGCCATGACCGCCTGACCGTCCGTCAGTCTGTTGTAATCAAGATACAGGTCGCAATTTCTAAGATAGGGTTTATAACTTTGTGTAGACGTTTCCAATACTCCTAGGATATTTGGTATGGAAAATGGGCTATATCGGTCCACGTTTTGATATAGCCCCCATAAAACGGTACTTCCCGATTTTTCAAAATACTTGAAAGCTGTATCCTCAATATCGCCCGAAATAACTGAAATTTGGTAGTCAGTCTTTGTTGGGTGTATAAAACTTTCCACCAGAAATTTGTAGGTATAGCCCCACGTCTTGATATAGCCCACATAGAACAGTACCTCCCGATTTTCAGTATTTTGAAGGTTGTGGCCTCACTATCTCCCCGAAATGGATACAATTTGTTATTAAGTCTTCGTTGAGCGTAGAAAATTTTCCACTTGAAATCTGTCGATATAGGTCCACGTCTTCATATAGCCCCTCATAGAGCGTTACCTCCCGATTTTCTGTATTTTAGTCTCAATATCCCACCGAAATTGCTGAAATTTGATATTTAGTCTTCGTTAGGGATATAAAACTTTCCACCTGAAATTAGTAGGTATAGCTCCAAGTCTTTAAATAGCCCCCATAGAACGGTACCTCAAGATGTCCGGTATTATGAAGATTGTGGCCTCAATATACTACTGAAATAGCTAAAATTTGGTATATAGTATTCGTTGGGAGTATGAATCTATCCACCAGAAATTTGTCGGTATAGGTCCACGTCTTAATATAGCCCCTATAGAACCCTACCTCCCGATTTTCGGTCTTTTATAGGTTGTGGCCTCAATATACAACTAAATTTGTTGAAACTTGGTACTAGGTCTTCGGCGAGGATATAAAACTTTGACCAGAAATTTGTAGGTATAGGCCCACGTCTTTATATAGCATTCATGGAACGGTACCACCCGATTTTCGCTGTTTTGGAGGTTGTGGCCTCAACATCCCACCGAAATGGCTGAAATTTGGTATTTAGTCTTCGTTGGGTGTATAAAACTTTTCCCCAGAGATTTGTCGTATAAGTGTTTATATAGCCACCATAGAACGGCACTCAGAGATTTTCAGTACAAAACATTCCTTGCAAAAAATCAGACAGCATATGTCCACGTTTTGCCAATGACCCCTTAAAAATACAAACAAGTAAAAAAGTGTCAGTCGGCTTTGCCGACAGATATATACCCTCAGCCAATGTGAAGTCAAACTTTTACCTACGGACAGATCGAATGTATTTAAGGACACTTCAGAATTTTGTGGCCCTTTTTGGATATTTGAACTTGCCGACAAACATGTGGATTAGGAATTAACTGCACTAAGGCACAAATGTTGAAATTTAAACTAAATTTTGACAAAATAGTAGGAGATCAAAGTTTGGACCAAATTGGTTGCCCCATTCAAGTGACACCGTCCTACAATGTTAGAGAAATTTTTTTAAATATTGGGGAAAAGTACCGGAAGTTGTGGACATGTATTGCCCCATGAAACTAAGTTTGGATAAAATATGACGAAGACCAAATGTTGCACCAAATCGGTAGAACAGTTCGAGAGCCACATATAGTGACATAGGGCTTTTTACACCATTCGGGATGTTTTCCCAAGAAATATGGACCTGCTCCTGAAAAAACTTTTACCGTCGTAATGCAGGTAGCGAATGCAAATCGCTTCAACAAAAATCTAAGTGATTCGAGAGCAGGTCTTAAAGTGAACTTTTCCGAAATTTTGTGTGGGAGGTACCCAAAGGGGTGCACAAATATTGTCCATATTCGAACCTGATCTATATCTGGTAGATATATTAGGATGTGCAGAGTATGGATTACATCGGTCACTCCCTTCTAGAGTTATCCGAAGATTTTTAAATTTTTGTGAGGGAGGTACCTGAAGGAGTGGATCGACATGGTTTATCTTCGAACTTAAACTATGTTTGGATAAAATATTACGAAGGCCAAATTTTGGACCGAATTGGCAGATCCGTTCGAGATTTATCTTGCGCACCAACCACTACACACGGTTTCATAGGGTTTTTTGCACCTTTCAGGCTATTTTCTCAGGAAGTATGGACTTGCCCCTTATGAAACTTGTACCGTCGTATGGGGACAGCGAATACAAGTTGATACAAGAGAAATCAAAGCTATTCGAGAGCAGGTCCTAAACAGAACTTTTCCGAAATTTTGTGTGGGAGGTCACCGAAGGAGTGGACCGATTGAGTCCATATTTAAACTTCATGTAAGTCTGGTAGAACTTTCACGATGTACAAAGTGTGGGCCAAATCGGTTACTCCCTTCAAGAGTTATCGTGCGCACAAATTTTCCGAATATTTTCGAACTTTTGTGGGGGAGGTACCGGAAGGAGTGGACCGATATAACCCATCTTCGAACTTAAACTAAGTTTGGGCAAAATATTACGAAAGCCAAAATTTGAACCGAATCGGTTGCTCCGTTCGAGAGTTATCGTGCGCACCAGCCAGCCAGACAGACGGACAGACAGACGGACGGACATGGCTAAATCAACTCCAAATTGTCTGAAACACATTTCGTCCAAACATACTTGGGGTCTAAAACCACTATTTCGATGAGGCACATTTTGGCCGTATGAAAGTGTATATACTCTCGTTAGCATAAATGCTGAGGGTATAAAAATTAAATTATAGTTGTTGTTGTTGATTTGTGTATAAAATTTTGGGGATTTATTTCATTTTCAGATTGGGGAGTTATTTCATTGGGGACTTATTTAGTAACGCCCTAAACACCAAAGTTCAACCATTTCATTTATAACGAAAAATTTCTGGTGGAAAATTGTATACACCCAACGAATACTAAATACCAAATTTCAGTTATTTCGGGGCGACATTAAGGGTCCAACGTTCAAAATACCGAAAATCGGAATGTACCGTTCTATGGGGGCTATATGAAAACATGTAGCAATACCGACAAATTTCAGGTAGAAAATTTTATACACCCAACGAAAACTAAATACCACATGTCAGTCATTTTGGGGCGATATTGAGAACACATCATTCAAAATACCGAAAATCTAGAGGTAGCGTTCTATGGGGGCTAAATCAAAACGTGGACTGATATAGACCATGTTCAATACCAAACATTCTAGGAGTAACAGAAACTTCCATACCGAATTATAAAGCTCTATCTCAAAAATTTCGACTGTATCCTGATTTCAACAAAGGTACATGGCTATTTCCGCTTAAAATGTTATCCTGATTAAGAATATATGTACTTTATAAGGTCTCCAATGAATATTTCGATGTTTTACAAACGAAATGAAAAATGTAGTTATACTCTCAATGTTATGGTGGAGGGTATAAAAATAGCATTTCTGGACTTATGTATGTCACTCATTGAGTAAATGAGCGATATGTGCAAATGAAATGTCATTGAACTTAGCTTTACTGGTTAAAAGAAAATAAATACAAAATTGTATTGTAAAAATGTTAAATCCAGTTTAAAGATACTTCTCAAAATGGTTTTCATTTTTGCCAGAAGGTGGCATCTGTGGCGTTATTTACAAAAGGTAAGTTTCCCGAGATATACCAAATTCTACACCAACATAACATAAATTTTCTCTGGATCAATTAATAGTTGATCCCCTTCGTAACCACCTACAAGAAAATATAAATACTCACAATACAGAAAATTACTGTTACAATGCACTATGGGCCCAATGACAGGTTTTTGAGGCAACAAGTCACTGGAAACTGCTGGACCTTTCAAATTTCGTACTGATGTTTATAGTGAGCATAAAAATATAGCTGCAAAACATCGTATATATGTTTCAACCGATTTTATCCGATTTTATATTTAAGCCGCACTAAGGTCACAATTTGCATCCGATGACTTTAAAATTTGATATGGTACATCCTAATCAATTAAGATTCTCGTCCAGAAAATTTGGTTCTGATCGGTTCAGGTATATATATCTACATATATATAGAAAATTATTCAGGTCTGCACATAATGTTCGAAATATAAATCCTCCTGGCTGGACCGAATTTGATAGCATTTTGACTGTAGATTCTTTAGGTCTTAGAATAGATCGTAAGGTGGTTTTTATACCGAAAAATGGAGGGGGCGGGGGACCTCACCACAACGGATTTTAGCCAATCCGTATTACGTCAGAATTTGACGTATTGGGATACAATACAACAGTAATTGTGACCTCCATCATTAATTGATGATTTGGAAGTAGAATACCGCGATCGCGTTCATTTTTTGAATACTTTATATTTACATGTCAAGATTTTTAAATTTAGTAGCCCCAATTACTAAATTAAGAGACCTTGAACATAAAAGATTTCAATGTTTGGTATAACTCGATTAAGAAGACTATCCAATTTCGCGACTTTTGTCATATTGACAAGTTTCACTCCCAGCCCAGCCCAATACTTAAAAATATTCAAATTTTTAAGTGTCACGCTATCTGTAAATATTTTTCTATAGGTTTTCGGATCCATACGGACATGAAATTTCCTACACATATAGTACTTACTATTACCTTCTACCGCATATATATATAGTTTGCCAATACGTCGCAATACCGAGAGTTCTATTCCAAAAACCATATAAACTACACAAAATACACCACAAGCCTACATCAAATATTCCTTACCAAATCTAACTTCTTTTAATTCTTAATCAGAATATTAATTTACATACCTTTACACGTGTTATCCATTAAAAAAACTTTTTATTATATTAGCGGTTTTTAATTGTCGAGCGAAACAAATTCAAAAATAGACTTTTTGCCTCAGAAACCTGCCATGGGGCCTATAGTGCAATGTTGCTTGTTTTATCTACAAACTTGTGTTTTATTTATAATTCCGCTGTGTCCGATCTCAAAAATTCAGTAACATGTACCGCCTTTGACTATAACGAATCCGGAGACGTGTGAGTGGTGTAGCTGGCAACTAAAGAGATGAACGGTACCGTGTGATACAAGTACACATGCCGTATATGTATTGAGTACCATGTTATCTATTCGAGCCCAATTTTAACAGTCTTGATCTTAACCGAACTAAAACCATTCGCGTTGGCTTTGGCAGCTGATAGATTTTTTGCAATGGTTGGTGGTGTTCTCTCAGTAGGAAACATAAAAAATGTCTTTGTACTGAATGTGTTACTGTATCAGTGGGAACGAAAATCTTTGGTTTTGCAGTTTTTTGTTCCTGGTGCTGCTCTGTTATTGTCTTAAGATATTATTTTTACGAATTCAATATACGAAATCATTAAACATTTTTTTGTTGTCATTGTTGCTGTAACATGATCTTTATTAATATTTAAATTTATGTTCTTTGTTGTTATTTATTTACTTAAAAAAAAAACACACAAAAACATAAACGAATTTATTTTCGGTGTTGAAATACATAAGCGATGGTATTTTCACTTTGGCCCATACGAAATTATTTACATATGTTTCCCCTGATAATTTGTGCTGTAAAGTTTATGTGAACCTATGTGAGTCGGAAGATGTGAATGCCACATAAGCTCTAAATATAAAATTTTGTGAAAATTTAAAAAAAATCCTATTAATTATGCGATTTGTTATAGAATTTGGATTAAAAAACTTTTAATGTCATGCCGATCTGTGTGTACGTTAATGTTTGTACAAGGTGTGGTATAAGCTATTTAAATAAATGTATATTATATATCATACGTTACAGTAACCCGCTACGGGATGCAGTTTTAACGAGTAAAAAAGTATCAGCCATGCGACTTTGCTGACAGAGATATACCCATAGCGTGTGGGAATTGACACACTTTTCCAAAAAAGATTTACCTATATCTTTAGAGGCTTTCCGAATTTTTAACTTCCCGGCAAAAATATGGATTAGGATAAAAGCTCAAAAGTTTTGCGGGGGAGGTACATAAAGGAATGGTCCAACATAGTCTGTTTTAGAAATTTTCGATTTATCAGGAAACATGGACTTGCCCACGAAAAACATAATACAGCTGTAGACAGGATCACAAGGAGTTCCTTCGGTAAAAATTCCAGAAGGATAATCGAACAGATCCTTAACCTTAATTAAACCAAATTATTAAACAATTGTCTGGGTTGTACCATAAGGAGTAGACCGAAAGGGCACACATATAATCAAAACAGTATACCCAAATTCCATAATCGTCCATATATTACAAGAACACTCCTTTGTCGACCATTGAGGACTTAATTATCAATGGAACATACTGGGTTTATTTCTTATGCAGACAGGATTGTTAGGTGACACTCGAAACGTCCTGCTCAATAGCTCAGTTGGCAGCGCTAATTTTTTATACCCTACATCACAATGTGGAAAGGGTATTATATGTTTGTTTTTCGAAAAATGCATGTAACACCACGAAATATTCATCGTAGTAGACCCCCCACGTGCTATACCAAAATTCATATCTAGAAGAGATAAAGCGATTTTTAGCTGTGTCTCTATCCGTCCATTAAAAATTGCGTGATTGCAATTATGGACCAATCTTCACGAAATTTTGTATGGAGGTCGAGTTCAGACCAGAATAGACCCCTATGTTTTTTTGGCGATGATCGTGAAATATTTAGGGGGCTCTGTATATTGCAATGGTAGTCAGATCGGCGCGAAATTTTATGTACGGTTTGGGTTTACCACAAAGAAGTAGCTTGCTATTTAACGTGATGATCAGATAATATTTATGAAATGACTACATCTTTATTCCTGGAAACCATATTAAACCAATGTAAGTTTTATTTAGAAGTGGAACGCTTTGACTTGGTCAGATAACAGAGTTACAGCCTAATATAGCAGGGATCGCACAGTTTTTGTTGTGGGTAGTGTAACCTTAATCACGCTAGAGATTGCAGCTGAAGTTCAATACAGTAATTTTAATTCTGAGGCAACTTACGAAAACTAAACTTGAAAATCAACGTTTGACCTCACATTTGATGCAAATTATATCAATGTAGCAATTAGATAAAGGAATTACTGTCTAACATCACGGTGCACCTGAACCAACTTTATATGGAAGGTGCTTACACCTGGGAAATTTTTCCAGATTCCGAATCTACAATGTTCACAAATGACAAAAATTAAAAAAAATAATAGAAGAGATTTTTAAATAAATCGCGGTCAAAGTTCACATTTTTTGGGGTTTTTAGGTTTTCGCAATTTATATTGGAAACCGCAAGTCCTATTGATATGGGATTAGAGCAAATGTTATAACTGTGAAAATTCTCTACAAGATTGAACTTTGTGACTGTAGCACATCCTTATAAAACAATATCATATACGGTGCGCCCTAACTAATTTTAAATGAAAACCACTTACACCTGGGAAGTTTTTGCAGATTCTGAAACAGCAATGTTCATAGATGAGAAAAATCTAAATAACAAGAAAAAATTGCTTAAGCGATTTTAAAAATAGATCGCGGGTTCTGCAACTAACTACAATGTTCAACGAGGGGATTTTGAAATAAATCACGGTCAAAGGTCAAATTTTTAGGGTTTTTTAGGTTTTCAGGATTTTGCATGGAAACCGCAAGACGTATTGAAATGGGACTAAAAATGTTGTAGAGAATTTTTTAGTCCCTTTTCGATAGGACTTGCAGTTTCCAAGCACAATCCTCAAAAACCTAAAAAACTCTAAAAATGTGACCTATGACAGTAACCAAAAGCTATATCTAGATATGTTTGGTATTTTTTCTTTCTCAATAAAAATTTTTAATTTTTTGAAGAAGTATGTATATGTAGTCAAAATGTCCATAACGAAAAAATGAAAATAATATATAACGTGGAGCAATCATACATACATACATATATTCCAACAACATCCCCGAAGGAACAATGGAGGCTTCGCAATTATATAAATAAATTCCGCGCCCTCTTTTACTTGTTTTATTTTATTTTATTTTACTTTGGTCTCTCTGCGGGAATTAATCATCCGAACTTCTGATTTGTAGCCGATCACACTACACATTAGACCACGCGGACGGACATTAAGGGTTGTTTAAACGACGGTGAGCGTAGCACACAACCCTCGGATTTGTAGTCGGACACACACGCTCTGTACCACGGTACTCCTAACTTAGTAAGGAGTAATATAAATAGTTACTTTTATTTACATTACATTGTAATGGGATACATTATGACTAACGGATCTGAATTTCGCTGAGCTGTGACAGTGATGCCGCTGGCAATTAGCCTCCTCGGTAAGAACTTACCCTCCTCATAGAGATGGTCCACTGTTGTGATAAATAGGCAGTCTGATGGTTACCTTCCTGCACGTTTGAATAATTTTCCACCACCGAGCTAACCTCACACCGTCTTATTTGATTAACAGGGATTCCAATCAGCAGTGTTGCTGGTCAGTGACTTTATTCCCTTTCCTGTAATTGTTTTCGCTTTCCTCATTAGCATATGTGGTCTTATTTCAACCAGCAAATTTGAAACGACTTTAGTGATATCAAGGTCTGAGTGCCTGGCCAGCTGTCGAAAACGATGATTGATAAATTCTCTTAAGACTTACCAGTCAGCGCTCCCATCGTGACATAGTGGTCAGAAGCTTGTCTGAGCCAGACGGGATGGCGGTTTATGCGGCTGCAGCTGTAAATTCTCTACGCTACCCAACGAATGAGAGTTTCTGAAGGAGTGATTTGACAAAATTTTCAACCCTTGCAAATCAGCTTTCGGTGTGACGGTCAGAGGTTATGAAGTTGGTGGGTCTGTTAACGAAGAAATGTGCCCTGATCTAAGCGATATGACTGAATATGAGGACAAGTCATTTATCAGCCCGGGTACCCCAGTTTTGATGTCTGGCTACCGGTGTTCTACACTTTAATGATATCACAATGCATTAAATGCAAGACACATTCATCCACCTCTTCTGTAATCCTTACGCAAAATGTTGTAGCCATCGTAAAGTTGCAAGAAACACTTGTTTCTAGTATTATGGTTCGCGGCAACTGTGATGTTGCATCGATTTATCTAGCTGACACCGTAGTAAGAGTATTGTAGGAACGGTGGATTTTTAGGACGCCAACAGCAAAAATCAAAAATCAAAAAATTCATGACATCGTTTTAAAAATTTAAAAATGCAAATCGCTTTGAAACTTTCCTAATTTTTACAGTGTTTTATTTAACTTGCCTTGGTGTGTGTTTAGTTCAAATCTGGTAACTTATTTTTAACACGGTTGCAGTTGACCAATCGAACTTAAAATTTGCACACTTCTCAGATTTGGAAGACAATACACGAATATGAAATCAAAACCAATATTGGTCCATTTTTACACTGTTTTACAGTGTTTTATCTAATTTGCTTTTCAAATCTGGTAACTAATTTTTCACACAGTTGCAGTTGACCAATCGAACTTAAAATTTGCACACATTTCAGAATTGGATGACAATACATGAATATGAAATCAAAACCAATATTGGACCATTCTTACAGTGTTTTTACGGTGTCTAACTTAACCCCCTTTTCAAATCTGGTAACTGATTTTTAACGCGGTTGCAGTTGACCAATCGAAGTAAAACTTTGCACACTTTTCAGATTTAGATGACAATACGTGAATATGAAACCAAAATCAATATGGGTCCATTTTTTCCTATAGCTCCCATATAACGGTACCACCCGATTTCCGGTATTTTGCTTTTCAAATCTGGTAACTCATTTCCCACACAGTTGCAGTTGACCAATCGAACTAAAACTTTGCAAACTTTTTAGATTTGGATGACAATACATGAATATGAAATCAAAACCAATATTGGTCCATTTTTACAGTGTTGTACAGTGTTCAATTTTACATGCTTTTCAAATCGGGTAACTCATTTTTAAGACAGTTGTAATTGACCAAGCGAACTAAAACTTTGCACACTTTTCAGATATGAATGACAATACATGAATATGAAATCAAAACCAATATTGGTCCATTTTTACACTGTTTTACAGTTTTTTATCTAATTTGCTTTTCAAATCTGGTAACTCATTTTTCACACAGTTGTAGTTGACCAATCGAACTAAAACTTTGTACACTTTTCAGATTTGGATGACAATACATGAATGTGAAACCAAAATCAATATGGGTCCATTTTTTCCTGTAGCTCCCATCCAGCGGTACCACTCGATTTAAGGTATTTTATTGCTTTTTGACAACTAGGTACAGAAACGTACCCATTAAAAATTATGGACATAGGTCCAGGTTTTGGTATAGCCCCCATATAGCGGTACCGCCCGATTTCAAGTGTTTTATGGATTTTATCTTCATTTTTATACCGAATTGCGTGTAACTTGCCATTTGGAGATCCCAGTGGTACAGAAATTTCTCCACCAAAAATTGTGACATAGGTCCAGGTGTTGGTATAGCCCCCATATTACGGCTCCACCCGATTTCAAGTGTTTTTGTCTTAATTTTTGGGCCGAAATGACTGTAACTTTGATTACGAGTTCCCAACTTCTCCACCAAAAATTGTGGACATAGGTCCAGGTTTTGATATAGCCCCTATAAATGGTACCACCCAATTTCAGGCATTTTAAAGTTTGTATCTACATTTTCGGCCTAAATTGGTTATGGGGTTCCGTTGAAAATTGAAAGAGCATGTTGAGAGGGGAAAGTTCGGAGGAGGTAGTTCGGCGGTGGTTTTTCGGTGGTTCGGTGTAGGTTGTTAGGAGTTAAAGTGAATGTTGCTCGGAAATTCCGAGGAGTTTGTTTGAAAGTTCGGAGTTGGAGTATTTCCTTAAAGTTTAAGTTACTCTCCAAAAATTCGCAAAAATGGAGCCTAGCGCCTGTAGATTTCAAAACTGTATAGGCTTTTTGTGGAATTTTGCGGTTTTGGAAGTTATGACCAAAAGTTTAACTCCCTTTTTAGTTTCTGAATTTATATTTTTTTTTTCAATTTTTTTAAGTAATTTTATTATCCTTTCTTAAATTTGTTTCAATATAACACTGTGCAACATTTGCAACTAACGATGAAAACCCTGGTTGGGTTTTGTTGTGTCAGATCCAGCTTGGATTTTATGGCCCCATCTAAACATGGTAAAATATTAACTTTTTAAAGAAGTTCTGGGCTATATCTCTGGAACCTATTGAAATCTTCATCTGACCTCTGAAGCAAATTTTTGTAGATAAGGGCAATATTAAAATATTTTGAGAAATAATGAAAAACTACATTTATTGCCTCAAATTTTATAAAATATCGAAAATTTCCATAATTTGTATACATATCTCAACATATCTCCAAAACCGTTAATATTTCCTTAATATTTTCTTTTGAAAGAAATATTCGCTGGAATGTAATACACAACTCTTCAGAACATGTCATTGTTGTTAAATGCCTCTATCACGTTGTTTTCAGTATATTTTTCGACGACAATTTAATAAATATGTCAATAATGTGGTGAAATGCGAAATGCGAGAAACAACATCAAGAAACATTTTAGAGTTTCGAATATTCTGAAGAATTGTTGAAGAAGATTTTTGCAAGATATTACTTAGTTCAAATTTTACTAGTTTAGCTGATACTGACCAAAATTTCAGCAATTATGTAAAATTGTCTATTTTTGATCGATTTTGATGGCCTAGATGTAGTTCTTCTTATGTAGACTGTTGAAAAGATAAGTTCTACTAGCTAAGGGCTACAGTATTGCCAAGGACAGCAAGGCCAAATTCCTAATCGTTTCTGAGATAAAGGCCCAATAATAGCAAAAAACTGTAGTTTTAGCCCGGTTTAGATGAGGCCATAAAATCCGAACTGGATCTGACAGGACAAAACCCTCCTAGGGTTTTTATAGTCTCAATATGAGCTTTCAAAAAATCCATACTAGAAGTTGTTTGCATTTTCAGTGTTGCATAGTGTAATGTTTGTTGTGCTATTAGCGATTTCTATGGTCATTGTAACTTAGAGCTGTAATGAAAACTCGCGAAAGAAAAAAAAAAGATTTGGGGGTATTCACTTTAACAAATAACTTATTTTATTCTTGAAATAAATTAGTTTTATTTTCATTGAAACCCTGACCGATTCAGCCCATTATAAATATACAGCAAACAAGACTTATTTTATTTTTGGGATATCCTAATGTTGGACCACATTAAAAAGTGGAGATTTTCCCCCGAGAACCAAAAATATATTATTACAAGTAATTATGCAGACAAATGTGGTTTAATCATATAAAATACCAAGAAAAGGATGGTAACCCTATATGAAGGCTGTGGTCAAAAGTGGACCGATATGACATATCTTTATAAGATGGTGTTCTGAAATCTGAAGTAATTATAAGAACATATTCGCTTAGAATATTTGGTTGACATCGGCCTAAATAAATCGATATAAAATCATACCAAATAATGAACCAATACTGACAATTTTTCGCAGGGAGGTTTACTATGCATTAAAAACTTTTGGTACCGGATTACTGCAAATTCGGTTGAAAAATGTGCTGGTAACATTAAAATACTTCAATTCAGAATGATTCATTACATGACAACCACGCGAAATTTGGACCTAGGACCCCAAGATTTTACTTAGAGTGCTTTTAGGCCACTATGACCTATTCATAACAATTTCAGTTCGATATATTATTTAGAAGTATTTTTGCAACACCTTCTTATGTAAGTGCCACCACTTTTCATTGGTATGACTTAATATATCCCAGACTTTAATTTTCTTCTACACTTTCACAAGCTTTCTCACTTATTAAAAACTCTCACCACATAATGAGAGTGAAAAAAATAAGAATTTAAACCAAAAAAGTAAATTTAAAAAAATATGTTCATTCTTTTTTAATTAAATTTATGAACAAATTGAGTTTTACCACAACTTTGTTATGTCAACATGAACGTCAATGCTATCGCCTGCAGAAAATTCATTCATTCATTCGTTGTATGTATGAACAAGGATGACATAAAACAACCTCTATGCATGTATTTTGTATGCTTGTTTAAAAGTTTATACTTTTCACTGTTTGCTCAAAAATAAAGGCAATTTTATAAAAAAATAGAGAAAATATATGAATGTCATTGTAGTAAATTTATGTACATACATATGTCAATGTTTTATCATGGCTGATGAATAAAACCACATCTACATCAAAATATATGTACATATATTGATTAATTATTATTATTTTTTAGCAATATTTTACTTTCAGTTTTTTAAGTTTTTTATTTAACACATCACAATATTTGAACAAAACATATTCATAAATAATAATAAAACAATAAAAAACAACAATATTGAACAATTAACACTTTTGTAGGAAACTGTTCAGTACATATCGACGCCTCCAAACAATAGTATGCTAAGTCGACTTAGCATGTTTTCAAGTTCTTTACATTTTTACATTTTACGTCCTTTAACTTAAATTCTGTCAAATTTTGGTAATGATCGGTCAATCCGAACAGAAGTTATAAACAAATGTTTACTTAGCATTGCAAAGAAGGTCAAAGAAAACTGTAAACTTTGAGAGCTTCTCCTGCAAAACTCACTTTTCAGACTTAGCATACTATTATTTGGAGGTGTCGATATGTGTGATAACAACTATAGTATCCACAAATAAAACCATTTGAAAAAGCTTTAAATTGGACTTGTTTAAATGACATGGATTGTTGGTGACACTGAAAGTAATTTAAATTCAGTAAAACAATGCAATTGAGCAAAAGTAAAAATGCGTATGTATATGTAATATGTATGTATGTATATGATATGGCTATGGGAAATCTGTGTGTTTCCTACAATATAACGAATTGTTGTATATAATTTGTAGGGTGATAGATGCATGTCGTTTGTTCAACAATAATGTGACCTCTTAAGCAATCTGCTGGAATGGTTATTCGAGGTACATATACTTACAGAAGCCGTAAACACTAGGATTATATAATCCTAAGAAAATCCAAAGTTTTGATACTTTGCATGAGAAGCTTTTCTTCTACTTTTTATACCCCCCAACAATAATACATCGATATAGCCATGTCTGAAGTAAGTGGATAAAATTTTGGTAGAATCTATTGGAGGTAAGTAGAACTTTTGGTATTAAAAACGTTTTGATATAGCCCCCATCAAAAGTGGCGTGTGACGCATCGACGCTTTAAGGAATTTTGAAGATATTTATCCCATTTGACAATCGGATTGGCTGTAATACGTATTACGTATTTTCAGAGGCTACCAAACATGTCTACCAAACTTTGTTTATGTAGGTTCAGGTTTTGGATAAAACCTACTATAAAGCCCCTCATAAAGTACGCGTAACTTTAAATTATGTTGATGGTATTAGTTCCACTTGAATCGGTTGTAATTTGGTATTTTATGTTTCCAGAGGCTAAAAAATATTTCTAGCAAAATTTTTTCATATAGGCCCACGTTTTGATATAGACCCCAGAGGACGGTTATAGGTTGACATCTTCAATATTTTAGTCTCATTTTTCTATCGAATTGGTTGTTAATTGCAGTTTTGTGTTCACAGAAGATAGAAAACTTACTCGCAAAAAAATTATCCATATATATCCAGTTTTACGCCTAGCCGGTGGTGCCCAATTTTATATATTGCTGTTATTCAAGCCTGTGCCAAAATATAAATGTTTTTTTTTTTTAAGATCGTGTTTGTTTGATAACACAAACACATTTTTAAAAGCAGTATTACCAGTTAAGATATATTAGTGGAGGTATAAAAGTTAACACCGTTCTTATTTTTTTTTATATTCATCACCAGGTCCGTTTTTATTTGTTAATTCCTGCAAAATGTGACCTATTGTGATGAAGGCTGTTTCCAATGATAAGTTTCAATTTACATGGAATATTTGAGTATTATATAATTTGAATTGTTTGAGCATTCATACATACATAAATATTTGTAGACACATATAATGCACACTAAGTAGGCAAAATAGCAAATTGTAGACCTATCTACGTCAATAAGCACTCAAATATCTTAGTTTTGGGTATATGTATTATTGTATATCAATGTCTTACTATTATTAACTTTTAAATCTGATAATGTGAGTTAATTGTTATTCATTTAGAAATTACTTTCAATATGAGAATAAATACCAAACATTAATCTTAAAATAAAAGGCATTAATAATTCTATTTGCACATTTCTCTGAAAATTTAGAAATCAATAAAGGATGTGGTTATTCGTTTGTATTAACCCCACATAACAAGTAATTCATAACTATTGTTTGAATATAGTATACAGACTTATATATCATATTGTTACGAATGTAACTGATAGGTTTAAGTTAGTTTAGTTTAATTTCCGTTAATTTAAAAATTTGAATTGTAACGTAAAGTTTTTATTACGCAGTTACTTTATTTAAGCAACAACAACTACCATGTAGAACTCTCTTCATTATTCTAGATGTTACTTTACCTTTCATTAATGTGCTTTTATTTTGTTTTGCCTTAATCATGTAATTATTGTTTAGTTTGTTACTTCTTTGCACTTGTTTGTTGTTGTTACGTCATTACTGTGCTTGTCGTCCAATTGAATTCCCCCATGTATGTATGTGAGTATGGTTGTTCGCTTAGTGCGAATGTGCGTTTGTGTGTTCGCTGCACAGATTCGAGATGTTGCCATATGTGTTCTGGAGGACTCTAGAACAGGGAGACTTTGGGGTATAAATACCGGGGAAATGGCAATGACGGAGTAGTTGTGTTTTAAGCGTTGAACTGAACAGATCGGTTAAATAAGAGCTGCGTGCTAACTAGAGACTTGCTGTGTGCTTTGTAATTAAAGTCGGTTCTGAATAAGTGTAATAAAGTAAATAAAGCATTGTAGAAACGTAATCTAAAACGAACCCTGTTTTATTTGGTACAAATCGTATCGGGGAATAAAACAACGTCTAAAAGTATCAGTCGGCTTTGCCGACAGAGATATACCCTCAGCCTTTTTTTCCAAAAAAACATGTATTTCGGGGGGTTTCAAATTTTTTGTGCGTATAAACCGACAAAATTGTGGATAGGATTAAAGCTCAAAAATTTGTGGAGATATCGATAGATAGGACCTTTTATCACACAAGCCTACGAAAAACATAATATCGCTGTAAACAGGGCCACTAGGAAAACCTTCGGTAAAAATGTCCAAAGGATCCTCGAACCACAAAAATATGTTGAACACAAGGATTGGACAAATAGGGCCCAAATTTGAACATAAACTAAAGTTCGACAATATTTAGAGATCCAAAGTCTGGACCAAATCGGTTGCTACGTCTATGAGAAATCGCGCGTACCATTTCAGCGAATATTTTCCAAATTTTGTGGGGGAGGTACCGGTAGGAGTGGACCTATAAGCACCACCTTCGAATTTCATCTAATATTCGAAGAAATATTACAATATACATACAAAGTGTGGACGAACGCAGTATTCGGTTCGAGCTCACCAGCCACATTTTAATGTTTTGCGTCACAACTGTGTGGAGCTGACTAAAACAAATAATTATATTTTTGACTTGAAATATTAATAATAGTATATAGAACATATTTGCAAAAATTTAGAGGAATATGTATTGGAATATAAAAGTTATAGAGATTTAAAAAAAAAAAAAAATTTGTCGATTTGTTCCATATCCGCACTTATGACACAAATGTGAAAAAATCACATGGAACAAAGTGACAAAAAAATTGCCCGTGGTTGTCTCAATAAATTAAATACTTCTAAATCGAAAATTAAAATTCTGATTTTTGAAATGTGTTTTTAAACTTGTAAGTTTTTAAAATATTAATTTCATAACTGAAAACAGTTTATGCTTTTCCGTCGAGGCGTGGATATCTCGGAAACTAGAGCAGATAGGAGAAAGGCGACTAAAAATTCAGAAAGAGCATACCGGAAAACCCTCGAAACCACCTGTATCTCAAAAAGTCAAAAATGGCGTATTTTTTACAACTTTCGGGCTGTTTTCTCAAGAAGTATGGACTTGCCCCTGATAAAACTTTTACTGCCGTAATTGTGGCAGCGAATGCAAGTTGCTTCAGCAAAAATCAAAGTGATTCGAGAGCAGGTCTTAAAGTGAATTTATGCAAAATTTTGTGTGGGAGGTACCCGTAGGAGTGGACAAATATAGTCCATCTTCGAACATGATCTATATCTGGTAGATATATTAGGATGTGTAAAGTATGGACCAAATCGATCACTCCCATCAAGAATTATCGCGCGCACAATTTTTTCGAACATTTTTGAAAATTTGTGGGGGAGGTGTGTACCTGAAGGAGTGGACCGATATGGCTTATATTCGAACTTTAACTAAGTTTGCACAAAATATTACAAAGGCCACATTTTGGACCGAATCGGCAGATCCGTTCGAGAGGTATCTTGCGCTCCAACCACTACACACGATGTCATAGTGGTTTTTTGTACCTTTCAGGCTATTTTCTCAGCACGTATGGACTTGTCCCTGATGAAACTTATACCGTCGTATGAGAGGCAGTAAATATAAGTTCCTACAACAAAAATCAAATCGATTCGAGAACAGGTCCTAAACTGAACTTTTCCGAAATTTTGTGTGGGAGGTACCCGAAGGAGTGGACCGATTGAGTCCATATTGGAACCTCATCTAAGTCTGGTAAAAATTTCACGATGTGCAAAGTATGGACCATATCTATTACTTCCTTCAAGAGTTATCGTGCACACAATTTTTTCGAACATTTCCGAACTTTTGTCGAGAGTTATCGTGCGCACCAGACAGACGGACGGACATTGCTAAATCAACTCCAAATTGTCTGAAACACATTTCATCCAAACATACCTGGGGTCTAAAACCATTATTTCTATGAGGCACATTTTGCCCGTATGAAAGTGTATATCACCAATATTTTTGAAAATTTAACATAGTTGAAGCCAAGGTTTACCCTTTTAGAACACGCGACTTGTGATTGTATATTATACAAATTAAATGGTTTTGGCTAAAATGATATGTTTTTGGACGTGGCAAAAAATATTGGCATCAAAAGTTAATTTGCGTGGAAGCTGTGGCAACATTTATGTTAAAAAATAGGTAAAAATGGGTTGAAGCCAGCGTGTCTTTTTTTGTTTTCTCTTGATTTGTGAATAAACCAAACTTTTCCCGATTTTCCTATCAAAGTAAAAGTAGAAGCAAACTAAATAAGGATCATCTCACTAACGTATTACTTTTCAAAATTTTATCTGCTTCTACCATTAAATGATGCTGACATTTTGAAGCCAGATTTACAGTGTTTTTTGACATTTTCTTCTAATTTCATTCCGCAAACAGGGTTTTCAAAAAATCGTATATAGGATTATAGAACTCGCGATTCTGAGTTATTTGATATATGAGGCGTCAATGTAGTCTACACAGCTTCATAGAAATCTGCATCCAAATACGGAAATTTTGTGCGAACATTTTTCTCAAAATCATATTTTTTGGGCCTAATTTTTACAATTCTCATTCGAATTCCTCGTACTTGATTGCACATTTTAGTTTTTTACGTTTCGGTTCCAATAAATCATTCCGCGTGAAAATACATCTACTAAAACGCGAGTTATGAGAAATTCCAAAGTAGAAAAATCACCTAAAAATGTTTTTGAAAATATCGCGTATTTTATCGCGTTTTCTGCGGTTTGTTTCCACTGCAATGAAACAACTAGTACAGCATCTTCGTTTTAGCGGAAACAGAGATTTCAAAATTTCAATGATAAGGGAGCTACATTCATTTTATCCCAAAAAATAGTGTGGGATGCTACATCCACGGTTCTTGATTGATCGCCTTGAAATAGATATATATCGACGTAGATTTTCATGGTGGACATTGAAATCGGATGCGGACAAAAATTGTATTCACTTTGCGCAAATTAGCGATATTTTATAGGTTTTTTAGTGCTAAGATGCAGCCGATGCTACATCTTAGCCTCCAAATTAAATTTCGAAAAATATATACAAATTAAAAGATATGGTCTTGCTGTACATGAAAATCACATGCGGACAAAATGATTTTGATAATTACGCGATTTACACGTATTTCAAATGCATATAAATTAAAATGGGTCACATAGACCCCTATTTCCATTTTAGAAGCCTTGAGATATATCCTCAGCAACCCAATTATCTTCCTCAATAGGAAAGCTTTTATATGAATGCCTATAAAGCAAAATCCGTATACTTTACTGGGAGATTTAAGCAAAATGAAGGAAGTATTCTTGTAGATTTTTCCAAAATTTTACACTACATATTGAATGTGAAAAAATATTTTTTCAAAAAAAAAAATTACTTTTTTAACCAAAATATGTGTTTATTTTGGCTGTGACATCGAAACTACAATACCAATCTGTATGATTTTAGTCTCATTTGATTCGCCGTAAAGTTTTGCTCCCATACGAATTTTTTCGCAATTTTATAGCTGGTAAATGGACCTTTATTTTGAAAAATGTTAACTTACATTCAATAATTTATCAATTTATTATACATTTCGCGAGTACTGAGTAACATTTAACAAATATTATGCAATCTACTAACTCAAGCCACTTCCAGATAACTTTTTAGTAGCAACTGCTCGCGGTAAAATAATTAGCGCTTTTACAATAATTTTTTCTTTAAAACGAAAATAAAACCGCCATAACTTTTGTCCGCATCAACAAAAAACTGGCTCGCGAGCGGATTCGTACTGGGAATTTTTTTCTTAACCTATGTACCAAAAATCTTTGATGTAGCACGGATTTTTACAATTTTAGGATAAAAGGGAAAAAACGAGAAAAGTCGTATAACGAGTTTCAGTAGATTGATATATTTTTTGGTGAACACAGAAATTACAAAAATGAGTCAATTTGTATAAGCATTTAGAAGGGCAAAGGTAGGCAATAAATTTTAGGAAGACGAAACAAAACATATGAGTGGGCTTTAAAAAAATTGAAGAAGACCTCGTAGAAACTGTTTAATATATTTTAAGAAGCTAATAATATATAATAGGTTTTTGCGGGAAACGCATTTTGTTCCAAAAAATCTCCTAGGAACCATATCAATGAATGCACCCCAATTCATCGCAGAGTCCGAACGGCGTGTTTTAGAAGACCCCCCTTATAGATAAATTTAACATAGTACAAACTGTGCTGTGCTGTGTTCGGAGCAGCCAAAGACGAAATTTTCATGGACTAGATTCGAATTTATTTGAGACCCCAAGAATGATTTTTCATCGAATTCATGGAGGCATAAAATTATATTATGAGTGATCATACCCTACTCCACAATGTGGGAAGGGTATTATAAGTTTGTTTTGCTAAAAATACATGTAACAGCGCGAAATATTCGTCGTAGACCCCTAATGTTATATACCATTTTTTTATATCTCGACGAGATAAAGCGATGTGTGTCCGTCTGTCCATTATAAATTTCAATCAATCTCCAGGACGCAATTATGGACCGATCGTCACGAAATTTGGTATGTAGGTCGGTTTCACATCAGAATAGATAGCTATTGTTATTGGTGATGATCATCAAATATTTAGGGAGTGAAATGGACCAAAAACAAAATTTTTATCCGAATTTGTATCTGCTCTCTCAGTCCGTTTAAATAAGGTGTGAGCTTATGACAGAAAAGAAGATTGCAATTTTACATGATGATCAGATAGTTTTTAGCGGGTGAAATTGAACGAAACTTATGTGTGAAACTTGGAAACAAATTTAATGTATGTATATCTTATATCCATAGATGCCAATTATTTTGATGTACATGCTCAGATAACAGAGTTACAGTCTAGTATATACAGAAATTCCACAGTTTTAATTGTGTGTATAGTAACCGTAACCACGCTAGAGTTCGCAGTTGTAGTTTACTACTCACAAATTTTTACACGAGGTAAGAATTTAGGTTAAGGAGGATGCCAACATTTTTGGATAATGAGTGGATAATTCTTAGCGGATGAACTTTTGTGGAAAAAATATCCAAATTCAATTTTGGGTTTACATTTTATTTCTAGGAGACATATTTCGGTAATCTACGAAAATAAATTTGAAAACCAACATGGATGTAGCGGCTAGATCTGAGCTATTCAGGCAACGTAATTGTACTTTTTGACAGGTTTCCATATCACTATTCGGTTTTTTGAAAAAAATGTCCCGTTACTGAAATATTTTTTGGCAAAAATACTTAAGTGGACCTTTTTATAAATTAATTTTCAAATGAATTTATTATCTGGACATAAACAGCAGTAAATCACAAACATATTCATAAAAAACACAAGGCAACATAGGTTCTTTTATATGAAAATAAAATTAAAATATTCAATGAATTTCTTTCAAGTGAAAAAGACGTAAAACTAAATGTGCTCTTTTGTATGATATTTTATATTAATTTTCTGTTTTTATGTAGTTTACTCCCAGACACAAGTCAGTGGTTTTCTTTGTGGTTTGAGTCATTAATGCCACGTAGTTGTACTTTTTGACAGCATTCCATATCATTTTTCCGTTTTTGAAAAAAAAAAATGTTCCGTTACTGATATATTTTTTGCAAAACTACGTAAGAGAGCCTTTTTATAAAATAATTTTCATAATAAACTTATCATCTGGAAATATGCAGCAATAAATTCCAAATATTTTCATAAAAAGGCGCAAGATGACCTGGGTCATTTTTGATAAACATAAAATTAAAATATTTGTCGATTCTCTTCCCAGTGAAAACGATGTAAAACTAAATGTGCTCTTTTGCATGCTACTTTATATAATTTTTATGTTTTTATGTAGTTTACTCCCTAACACTAATCTCATTCTCCCGTAGTACAAAAACCAGCAATAAGCAATAGCAACAATTGTGATCTAATCGCAGTACAACAAAATGAATAAATTAGTACAAAATTCATCAAATTCTAATGCGTTTTATATATCTACAATTAATAATTTATAATACCACCCACTATTTCTAAATGACATTAGTATGAAGAATATTTCGATTTTGTTTTAGTTTATTTTCGTCTTTGACCATTATTTGACAATTGCATACAAAAAACTGATAAAATTTTTGACATACAATTTTTTATTTACAATTTATTAAATGTTTTTATTTTATTTCTATGAAGATTGTGTTATAATTTGTAAAATAAATTTCACCGAAAACGACACAAGTATACATGTATTTTCCATTCTCTCCACTATTATTCATAGAAAACAACATAAATATAAATGTGTTATTTTCTGCAACAAATAAAACGCACACGCAAAGATATGTTTAAAAAAAAAAAATTAATAAAAAGTAAATTTATGAAAAAAATTAACGGTTGTTTTTGACATGCTCTATGAATATATAAGAAAAACCCAAAACAAAATCATCGACATATGTATATCAAATTTTACAAAAAAATATTGTTTTCGCTGTCCTGAAAATTTTGATTTTTAGACTTATGTCGTTTTCCAAGAAAACCACAGAAGACCCATGGCCCGATTAACAGCAAGAGCTGCTGATGGAATTAATAATAAAGTGCAAATTGTCACGTAATCGCATTACAAATTCATTAAATGCGTGTCAAAAATATTATATTTTTTCATTTACCAATAATAACACCTCAGTATTTCAGAAGCCCATACCCAATAAACAAAAAAACAAATACATAATAAAATGTTGGTCCTGTGGCTATGAAAAAATGTATATAACATGGATCCTCGGCAACCCTATAAGCGAGAATAACAACGAAAAGTTTGTTAACCCTGTTTTCTAGGCGTCAAAATATTCGGTTTTTGTAACTTTTGTTAAATATTTTCCCAAAAAAAAAACCGTTCATTATCGAGCTTTTTCTGCATACATTTTAATAATTGCGAACAGAATCATTGTTCCCGCGAGTAAAAATATAATATTGTATAGCAAATTATTACAATTACGCGCTAAGGAAAACGCTATCCTAGAAAAGAGAAAACTGGTTATATTTCATTATAAAATCGGTAGAAATAAAATGAAATTTAGTTTATTTTTAAATACATATTTAGTCGAATATAGTTGGAATATAGGAATAATAGATTTCGTGAAACATATAAGCCAGCCAAAAGCAAGGACTAGGAGGGAAAATAGAGAAATCTTCTGAAAAATTACAGCTAAATCGCCCTTAATTTTCTTGAATTTGGTCACCGAGTTCTTTAAGAAACGTTTTAATAAATTGCCGTAGCGTTTACATAAAGTGAACTAATCTATTTTTCCTCAGGTACATTTAAGTGGACTAAATAAAACTTTTTGGAAAAACACATGTAATATAAGCCCTCCAATTTTTAGAATTCCGCCCGCTTCAATATTTTAAAGTTTTTAATCATATAGGTTCACATTATAACCCAAATCCAAGAATTTTACAACCACAGAGAATTGCCATTGTTTTTGCTATCGCAAGTTTTTCTGTATTTCGAAGGTCTTAGAGTAATTTTTAAGAATATCTGCTGTAATACAGATTTTGAGACTATTTTTGGTTGGAAAACTTCAATGTAGAAAGTTGTTAAAAAAATATCCACGTTTTAATCCAATTCCTATAGAAATCTATTCGTGTGTTGGTCGAATTGAGTTATACTGCGGTTTGAAGTGTTGGAGGATAGGTTCAACCAGACCATAACTTTTTTTCTTTTCCTTCCTTCTTAATTTAGTTTGGCTTGAGGTCAGTGCAATAAAAACAATTTATAATTTTTGTTTTTATATCTTTTTTATTTTCCAATATTTCGATCGACGTCGTCGATCATCATCAGGGATTATAATTTCTTTTTGTTCCTGAAAAACAGACTTTACTTCCACATCGACTCACAATCCCTGATGATCTCAGAAACGAATAGGACCACATAAGAAAAACTCCATCTAGGGCATCAAAATCTATAAAATATACAAAATTTTACATAATTTCTGAAATCTTGCTCAGTATCGGCTAAACTAGTGGGAGTTGAACAAAGCAACCAGTTGCTAAAATCTTCCAAATAAAGTTCTCAACAATTCTTTAGAACATTCGGAAACTCTAAAATGCTTACTTCATGTTGTTTCAGCGGTATTTTGCATCATATCTTTTACAACACGTATTTCAAACACAGTTCACACCAACAGTTTATTCTCGCATTTCGGATTTCACTACATTATTGACATTTTTATTAAGTCGTCGTTGAAAAATGTACCGAAAACAACGGCATAGAGGCATTCTACAACAATGACATGTTCCGAAGAGTTACATTCCAGGGAATATTTTTCCAAAAGAAAATATTCAGAAAAAATTGACGGTTTTGGAGATACGGTGCGAAATGTATAAAAATTGTGGAATTTTTGCGTATATATTGAAATTTGAGGCAATAAATGTTGTTTTTCGAGTTCATTATGTCTCCCAATATTTTATTCTTGTCCTTATCTACAAGTTTGCTTCAGAGGTCAGAAGAAGAATCGCATTGGTTTCAGAGATATAGCCCGGAATTTCTTTAAAAACTCAATATTTAACCATGTTTAGATGGGGCCATAATATCCGAGCTGGATCTGACACAACAAAACCCAACTAGGGTTTCCTGTCGTATGGGTCTGTACTTTCAAAAAAATTCTCAGTTCGAATTGTTTGCACAAGATCACCTTAAAAATGTTGCACAGTGTAATATGCAAATTAATCAACAAGGAATTGCCGATTGACCACTTGTGCTCAAAAGCCTTATTTTTATATTTGTCATAACATGAAAAAGTTGGAAATTCCTTGAAAATAAGTAAAACAGTATCATTCGCCTTTTCTACAATGACCAGATCGAATACGGGCTACACAAACGAAATATTTTTCCCCAAAACTTATGTATTCACACGGTGCGCCTTAACTAATTTTAAATGGAAGGTGCTTACACCTGGGAAGTTTTTACAGATTCTGAAACTACAATGCTCATAGATGAGAAATATCAAGAAACAAAGAAAAATCGCCGGAGGGATTTTCAAATAAATCGCGATTTAAGTTCAAATTTTTAGGGGTTCTTTAGGTTTTCACGATTTTGCTTGGAAACCGCAAGTCATATGAAAATGGGCCCAAAGAAAATGTTGTAGCTGTGAAAATTCTCCACAGGATTGACCTTTATGATATTTTCGTAGGTTTTAAACGTTTTTGAGATATAGAAGTTCAAATTGAGACAATGCACTGACTGTATCGCCTCCTTATAAAACAATGTCATTCCTGCAATTTCCCAAATCAATCGTATATGTCTTGAAAATGGTACAACCTAGGAAAAAATAAATCATCCAATCTTGTAGAGAATTTTCACAGCTTCAACATTTTCTTCAGTCCCATTTTCATATGACTTGCCGTTTCCAAGCAAAATCTTGAAGACTTAAGATAAAAACCTAAAAATTTGAACTGAACCTCTATATCTCAATAATGGTAAAACCTACGAAAAAACCTAAAGGTCATTGTTGTAGAAAATATTCACAGCTACAACATTTTCTTTAGACTCATTTCGATACGACTTGTGGTTTCCAAGCAAAATCGAGAAAACTTAAAAAAACCATAAAATTCTGAATTTTGATCGCGATTTATTTAAAAACCCCTCCGGCGATTTTTTCTGCTTTTTTTATTTTTCTTATCTATGAATCCGCGAAATCGTCCAATGTGTAAGCGGTTTTCATCAAAAGTTAGTTGAGGCGCACTGAGCATGATATTGTTTTATAAGGAGGCGATACAGTCAGTGCACTGCCTCAATTTGAACTTCTATATCTCAAAAACGGTAAAACCTACGAAAATATCATAAAGGTCAATCTTGTGGATAATTTTCACAGCTACAACATTTTCTTTAAGCCAATTTTCATATGACTTGCGGTTTCCAAGCAAAGTCGTGAAAACCTAAAGAACCCCTAAAAATGTGTACTTAAATCGCGATTTATTTAAAAATCCCTGCGGCGATTTTTTTTGTTTCTTGATATTTCTCATCTATAAGCATTGTAGTTTCAGAATCTGTAAGCACCTTCCATTTAAATTTGGTTAAGGCACACCGTGTTCAGTGACTGTTTAAAATATTGTGGCCATTGTGGACGAACAAACTTGCCTATAAAAAATTCTATTATTCTTAAGAATAAATACGTACATTTTATCAATAATTTTAATTTAGATTAACGCGCAGACGTGTTTAAATATGCATAAGACATTTAAGTTTTATTGCGGCAATAAAATGTTGGCTCGATAGTCTCCATTCTACTATTCAATTCCATTAATCAAAGTGGTTAATAACAATTAACCACAATAATTGAACAGACTATTAAGGGTAAACTTATATGTCTGTTATGTCTTTCTATACTAAACTGGATATTGAATTAACCACTTACATAACCACTAACGTAACATATGTTGACTAATGTATTTATTACCATTCTTGATGTTGTCGTCGTTTCAGCTATAAAATTAGATAAGCTTAAATTCAATCACTGCAATCTAGACAAGAATATAAGCAGCAGAAAGACAGACAGTTTTCGAAATAGTAAATCCAATTAAATGTCCTCCATAAATATACATATATGCTTGTGATGGTCACAAATTATATTTTGTCATCATCATCAACATTAGCGTAAAACATGAGTCGTGCCGTATACATTATTCACTTCTACCTACAAATGTACACATATACAAGAAATTAAATCACATACACGTATATATATGACTGTGAGATTATGAGTAAATGTGTTTCGAAGGACATGTTAATTACTAACTTTCCCACTTGTTAAGTGAACTTACTGAACAGGTATGGGTAACGAAGGGGATGAAAGATACCAAGCAATGGCAATGACCATCTTTTTTATTGGAAAGCCCAGGACTTATATTCGTCCCTCTTTCATCTCAAATGGACACTGATTTACCGTAGGTGTCATTTGGGGAGCCGCTTTTAACATCCGTTAAAGGTAGAGGGCTAACATGTGCCGAGGATTCAGAAGTTGGTCGGAGGTCAAAGGATATGGTTTCCAACTGCACCCCAGTGTATGAAATACTTGCCACAATACGGACAAATGCTGAATTTTTAAAAATAATCTTTAATTGCGCTCATGCACCCAACAAGGATGAACATACAAAAGATATATTTTACTAGCACTTGAAGAACATATGAACGTTGCCGTTGAATATCTTTGGCCCACC